>NC_054848.1:39061211-39661211 GCF_018345385.1 Vulpes lagopus
TGATATGGGTAAATTTGAAACAAGTTCAAGCCAATATTTTAAAGAATTGGGCAATGACTAATTGTTTCCTACTCCACTTTGCTTGGGGAAAGTTTCAAAACGGGAGAAAAGGATTTAAAATGGGACAATATTTTCTTTCTTCAATGTCTTTCTCCACTTTGCTTTGTTCTATTACAGTCTCATTACCCTGGCTTTGAAGTATTATAAACATTGTTGAATACTTAAATGTCCAGAAGATAAAGTCTTTCCGTTATGCACAGTTCTGTCCTTTGCATTAGGACTAATAAGTGAAATTTCAGTGCAAAAACCTTATGTAGTCACTGTATGGACAACCACCTACCTCAGTTCCTTTAGGGAAATTCCTGTTTCAGATTTGACCTCCAAAAATCAGGGAGTCAGTATTTACACTATAATAAAAAACTGCTAGATACAGTTTGATTACATGGTTTATTCTGACTGCCCTCTTATTTCCACAAAGATAGTTACTTTTTAAAGTATTGGTTATTTTTAATCTGAATCTTGTTTGGTTTATCTTAGAATTATCGTAGCCAGTGCTATACATCAGAAGGCGATTACAGTGCCTTTGCTGCTTTTATGGTTTAAAATTGCAATTGTGACATTTGGTGGTTGAATCAATATCCACTCCCTTAGTCATGTCTCACCTTTTTTTTCCCCCCACCTTTTTCTTTTCTATTTTAAAATAAAAGTAGCTGCATTTTTCATTATTACACTTTCCCATTTCCCTTTTTCTTTTGTTACAGAACTATAGAAATGATGGAGGCAGAATTCTGCTAATCAAACCCTGTTTTCCAGTTTCATCTCTCAATGTCCAGAATGTTGTAGAAGCTTAAGTTTAAGGGCCACATTTAATTAGCACGAGATGCTCCTTTATGGCACAATTTTAATGCATGGTCCATATCTTTCAATTCCTTAACTATATAGTACATTCATCTCCTGCTCTGGAAAACAAATTTTATGTATTTGGAGTCATATTTTGTTTAAATTCCAAAATTAAAAAGTGGCAGATAAACAATTCAGCATGAAAACTAATTATTTACATGTATAAGTGAATGTTTATTTTACATTGATTTAATGATAATACTCGAGTTGTTGATTTACCAGTGTCAACCACCCACCTAATTTCTACTTTCATAGAGTTTATAAATTAGTACTGATTTTATACCTAAATTTATTTTTTTATTTTTATTTTTTTTTAAGATTTATTTATTTATTCATGAGAGGCAGAGGCATAGGCAGGGGAAAAGCAGGCTCCTCGCAGGGAACCTGATGTAGGTAGGACTCAATCCCGGATCCTGGGATCACGACCTGAGCCAAAGGCAGGCGCCCAACCGCTGAGCCACCCAGGCGTGTCCCATGTTTTTATACCTAAATTTAAAAACTTAAATGCCTGTCTTTAAATGTACGGACACTCATGCTTTGTTGAGAGATATTGTGGTAGAATTTTCATTTATTTGACCTTTAACCTTAATTGTTAGTTGAACTTAAAATTTAACTTTAATAACTATTTCACATAGTTTTTTTAAATAATGGATTACTTTAAACTTAATTCATTCCTTTGAGGCCTGCCGTGAACTCTTTTGTTTTACTTGGAGTTATAGTTAAAGAAATTAAGAAAGTGACATCCATGATTCTATCTAGTGTAACATCTCAAAGATTTGTAGCAGTGGAATTTCAAGCCTTAGTTTTCATTGATGCCAACCAAAACAGGCTGATTTGTAAGGGTTTTTTTTTTTCCCTCAGTTTGGCAAAAACATAGCAAGATAAGGGAAATTTTCTATCATTTATGATGAAAATTTTATGATGAAAAAATTTTAATTGCTTCTTCAGTAAGTAAAATTACTGTTTAACTCCCATAATTATAATTTTCAGATTCTTAACTGAAATTTTAGTGTTTTAGGAGTTCTTGCTATTTTAATGTATTGATTATTTTTGAACTTGTAATAATTGGGTGAAGTTAACCTGGAATGAATTGAAAGCATAAAATTATATCACTAGTGATTTTCTGATTTGGGTATAGACTTTAAGAACTAGTAAAAAAATTTTTTAACAGTAAAATAGAGTTTGGAAATAATTCTGCCATATTTGAAGTATTTATAACTTAAACATGATACTTTAACCCATTAAAGGGAAGAAACCCCAACTACTAGTAAGTAATAATTAATCAGAATACTATAGGAGTTATATGCCTCATTAAAAATACAGTATAATTTCCATAAAATTTAGTAGATTGAAGTCTTGCTGAATTTTATTAGTCAAGGAGTTACACGAAAAATTCTTTACAGATTTGAGAGAACAAAAGGTACAGATATTTTCAGGTTTGAGAATTATCACAAAGGTACTGTGGTTATAATTGCTGACATAAGACATAGGAAGAAAGATATACTCAATTTTTACTGTTACCTATCTACACCTTTCTGGTCAGGTTATTGTTTTAATGTTTAATGGAAAGAATCTGATGGTAGAAGATGGTGGAGAGAAAATTGGAGTTCATTGTTTGTTGTTCAGGTGGAGAAAATAAATTGGAAAGTTATGAGCAAAATAAGGAATGTCATCATTAATTCATGTGTTGTATTTTTTTCTATTACTTCAGTGGAAATAGAGGAATGAAGCGAAGTATTTGCTGAAGATAATAATTGTTCTCAGTTTTTTTCTGATAGATCCAAATCTCCTGGATTCGTGCAACTGCCCAGTAACTTAATTAGGACTTAATTCAGGACTTTTTTTTTTCTGTTTTCTAAATAAATGTACAGCTGATTTATTCTTCCTTCTTCTTTTTTTAAGGAATCTAGGTAAAAATGGCTTATCTAACAGTAGCATTTTATTGGATAAATGTCCGCCTCCAAGACCACCATCTTCACCATACCCTCCCTTGCCAAAGGACAAGTTGAATCCACCTACACCTAGTATTTATGTGAGTCTGAATTGACTGAGTAGAAATGAATCAAGCCAGTGTTTGCACCTACCTGTCTTTCATAAGATCTTGCTTTAAATTAATATGGATGTCCTTTAGAAAACATTAAAACTATTCACAGTAGCTTTAGTGTTTTGGGGGATAAAAAGATGTATTCAAAAAGACTTCATAATAGCACTTAAAACATGCCTCCTCAGTTATTAACCATTATTACATTAGGGCAGTGAGAAATATTTCTTATTGACCCCAATTGTGAACAGTTTTAGGCAAAAACCACCCGAAGGTGTAACTTAGGCTGGGTTTTATTTTTTTATTTTTTATTTTTTTTTTAATTTTTTTTTTTATTTATTTACTTATGATAGTCACAGAGAGAGATAGAGAGGCAGAGACATAGGCAGAGGGAGAAGCAGGCTCCATGCACCGGGAGCCCGACGTGGGATTCGATCCCAGGTCTCCAGGATCGCGCCCTGGGCCAAAGGCAGGCGCCAAACCGCTGCGCCACCCAGGGATCCCTAGGCTGGGTTTTAAACCTGCATTCTACTAGTTGTATGGACCTTAACATTCCCTTAACATTCATTCTGCTTTATGCATCTATAAAAATATACATTTTAATTACATTCAAAAAAGGCATTTGAGTACATCAAATGTGATAATAGGGATGTCATTTTTTTTTTTAAAGAAACTTAAAAGATTATTTAAAACTGGATGTTTTATTGTAAGGACATTTAGACATCTGAAGTAGGAAGTTGATAAAAGTTCAGTCGGAGGAATTCTCTTATGTTTCTCCCAAGTAGGTCCTCCTAATAACCCATTTCCTTCCAGCCTCCCACTTCTACCCCAGATGAAAAAAAATTTAAACTGTAAAGTTTATTTTTGGAGATTTGTCTCTATTTTTGCCCTCTAGAGGCCAAATGTTGTCATATTAATCCTTCCTCCAACCAATATTTATTGATTCTTCAGTATGTAAGAGAAGCACTGGGATAAATGTGTAATAAAACTTTTAAACTGGAGTCTGAGAAAGGAAAATGCAAGATTAAGATTTATCTCTTATGGGTCGTCTTCAGCCTGCTTCACTTTAGTAATATTTCTAAAAAGCACTTTGATCTTTTATGGTTTTATCTTCTCTTTCTGTGATGAAAAAGCCCACATAACAAAATTTAGCATCTTAAACATTTTTAGGTATATAGTTCAGTAGTATTAAGTAATCTCATTGTTGCAAAACACTTCTCCAGAACCTTTTCATCTTGGGAATCTGAAATTCTATGCCCATTAAACAGCCACTGGTCTCCCCAGCCCCTGGTAACTACCACTTTATATTTCTGTAAGTTGACTAGTTTAGATACTTCATATAAGTAAAATTATACACAGTTTTTTATGTTGTGACTGCCTTATTTTCACCAAACATAGTGTCTTCAAGGTTCATCCACATTGGTAGCATGTGGTAGGATTTTCTTCCCTTTTAAAATTGAGTATTTAAATCACTTTGATTTTGAAGTTTCAATTTTATTTCTTCCCACATATTTGTTCAAGATACAGTGGACAAGAGGAATGTATGTGGTTACTATCTAATTACAGTTGGGATCAAAAGACATAGTGATAAAATGCTGTAAAATATAAAACAAATTATGGGGTACAGTGTTGAAATTACAATAAATAATGAATATGAATTTGGCATAATATTTAAATAAAAGGTCTGTTTTCCAGAGATCTAACCATATGTTTTAATTTTGCAGTTGGAAAATAAACGTGATGCTTTCTTTCCTCCATTACACCAATTTTGTACAAATCCAAACAACCCTGTTACGGTAATACGTGGCCTTGCTGGAGCTCTTAAGTTGGGTAAGCTTTAAATAAGAAAAAGGAGAAGTTTTTATATTTCCTTTGATATCTCTGACTTTTAAAGCACTGGCAAAAACTTATTTCTATTAAGTTTTTCAGTTTTTATATTTTCATCTTAATATTTTCTGGCTATGAGAAAGAGAAGGGGGCAGAGAGATTGTATTTCACTTCTTTAATCCATAATGTGAAGATATAATGACACTTCCTGGCGATTTACTGGTGGTTTTTAAATTTAGTTTTTATTTTGGTATAATTATATAATTGTGATTTAGGTTATTTAATGAAATAATTTTTGATATAAAATGTAGATAAAATTCAGTGCTACTAATAAGTACTGTAGTTCCTGGCACCTGAAGATATTAAGTAGGTGAAACTTCATTGTCTGGCCCCTTGATTCTACCTTTGTCAATGGCTTGATGATTAAGCCCGGGACTTCATTGTGTGGTGTGTGTAAGCCTGGCATGAAGCTCAGGGTGTGCAGAGGCCCTGGTTGGTTTTTAGAGGAACTGGATAGAATGACATAAAACATTTTCCTTTTTTCTTAATAAAAACACTTTTAATGTATTATTCCAAATAGAATTTTCATTTGTTAACTACATTTATCTATTTATGAAGACCTGGGACTTTTCTCTACCAAAACTTTGGTGGAAGCTAACAATGAACATATGGTGGAAGTGAGGACACAGTTGTTGCAACCAGCAGATGAAAACTGGGATCCTACTGGAACAAAGAAAATCTGGCATTGTGAAAGTAATCGATCTCATACTACAATTGCTAAATATGCACAGTACCAGGCCTCCTCCTTTCAGGAATCATTGAGGGTAAGTGTTTACTCCTTGAACATTATTTTATTTTGAAAAATATGTTACTGTTTTATGTTCTTTTATTTTGAAAGGGCGCATTTCTTTTGTTAGCATCTCATTTTATAGTTACATGAAATACTGTTTAAGTGCTGTGTAGTTCTCTTAGTAAAGTCTAAGCAACCCTATGGGTTGATAAACTAAATATTGTTATTGTCTAGTGAGATGTCTTCCTCATCCCTGGGATGTTTCTGTTTAAAGCAGGCTTTCTCAATCTTGGCATTATTACCATTTTGAGTTGGATAATATTTTGTTGTGGGAAGTTGTCCAGTGTATTGTAGCATGTTTGGTAGCATCCCTGACTTCTTTCTACACCTAGAGCACACCCCTTACCTTCTACCCCAGTTGTAATAGTTAAAATGGTCTCCAGACATGCCAAATATCCCTTGGGAGGGTAAAATTGCCTCTGACTGAGAGCCACTGATAACAGAGAATAAAGTAAGTCTCAAGGTTGCTTTATGCTTGCAAAATTCCTAGTTTTGTGCTTTCCCATTTTTCTCCTCTACTAGGTTAGTATTATCTGGTAACTCCTCCAGGAAGCATTAGTGTTGCTCTTACTGACCTCAATCTGAAAGAGAAAACTGAAAGAGAGGCATAAATCATTTCAAAATGTATGGAAAATTTAAAAACAAAATGGATAAAATAACCAGAGGATTATTATTAAAAGACTCAGGCATTTCAGCAGTGAATCATAACTAAAATCCTTTAGCATTATAATGAGAACTTTGTGAATTCTCCCACAAAGTGAACATAAAATATCCACCAAAAAAAGGGTTTATTAAATGTATTATTCAAATACTTGTCTATATTACTAAGTTGTTTTGTACATATCCTACAGCTGAAATTTGATATGTGCCTGGAAGTCTTTAATTTGTAATTCATTAGATTTGCTTATCTGTTTAAAATTCTGCCCTGAGTTCACATTTTCAGTGAAGGCAACATTTGTACCTACGAATTGTATATTTGTATTTCTTTCTTACTACCATTCCCTATATCCTACAAAGAAATTCCTCTAATCAGAATTGTCTTGCAGCTTTAATGAGTTGCAAGGAATTCATTGTCTGAATAAATCTGTAGTTCAAACTTTTGAGATACTTCAACTGTGAGGTAGTATTATTTTCAGAGTAGGATAAATAATCAAGGTTCAGGGACCACCAAAGGAAAATTTGGAGGAGGAGTTTTATTTTTTTTAAGATTTTATTTATGGGGGTGGGGGGGTGGGGAACAGAGACACATGCAGAGGGAGAAGCAGGTTCCATGCAGGGAGCCTGATATGGGACTCATTCCCAGATCCCGGGATCACACCCTGAGCCAAAGGCAGATGCTCAACTGCTGAGCCACCCAGGTGTCCCAAGAGGAGGAGTTTTAAATAAAGCAAAGATCGTAAGGGGCAGAATATTTATATGGTAGAGGATACATAACCAAAGAAAAGATGCCATTATGTGTGCTGTGGAGGCACACAAATAGTAGGACAGTGTAAGAGATACTGTGTCTGTGGCCCCCAGATTGTAAAATAATAATAATCTTTGCGTTGAAAAGCACCTATGTTTATGCAGCACTTATTTTCCTTACTTATGTTCTAAGTGTATTACCATTCGTGTATAATTCATTGTGGAAGAAGAGATTTAACCCAGGGAAGACTTCTTCCCTTATGGACAAATGTCCATAATCAAGAATAGAGAACATCTTACCTTCTACCCTTATACATATATAGCTACATACACATGCACAGGCCTCTACTAGTTTAGAAAATTTGTAATCAAGATGGATACTTCTTAGGCCTTTCAATTAAAAAAAAAATTTGGAGCAAGAATGAGAATCTATAAGTTTTTCCCTTTATAGAAGAATGTTACTAAGAAGGAAGATAACTTTGTGACTAAGGAGGTTGGATACCCTGCCAGTGAGTGGTGAGCATTGACTTTTCTTGGTTTTTTATTTAATGTGTGGTCTTTGAAGAAATTTTCATGTGAAAGAGGCCTATAGATACTTAGTTTCCAAGCATAGATAATACCAGCAATCTAGGTATGAACTTTGCAGCTGGTTGTGGGATACTAAGCTAGAATGTGTTTGGCTTAATCTACAGGAAGAAAATGAGAAAAGAAGTCACCATAAAGACCACTCAGATAGTGAATCTACATCTTCAGATAAGTAAGTCATTTTTAATATCCACTTAGTATTTCTCTTTAAAAGGCATGTTTCTAATATTGTATCTCTTTTTTAAAGTTCTGGGAGGAGGAGGAAAGGACCCTTTAAAACCATAAAGTTTGGGACCAACATTGACCTGTCTGATGACAAAAAGTAAGTCTTTATAGTAGTATTTCTGTGAACTGATGCAAAGAGGTTTCCTCTACAAAGATTGAGAATTGTCTACAATTTCCTCCTCTCTTTCCTTGTCATTTTTCTAAGTTGATACACAAGTTTTAAATAAATTATTTTTGCTAGGTTTTACAATGAATTGATTTTCTTTAACTTAAAACTCTTGTACAGGTTTTCTTCATGACCCTGACTATAGGCTAAGTACACAATCATAAAGTTACATTTTATGATTAATGTATAATAATTTTATAAAACAGAATTATACAACAATTATAAAAATAAGTCCGGTTTTTCAGGTACTCAGTATTTTGTTTGTTCTTCAACTCAATAATTTTTATGCTTTTCGTTAGGAAGTTTTCTTCGGAAAAATTGAAAAAATTAGCTATTGCATTTTTTCCTGTGCAGAAGTATAATATTTATAGATTTCATTGTTTTTCTGATTGGGTCACAAAGTTTTTGAAGAAATGGCTAACTTCTACAAATATTTGTGGCAAGATTTCACTCCTGATCTGTTATTTTATTGCAGATGGAAGTTGCAGCTACATGAGCTGACTAAACTTCCTGCTTTTGTGCGTGTCGTATCAGCAGGAAATCTTCTAAGCCATGTTGGTCATACCATACTGGGCATGAACACAGTTCAACTGTACATGAAAGTTCCAGGAAGCAGAACACCAGGTAACTTGTATGAACTAACGTATCTTCTACAGTTGAAAAACAGAATCAAAATGTGAAACATGCAAAAGAGGACCATATTCTTTTCATTTATAGTGAATGAAACTGAAAGGATTGCTCCTATTATAAGGTTTTTACTTGTATTATTAAGATTTTTCCTCTTTATATCCTCTTTTTTTTAATAGAATAGTCCTGAAACAATAGCAATTTAATCTGGAAAGGGGTCATTGGAACACTCCTGGGAAAGTCCTTGTGGCTTACAAACTGTTGCTGATCCCATCTCCTGCAGAGTGATAGGATATAGTTTTCTTTAAACTTTTTTTTCCCCCCGCCATAGTCTCACTAGGAAATATATTCTATGCCTTTGTTGCACACACGTGTATATAAGAACAGTTTCATAGAATAATATATTTCTTAGTCTATTCCATTCTATTTCTTTTAAATAAGGAAGTCAAAGTTGTAATCCTCTAATTGGGTTGCAATATACAGTTCACACAAAGCACTTGATGTGGAGACATTACTAGAGGCCTCCTGGTATCTGGACTTTCTGCCAACTGTGTTTGTCACATTTGGCAAGTCACATTTCCTTCTCTGGGTCTTTTTCTTCATTTTTAAAATGAATTACATTGTTTTTAAACTTAAAATTCTGTCCAACACTAATATATACCACCTTCTTTGGGTTTCCTTGGATTGACATGAAATTCTGGAGTGATGTTCAAAATATTTAACAATAGGGCAGATACTGGTGATAACAAGTTCACTTATTTACCAGTGCCTGTAGGCTCCATATCATCATCAAATGTTTCTATTTGCTACTTGAAGCAGCCAGTAGTTTGAAAACCAGATTGCTTTCTTTGTCACCTGCTTATTGAATTATAACTACAAAGTTGTTTCAAAATAGGCCTTTTCTTGCTTCTGGGTAATGTAGGCCACTGGATTCCAAGTCCTGACTGCTCATTAGAATCTCTTAGAAATAAATAGTTGATTAATCTCTGGAGATTGGGATCTAGGCACAGTATTAAAAAAAAAAAAAAAAGTTTCCCAGAGGATTCTGTTGTACAGCCAGGATTAGAGCCATTAGGTTGTAGTAGTTTTTATCCTTGGGCCATTGGAAGCCCAATTCTGTGATATTTTATCCATAGTTGGGTAAAGTGGAAACCATTCTGGAATAAAAGGCAGAAGAGCTATATGCTCCCCACTTTGCCATTTAGATACGGATGTAAATACTAGGCAAGTTTTTGAACTCTCTAGAGTTGTTTTGTTTTGTTTTGTTTTGTTTTAAGATTTATTTATTTTAGAGAGAGCACCAGCAGGAGGGTCAGAGGGAGAGAGAGACAGAATCTCAAGCAGACTGCAAGGAGCATGGAGCCCAACATGAGGCTTGATCTCACAACCCTGAGATCAGGACCTGACCAAAACTAGGGGTCGGATGTTTATCTGACTGCACCACCCAGGCGCCCCAAGAGTTTGTTTTTCTTATGTATGTAGTATTGGATTGGTTCTTTTAAGATTCATTTCAGTTGAAAGCTTCTCCAGTTTGAATTATTTTATGTAAGTAATATCCTCAACTCAAAGGAATACAGTTTTTCATTACAAATTGGGAAAAGCAAACTTGGTAGATTTGTCACTTGTGTCTGAGCTGTTTTAGGTTTTTTGTTGGTTTATATATAAGGCATTAATTTTTCAGAAGTATCCTGTGGAACATTGAAGAAGTCTCTGAGGAATTCACTTAGGGTAGTGCTGTCTAACAGAAATATAATGCAAGTCATATATATGATTTAAAATTGTATAGTAGTCATATCAGTGTAAAACAAAATAAGTGAAAATAATTTTAATCTGATATATCCAAATCTTATTTCAACATGTAATTGATGTTAAGGGATTTTTCAAGGTTGTTTTTTTTTTTCATATTAACTCTTTGAAATCCAGTGTGTACTTTATAGTTTCTGCACATCTCAGTTCATTTAAACCCCATTTCAAGTGGTTAACGTATTAGACAACTTAGTCTTAGAAGAAATGGATAATGTAATTAGTTCAGTTCAATTTTTTGAAAATTATTTTGAATACTTTTTTATGGGGCAAACACTTTGTTCCTGGTGTTACATAGGTAAATGTAAGTGTTACCTGTTTCGTGGACTTTATGATCAGTCATGTATGTTCTAAACTAGAGATGGTCTCAGCTTCTACCCCCAAAACGGTTTGAATTTTATGGTGAGATTTCAGCATCTCTAATTATAATTAGTGCTAAGTTTTATTTTGGAATCCACACCATGGGCAATTCCAACCATCTACCCATGGTAAGAGATAGTTTGTAAGTCTTAAGAGTACCATATTCATATTGTATTATCATATGTAAAAAACACATGGTGTGGTGAGAGCAGCTATATTTTTCTTTATTGAGGTAAAAATCACACAACAAGACTAATCCTTTTAAAGTGTGCAGTTCAGTTTCATTTAGTGTATATTCACTGTGCTGTATAGCCATCACGTCTATGTAGTTCCAAGAGATTTTCATGTGTCCGAAAGGAAACCTCGTACCCATTAAGCATTAACTTTCCATTCCCCCTTCCTTCCACCCCTAGCAACCAGTAGTCTGCTTTCTGACTCTATAGAATTCCCTGTTTTGGATGTTTCATATAAATGGAATCCTATATTCTCTTTTCTGTCTGGCTTTTTTCACTTAGCATGTTTTTGAGGTTTATCTGTATCATATTAATGGTTCAGTCCTTTTTATGGCCAAATATTCCATTGTGTGGCTTTAGAACATTTTATCTGTTCATCAGTTGACGGACATTTGGGGTGATTCCACTTTTTAGCTGTTGTGAATAGTGTTTCTGTGAACATTCAGTTGCAAGTATCTGTCTGAATCCCTCTTTCCAGTTCTTTTGGTTGTATACCTAGGATTCAAATTGCTGGGTCATATGGTGATTCTGTGTTTAATGTTTTGAGGAGCTACCAACTTTTCCACAGTGGCTGTACCATTTTACATTCATGCCAGCAATATGTGAAAGTTCCAATTTTTCCACATCCTCACCAACACTGATTAATTTCTGGTTCTTTCTTATTATGGCCAACCCAGTGGATGTGGAGTTGTTTTTCTTCGTGGTTTGGATTTTCATGAGGTTGCTGGCCATTTGTATTATCCACTTTGAAAAAATGTCCGTTCAAGTCCTTTGCCCGTTTTTTAATTCAGTCTTTGTCCTTTTGCTGTTGCATAGTAGGAGCTATATTTTGCATATTAACCCCTTATCAGATATATGATTTGCAGATATTCCTCCTGTCCTCTAAGTTGTTATTTCATTCTCTTGATAGTGTTCTTTGATGCACAAAAGTTTTTAATTTTGTTGAAGTTCAGTTTATACATTTTTTGTTTGGTGGCTCGTGCTTTCTGTCTCATTTTAAGAAACCACTGCTGAATCCAAGGTTGTAAAGTTTTACCCCTATTTTTCTTCTTAGATTTTTATAGTTCTAGCTCTTGTATTTAGATGTTTGGTCCATATTGTTAATTTTTATATGTGGTTTTATATGAGCTTAGGGTCCACATTATGCTTTTACATATGACTGTCCAGTTGTCCCAACACTATTTGTTGGAAAGACTCTTCTTTCCTCTATAGGAGGGTCTTAGCACCCTTGTTGAAAATCAGTTAACCACAGATGTATGGATTCATTTCTGAAATCTTGATGCTCTTTCCTTGATTTATATCTGTATGCCATTACCACACTGGTTTTGATTGCTGTAGCTTTGAGGTAAGTTTCAAAATTGGAAAGTATGAATCTTCCAACTTATGTTTAAACCTTTAGTCTAGTTCTTTCCTCTTCATCATAGGGCTGTGAATTACTGTCACTGTTTTCAATTCAGCCTGAAAATTCAGCCTCTAACATTTTCTTATATGGCAGATTGGCTAGTGACAAACTCCTTCAGCTTTTATTTATCTGAGAATGTCTTTAATTTCTTTATTTTTGAAGAATAGTTTTGCTAAGTATGGAATTCTCAATTTTTTTTCTTTGAGTTTTTCCTACTTTGGAGTTTCTAGCTTCTTCAATGTATAGATAAATATCTTCTGTCAAATTTGAGGAGTTTTTGAACATAATTTCTTCATATATTCTTCCTGTCCCTTCTCCTTTTCTTCTGGGACTCCCACAATGCATACGTTAGTGTATTTGATGGTCCCTTAGGCTCTGTTGACTTTTCTTCATTCTATTTTCTTTCTTCTCAGAATGGTTAGTTTCATTTGACCTGTCTACAAGTTTGTGGATTCTTGATTTACCCTGCTCAAATCTGCGGTTTGAAACCCACTAGTGAATTTTTTATTTCAGTTACACTTTTCAGCTTCAAAATTTTATTTATTATAATTCTGTCACTTTATTATTAATCTCTATTGAGACATCATTCTCCTTGTTCCCTGTGGTTCTTATTTATGATTTCTTTTAGCTCTTAAAGTATATTTAAGACAGTTGATTTAAAGAGTTTGGGTATTAAGTCCAATGGCTGTGCTTTTGGAGGAATAGTTTTTTTTTTTTTTTTTTTAATTATTTCTTCTTCCTTTTTTTCCTGTGACTGAGCTGTACATTCTTGTTTATTTGCAGCCTTATAATTTTTTGTAACAACAGACTGGGAGTTACCCTCCCTAAAAAAAGACTATTTTCTGTCAGATGTGGTCCCTGAAGCCTCTATTCCTTCAGCTTAGTACAGTGCTAATATTTTGATATTTTGAATGTTATCATGTGGCAGTTATAGATATCAGATTCTCCCTCTCCAGGGTTTGTTCTTGCTTGTTGCAGGCTACAGTTGTCTGTTTAGTGATTTTGTCCACAGTATTTTCACAAAGACTATATCCTTTGGCATGTGTGGATACTGAAATCTCTGTTCCATTATCTCAGCAGTTAGCCAGTGACCTGACAGAGATTTCCTTCAATGCTTTGTGCCAAAAAAAGAAAAGAATAGAAAAAATGAATAGAAAGAAAAGAAAAAATAATTCTCCAGGCCTTTGCAGATGGCCTCTGTTTTGAGTCACTCCTTCTACACTGAGGCGTGCTGCTTGCAATTGTACTTTTAGCCTTTACCACCTTGCTTGCACTGAGCCTAAAGATTAGCAAGAAGTTAACATTTTTCTGAGCATTTGCCCTGCTCTGGGTATGCATGTGGCTTTCTAAATTCTCTAGTATTCACAGGAACTTTTCAAAGTCCTTATTCACTCCCCACATCTCACTCCCCAGCTCTTCTTTCCAGGCCTTTGGTGTGTCTGTTGTTTGTCCCAACTCTTTGTTTTTGCCCCTGGGAGCATCAGCTTCTTCATTGGTCTTTCAGTGTTTGGGGGAAACCTTCTTCACTGAACCACTTGCCCTAAATAGTGAAGCTTTTGGAGAAACTCCAGTCAGGTTGAAACAAAAACATAATTCTTTGGGAAAAAGACCCACTTTGCTCCCTCCGGAGCCAGGGACACTCACACTAGGAACACAAGACTACCATATTGTCCACTGCCACACTAATGATGTGGTTGAGGATAAGGTAAGTTAAAGTGACATGAAAGTCTCCTACTGTGTTCTAAGTTCATTCTGGTCAAGCATTCACTTGCTATAAACCTTTGACTATTGCCCAGAGTTTTGGTAAGGTTGCCTCTGGCAGTTTTTACTAGGTTTATTTATTTTTTTTTTAGTGTTTCCGAAGAGTTCTCCAGAGTTCCCTGCTCCATCATTTTTGTTGACAATACTACCACAGCTACATTTGAAAACCAGATTTCTTGCCTCTTTACTGATGTCCCAATACAGTGCATGAGAAATGGGATTAGTTCACAAAGAAGTGGTAATGATATCAATAATAGCTAATACTTATTATTTACCATGGATTTGGGAGTATTCAAAGCAGTCATTATTTCATGGATCTTCACACAACCCACTGATTTATGGGAGTTGTTATTATCTAATCTTCTATATAAGGAGACTGAGGTAGAAAGGTTTAGCAGCTTGCCCAGGTTCACATAAGCTTAGAAGCCTGGCTCTGGAACCTAAGCCTTTACTACTCATGGTGTAGACTACCTGCTGCAGTAAGTTAGGAGCTGACCAAACTCTGCTCTAGAACTAGACACAGAACTAATGACAAATGGCTGAATACCACCAGAACATCCTGTGTTGAACATTTCCGAGGTCTTTAAGGCACATTTTTCTATAGAACTTACAGTATGATGATTACTATTTTTCTTTTCTCATTTCAGGTCATCAAGAAAATAACAACTTCTGTTCAGTTAATATAAATATTGGTCCAGGTGACTGTGAATGGTTTGTTGTCCCTGAAGGTTACTGGGGTGTTCTGAATGACTTCTGTGAAAAGTAGGTTTCCAAATTAAATTTTCTTTAAATGTAATTATTCAAAAACAATCCTTGTAAAGGACAGTTTACCATAAGCTGGATATCCTAATGTATATTACCAGTTTTCACTTACCATTCAGCAAAAAGTTCATTTAAATTGATTTGATTCCAAACCTATTCCTTTGCATTGCTGAGAATACTTGAGAAAGATGCCTCAAAACCACTCCATGCAGTAGTAACAGTCTTGAATTTAGAAAATAGGAAGGTTGAGTTGTTTATTAGGGTAATTGAACAATTGATGCATAAATACTTGCTCATGTGGGAGATCTATATTTCATGAAAAATTATTTTACTATAAATGGTTTTAAAAGTGGATGGTTATAGAAGGAATTCTATAATTGAGCAGCTTCATAGGTTAATAACTCAAGTTTGAACATACTGCTTTCTGCTCTATCACCATGATATAAATTCTTTTTAAAACTACATTGGCAACTATTCCTATAAAAGAATTTTACAAAATCTAGGCAACTGCTTCAGATTTTGTTTTCTATAATTGAGGGAACTCACCTAGTAGAAGTATCCTTTCCTTAATGTCCTAGACATAGCCTTTCCTTCTTTCTTTACCTTGTATTAAAGGGTACCTCAGAATTATTTTCATTGTTTTAAACTTAATTATTTGTCTAAATGGAAACTTTCTCTGCTTTTTTTTTTTTGAAAGCACTCCATTATTTTTAGCTAGTAATAACATTGGAAAATTATGGTTAAAAACATAAATTATACATGTATTTGGTGTTATTCTCCCCACCCCAAGAAGGTAAAGGGGGAACCACCAGAAACATTTATATTATGAGAGGCCCTGAAAACAGATTATACACATATTCCACTTACTTAGAATTTTTCCAATCTTGGCTGTAAATGTCCTGGTTTGGTAACAAGTGTAAATATAGTTACCAAAAAAACCCCACACTAATCCAAAATTTCCTTATATACAAACAAAAAATAATTACCTTTTATTGTTTTTACTATTTAACAGATTTCCTTTCATATAAGAAAGCCAAAGATATGAAATTATAAAGTTTCAAATGCTGTGATGAAATAACCTGATCTATCTTAATCTGTTCTTTCATGGATCAGCAGTCTGGTAGTAGCAGAGAAAGAGCAGTGTCATGTAGGCAATCTCCACTGTGCTACAGAAAGATTTTTATGTCTTAAACTTTGAGATAGTAGTATATTATTACAGCTATAGTACACTGATCCTTGTTCATTATTTCTGAGTAGAGATTGGCTATCTTTGGGATTTAGGTTTTTTTTCCTGTCTAAATGGGGAAGTAGCCTGGGAACAAAGATAATTAGAAGAGGCAGATGATGTCTAAAAAGTATGAATTTGGGGATAATAAGAATACCAAAGTTAGTATGAAAGGTTAGGTAAATTTAAGCTACAGAAAAGCACTTGCTACTTCAGCATTTCAGTGTAATTTTGTTTCACATAAGGAATGTTGCTTTTGATACTGACTGATACTGATTGTGTCTGTAGTTTTTGTTAGGACTTTAAACAATATCTGTCTTGAAATAACCATTCACTTGAATATATGATAAAAAGGATGGGTAACTTTTTTGAGTTAACTTTTTTTTTTTTTTAACTTAGTTGATTATTTGGTGGTCTTGCTTACTTGATTGCTTGCTTTTGGAGAGAAAGTTTTCTCCAATTTTATGATGGCAATACATGGGTGAAGTAGGGATAGGGTTTGTGTTTGTAACCGTATTTTGCTTCATAGGGAAGTTTTTCTGGACTGTATCTACTGAGCCTTATCACAGATAATAAGCTCATCCATATCCCCTTACCAAGGCTAGAAGACTGCCAGGTTACCATTGGCAGTCTTCTAGCCTTGCAGTTTTTTAGGGAAAAAAGTTGAGCCAGAGATTCCATCTACATCAGAGGTTGATGAAATTTTTCCATAAAGGGCCAGATAATAAATATTTTAGGCTTTGCAGGCTGTATAGTCTCTTTCACAACTGTGTCACTGAAGTACATAAGCAATCATATATAATAATATATAAATGAATGGGCAGGCTATGTGCTAATAAAATCTTTATTTACAAAAATAGGCAGGCTAGATTTGGCCCATGAGCCATAGATGGCCAGCCCTTGATCTAGATAAAAAAATTAAATTTAAACTGATGAGAGTAATTTCAGGGTACACTTTATTGTATCCTTTGGCACAGGACAGAAATAGACTATTTCTTAGATCTTAAGGAGAGGAACATTTCCATTCTGCAAGTTCTTCCTTCACCAAAATGTAGCTAACTGAATTTTATAAACATCTCTTGTAGGAAAAGTTGCTGTGGAGTTTAAGAAATATTTTATATTGTATCATGATGAAGTAGAGTAAGAAGCCAGATTTTAAAGTAAAAGCTTACTAATAAGATCTATAGAATGTTTCCAAAGTACATGGGTGATGGTGGCAGTGATGATGGTTATTTGCACATGTGTATGATTGTTTTTTATGAAGCTGTTTTCAGCTGCCTAGTTTTAACTAGTCATCAGAACTCTCGAGACTAACATCCCCTACCTGTTTCCTGCTTAGAATTCAAAACAGCAGCAGAGACCATTCTGTTTTCCACTTTGCCTCAGAAACCAAAGTTCCTAACACTTCATAGCTGCCATAGTGTGGACTTAGGTGACTTGATGTCAACTCCGCCTTCCATTTACCCGTTAGAGATTTCTTGGTACTCAAGGAAGAAGGGCTTAAATAGCCTTTAGTGAAATGAAATTAAAAGTTAATGCATATAAGTGTTACTTAAAAGGAGCTTTGGATTTCATTTGGATCTTTGAAAAATCAATTGAAGGTAGTAATACTGATCGATCTTTGAATAAGTTATTCAGTACTTAGCTATAATTAATTTCACTCACTTTACATATAGTAGTTCTTATTGCACAAGAAAGTAAGTTTGGATGCAGTGTGAATGAGCATGTTCTAAGAAGTTTTGACCTTGTTTTCCATCCTTATTAAAAAGCCTTATTAAAGTATATGATCCATTTGCATTATTTTTTCTTATTTCAGAAATAATTTGAATTTCCTAATGGGTTCTTGGTGGCCCAACCTTGAAGATCTTTATGAAGCAAATGTTCCAGTGTATAGGTTTATTCAGCGACCTGGAGATTTGGTCTGGATAAATGCAGGCACTGTTCATTGGGTTCAGGCTATTGGCTGGTGCAACAACATTGCTTGGAATGTTGGTCCACTTACAGGTATTTTAAAGAATATGCTAAAAAAAAAAAGTTCAATTTATAAAGGATTGTCACTGATAGTTTTTTTTTTTTTTTTCTTGGAATGTAACTCAATAGAAACTGGAAGAAGAGTTGTGTCTCCTTGAATAAAATTTTAATTTGTGGTACAAGAAATTAAATTGAGGTTAATAGGTAGAAATCCAAGACCATGGATCTCAGCAAATAACAAATTTATATCTTTATATACAAGGAATATATACTTCTAATAATTCTTAGAGTGCTTGGTTTTGTTTCATAAAGGAAACCCTTTATGGGAGAAGGCAAAGTAGTGTGGTTATTCATTCTTTCAAATTTTTCTTTTATCTGGTATGTCGTATGAATAGCCCTATTATGTCAAAATCTGTTTGAATTATGCCTGCCTTCAGGCAGTTGATAATTCAGATTAAGAATATGGCCTTTGGAGCCAGAAAGACCTGGATTAGGACCAGGACCTGGCTCTTGCAACTTTGGGCAAGTTATATAACCTCTCTGGGCCTCAATTTCTTCATCTGTATAATGGGAATAATAAAATTAATAAGGTAATAATAAAAATTAAATGAGACAATATATAAAAATAGCTCAGCACAATGCCTGGCATATAGTTCTAGTAAGCACTCTTTATGTGTTCACTACTATTATTATTGCCATAGTTATCAAACAAAAATTATTTTTATAATGTTTTGAAGTTTTCAGAATTGATATTGATATCATCTGAGAAGGTGATAATGGTAACTTCATATCTTTTGGTACTTTGGGTTGCTTTATAACTGTTTTTTTTTTCCTAGCCTGCCAGTATAAATTGGCAGTGGAACGGTACGAATGGAACAAATTGCAAAGTGTGAAGTCAATAGTACCCATGGTTCATCTTTCCTGGAATATGGCACGAAATATCAAGGTCTCAGATCCAAAGCTTTTTGAAATGATTAAGTAAGTGCTTTCTAAAACTGCTGTAGTCCCTCTCTTTTTTGGGGAGTGTTAATTATTTAGTACTTCCCCCTCACCAATAGAATTATGCTGACATCACAACAAAATGGTCCAGAAGTCTAATAAAATGTAATTCAAGAATCCACACGTTAAAAGTATTTTTCCCTTCCAAATAATCTGTACATTATGGTACAAACAGGAATGAAGACACACATGATTCTAAACTAGTAGAATCACAGACCTGTGCTTCCCCACTACCCTCTGAGCCACCTGATTCCTAGGCAGATTTGAGTTTAAATATTGAAAGACTGCCCTTAGTATCAGGGGGAGAGAATGGCAACACAAAATAATTGCTGGTACAGATAAATTAGCATTTAATATAGGGACTTAACTAACAGGGCAATTTTTTAATTGTTTTAATGAAATCGTCCATCTTATAATTATCCCTTTTCTTAGCTATTTTAAACATCTAATACAAGTTATTTGAATATATATATCCCAGTAAGCGTCTCATTTATTGTCAATTTCTATCTTAGCTATTTTTAAAATATATTTAGAAGTAATATTTTCAAACAGTGCTATATAGCAGTGTTTCCCTAAACTATCTTCTACCACTGCTGCACCTACCCTGAAAAGATGGAGGATTCTGGTCAAAGAAATACGGAAAATGATGGATTAGATAAAGTTTTATAAGTCCTTTATTTTGTTAGTTTTTATAAAATGTTGTAGAGACTATATAAGTATTGGTTTGTTTTGTGAGTGGTGAAGGGAGGAGGGTTATATAATGTATTTCCCAAACTTATTTGTTTGACCAGTATCTTTTAAAGAATTGATCTCCTTAAAAACTCCGTTTGGAATACACTGCTTTATATTTACTGATAAAATAAGTTTTCATCTTTGTTAAAGTAGTACTTATACTAAGTATTTCTCCTGCAGCTATATTTGGTCAGCATATGTTGTTTTCAAAATACTGTCTTTTGAAAGTAGTCCTATCTTAATAAAATGATTTCAAACCTAATTCCAAAACTTCAAACAGAAATTCTGTGGCCAAGATAACACACCTGGACAATCTAACAATATAGTCTTTTGTCAGTTGCAGTATTTTATCTGGTGTGTGGGCAAAAGTAGCAGGGGAGACGAGAGGTAACAAAACCCAAATCACAGCATATGTAGAAATCTTTTTTTTTTTTTTAATTTAAATTCAGTTAATTAACATATAGTGTATTACTGGTTTCAGTGGTAGTGGTCAGTGATTCATCAGTCTTATTTAAAACCCTGTGCTCATTACATCACATGATGTACAAATCCTTTTAAAAAGTTGGAACTTGGGCAGCCCCTGTGGCACAGCGGTTTAGCGCCGCCTGCAGCCCAGGGCGTGATCCTGGATTGAGTCCCATGTCAGGCTCTCTGTATGATGCCTGCTTCTCCCTCTGCCTGTGTCTCTGCCTGCCTCTCTCTGTCTCTCTCTCTCTCTCTCTGTCTCTATGAATAAGTAAATAAAATCTTTAAAAAAATAAAAAATAAAAAGTTGGAACTTGGGTACCATATTCTATAAATGTAATTAGTAGTGGGGTGTGAAAGGTTCTCTTTCCATTTATCTTATTATATCTGACAGTGGTACCTTGCTCTGAAGAGCAAGTTCAGGGTTACTTTTGAGGAAAAAAATTATTTAAAGTCACTGAAGGTTTAGTAAGTTTGAGATAGGCATAAACTAGAGGTTAATTCAGATCACCTGAAGGTACAGGGGTGGTACAGCATAGATACCACTTCTGTAATAGTTATATAGATTGAAGGTGACTCATTACATTTTAGATTGACTAGAATTTTATAATTGGAAAGGATTTTTAAGGTCATTTAGTCAAAACTTCTAAGTGTAGTAATCCATTCTAGCCTCCATAATTTGTGGCCATCCAGCAACTTGTTGAACGTTCTCATTACCTGACTGTAATTCTTGAAAGCTCTTTATAAATTGGCCTAATATATACCTGTCATTTGGTCCTAATTCTCTAAATATGTTTGGGATTTATGTAGAATATATCCCATTCAACAAGTGTTTGAGAACCAACTCTGTGCAGTGTTTATTAAAACCCCTCTTCTCAGGGGACTTAAGTTCTAGTGGAACAATTCAGAGAAGACCACCAGATGGATGAATAAATGACTAACAAGTGGTATGAGTAAGATAAAATGAATAATATTTGGGTGGTGGGAGGTGGGAGTGCTGCTTTTTCTACAGTAGTCAAGGCAAGTGTCTGAGAAAATGAGTTTTGTGCTTAGACCTGAATACTGAGATGGTGTCAACCAAGGACCTAGGAGTAGAACATTTCAGGCCTGAATGGCTTTGGCATGTTTGTAGGACAGAAAAGCCAGTATATAGCAGAATGAGAGAAAGAAAGGGGGGTTGCAGTAAGCTCCACAAAGTAGTAAGCAAGAACCAGATTGGGCATCGACTTTTAGGACATGGTAAGCAGTTTATATGTTAGTTCTGGGTGTTATAGGTTACCGTTAGAGGATTGTAAGCAGAAGACAGATGGGTTCTGATTTAAACTTTAAGAAAATGAATCTGGTTGCTTTGTAGAGAATGGATTCCAAGGGGCAAGGTTGGAAAGGGGGGTGGGTGGACAGTTAGAAGGCAATTGCAACGGGACAGACCAACCTAGACAGATACTGACCCATGGGCGCAGAGAGAGGGATCAAACTAGGGTCTCTGGTGGAGCTAAAGCTCCCAGAACTTGCTCATACTTTGCAGGGTGGGCCGTGGAGGGGAAGTGGTAAGAAGGAAAAAAGAATCAAGGGAAGATCATTGTCCTATTCTGTTCTTCTTCCTACATGGTCTTCATTAATTTAAACACCTCTCACCTCTTTCATCTTTTCCATCCTTCCACCCCTATCATCCTTGTCATCCTTCTAAACTCCTTCCAGTTTATCATCCCTCTTAACATTTGAACTGTTGAACATTAACACTCATAGTCATCTGTTTTTATAAAGTTGTTTTATTGAAATGGGATGCACACAATTTGGATGTTTTTCAACTTAAAATCACCCATGATACTGATTTGTTCCTCATACCTACCTTATTTGTTTAACCGAAATGGACTTTCTTACTCATTTTACTCCCATTTTTACTCTGTACTAAAAAATGTTCAGTCACTTGAATCTTTATTGTATTGTGTTCCTCATTATATTAAGAATTCTGCTCCCAGCTTGAGTTGTCATGAGATGTGATAACAAGGTACTTTTTCATCACACTGATTGAAAATGTTCACTATAAATTCACACCCCTAAGCCTTGCTTTGTAAACTTCCCTCTTAAAACATAGTCATTCGTCTATTACTAAAAAATGTACTTTTCACCAGCCAACGTTGTTCCCTTTCTTTCATTTGTATTTTCTTTAATTTAATGAATATTTGCTGACTGTATACAATGCTCTGGGCTAGGCACTGAGAAGGTATGTGTGTCTTCATCTGCCTGTATCTGATATAGGTCTTGTCTCGAAGTAAAAGTGCATATAAATAGATAGATTGAAAGATTAGAAGAAATACGTTGACAGATCTCCACTGGATTCTTTCCAGCTCCATAGAATCAGAAAAGTCTGTGTATTCTGGGAAGCAGGTAATTTGTGTGAAAGGTAAAGCTGTGGAGGCAGGGAGAGGACAGAGGACAGAGGAATAACACCTAAGGCCAGTTTAAGACCAAACTCTTGTGCCATCAGGAAGATGCTTCAGTTCATCCACAAAGTAATGTGTACCATGTCTCTTTCAGCCCAGCACCGTCACATTTTCCTCCAGGGGAATAAATCCCTTTCCTTCACTTGAGCATCAGGCAGAATAGTTGGCTTATATAGAGAGGCCCTGTTGTACTAACGATTACAATCATACTCGGCATGTTAAGCCTCTTACTCTGTGAGAGGCTCAGGGGATCTCCTACTGCCTAGAGGACCAGTAAATGCATACTCACTCCAGATCATCTTTTCTTTTCCCTGCTCTCATTCTGTCCCCAGCACCTACCTCTTTACTCCTCTCTCCTGACTTCTTCCCTACTGGGTATTTGCATGATCTTAAAGACATATATGATACAACTGTGCTATGTTTGTGCTGGTAAATTCTGGCTTGAGGACAACGTGTGTGATGAGTAGTAGAATAAGATACATTTGTGAAAATTCTTAGTGGCAATTCATGCATTGTGTGCCAAACCTAAGTCTGTTCTGTTAGAGAACTTTTGATGGGTTTTTAACTAGTATGATCTAATTTGGGTTTCATAAAGTTCTTTCTAGCAGTTAAATAAACAGAATAAGCTTTTGGATGATAAGAGAAAGGAGTGAATCAAAGATAGTTTGGGTTTTCAAGTCTGAGTTCTAGATGGTTTTATTAATGCTAGTTAATAAATTGAGTTTGTGGGGTGGTGTGTGGGTGGCTCAGTTGGTTAAGTGTCTGACTCTTGATTTCAGCTCAGGTCATGATCTTGGATTCCTGAGATCGAGCCTCATATTGGGCTCTGAGCTCAGTGGGGAGCCTGCTTAAGATTCTCTCTCTTCCTCTCCATCTGCAGCACCACCACTACTCATGAGCTCTCTATATGTAAATAAAAATAATAATTTGAGTTTGGTACTTAGCTGAGCACTAAGAAAAGTGCTTCCCAGATTTTATCTGAGTCATACGTCTCAGCATCCAAAGATCACCGTTGGTTAGAACCAAGATTAAATGCCCATAGCTGTCTTGTACAAAAGCTACTTGCATATATCTGTGGCACAGAACTTCATTTTGGGGAGGTGGCAAGTTTGAGAAACTGATAAAATAGTTGGATAGAGCTATTTAGCAGAAGCTGTAGGAAATACAGAACTTTAGAGAACAAAGTTAGAGCTGACAGACTAGGGGGTCTTTTATCTAGTGGTTTGTGATTGCCTTGAGCGAAAGAAGAGGGGAGGAGTTACGGACAGAACTTAGAGGAATATGTCTATTTAAAAAAAGCAAATAGTGAACCAAATAAAGGTCAGAAGACAGCATGAGGAATATATCGTTGCAGTAATAGAGAGAGGGGGATCTTTTTCTACAAGCTCAATTGTGCTGTAAAATTATACCCACATCATTGCTTTGTTCCTCAAACCTAGTATTCTGCCAACAAAGGAAATGGTATTGGTTTATTCTGGCTTGTGAGCTATGCTAATTCTTAAGTAATGGTTCTCTCTTGACATTTCTTTCCTTGGCCTTGAGTCTTTTTCTTCATCTCCTGTCCCTTCCACCATACATAGCAATTTGGCTTTCTACCTTGAATATGCCCATTACTTCTCTTGCTAAGGTTACTGGTGACCAACTAAGCTAAACATACAAAGACACAAATGCAAACTTTCTTTAAAATCCTCCATTTGGGGTGGCTCAACCTGGCTCAGTCAGTAGAGCACATGACTCTTAATCTCAGGGTTGTGAGTTTGAGCCCCACTTCGAGCATAGAGATGACCTAAAATCCTCCATTTGTACCTCAAATCTGACTCCCATTTACCTTGTCAGCCATTTCTCCCACTGCTGCCTCTAGATGTGTGCTTGAACTTTCCATTTATCTTTGCTACTCTTTTTTGTATTTTAAAACATCTTTAAGGGCAGCCCCGGTGGCACAGCGGTTTGGCGCCGCCTTCAGCCCAGGGCGTGATCCTGGAGACCCAGGATCAAGTCCCATGTCGGGCTCCCTGCATGGAGCCTGCTTCTCCCTCTGCCTGTGTCTCTGCCTCTCTCTCTCTCTCTCTCTCTCTCTCTCTCTCTCTGTCTCTCAAGAATAAATAAATAAAATCTTTAAAAAAATATTTAATATGAACTACAATTTTTACACCTTCCCCTTTTTTCTCCTTGTTTGAATTATCTTTCAGTAAGGGATTAATTCAGTATACATTGGACATGTGAATTGTAGGCTATTTTAAAAGAAAAAAAATTACCAGCTCTGTGTAAGAAGTGGAATGAAGAAGATAAACAAAGATAGTCCTCCTCCTTAACTTCCTCCCTGAATTATTGTTTGTAATTCTAAATACTATGAATCAACAATGCATAATTTTTGGATCTTTGTAGTTAAGTGTTAATCAAAAACAATGTAAATGAAATTTACCTTGTGCCTTTATATCCCCTCACTTATTCACTCGCCCAGTTCTTTTCATGCTTTCATATTTGTTTGATATTTATTGTGAACGGAGTTGTGCTGTGTTACTGTGCTGAGAAAAAGGGATTTAATCACTTCTTAAGCTGCTTATAATAAATGGGGAAATAGTCAATGCATTAAAATATGTGATCTTTGCTCATGAAGATAGGTTTAAAAAAATGGGAGAGCACAGAGGAAGGCGCTTCTCAGATTGGGGGAACATTAAAGAAGGGCCTCACGGAAGTAGTAGTACTATAGCTCCATAGTCCTTTATCCTAAACACCTTAGGCCAAATGTGATTTGATATTCAGAATTCTTTGGGTTTAGAAAGGTAATACAATGCATATATGATATAGTTTGTCTTCTAGTAGGGTCTGTGGCAATATTCTGGAATCAAACACATTAATATTTCTCTGCAAAAACAGTCACCCTGATGAGATAAGCGAAAACTATAAAAAGCCCCAGGTCAAGTTTCAACACCAAGGCAATTGATGCAGAATTTGTGAAAAATTTGTGGGAGTGCAGTAAGTAATAGACTGTGTACCTCTTTTGGCACCGAGTGACTTAATAATGGGAGAATGATCTTCTCCTATTGTAACCTATTAATTCCTCATTATCATTTAGAGAATGGATTACCTGTAGTTATTTCAACAAGTCAGCATTACTCTTGTTTTTATTTTCTTTGCACTTTCCAAATTCATGTTGGGTCTTTCAGAGTCCTGTAATACCATAAAGTACTTTATCTGAGTAAGTCATATTGTTTTACTAAAATACAGTAATCTTCATAGTCTGCTTCACGTTTTTCCAAATATCTCTTGCATTGGCATGAGTCAAAAGAATATTCATTATCTTGATTACTTCTTTCATTGTATGATGCATTCAATTGACTTGAAATGTTAACAGCCTAACTCCTTAGAAAAATTTTAATGGAAGCTTAGTGAAAAACTCTCTTTTGATTTCCTTTAAGTGCTTAAATGAACATAAACTTTTCCCCGCATACCCCATATATTAAAGCGAACTTAGTTTCTCCTTCTTTATACGAAACTTTTTAAGTTTTTTTTTTTCAGGTTTAAGCCCTACTTATTCATATTAGCTGAAGAGTATGGATTTTAACTTCTATTGCTAAAAATTTCAGGTAGACTTCACACTGGCAGCAATTGCCAGTGGGAAGCCTTTAGAATTTTAAATCTTTTAGGGGCACCTGGGTGGCTCAGTTGGTTAAGTGTCCAACTCTTGATTCCAGCGCAGGTGATGATCTCTGGGTTGTGAGATCGAGCCCTGTGTCCAACTCTGCTGGACGTGGAGCCTGCTTAAGATTCTCTCTCTCCCCCTCTGCTCTCTCCTTCCACACGCTCTCTCTTTCTCTCTAAAAAAGAGAATTTTATATCTTTTTAATAATCAAATTTGCATATTAGCTCACTTGGCAGCAAGATGAAGCAATAAATGGAGGACATATCTGGTAGAATAAATGAGAAAGTAGTTGCTGCAATTCAGACAAGAGGAGGGACAAAGGTTAGAGGGTAAAATAGACTATACTTGGTGATCGTTGGGTGGTGGAGGTGAGAGGGAAATCTGTACTGCTGAGGCTTTGCCTTGGGTAGGTAGTGGGACATTTGTGCTTGTTAATGAAAACTAGGGGTCAGGAAAGAAGAAAGGAAATGAGTTAGGTGTGGGGAGTGATTCCTAGCTTGGTTGACTTTAGACATTCAGAACTTTAATTCCTCCTGTGATGTTTTAGTGGGGATCTCTGTTAGTAGCCAGATGACTGTATGGCTCTATTGCTTAGAAAAGGAGTCTGGTACACACATTTGTTACAGCTTTCAGCTGACTAACAGGTAGCTGTTAGTTTGGTGTTAGCTGTTAAGTTTTCTGAACCATTAGCTTTTTTTTTTTTTAAGATTTTATTTATTTATTCATGTGAGACACACAGAGAGGCAGAGACATAGGCAGGGGGAGAAGCAGGGGGAGAAGCAGGCTCTCTGCTGGGAGCCTGATGCAGGACTCTATCCCAGGGTCCCAGGATTGCCACCTGAGCCAAAGGCAGATGCTCAATCACTGAGCCACCCAAGTGCTCCCACCATTAGCTATTTTTAAAATAGAACTGTGCCCACACAAAGAAATGAAATGAGAAAGACTTTAAATGTAAGGCTATTATTGATCTTTTCCTTTAACTCGTTGAACTGTTGGCAGTTTTTCTATGTTACTACCTTACTCTCTTTTAAAATATATCAAATTTGCATGTAATGCATTGCTGCATGCCCCACTCCCAAACTTGTTTATACTTTTTCCTCCAACTTTTTATTTTGTAATTTTAAAAATCTACCAAAAAGGTTTAGTACTGTGAATGCCTGTATAATCTCATCTAGAGTCAACAGATAAGTTTTTGCCACATTCACTTAGCAGGCTCCACATATGCATATGCACAGTTTGAGTCATATGCAAAAGTAATTTGCAAACATTATGACATGACCCCTAGTGCTTCAACCTGCATCTCTTAAGAATAAGGATATTCTTATGTAACCAAAGTACTGTTTAACATATGTAAGAATTAGCTAATATACTATCTACATTTGAAATTCCCCAACTGCACCGAAATGTATTTTTGTAGCTCTTACCTCTCCCTGCCCCACCAGCTCCTATGCTGACATTGTATTCAGTATGTAGTCATTGTGTCTTTAGTCTCTGAAATTTTTTTACATGATTTCCTTCCTTCCTTCCTTCCTTCCTTCCTTCCTTCCTTCCTTCCTTCCTTCCTTCCTTCCTTCCTTTCTCTCTCTCTCTCTCTCTCTCTTTCTTTTTTTTTGAAGAGGGCAGACCTTTGTGTTACACAAGAGTTCCACATTCTGGATTTGTTTTCTCAGAATTTCATTTGGGTTGTACATTTTTGAGAACTATTGAACATACTTAGTTTTAGTAAACCCCTATCCCACTCCAGTTTAAATTATGTCATAGGTAAGTCTTAAGTGAATGAAGATACTTTAAAACCTAAAATTGAGGGTGGGGAGATTATTGCTGCTGATTATCCATCTTCATCATAGTATACAGTTTTTACTCTTGGTTTTAATTTAAACTAGTTGATTGAGAGCTAAGAGAAACCTCATTGTTTGAAAATTCATGATTCCCATTTTCAAATATTTGAGGTACATTTCTTTGGCCTACATTTTCTCCCTGTGGAGTGCTAAGGCTCTTCTTAGCTTCACTTTCATAAGACTCATATTTTCATTATGTTTTAGCATTGAAGTATTCCTTTTAACAGGACCCTTGAAAGGAATCAAATAATAGTGTAGCAAGTGAGCTCTGGAGACTGTTGATTCTGATTAGATTTCCCTGTAGATAACAGGCTTTCACAATACATAGATTCCTTTAGATGCAGTTGAATGGTTTAATCTCAATAGCAGATAAGGCCAAGTCCAACAAATATGATATAAACTGTTGCAATCATGTTGGGCTATTAGCAAGTTAATGTAATGATAGTATGTTTTTAATACGTCGGAAACTCTGGTTTCTTCACCACCTATTTTGTTAGTTCTGCTTTAATCACTGTGAGGGTAAGTAGTTCAGTACATTTTCACATGTCAAAAACAGAATGCCAAAGATCCTATTTTCCTCTGAAAAGTTCAATCTTAGGAAATCTCCGATTTAGGAGGAGCATATCAGGTAGTATGCTAAGGAACAGAAGGTCAATTTTCAGAATATACATTCTCTTATCAACCTCCCTGCAATCTGCTAGGTAATTATATGTTCTAAAAATACTAATACCTTATAAGCCAGTACTTGAAAATATATTTTCTAAAATTTCTGTAGTATCAAGTCCATTGAAAACTACTTCCCACAAACTTAATAAGTTCCTGTCAAATCATTTTGTCATACTTTTGACCACTTATAATGCACTGTTTTTACAGATATTTTTAAATGTACCATTTTATATGCACAATATTAATGCTTTATGTACTTTTCTCTGTGCCTTTTGTGTATAGGTAATCATTATATGTTCATTATTTGCCTTTCCTTTGTAATTTTCCTAAGTCTTAGGTTCTATACTATTTATTATCTCTGTGAAATACAGAGAGGGCAGCACTATGTAGTTGTTTGGAGTCCAGTCTGCCTTCAAATTTCAGCTGCTCCATTTATTGGTAGGAGGGGGACCATGGGCAGACTATCAAACTTATTGGTCTTTGTTTCCTTTTCTGAAAAAGGGGAATAATAATTGTATCTTTCTAATATAATTTTTGTTAAGTATTATATGGGTCCTAGCATAGGGTAAGCACTCAGTAAATGGTGGCTGTAGTTATAATTATTAATACTAATATCAGTTATAGTAATCTCAGTCACCTTCTGTTTTTCAAGTATAATACTCATGGACATAGTGCAGTGGTTCTCAATGGTGGGTAGTTTTGCCTCCTCCTGGCGCCTTCCTCAGAGGACATAGGGCAGCATCAATATTTGAATGGGAGGGGTGCTGTGGATATCTTGTGGGTAGAAGCTAGGGATACTGCTAAGCATCCCGTAATGCACAGGACAGCCTCTCTCAACAGAGAATTATCCAGCCCAAAATAACAATAATACCTTGATTGAGAAATCCTGACCTAATGAATCTAGACTAAGCACCTTT
This sequence comes from Vulpes lagopus, assembly GCF_018345385.1. Taxonomy (NCBI): domain Eukaryota; kingdom Metazoa; phylum Chordata; class Mammalia; order Carnivora; family Canidae; genus Vulpes; species Vulpes lagopus. The sequence continues at coordinate 39,091,058 of NC_054848.1, forward strand.
TAAATAATCTGTCTTATGTTCTTTTTGGTGTAATTGTTGCACTTTTAGTTGGCACTCATTGCACAACTCTTTTCAAATTGAAGAACTTCAGTTTAGGGGCTCCTGAGTGACTCAGTCAGTTAAGCATCTGCCTTCGGCTCAGGTCGTGATCTCAGGGTCCTGGGATTGAGCCCCATGTTGGCTCCCTGCCTGGTGGGGAGCCTATTTCTCCCTCTCCCTCTGCCTGCCACTTCTCCCTGCTTGTGCACATGTGCATGCTCTCTCTCTCTCTCTCTCTCTCAAATAAATAAATAAATAGAACCTTTTTTTAAAAATTTAAAAACTTCAGTTTAGTAATCATGTAATTACTCTAACACAGTTTAAGAATTTGACATGTTGAATTTTAAATATTGATCACTAACTTCCAGGCACTAATCTAAGCACTTTTATATACCACATGTAATTCTCATAATAGCAGTATTAGTTGCATCTTTTTGCAGTGAGGAAACAGACACAGAGAATATGAAGTATGTGTGGAGCTGGGATTTGAACCCAAGCAATCTAGCTCTATAATCTGCTCTTATCTATCTGTCTCCCTTGCAGTTTTCTTTCTGTGGTCTCTTAAGACTTTTATCATAAAAATGTGATTCATGAAGTTGATATCTTACTGATGTCCATTGAAGAATAATGCTACAAATTTTATTTTATTTTATTTTATTTTTTTATTTTTTTTATTTTTTTTTATTTTTTATTTTTTTTATTTTTTTAATTTTTTTTTTAATTGCTACAAATTTTAGACATTGTTTATAATTTCATTATAAAAGTAAGAGGAAGTAAGAGGTTTGCACTGGTTCTTCTTTCTCTGATCATAAAAATCACCTGAGACTAAGATTTCTAGTCTGTTTCTAACAAGTAAATTCAGAGCTCTATGGGAAGAACCCTGAGAATCTCTTTCACAGTGGCCTATATGAATCCTCTGATCAAGCAAGTCCCTGACATCCTAGACTAGATTAGATTTCTTAAAGCTAATAAAATTTTTCTTTTCCTTTTTTTGGGTGCATATTTTAGATTACTACCCTATCTACATAATATAAACTTTATCACAAGCACAGAGAGAGGTTTTGAATATATGTTAAAGTATTAACTCCCTTTTCTCTTTGATTCCCATTTTTATATGAATAAGTGAGGTATGCGCCAGCTCTTTGGTAATATCCAGTTGGCCTAATAATTGAATAAGAGGGTATAGCCACAAAGACCAGTCCATAGTGTAGATCCTAATACTCTTGTCCTGGGGCTGCATCTTCTAAAACATCACTGGGTTAAATATATAGTGTTTTGTGAGAACACTGAATAAAAAAAAAAAAATCTAAAAATTCTAAAACTCTGCATCTTCATGGTTAACATTTGCTTTCATGCTTGATTTTTCCATCCAAGAGTTTAAAATTTTTGAGATACTCATTTTTATCATTGACTGAGACCTTGATTTTCAGCCATGTGTTTGGTTTAAATGAAATAAAATGTCTTACTGACATTCAGACACTCACTGTTGTCATAGGGGAATGAAACCCTTGAGTGACAGGTGGCAAGTGTGTCTCAAGGGCTCACACATTGGCTCACTTATCCTGTATGGCTCTTTCAGTAAGAGATTGGTCAGGGCAGGACACCTCTTGGTGTACTTTAGTTTGTAGACCATCTACTTCTTAGTGGCTAAGACTGTTACCATAAAGACTTATATCAAGTTAACCCATGTTTCATCTGTCTCCGCACTGGTATTTGGGAACTAACTTTGGAAACTTAGTCAAGCTGCCCCTGGGGATGTCTGAGTAGTCCCTGGTGTTGTCTTAAATTTGACATAATGTACTATCACTGTGGCTTTTTTTTATTCTCCTGCCCCAGGAACCCCATCCCAAAATTAAAATCTGGTAGCAACAGTTGTTTGTTTACCTAAGTGATCCCCATACTAGCTTTGTTTTTGGCATTCCCTCTGCTTGAAACATGCCTTCCTCTCACCTCCCCTTCTTGCTCACATCTAAATTGACAACTTCTTTATGAAAACTTCTGTGATTTCCCATCTCTCCTCAATTGAAGATGAGCCTCTCCTTCCTTTTAGCATTCATGGCATACTTTATCTATTTATCTTTTGCCCATTGTATTGATTTGTATTATTGTACATGATCATTTGTCCATCTATTGTCTCCAGTTTTCTTATTCTGATATTTCAAGTATATTTGCACTTCTATGCCCTGTGTAAAGCTGTTCACTAAAATTCCATCCCTTTTGTGGTTCCATGTTTGCAGATGGGTCTTTGGGTGGATTAGATTCTTACTGTGTAACTTAAATACAGCATGTCCTTAGTCAGCCTCTCCCTTGTGGTTGTCTTCAAGCCAAAGCTGTCTTTAATACCCCCTGCCTTTTGGTGTAGTTTTTCATCCAAACAGCTAAACACAGGGCCTTTAAACCAGACTTATCCTTAAAAGTCACAGAATTCTCTGCTTGTCTAGCTCCTGAAATAATTTCTGACCTTGTTCCTAAAATGTATTTATTAAAAATAGCATCTTCTGTCTTCTACATTTTTACACTTTTTGCTAGTGATTTATTGTTTTGTTTTTAACAAGTTGCATTCTTAATTGCTATAAGGTAAATTTATTAAAACTCAGCTAAACTAAAATGAAAAGGAAATGACTCATATTTTTTAGCTCTTTGGTATACTCAAATGTTGTCTACGCATAAAATCAAGGCCTGAGATTAACCAAAGCAGAACCAGATGACTGTTAAGTCTTGAATAGTATATCTGTATCTTCCCTAGGCATCCTTTCCTCAGATGTTTTTATTTTCTATTTATTTTTCCCTGCCCTTTGGTTGAATCACACCCTTTCTGTAGGATCTGCTCATTGCTATAGACTCCAAAAGAGCCTGTGTCTCTCTCAATTCTCCTTCTGTTCCAACTGCTACCTTTTGAAAAAGAGAAAACAAAAATTTTTACTGTTAAGGAAAAAAACCAAAGGGCAAAGGGGAAACCACAATTTGGTTATTCGTTGTCAGATCACATTAGTTGAGCTGACAGTTTTCTAAGATTCCAGGGTCTCACAAAATAAAAATTCTGGAGCTGATTCCGGAAGCAGCATACTCAAGGCTTAGTATTTACTCTTAATATAACCCTAGCTCTAACCCTTTATTTTTTTGTAGGAAAACATATATACTAATTGCCTTTTTCTGCATAAAACTACCAAACAAGCCATAAGTTATAAACTACAATCTAACTGCCAAAGTAATTAGTAGCATTGGACATAAAAGTTCATTCGCTGAGTAGAGTGGAGTAAGGCTCACAGAACCGAGGCTCTGTGTTTGAAACCCAAAATCAAATGGTGCTGACTAACCTTCAAGAATCTTCTCTTCAAAAGAGATGAGGGGGAGCAGGCAGGTAAAAGATAGGAAGACCAGAAAGAAGAAAGTACAGTGTGAGTTAGTGAGAGGGGAGGCTTAAGATTTTGTTTTCACAAACCCCTAGCCCAGCCACTTAAAAATTAGCTTTATGACATCAGACAAATTTAGCTTCCCTGAGCCCTCGTTTGGTCATTGGTAGGGTGGAGATGAGAGTGTCTCTGGCACAAGGCTGGTAAGAGGCCTTCATGGCATAACATGTCTGAAGCACCTAATACCATGCTTCCTGTTTCTTATTTTTTATTATTTATGTACTTTATTGTATTATTTTATTATTTTTCCTTGTCTGTTTTCTCACATGAGAGCATAGTGGAGTCTGCAGATCTTCCTAAGGTATCTGCAAAGTTTTACGCATTACTTTCCTGTGAAAAAGACCTTATTTTGAAACCCTGATTGGGAAACTTGTTTAGTTAGATTGGTAGCTTCAGAGGGGAGTTGTGCATGTAACACGGGAAGGGGAAAAGGGGAGGAGCAGGTACTGTTCAAGAGCTGGCAGCATAGTCTAGAATTCTATCCTCTCTTTTTACCATGATCTGACTTTTTACTTGCTACCTCCTCGACACATTTTCACACACACACACACAACTGCAGCCCTACCTTTGACTTGCAAACTACAATCTAACACATTATTTTGTTTTTAAATAAGCTAAACACAAGAATAGCCTAAGCCAAATTAAGAGTGAAATACTTTGACTAGGATACTGAAAGGATCTGTCTTATAACTGTAAAGTTGCTATAAAGTTGCTATTGTTTAAGGTTTGTTAATTAACAAGTTTAGGGATATTTTCAGTTATCTTTTTTTATCTTGGCTTAATTTACATGGGTTCGGAATAAGTAACGATACTTCTTTAACTTTGTAACTTAGGAGATAGCAAGGAAATATGTTATTATCATGCTTTAAATTTTACTTGTTAAGTAATCAAATATTTATTGAGCACCTACTATATGCCAGGCACTGTCCTAGGCAGTGAATAAAACAAAAACTTTTGCTCTCAGTCAGTTGCTAAACTCATTTCCTTTTCATTTAGGATATTTTCATTGTCTGCATTTTAGAGCTGAAAAGTGCCTTAAAGACCATCTAGTCCAACCTCTCTTTCAAATGGAGAACCTGAGCCACTAATTCACAGGAGAGTAAGAGACTTTAGCAGACAAGTCCAAGTAATGACAGCAAACTAGGAAAATCACGAATTGTGAGAATTCAATATATTGTTAGCATCATAAGTATGAATTTAGAAAAGGTATAAATTATAAGAGGAGTTCACTTGTGTTAATATAAATGAAAGATTCTACTATATTAGCCTCAAGTTAAAATCAAGTTATGTCTTTTTTCTTTAGCACTGTAATGAAACCAATTTTGTGTCGTATAGCAACTAAATCTATAACTGGTTTTCTTTGTATAGACTCAAGTTTCAAAAGCAGCTGTACAGGTGATGCTATTTATGAGTAATAGGTAGTGCTGACAGAAATAATGTGCCTTCCTGCCTTAATAGAATCATAGCAGTTGAGATCTGGAATTTAGACCCCTTATATCAAGGATAAGGACATTGACTCCCAAAGAGGTTAAGTGACTTGCCCAAATAAGAGCCAAATTAGCAACTACTATTTAAGCAAGGAGTCAGGTTTTTTATATTAAAATCACTGTATTTTGATATTCAGGTATCAATTAATTTTCAGCTTTAAATGATCTCATATTGTTATCGTCAGACTCGCTGAGCATTGGCCTTATTTTTTAAATAAGAGAAAATCTGGGAAATTGACCAAAAAAAAAAAAAAATGATAAAGTCACAGATGGCTAGAACCAAGTCTCCAGGAGTATATCTTTTATACGAAAGATATACAGTATTCTGTTGCTGGTCACAAATAATTTTTCCCCCATAATAGGTATTGTCTTCTGAGAACTCTGAAGCAATGTCAGACATTGAGGGAAGCTCTCATTGCTGCAGGAAAAGAGATTATATGGCATGGGCGGACAAAAGAAGAACCAGCACATTACTGTAGCATTTGTGAGGTAAGTAACTATTGTTATCCAGGGTTGTTTTATAAAGCTTCTTACCTCTCTACTTTTGTTTTCTACTTAGTTACTTTTATTTAAAATATATTTAAACTCCTATGTCCTGCATCTTCCTGAAATTGACATTGTGTTCAGTCTTGTTATTTTCTTGTTACTTCGCTATTATATTAAAATTTAATCTCATGACCTGCTATTTCAGTAACAATGAATTAACTCTAAAAGTAATTACAACAGTCATTTATCTGGTAGATATTTAACAAATGATAATCATCAAGAAGTTTAGTCTTGAGATTTTAAACTGGGAATAATCCAGATGTAGGCAGATGACAGTAAACTGGATGTAGTTCGATATAGCCCCAGGCAGATCAGTGCTCACACCTCTCTGGTGCAGTTCATTATACATTGGTCAATCTTCTGTGGCCAAAGTTTGCAAGAGAAGCAGAAACAAATAAAATATAGTACCTGTTCTGAAGGAGCTTACATTCTACTTGGAGAAGACAAATTATAAACAACTAATTGTAATGTACATGGACTGGTGAATACAGAGTTGTCTTACTGTTATGATAACACTAAGGGGAAAAATAACCTAATATTCCCTTCTAGTGTTGGCATAAGATTTACAAAAGTATTAACATTTGAGTCCATCCTGGAAGGATGAGTATGACTTCAGTGGGCTAAAAAATGATGAGAATTAGAGGTGGAGTGAATATTGTTTTGAGCTGTAGGCACAACATGGGAAATGAAATGGCTTATTCAGACAAGTATAAGTAGTCTGGTGTGGCTGGAACATGGACTATGCAAATTCTACTTATAAGTGTAGGTGGTAGGAAACTGTTGCAGAACATCTCAAATGATTTTAAGGAACTTGATATTTATTCTGAGGTCATTGAAGCCATCAAAAGATATTGAGCAGGCAGCCACATTGGATATGTGTTTGAAAGAGAAATGTGAATCTTTAAAAAAAAAATGAAAGAGAAATGTAATTGGACAGAATGGAGATAGGAAGCTATTGCAGTGGTTTTAAGAAAGAGTTGTTATCTGAAGGCCTATGTGAGACTGCAGTGGGGATATTAAAGGAGGAGAGGAATTCAAAAATATTTAGAAGATAAAATCTTGTTACCAGACAGCCTATTACGTAGTAGAAGTGAGGGACAGGTTGAAGAATGCTCACAAATTTTCTAGCTCAGATGACTAGGTTCATGTTGTTGCCCGTTGATAGTAATGGTAAAATGATGAATGCTGGAATTTTGAATTAACACACTGTACAAAGAAGATAATGAGGTCATGAGAGTTTTCTGTCATTGAATAAATGCAAGGATATGCCAAAGCCAGAGATATTAATGATCCATTCCAAACCTTGAAATTCTGTATTCTGACATTGACTATTCTTTGAAATGGTTGAATCCATCTCTTCTAATGTTGTGCAACCTGGCCAAAGTTAATCTTTGGGAGATCAGGTAGAGTCTGGTTAGGTGTGTTATACCTTAAAAAAAAAAAAAGAAGAAGAAGAATGTATAAACTTTTCAGAATGACTCCTAACCCTACAGTGTTACTTCTTTTTCCACCTGAACCATAACAGCTCATCAATCTTTCTGTAAAAGGTAGAGCTATTATTTCTAAAATCATGCTATACTCATGAATATACCTTTTGCGTGTACTCCTATTCCTTAACATGAGGCTTATAGCTGAACACTCACTGTCACTTACCTGTCAGTTTCCTCATCTGTAAAATAATCAGATTATATACTGTTTAATAAGTGTGTTTAGAGGATTGTCTAAGCACTGTGACATGCTCTGGAGTTGCAAAAGTGAGTAAAATGTAGTCTTCATCTTTGAGGAGCTCTGTCTATGAAAGAAGACTGATACCCATACACAGTGCTCCATGATGAGTATTGTAACATAAGTAAACAGAAAATAACGATCCCTTTCTTCTGACTGTATGCCATTGTTTTGGATTTAAAACAAAAATAGGCTGACCTGCCAGGCGCCTGGGTGGCTCAGCGGTTGAGTGCCTTTGATTCAGGGCATGATCCTGGGGTCCTGGTATTGAGTCCCACATCAGTCCTCCCTGCAGGAAAGCCTGCTTCTCCTTTTGCCTGTCTCTGTGTCTCGTCTCTCATGAATAAATAAATAAAATCTTAAAAAAAAAATAAGCTGACCTAGACTAACTTTTAAATTAGGCTTTTGCCAGTGGTTGTAAAGAGTATGCCATTCCTTTAAGTCAGTTCCCTGAATATCCATTACCACCCATGTCTTTGGGTTTGGTGCAATAGAAAGCTGGCCTATTAAAGATTCTCCAACATGGCCGTATTTGTCTTCGTACCTACTCTTAACCAGAGATCACTGTCCACAATTCCATGTAAAGTAGAATTCTGTGATTATACTAAAACAGTACAATAAATAAATACCACTATCACTATTACTCTTTTTTTCTTGCATAAAATAGGTGGAGGTTTTTGATCTGCTTTTTGTCACAAATGAGAGCAATTCTCGAAAGACCTACATAGTGCATTGCCAAGACTGTGCACGAAAAACAAGTGGAAACCTGGAAAATTTTGTGGTGCTAGAACAGTATAAAATGGAGGACCTGATGCAAGTCTATGACCAATTTACATTAGTAAGTGAAATCAGCATGTGAGTACATACTTAGCTGGATAGGGAAGCAGCAGTGTTTGTTCTGCCACCTGATAAGTAGGAGGTAATGAAATATTTAAATTTTCCTTTTGCTTGTTAGATATTGCATGAGGAAAATTCATATCACCCCCCTCCTTCACTTCCAAGTATTTATTCCCATGAAATGGCGTATTTCATTTTCACTTTTCTTCCTGGGCGAGTCAGAGCCTAACTAATGTCACCATAATTACATTACAGAATATTTCTGTGCTTTTACAACACTATTATATTCTTTATGCCATTTGATTTCAGTTGATAAAATGTGTACATAGGTTATTAGTGTCCACAAAATGAATTAGTAAGTGTGGTCTTAAATAGACTTCTGCTTTTAGAGCTAATTATATGTATTTAAAATTTTGTCCTTGTCAGAAGTATTAACCTCATAGGAATATTTGATGGAGCGTAACTTCCTGGTACGTTATATAACCTTAATGAAATTCAAGTATACTTACAAATATTATACAGTTTTTAATTTTTAAACAGCAGATGCTTAGGGGGAAGCATTTCACTTTAGTACATCAATAGTTTCATGAATAGAAACACAGATATAATTTATGAATTGTTGATTTCTTCCAGTACTTTTCTCTACGTATGTGATTAGAAACTGAATTACTAAAATTTTAGCTCCTGTTTTCACTTAAATGGTCTTTAAGATTGCTTGAAGAAGAAAATTATCTGGGCTATGTTAAACATGATATATTGTCTCATTGAGATAGCTTCTGAAGCCAGTCACTAATGAAATTATAATTGATTTGTGAAAATCATTTTCCACAAGCCTTTTTTATTTTGGAAGCAGTCTGAAAAGTGGTCACCCTAATAACATCCTAAGAGTTTTTGACTAATTGGTGAAGTACAGAAAAATGTAGGCACACTGAGTAGAATAATGGTCTCAGACCCTTAGGAAAACTGGCCACAGGGGAAACAGTACAGGGACGTTCACATTGTGTTCACATTGTGTAGCTAGCTTTTAAACTTTCTTGAGAATTGTTACTTTCCCTACCTTCATAAGCAGACGATGTTTAGCCTTGAGCTCCGGAACACTATTAACAGTTGTGTATACCAAAGTAACACACCTTTTATTTTCAGGCTCCTCCATTACCATCCTCCTCATCTTGATATTGTTCCATGGACATTAAATGAGACCTTTTCTGCTATTCAGGAAGTAACTCAGTTCTGCACCACTGGTTTTTGTAGCTATCTCGTAAGGCTGCTGGCTGAAAACTGTGTCTATGCAACCTTCCAAGTGCGAAGTGTCAACCAACTGGACAGGGGAGAGCACTGCTCCTAATCCAGGACTCTCACAAAGCTGATCAGCTGTACTTCAGACAAAAAAAATAATAATAATAAATTCCATGTTTTGTATATATCTGACAAAACTGGCAACATCATACAGACTACTGACTTGAAAACAACCTCTTTTATATTTCTCTATTTCTGGGCTGATGAATTGGTTTTCATCTATCTTTTCCCCTTCACAATTTTCCTTGGAAAAAAATACTAGCCTAGCCAGTCATTTCTTTGTAAGGTAGTTAGCAATTTTAAGTCTTTCTTTGGTCAACTTTTTTTTAATGTGAAAAGTTAGGTAAGGAACTTTTTTACTGCTTTTATGTTTTTCTGTCTTGTTTTGAAACCATGATGGTTATTACACTTTTGGTTCGTAAATAAAATGTTTAAAAATTAACAGCCAAGTCACAAAGATAATGGATTGCACATAGACTAAGGAATAAACTTCAGATTTGTGATTTTTGTTTCTAATCTTGATGTAAATTTACACTATTTATAAATACATATTTATTGCTTGAAAATATTTGTGAATGGAATGCTGTTATTTTTTCCAGATTTACCTGCCATTGAAATTTTAAGGAGTTCTGTAATTTCAGACACTACTCCTATTACATTTTCTATGTGTAAATAAAACTGCTTAGCATTGTACAGAAACTTTTATTAAAATTGTTTAATGTTTAAAGAGTTTTCTATTGTTTGAGTTTTAAAAAGACTTTATGTACAGTACCCAGTTTTTGTTCATTTTTCAAATCTGACTATATATATTTTATATATACTTATGTATGTATATATAATATATATAGAAATCTGGATATATATGTATAAAGATTTAGAACTTAAATTTTTCTCGTTTTAAGTTTCACATCTATGGTAGATTTTTGAGGTGTCTACTGTAAACTATTGCTTACAAAAGTATGATTATTTTTAAAGAAATATATATGGTATGTATCTTCAAGACTTAAAATGTCAGACTGGTTTATTGTTAAGTTGCAATAACTGCAATGATAGACCAATAAACAATTGCTGCCAAAACGTAGTATAATAGTAGAAAACAAATAGTGATTGAACTTAAGGTTTTCAAGGGAATGTTACATGGGCTTGATAAATCTTGTACATCACTAAGTAGAGTTTTATATGGAAGAAAGTTTCAGATGAAGGGCTCTATTTTAGAATGCAAATAAATTAAGAGACTTATTTTTTAATGTTAGGCAATTTTGAAATTTCATGCTTTTCTGCTTGCATGACATGATTGGGGTAAAGAGGGGAGAGTCTACAAATCCCTGTCACTGGTAAAAATATAGCAAGCTATATTAGCATTAACAAGTCACTTCTAATTAATAATGGTATTTCATTTTATGATAATGGTACCTTGCATTTTATCTCTTTTATCACACTGTTCTTTATAAGATTTTCTAGGAAGCCTTAGTGAAGAAACATAGAGAATGCTAGAAATGGAGTTATATTTATGACTAAAGAGAATTTATAATCTTATCTAGTGAAATGCTGTACTGATTGCATTAATCAAGTATTCTTGTTCAGATAGTTTTGGAGTATGTTGTCCTCCTAGAAACAGTTTGAAGGCTTGGAAGCATGGAGATACTTTATTTAATTAGTTAATTTGGTAAATATTGAATATCTACTAGCAGCAATCATCTCTCTAAGTATGAATCATTTATAACTTAAGAAGGAAATACTTACAATCTATTTTAGTTAAGGAGCAAGAGTACTGTCTAAGTGCTGCTTAGGATGTGTAACCACTAAATATTTTTGAAATAACTCAAGACATTTTTACAAATAAAAATTGCAAGCCAACTATCCAGAAGCAAAGATTATAAGAATGCTAAAGCTATGCCTAAATGTTGCTTAACCAGTTCTAGTTTATCTTACTGACACAGTGTCTTATTTCCTATGGTTATATCAAGATAGTTTATTGCCAAGATTAATATAGGTTGTCTGACACGTAAGAGTAATTTAGTACTGTTTCACCAATACATACTTGCAAGTTATGTCAAGAATAATACTTGTTCAGCTTAATCTTTGGGTAGAGGATAGGAGAGAAATCAAACATATCAACATTACTCTAGAGTATAACTAGATAAAAGCAGTGTAAACTGCTTTCTCTTCATCAATTTAATATCCTTTATAATTTACATTTTTCACATTTCAGAAGAAATAGAATCATTTTTTTTTCTTTTTACTACTCCATGTATAGGTTAATCCCATTAAAAGCACACTTTATCCAGATGCCTTAATAACAAAACAGGTTTGCATCATAATACACATTGTTTAGAGAAAAGCTAATTACCAAATGTATAAAAAAGCAGATGAAGCTCCAGATAGTGGGAACTGAATCATCTTTTCTCATTGTCATCAGTTAAACAGGAAATCCTATACCTTATACCCATCAGTAGAGCAGTTCAACTTGCTTTTTTAACCTATGTTATGTTAAATCATTTTTTTTTTTAAATGTGGCGGCTTCATTTTGAACTAAAACTGAAGTCAGTTTTCAAAAGTAGTCAATCGACACAGCCTTCACAATTTCAACTTAAGATCATATAATACTATGAATTTAACTGAAATGAAGTGTCTGCTTCTTAGAACCTAGTCATTAAATCTTTAAATTATTGTCATGTGTATTTTGATTTAGTCAGTATACTTATTGAACATCTTTTAAAAGCAAATCTAAGATGTGATCCCTGTCCTCTGTCCACACACACATCTAATATGGGAGATTCATGTGATACATCAGGCAAAACCTAGAAAAGGTAACAAGAAGGGTGATATTGGGGCCTGCATTTCAGGGGTTTATATCACACCCTCCCGAACCAAGAGGATTTGGGAACTTTGGCTAAGGGGTTGGAGGAGTGCTGAAAGAAAGAGTAGGAAGGCACTGACATGTGGAAAGCTTCCTCTGCCATGAAAGGTGCTTAAGCTTTACCCTGTAAATATGGAACAGTCCATGGCATCTAAACAATAGAACAACACTGAATTTGCAGTAGTCTTCCTGCCTGCTTTAACACACTCCATCTACCCTGTATGTTGCTGCCAGAGGGATATCTCCAAAGCAGAGAAATTTAAAGAAGAGCGAGGATTTGGATTTGAGCTTTGGATGTTGTGAGGTTGGAAAAAGTACAGATTGGGAAGACAAAAAGTAAGTTCCACGGGACCCATTAGATGAGGTACTTCTAACGAGAATGGGAGATATGGAAGTACAGTTCTGGAGGCAGAAAATAATGAACTGCTTGTCGGGCATCTAAGTAGTTGGAATTAGGAGAGGCCTGGTCTGGAACCATGTATCTGCTGTTCATTGAGGTGGTGCTTAGAGCCAGAAGAGATGATAAGATGATCCAGGAACTGTGGTGAAGAGAGGTAGACCAAATACCCATTAAGGAATGTCAGCATATAAGAGAAAAGGAGATTGCAAAGGAGACGAAAGCTAAACCAGCCAGGGTGATGTTGGACAAATTAGAGCTTTTGAAAAATAACCACACCATGCTGCAAAGATGAGGATTACAGGTATTTCTTTGGGCTTTCAGAAGATGATTGGTGATATTTGCCAGAGCACCTTCAGTGGAACAACAACCTAACTGCTGTGGATGGGAAAAGGTATTGAATTTGAGGGGTGGGGAGTTGGGGGCTATCCCGTCTCCAGGATCCCTAAGTATGAAATTATATTGGTCTTTGAATGGCAAACAGATCACCAATGCTAAATATTTTGTATCACTGTCTGGAGTGCTTTGCACAGTAATAGTTTTGTATATATATTGTGAAGCAGTCCGTGTGGTATTTTGTTTTTGAAAGGAAGATCTTTTTAGTTGAACAGGGACATGATGGTATTTTTTTAGCGTAGTCTCCAGACAACCTACCATTTACTGACTTACCTGTCCAAAGCACAGTGCTAAGTACTTAATATACATTCTTTTCAGTGACCCTCTTAACTTCCCCATCTCACTGAGGCAAGTAGATCATACAACTTCCCCCAAGGTTTGTGGTCAAGGGTTCAAGCCAAGATTCTAACTGGCGATGGGAAATCCAACTCCAGAGAAGTGCTATTCTACCTCCCACTGCAAAGAAGTAGGAATTGCTGAGTAATTACTCTGTAGTCATGCTTGAAAGAAACTTTTCATTCTGAATATTTCTTTAACAAATGAAAGAGGTCTTCAAATTTGATGACCTATAATTAGGCCAACTGTGTCTTTTACAGTCCAAACCAGAACCCTTTTGAGGTCAAAAGGGGGCACAATTAGTACTTACTGGGACAAGGCAGCAGCCATAAAATGTGGCTCTCCTGGGCAAGCTGGGATGTATGGCATAGCATTTAAGTTGGTCTTCAGAAGCATTTGGAAGTAGTATTGACCTCCCAACATAATACTCCTAGATTTTTACGCCCTTAGAATGTTGGAAAGGAAGCATGGATTTATGGTGCATTAGGATCCACAATTGTGGTTGGAAAAGATAGTGAATGATTGGGGGAAGATACAAGCAATGGATTTTAGGAAGTGGAAATGATAGAGGGAAGGGAAAGTCCTGTTAAGTCTTAGTGGTGGCTACTGAGTTGTTCTGGTCCTTAAGTCAAATAATGGCACTTGAATAAACTGTAACAAAGTGCGTAAATAGAATATTTTCGATATAATGGTTAATGGAAATTTTCTCTAAACTTGGTCTGACTACCATTTATTTACTAGTCAGTTTAAGCTGGGAATCTGATTTAACATATTCAGTACATGATTTCTAAGTGTGCCAACCTGGAAAAAATACAGAGTCCCTTCTCTCAGGATTTTAAAACCATTCCATGCCAGGCAGTTTACTCCCAACTGATTAAACATGTCTTGATTTGAACAACAGAAAGATTCCTGATGAACTTCAGGACTATCTAAGGTATTTACATTATAACCATGTGTGTGTAAGTATATGATGACCTCAAATAGATTAAAGGTATGATTAACATAAAGTAATACTCTGAACCACACCTACTTCCCCAGGTGGTTAGACACAATATCTATTAAGTGTTAAGGGAAGAAAGGAGGAGAAAGCAAACACTGATTTTGTAGGCTTATAGAGTTAATTGTAGCTAAGCATTCTTTAGCTCTCCATTTTGTGTAGAATAATACATTTCGCAGAGTGAAAGTAGATGAGAATGTTATCTTTAGAAAACTTGATATATGTGATTTAAATGTCATTACCTTTCATTAAATGTACTCGGATGCAAATTTTGAGATGTGCACATGGAAAGGATTCTATGTTTAATAAATGGAAGTCGGTACTCAACTCTGATCAACAAGATTTTCTGGGTTAAGGTACTAAATAATTGGAGGGGGGAGGCAGGGAAGTTCAAAAATACATGTGATACTGGTACATCAAAAATTTCAGTAAAAAGGAAAAACTAAAAAGTGCCAAAGACTTGAAAATACAACTGTATACAAAACCTGGATGGTTTTTAAATATTGATCAGCCTATAAATTGTCCTGCCATAAATCATTCTAAATCAGATGGGGCTCACAGTCCATGAATTAGAATACCTCTCTAAGACCATCTCTATTTTTTCCATCAGATAAGGCTAGTCTCCTCAAGTTTCACGAGTAAAACCCACTGAAGGGCTGTGTGTGAACAGTGGGTAATCTAGTTAACACTGAAGTGCAATGCTAGCTCTCTGAAACTTGCATTTTAGCCTTGCCTCAGGCTCCATTTAGCCTATCCCCCTCTCCACCTCTCTCTCCCTTTCTTTTGACTTAACTTTGTTTCAAAACATAAAACATTTACATGGCTAAAAGTACAAAACTATATTAAAATGTATTGTCAGTGAAATCTTGTTCCCATCCCTATAAGAACCTTCAAATTGTCTCCACCCACCACCTATAGGTAACCATTTTTTAATTCATTAGCTCATATCTTTTGTGTTTCTTTTTCCAAAAGTAAATAAATTGGAACATATAGTCTTATTTCCCTTTTATACACAATATGTAGCATGATGTATGCACATTTTGGCACCTTGATTTTTGTCCCCCACTGAATATATCCTAAAAATCATTACCAGTTCATGGTGCTCCATCATTTGCATGTATCATCTCAATGATGGACATTTGGGAGATGTTTCCAATCTTTTGCTATTTCAAATAGTGTCTCAATGGCCTTGTGTATACATTGTTTTATATTTGTGGAGGTATATTTTCAGGGTAAAGTCATAGATAACTAGGCCACAAGGTAAATGCGTGTATAGTTTCACTCAGTATTGCCCTTCCTAGCTATACTGTGTTGTACTCAACCTAGCAATGTATGAACAAGACTTTTTCTCCTTACAGCCTTGCCAGTAGACTGTATCATGGAGCATTTGGGATTTTGCAAATATAATAGATGAAAATGGAATCTTAGGGTAGTTTTGTCTTATTTTATTTATTTATTTATTTATTTAATTTTTTATTGGAGTTCAATTTGTCAACATATAGCATATATCACCCAGTGCTCATCCCGTCAAGTGCCCCCCCCCTCAGTGCCACCCAGTCACCCAACCCCCTGCCCACCTCCCCTTCCACCACCCCTTGTTCATTTCCTAGAGTTAGGAGTTTCTCACATTCTGTCACCCTCGCTGATATTTCCCACTCATTTTCTCTCCTTAGGGTAGTTTTAATTTGCAATTCTTTAATTACTAAGGTTGAGCGATTTTTCATATATTTAAGGACTATTTGTCCATTTTTTAAACCTGATCTTTTTTGAGATATGGTTACATAATACAGTAAGCTTAATGGATCTTAAGTGTACAATTTGACGATTTTTGACAAATGTGTCCATTATATTCCAATCAAGAGTTATGCGTAGTCATTGCCCTAGAAAGTTCTCGTGTCCTTTTCTGTTTTCTTCCCTTGCTGCCCCCAATCCCAGGCAACCACTTTTCTGATTTCTATACCAGGATTATTTTTATTGTTCTTAAACTTCATAAAAATGGAAGTGTGCAAAATGGCTTTTTTTTTGTATTTGACTTATTTCACTTAGCATGTTTTTGAAATTCATCTATGTTGATGACTGTATCAGTAGTTCCTTTTTTATTGTTGAGTAATATTTTCTTGTATGACTATAACACAGTATGTTTATCCATTCTCCTGCTGATTGACATTTGGGTTTCCAAAATTTGTTACTAAGAATAAATATGGCTAGATCATAAGGTAGGTCTATATTTAACTTTATAAGCAATTGTTAGACATTTTTCCAAAGTGATGGTACCACTTTATACTTCCACCATCAATATCTAAGAACTCTGGTTGCTCTGAATCCTCAGATATTTAGTGTTGTTAGTTTTCAAAATCTTAGCCATTCTAGTCAGTGCATGGTATCTGATTATGGTTATAAATTCACATCTTTGTGATGACTAATGTTGAATGTCTTGCATGTGTATACTGATCATCTATATATCTTCGTTTATGAAGTGTGTAGATGTTTTGCTCATTTTAAATTGGGTTGTCTTTTCATTATTTGTAGAGTGTTCCTTATATGATCTACTTATATGCCATTTGTCAAATATTCATATTACAAATATTTTTCCCAGCCTGTGATTTGCTTTTTCATATTCTTAATGGTGTCTTGATGAGTAGACATTCTTAATTTTGATAAAGTCTAGTTTATCTATTTTTATATGGTTAGTGTTTTTTATGTACCGTCTAGGAAACCTTTACCTAACCTTGGTCTCAAAGATACTCTCCTATGTTTTCTACTAGGGTCCTTATAGTTTCACATTTAGGTCTGTAAATCATCACAAATTAATTTTTGTGCTCTATGAAGTCTTTCAGGTAGTGTAGGTTTTCCAACTTTGTTATTTCTCAAAGTTAACTTGTCTATTCTAGGTCTTTTGCATTTCTAGATTAATTTTAGAATTAGCTTGCCAATTTCTACCAGAAAATCCTGCTGGAATTTTGACTGAGATTACATTTAATCTGTAGATCCATTTGTGGAGAATTGACATCTTAACAATATTGAGTTTTCTGACCCATGAAAAAGACATATTTCACCATTGACTCAGATCTGTATTTTTTCTGTTTTGTACTTTTTGGTTAAAAGGCTTTCATGTCCTGAAGTGTGATATTTTTAATGCTATTGTGAGTTGTAGGTTTTTAAATTTTTAATTTCCTTTTCTATGTGGATGGCTCGTTTATAGAACTAAATCAGTTACTGAATACTGACCATGTATCCTGCTACCTTGCTAAGGTCATTTATTAGTCTTAGTAGCTCTTCTGTAGGAAAAGAAAAAAAAGGGTTTCTTCATAAAAAATTCATATTACCTGAGAATAACGACAGTTTTAATGTTTCCTTCCCAGTATGGATGCCTTTTTTTTTTTCTTTTTTCCTTTTTCTTCCCTTTTTGCACTGGTTTGAACCTCTAGTACAATGTTGAAGTGGCTAGAACAGACATCCTTGCCTATTCTCAGGTTTAGGGAAAAGTAGGTATGATGTCAACTGAAGATTTTTCATAGATGCCCTCTATCAGGTTGATTATGTCCCCCTCTGTTGCTAGTTTGCTGAGATTTTTTTATCAGGAATTTCTGTTGAATTTTATAAAATGAGTTTTCTTTGTTCATTGAGATGATTACATGGCTTTTCTTTTTTAGTCTGCTAATTTGATGAATTACATTGGTTGATTTTTTTAAAAGATTTTATTCATGAGAGAGAGAGAAAGAGGCAGAGACACAGGCAGAGGGAGAAGCAGGCTCCATGCAGGGAGCCCGATGTGGGACTTGATTCCGGGTCTCCAGGATCATACCCTGGGCTGAAGGCAGCACTAAAACACTGAGCCACCAGGGCTGCCCCATTGGTTGATTTTTAAATATTAATCTTTACTCCTGAAATAAAGACCAATTGCTCATGTTTTATTATTTTATGTATTGTTGGGTTATATGTTGTTGCTGAAAGTTTGCTGAGAAGAAGTTTTGGATCTGTATTCATGAGGGATACTGATCAGTGGTTTTATTTTCCAGTAATGCTTTTGTCTGGGTTTATTATCAGAGAATATTGGCCTTAGGAGAATGAGTTGGGAAGTATTTTCTCCCTCTTCAGTTCTCTTGAAAAGGTTGTGTAAAATTGGTATTATTTCTTCCTAAAAATATTAGATAGAATTCATCAATAAAGCCATCTGGGTCTGGAGTTTTCTTTGTGGGAAAGTTTTTGGCTACAAAATCAATTTCTTTAGTATATATGGGCTGCCCGGATTATCTGTTTCTTCTGGAGTGAGCTTTTGTAGTTTGTGTTTTTCAAGTCATTTATCCTAGAAATCTATAATTTTATATCATTCCTGGTATTAAGGAATCGTGTCTTTCCCCCACCCCCATGAGGTTTACGAATTCTCTTAATCTTTTCGAACAACCAACTTTTGGTTTCTTTTCTTTTTTTTTTTTTTAAGATTTTATTTATTCATGAGAGACACAGAGACAAATAGAGGCAGAGACACAAGCCGAGGGAGAAGCAGGCTCCATGCAGGGAGCCTGACGTGGGACTTGATCCTGGGTCTCCAGGATCAGGCCCTGGGCTGAAGGCAGTGCTAAACCGCTGAGCCACCCAGGCTGCCCCCAACTTTTGATTTCTTGATTTTTTTTCCTATTGTATTTCTGGTTTGTTTGTTTGTTTTGTCATTGATTTTTCTCTCTCATCTTTATTGTTTCCTTCCTTCTGCTTATGTCAGGTTTCTTTAGCTGTTTTCATTATAGTTTCTTTAGGTGGAAGCTGAGGTCGTTGATTTGAGAAATTCTAGTATAGGCATTTAGTCCTATAAATTTCCATCGAATGAATGCTTTAGCAATGTGTCAGGGGTCCCCCAAGACTAGTCTTAGACTTGCTAATTCACTATCAAGAGCCACAGGGCTCAGATACTGTTTCATGCATGTTTATAATTTATTACAGTAAAAGATACAGATTAAAATCAGCAAAGGGAAAAGGCATACAAGGAGAAGTATAGGGGAAACCAGGCTCAAGCTTCTGGGTACCCTCCCCAACCAGTGGAGTTTCCCAAGACATGCTTAATTCTTCCAGCAACAATGTGTGACATATGAAGTATTGCCAACTAGGGCAGTACCACGATTTTTATTGGGAGCTAACACCTGCATGACTGACCTCAGCTAGTCAGACTCCAGACCACTAGAGCAAATGCAGGTGCTCACTATAAATCATATTAGCAGCGTAAACTATCTGGTCAAACTGACACAGAATGGTCAAAGACCTCAGACATACAAAAATAATCTTCACAGACAGAACATTCCAAGAGCTCAGCATGCAGTTCCCAGGGACTAGCTAAAAGTTTTTCTTGGTAATGTACAGGATTTGATCAACCCAGGCCTACTGACTTAACCTTTTCCTGTACAAGGTGCCTTCTATAAACTTGGATAGATGTTGGATATTTTGGATAGATGAAGATATTTTCATCTTCATTCATTTCAAAATACTTTCTGATTTCCCCTTAATTTGATTCCACTGTAATCTGAGACTATATTTTGTATGTCTTGAATCCTTTAAAACTTATTGAGACTTTAGGGCCTAGACTACAGCCCTTGGTAAATGAGTTATGTGTGCTTGAAAAGAATGTGTATTCTGCTACTGAATGGAATTTTCTGTGACAGGACAAGTTGGTCGATAGTGTTATTCAAGTCTATTTCTATACTGACTTTCTGTTAGTTTTATCAATTATTGAGAGAATGGTGCCGATATCTACAACCAAAATTGTGGATTTGTCTATTTTTCTATACATTTCTCTCAGATTTTACCTTATTTGTTTTGAGGCTTGGTTATTAGGTGCACAAGCATTTAGTACTCTTATGTTCTTTTTTTTTTGTTCTTTTTTTTTTTTAATCTATTTATTTATTTATTTATTTATTTATTTATGATAGTCATAGAGAGAGAGAGAGAGGCAGAGACACAGGCAGGGGGAGAAGCAGGCTCCATGCACCAGGAGCCTGATGTGGGATTCGATCCCGGGTCTCCAGGATCGCGCCCTGGGCCAAAGGCAGGCGCCAAACCGCTGCGCCACCCAGGGATCCCAATACTCTTATGTTCTCTTGATGAATTGACCCTGTTGTTATTCTCTGCTTTTAAGGACTCTGAGGTTGGACCCACTTGGATATTCCAGGATAATATCCTATCTCAAATTCATGCCCTTCATCACATCGGCAAAGTCCTTTTTGCTATGTAAGATAATATATTCAGAGTTTCACCTTGAGGCAGGAAGGGGGGTGAGGTGGGGCCGGAGGGCAGTCTTCTACTTACCACAGGTTGTCTAGACCTTTTTATTTAGTATGCTTATTGGTATGATTTGTTTTAAATCTACCACCTTGCTCTTTGTTTTTTTATTTGTACTGCCTGTGCTTTGTTCTCTTTTTCCTCTTTTTCTGTCTTCTTTTAGACTATTTTTTATGATTCTATTTTATAACCTTTGTTGGCTTACTAGTTATAGCTCTTTGTTGCGTTATTTATTTATTTATTTATTTATTTATTTATTTATTTTTAGAGATTTATTCATTCACGAGACACACAGAAAGACAGAGACATAGGCAGAGGGAGAAGCAGTCTTCCCTGTAGGGAGTCTAATGTAGGACTCAACCCCAGGACCCTGGGATCACGCCCTGAGCCAAAGGCAGATGCTCAACCACTGAGCCACCCAGGCGCCCCTGTTATTTTAATAGTTGCTTTGATGTTATAGATCCTTTACTTCTCAGTCTACCTTCACGTGATATTCTACTACTTTACATATAGCTTAATAGCCTCACAACAGCATACTTCTATTTTTCTCACATATTTTCAATCTACATATATTATAAACCCTACATACATTGTTAAGATTTTTCTCTGGCTGATTTTAAGATTTTATTTTTTCCCCTAGTTTTAAGCAATTTGATTATGAATGTCTTGGTGTAATTTTCTTCATATATCTTTGGCTTGGTGTTCTTTGAGTATCCTAAATCTGTGGAATGACAGTTTTCATCAAATTTGGAAAACTGGCCATTATTGCTTTAAATATTGTTTTTTGAGTCTTCCAATTATGAATAGGTTAGGCTACTTGAAATTGTCCCATAGCTCACTGATCATCTGTTCAGTTATTTTTTTTATTTTTTTGTTTCTGGGTTTCATTTATAATTGTTTTTATTGCTATCTTTGATTTCACTAAACTTCACTTCCACAGTGTCTAATTTGTTCTTAATCCCATCTAATTTTTTTTTTACATTTCAGACATTGTAATTTTTATTACTAGAAGTTTGATATGGATCTTGATATCTTCCATGTCTCTTGCTTTTTTTCTCCCTTCTTGAACATGTGTAATACAGTTTAATAACTCTTTGAATGTCTTTGTCTACTCATTCTATTATCTGTGTCACATCTAGGCCTATTTTGATGGATTTTTCTTTTAATTATGAGTCATATTCTCGTGTTTCTTTGCATGCCTGATAAGTCTTTATTTAATGCCAGACAGTGTAAATTGTATCTTGTTGGGTTCCGGATATTATTTTACTTCTATAAATACTCTTGGGCTTGTTCTGGGATGCACTTAAGTTACTTGGAAACAGTTTGAACCTTTCAGGTCTTTGAAGCTTTGTTAGGTGAGACCACAGCAGTGTTCAGGTAAGCTCTAATTTTGTCCTACTGCTAAGGCAGAACCATTCTAAATACTCTACCTGATGCCATGTGATTTGTGAGGTTTTTCCCTTCCAATTGGTGGGAACAGGAACTATTATTATTGGCCAAGTTAGTTCCAGAGACTCTTCCTTCCAGTCTTTTTGAGTGGTCCATCTCTCCCTTACCCTTCCCGTCCTCAAGAAGTTTTTTCACACTCATGCTGATTCTTGAAGACTTGAAAGGAATCCTAGGCAAATCTTCAAAGATATTGTTTTGTGCGTTTCTATTTACTGTTTGGCTCTGAATTTTTAGCTGTCTTGGCTTCCTTGAATTCTCAACTCTATCACTTCAACTCAGGGAAAGCATTGGTTTCCTCCCTCTAGGCTGCAGCCTGGAAACTTCAAGCAAGAAGCTGGAGCAATTGTAGGGATCACTTCATTCATTTCCCTTTCATTAGTTGGTTAGTGTTGTGTCGATACCTGATTTCTGAGGTCCTGAAAACCATTGCGTCAAATATTTTGTTCAGGTATTACTTGTTTAAGACAAGAGGGTAAGCAGTCTTGTTACTCTATCTTTATTAGAAGTCTCTGCTTTTTAAGAACAGAATTATCTTCCTTTCAATTTTTATGATTGTTGAATATCTTTCCTTTTTCACTGCCGTTGCAAATGGAATTTTCTCTTCTATATTTTAGAAATGATAATTGTTTGATATATAAAGGCTATTGATTTTTGTATGTTACTTTTCTATTGTTACCATCCTAAACTTATTATTTGTATTACTTTTAGCATTGATTCTCTAGAGTTTTTCAGATATCTTACCAACAATAAATATAGTTTTACCTCCTCCCTTCCTATTTTTATGCCTCTGTTTTATTTGATTGTGCTGCTTAATACCTCCACACAGTGCTAAATATTCACACTCTGTTATTTCAAATATAATATTGACAACTAGCCTCCACTTGCATCAGCTAGGTTTATTCTTAAGACCTCAGAATGATGTTAAGTTAGGGGGCAGTCTGGTGGCCATTGAAGTCTCTTTTCAAAGTGCAGTTAAATTGAGAGAATCCAGGATTCAAGAATGGACTGTCCCCAGAATGTCTAACAATACATTCTGGACGTTCAAGTGGTGATGTTCAATATGTAAGGGTAAATGAGTGTTCTGATCCACTTTGTTCTAAGCTTCTTAGTTTCCTATTAAGATCTTTTCTTTTTTTTTTTTTTAAAGCTGGCTGGCTGGATGGCTTGCTTTCTCTTTCTTTCTTTCTTTCTTTCTTTCTTTCTTTCTTTCTTCCTTCCTTCCTTCCTTCCTTCCTTCCTTCCTTCCTTCCTTCCTTCCTTCCTTTCTCTTTCTTTCTTTTTGAGAGAGAGCATGGGAGCAGGGGTGAGGAGCAGAGGCAGGGAGGGAAAGAGAGAGAATCTCAAGCAGACTCTCCACTGAGCGGGGAGCCTGTTGCAGGGCTGGATCTCACAACCATGAGACCATGACCTGAGCTGAAATCAAGAGTTGGATGCTCAACTGAGCCACCCAGATACACCCCCACCCCACTCCCCATTAAGATCTTTCTGATACCTATTCTGTTATTGGATGGAGTGGTTTTTAAATGCCAATTAGGTTATGTTGGTTGGCAGGATTTTTCAGATCTTCTATATATTTGGAGATTTTGTCTACTTGCTCAATTGATTACAGAGAGAGGAATGTTGATGTCTCCCAAGTATAAGTGAATTTTGTGCATTTTTCCTTTAAATTCTATTGTGTTTTGTTTT
Source organism: Vulpes lagopus (assembly GCF_018345385.1). Lineage (NCBI taxonomy): Eukaryota > Metazoa > Chordata > Mammalia > Carnivora > Canidae > Vulpes > Vulpes lagopus. The sequence continues at coordinate 39,114,789 of NC_054848.1, forward strand.
ATGTATTTTGGGGCTCTATAGGTGCATCAGTGTTTAGGATGGTTATTTGGAGAATTGATCTTTTATCATTATGTAATGTTCCTCTTGATTGCTGATAATTTTCTTGTTCTGAAATCTCTGCATGATATTAATATAGCTACTCCAAATTTTTTTGATTAGTGTTAGTGTGTGTGTGTGTGTGTGTGTGTGTGTGTGTGTAGCAGGTATGCATTTCTCAGGCCAGGAAAGGTGTGCATAAGAAATATAACTTAAAAAAAAAAGAAATATAACTTTTTTCTATAATTTCTATTTAGAACCTCATTTACTAACTGACAGAGGCAGTTATAGTCAATTCAGGATTTGAACCCCTCCTCAGGGTTGCATCTCAGTTCTGCATGGGGTTTGTGTGGCACCAAGGCTTGGGGAAGGGATGTCACTCTGTCAATGCAAGCATCTGCCAATATGCCTCATTCCCCTTTATCTCCTGTCCTTAGGCCACACAGACTTGTTTTTCATCCTGGACACCAGGTCTTTCTCTCTACTGTTGCCAGTCCTCAGGGCCCCATCCACATTGCTCTTGGCTTCATGAAAATGACTTCTGGGACTCTTTGTGCTGTGTTGGCATGTAAGAAGACTATGGAAGGCTGCCTTGGGCATGTCTTCCTTGAGTCTACCACACCTCGTCCTCCCCTGCTCTGTCTCCCTCCCTCCCTCCTCTTAGAGCTGCTATAGTGCAGTTTGATTTGGGGTAGGAAAAATACTCATTTTGAATGACTTTTTATTTTAATGTTATATAATATTTTGATATTATTTTCAACTTACAGAAAAGTTAAAAGGTTAGAACAAAGGTCTTATTCATTCAGATTCACCAGTTGCTTATACATTGCCACAGTTGCTTTGTCATTATCTCTCTTTGCATATGTGTGTGGGAGGTGTATTATTTGTGTATTTTCTTTTTGCCTTTCTGAATCACTTGAAACTAAACAAAAAAAAAAAATAGAATAAACCAATGAAATAAAGAATAGTTTCTTTAAAAGATCAACAAAATTGATAAACCTTAACTTAGACTGGTCAAGAAACAAGAAGACACAAATGATGAAAATCAGAGATAAAAGAGAGTATTCCATTGATCTTACAAAAATTGAAATGATCATAAAACAATGTTGTAAACAACTTTATGCTAATGAATTAAACAACTTGGGTGTCTTGGGTACAAGTTATCAGAATGAACTCATGTAGAGGTAGAATCTAATCTTAGGAATGTACTCAAAAGAAATGAAAATATATGTCCACACAAAGACTTACATACAAATATTTACAGTACCATTATTCATAATAGCCAAAAAATGGAAACAACCAAATGTTCTTCAACTAATGAATGGATAAATACAAGTTGTACATCTATATATAATGGAATAGTATTTGACCCTAAAAAGGAATGAGGTATTGATACATTGTACAGCAGCAATGAACCTTGAAAACATTATACTAAGTATAAGAAACCAGTCCCAAAAGACCTCATATTGTATGAGTCCATATAAATGCCCCAAATATGCAAACATACAGAGACAAAGTAGATTAGTGGTTGCCTGGAGCAGGGGAAGGATTGAGGAGGAGGGTAAAACTAAAGGGTTCAGGGTTTCTTTTGGAAGTGATGCAAATATTCTAAAACTGGTAATATTCTAAACGTGGTAATAGTTGCATACCTCTGTGAATATACTAAATTGTACACTTCAAATTGGTAAATTTTAGGGCTTGCTTGTGAATTATGTCTCAATAAAGGTCTTACCAAAAAAAAAGCTAAATAGACTTATAGGAGGTAAAGAGATTAAAGTAGTAATAAAAATGCTTCCCATAAATAAACCATCAGTCCAGATGTCTGTATTGGCAAGTTTTCTCAAATATTTAAATTACTAATGTCATTCTTTCACAAACTTGTTCATACGATAAAGGAGGGGACACTTTTTTCAACTAATTCTATGAGAACAATATTACCCCAACACCAAAGCCAGACAAAGATATCACAAGAAAGATCACAGACCAATATCCCATGAACATAAATGCAAAAATGTTTAAGAAAATATTAGTAAACTGAATCCAACAACATACAAAAAGGAGTATGCATCGTGGCTAAGTGGAATTTATTCCGGGAATGCAAAGTTAGTTTAACATCCAAACATCAACTAATATACCTTATTAATAGAAGTCAAAAACCACAGGATCATCTCAATATAGTAGCCAAGATAGCATCTGACAAAAAAACATTCATGGAAGATCAAATCTCAACAAACTTGTTTAGAAGGATCTTCTTCAACCTGACAAAGGGCATCTATGAAAAACCCACAGCCACCATCACAATGAATGATGAAAGACTGAGTGCTTTCCCAAGATCAGGGAAAAGACAAGTACATCCACTTTCACCACTTTTATTTCATAACTGTAGGTAAGATTTTGGTCATTACCATAAGGCAAGAAAAAGAAAAAGTACCCAGCAGGCTTTTTTTTTAAAAAAAAAAATAGGGGTATATGGTCTTTTGTCTGTGCCTTTTGCCATTTGTAGGATGCCAGCTTCTGCAATAAATAGTCCAGGATATAAGAAGCCAAAATAAAACCCATAGAACTCACTGCAATGTCATTCTTTGGGGTTCTAGGCTTCTGGCTGATCAGCGACCTTTTCTCTACTTTTTTAAAGTCCTCTTATATTTGTGTGTGTGTGTGTGTGTGTGTGTGTGTGTGTGTGTGTGTGTGTGTGTATAATATTCAGTTTCAGTCTTCACTCAGTGGAAGGAATAGAAATATTCTTTGCCAGGAATAGAAAGAAGTGCATCTATTCCATTTTGGTCTATAAACAAATGTCTGGACTACTTATCTTTTATTAAAATTTTTATTTTGGAATAATTTTAGATTTTTCAGAAAAGTTCCGAAGGTAGTACAGATAGTTCTTTTATACCCTTCACCCAGTTTTCTCTAATGTTAACATCTTACATAGCCATGGTATCTTTTTAAAACTAAGAAATTAACATTGGTACAGTTCTACTAACTGAACTCCAGGCTATTCAGATTTCACCAGTTTTTTCCACTAATATCCTTTTGCTGTTCTAGGATCCAATCCAAGATACTACATTATATTCAGTCAACATGTCTCCTTAGCCTCTTCTGATCTGTGACAATTTTTCAGTCTTTCCTTGTTTGTTTGTTTGTTTGTTTGTTTAATGACCTTAAAACTTTTGACTCTACTGTGAAGCTCTAAAAAGATAAGAAACTGGCCACTTAAAGAGCCTCCAGGGATAACAAACTAAATAGTTTGGGGCTAGAGGTGGGAGGAAGACTTTTCTCTGTCTACCCTTTAGTTGTGTGTCTTTTGAATTTTGTATTCTCCATAACCATGAAGATACTGATGTATTGCCAGAATTATTGATATTGATATTGTTTTTACAATATACATATATATGGAGAAGGAGGGGACTGATTTATTTTAAAGCGCTAGCACACACTATTATGGAGGCTTGGTAAGTCTTAAATCTGCAGGCCAGCAGGCTGGGGACCCAGGGGGAGTTGTAGTTCATGTACTTGGCAGAATTCCTTCTTGCTTGGGGAGGTCAGTCTTTGTTCTATTAAGACCTTCAACCAGGATGCCTGGGCGGCTCAGCAGTTGAGTGCCTGCCTTCAGCCCAGGGTGTGATCCTGGAGACCCAGGATCGAGTCCCACGTTGGGCTCCCTGCATGAAGCCTGCTTCTCCCTCTGCCTGAGTCTCTGCCTCTCTCTCTCTGTCTCTCATGAATAAATAAATAAAATCATAAAAAAAAGACCTTCAACTGATTGTATGAGATCTACTCACATCCTGGAAGCTAATCTACTCAAAGTCCATCAATTTAAATGTTAATCTCATCCAAGAAACACCCTCACAGAAAACATCCAAGAATTGTGTTTGACCAAATATCTGGATACTGTGGCCCAGCCAAATTGACACAAAAAATTAACCATCATTTTTAAGAAATTTAAATTATGTACCAAGGCATACCGTTGAGGGATATTGTTCATGTATTTTGTAGAATCTCAATTTGAATTTATATGATGTTTTCTCATGATTAGATTTGAATTATGGGTTTGGGGGAAAAACACTATAGAGGTAAAGTGCCTTTTAACCATATCGTGTGTGGGAGGGATGGCATCACATAACATGATCACTGGAGATTTTTACCTTAATCATTTGGTTAGGATGGTGTCCACATGTTTCTTCTACCATAAAGTTAATATTTTCTCTTTCCATACTCTATTATTTCCAGGCAAGTCACTAAGTCCAGACCACACTCAAGAGGAGGGAATTAATCTCCAACTCCTAGAGGAGATAGTATCAATGTGTATATTACTTGGAATTCTTCTATAAGGATTAATTCTTCTGTAAGGACTATTTGTCCCTTCTCCCCCATTTATTTACTCAGTCATTTATATGGGTATTAACTTATTAATATTTACCTTATTTTGTAGTTATAATCCAATAATGTTATTTATTTTTTTGCTCAAATTGTTCCAGCTTTGGCCATTGGGAGCCCATTCAAGTTGGCTCTTGCGTTCTTTTGACAAGTTTCCTTGAATTTTTTTACAGCACTTCTGAGATTTTTGGCACCACAAAAGGCTCCAGGCTCATCTTGTATTTACTCTGCCCTAGACTCCTAAGATCCCTGATTCCTTTTATTGAAGAATGATGTTAGAAACCAAGACCTGGGTGATGGGTATGCTCATTGCTACTGGAATGTCACTGTTTCTAGCCCCTCTAAAAGGACAGAACTAGAAAATGTATGTATGTATGCTAATACATGAATACACATATATCCATAATTATGTTTCTATCTGCATCATATATTAAAATAAACATGAGTTCACTCACATAAAAAGATACAAGGAAACTGATGCAAAAAATTAAAAATCAAGGAGCACCTAGGTGGCTCAGTCGATTAAACATCTGCCTTCAGCTCAGGTCATGATCCCAGGGTCCTGGGATCAAGCCCCACATCAGGCTCCCTGCTTAGCAGGTAGTCTATTTCTCCCTCTGCCCCTCCCTGCACTTGTGCTCTCTCTCTTTCTCTCTCTCTCTCAAATAAATAAATAAACATAAAAAAATTAAAACCATGCCTTGCCATCCCAATCTTCCACATTTTTTCATCTATGGTAAATATGTAATTACATACATAAATACATAAATGTGAGTTCATTCTGATATCTGTGACTTGAATCCAGCACCACAAAGTTCAATTTAGCTTTCTATACTTCTCCCCCTTTGTTTATTTCTAACCACTCTGGTACCATGGCTCCTATTATCTACAATTTATTTACTTATTTGTTCAACATTATAATACATGTAAAATAGTTTCAGAATTACTATCCTACAGCCCTGTGAGAAAAAAAAACCTTACAAACTGGAATACAATATTTATGAATGGTTCTCTTTGTCTATAGTCTTTGAGTATATAATTAAAACATGGTTTTCTGAAGTTACTTTCATCAGCTCCTTTATTTTTCCAGTTTTATTGAGAAACAATTGACATACACCATTGTAAAAGTTTAAGGTGTATAACATGATGGTTTGATTTATATATGTTGTGAAAAGATTATCATAATAGGTTCATCTTCTTATATAGGTGCAATAAAAAGAAGAGAAAGGAGAAGAAAACAGCTTTTCTCCTTGTGATGAGAACTCCTGCTCCTTTTATCTCCACCCCTCTGTGAGCTTTTGTCATATATTTGTAATATAGTTAGATTCTCTTGTCACAGTCTTGTTCCATCCATTTGTGACATGTATCTGCCACTTCGGGACAGTTCAATTCCCCTGAAGTTTTTCCTTTATTTTTTCCCACTCCCCACTCCCCTCCCAGGCCAGGGCCATTTTGAAGGGCTGGTTTCCAAGTCTGAAGAAACAATAACATTGAAACTGCTGAGATGAGTGACAACTGGGGTACAAGAGAAAAGAAAAATGTGATTTCTTCTTTCTGTCTGCCCTCTAGAGGCTGAATGAGAAGCCTGCAATAATTCCCAGAAGAAACAAAAGGTCCACCATAACCTTCTGTTGGACCTTTGTCTTTTTCATACACCATATTACACTTCTTGAAGTAGCGAATGGCTTGAATTACATGTTTTTCTTCTGAAAAACCATAAAGATGAGAAGTCTACCCATGCAGTCTGGTGGGGAAGAAATCTCTTAGTATTAAGAACATGACCTCATGACTTAATCTTCAAGCAGCCTTATGAGAGACCAGAAAGGACATCTATACTTTTGAATGGAGACTTTGAAATTGGCGATCAAATAGGTATATCATTTTTCTTACATGCCACTGAATTCAAATGAAAACATTTCATTTGACATTTGTGCATTTCTAGATATTAGATTAGTTTATGGTTTTCTTTTTTCTTTCCTTTTTTCTTTTGCTATCATTGGGCAGGTTTTGGTATAAGGATTTTGCCTTTTGAGAAAAATATGAAGTTAGAATTCTGTAAAGATAACTAACTTGATGTGGTTAGCAACCCAAATCTGGTCTGCTTCTAGAACTGATAGTTGGGCGGTATGTGAGGTTGTGATCTTCATGGTAGTCGCAGCAGGAAGAATTTGGATGGAACTTTCTCCTAGGTGGACTGGTTAAGCCTTGAAAACCAGAATGAGATAGCCCCAGGGAGGGTATTAGAATGAGACAGTTACTGGAAAGCATTTCAGGCCACCAAGGCATGGAAGTCAAGGTTGGGGGAAGGAGAACTGATATTGGATCCCCTCAGGTGAGTTTCATTGTCTGGGCTTCCAAGAGACCAACAGGAGCTTAAACGGTGGACTGTGACTTCTTCCATGCCTGAGTCTGGCAAGATGTGAGGAGGCCTGAGGGCAGAAAGCTTTTCTCCTGGCCTTCAGTAGGGGTACTGGTAGCCTGCCTATTGCTATGGGGAGCTCCTGAAGGGTGAGACCACTTTGTCTTCCAACACTTTGGGGCCTACTTCCCTTGTACTTTAATAACTGGACCTCAGCCCCAAGTAGAACTAGCACATCTGAGGGGGTTCAAGAAAGTAAAGAAAGAAGATCAATCAGAACAAGGATAACACATGTCCAGTTGAACTTGCTCAAGATAGCCACTTGAGTCAAAAATATGAACACAGGAAGAGTCACCTGTAGTCCAAAATATTTTCTGAGTCCGTGTGACTTCCCAAGTGCTCAATTCAGTAGCTAATTAGAAGATAAGAAAGGTCAATATTGAGATACAATGTAGGAAACTTGGTGGCCTGAAAACTCAAGCAGAAGAAATACTTCAAAGCCTAGAGCAAAATACAAGGATGGCAACCATGAGGACCTTGCCATGAGTTGGGGTGAATATAAGTGTGAATTTAGTATATATATATACTCAAGAGTAGAACTAGTGGATCATAAGGTAACTGTATCATCATTTTTATCAGAATATGCTAAACCATTTTCCAAAAAGTTGGTACAAGTTTTCAATTATCGGTTTTAAGTTACCTTTGCTGCACATCCTCCCCAATATTTGGTATTATCAGACTTCTAATGTTTGTCAATATATGTGTATAGTGGTATATCATCATGGTATTCATTTGTATTCCCTCTTTAACAATGAGGTTGGACAGTTTTTCATATGTTATTGTTTACTTCGACTTCTCTTTTTTGAAATGGCTATTTCAATGCTTTGCCCATTTTTATACTGAGTGGTTTTTTTTCCCTTCATTCATATGTCAGTATTCTTTACATATCCTGAGCGTGAGTCCTTTGTCGATGAATGTGTTGCAAATATATTCTCCCACTCTGTGGCTTGTCTCTTTATGACGTCCTCTGATGAATAAAAATTCTTAATTTTAATGTAGTCAAATGTATTAATTTTGTGCTTTATGGTTACTGCTTTTTGTGTCTTGTTTAAGGAAACTTTCCTTGGTTTCATGTCATGAAGATATTTTCCTATATTATATTCTAAAGGCTTCAAACTTTTGCCCCACATTCAGTTTTATAATTCACCAGTGTGTTTATCTAAGATGCGAGGTAGGGATCCAGGTTATTAGCCTCTTTCAAGCGGCTAAATCTCCTTGCATGAGCAGTGATCTTCTATTATCTTCCCCATGTACTAATCAAGGCCCTCCAATGTGCACTCTCTGGCACTTCTCTGCCTTCCTGCATTCTCATTAAATCAACATAGTTCGGATCTTCCCTTTCTCTCACTTGCAATGAAGATTTCCCTGCCTCACCTAACACCTCTCATACAGAATAACATCACTCACCTCTCCTAAAATTCTGAATCTATTATAATATCCCTCTTTCCAATTCTACTCACATTTCCCATGGCTTTAAGAATAGAATTTTAACATACTGGTGTGTCATTAAATCTCTTGGCAGGCTGTGCTCCTTCCGAATTTCTTGCCCTATCTTCCCGCCTTTCCCTTCACAGACTCTGATCTTTCTATTCTATCAATGACCTTGACCTTGCTTCTCTCATAGTCATCTTTGAATTCCTGGTACTTAGCACTTAGTAGGTATTCAATGAGTGTCTGTTAAAATACAATTAAATCCACCCCACACAAAGTATGTGTTCTGGTCAGTGGTATATCGTAAGTTACTAATAAATGTTGGCTTAATGGATGAATGACCATCTCTGCACTTATTATTCATTTTGGTATCTAACTTAACCAAAGTAAGCTTTACCCTAGTAAAGTTACTATGATTTACCCGTCTCATGTAGTTGTGGGATTTGGTCCTTGGAGAAATAAAACAGTAAGTTACTAACAGTCATATATGACACAGCAAAATGTTTTATAGAGACTGTAAATAAGATAGGAAACAGGCTGATTGAACAATCTGAATAATAAAGTCAGGAAGTGCTTACTAGGAGTGAGACTACGGAGAGGCCATATCAACAGGAAGAGCCTCTAGCAGGTGGTAGTCCTCAGCTGGATTTTGAAGGATGGTTAGGCCTCAAGAATACCAACCAGGGGAAAAAGCCAATGCAGGGGTGGACTTGAGCTTAGAGTCTGGTGGGACATTCAGGTTGGTGGTTATTGCCTCTACAATCTGCCCTTATGGCCTGGCACACAGGATCTGCCTGGCCAGAACCCATCCTAACGGTTGATGGTAGGATATGAGAGTGAACAAAGGTCCTGATGTCACCAAAGAAGTATAGCATGACGGTTAAGGGCATGGACTTTAGAGTCAGACCTAGGCTCAAATCCCAGGTTTCCTGCTTAACTGGAGTGTGTCCATGGAGCAACTTACACTGTGCACTGAGCTGTCTCTCCTCCTGCCCCACCCCCAAATTCAAATGTTGGAGTTCTAACCTCTAATGTGATGTTATTTGGAGGTGGGGACTTTGGGAGGTAATTAGATTTAGATGAGGTCATGAGGATGGGGTTTTATGATTGAATTAGTATCTTTATAAGAAGAGACACCAGAGAGCTTGCTCCCTGGCATGTGAGAACACAGCCAGAAGGCAGTTGTCTGCAAGCAAGGAAGAGAACTCTAACCAGAACCCGACCATGCTGGTGCCCTGATCTCTGACTTTTCAGCCTCCAGAATGGTGAGAAATAAATTTCTGTTGTTTAAGGCTCCTGATCTGCAGTATTTTGTTATAGCAGCTCAAGCTGACCATGATTCCTGTCTTCTTTAAGCCATGCTTTCCTCACCCATGAAAAGAATTATATCCCAGGGCTTATGTGAGAAGTAAATGCAAGCAGCATCTCCTCCATCACAAAGTCATAACGTTTCCTGGCACACAGTAAAGACTCAACAAATCTGCTACAGGAAGTGAGGTGCAATTACCCTTAGGAGTTGGAAATAGGGGCAGGGCAAACATATCATCATAACCACAGGGAACCCTCTTTACCATCATAAATTCTACAAAGGAGACCAGATCAGTTTCCTTGGTCTCCACGGGGTGGAATCAGTAGTCTTTTTTTCTAGACTCATCACTACCAACCCCTCCTGAGTGCCATAGGACAGCTAAGGGATGAATGGATATGACAGTCATTCATGACAAGGTTAGTTCAAACCACACAGATGGCATCCAAGTCATTTACATTAGATTTGTCAGGCCAGAGTCTGAAGAAACTCAGCCAAGCACAAAATTTTAATTAAAAATAAAAACTTGAGGGGATCCCTGGATGGCATAGTTTAGTGCCTGCCTTTAGCCCAGGGCGTGATCCTGGATTCCTGGGATCGAGTCCCACATCGGGCTCCCTGCATGGAGCCTGCTTCTCCCTCTGCCTGTGTCTCTGCCTCTCTCTCTCTGTGTATGTCTCTCATGAATAAATAAACAAAATCTTAAAAAAAAAACCTTGAGTCCAGTCATGGCTTCCATAGCTATTGTGTTTCATTGCCATCAGACACATCCCTCTTTGGACCATTCAAAGCACTGAACAGTTTCCTGAATTGGGCAAAATTGGGACAGCTTCTTTGATGCTTGAAATTTATCTGTGAGCCAGGCCTCTGGAGATGAGGCCATCCCTCCAAATTCCTGTTGCTTGTGATGAAGCCTTCAGACCCCATGCTTAATTGCCTTGGTCCTCCCCCAGAGAAGTGGATTCTTCAGTAAAACAGGAGTGTAGATATGTCACATGAAAATATATACAAGAACATTCATAACAGCTTTATTTGTAATAGCTGCAAACTAGCAACAACCCAATGTCCCCAGGTGGATGAATGGATAAACCATACATACCTCCACATGATGGAAGTCTACTCAGCAATAGCAAGAAACAAAGTACAAATACATACAACATGGATAAATCTCAAAAACATGTTGCGTGATGGAAGCTGGAGGCAAAGGAGTAAATACCGTGCGAATCCATTTATGTGAATTTCAAAAATAAGCAAACCAAATCTATGGTGAAGAGAACCCAAAATCATGGTTCACTTCACTGCAGGTGGGTGGGGTTCAGTATTGAATGGAAAGTTGTATGGAGGCTGTTTCTTGGGGAATGAAAATGTTCTATATCTTGATGGTACTCTCATGAGTGTATATAGCTGGAAAACACATGAAACTGTACACTGAAGGTGTGCCTTTTTGGTGTCTAAGTTATACCTCAGTTAAAATAGGAAGAAGTAGGGGCACCTGGGTGGCTCAGTGGTTGAGTATCTGCCTTTGGCTCAGGGCATGATCCTGGGGTCCTGGGATCGAGTCCTGTGTTAGGGCCCCGCAGGGAGCCTACTTCTCCCTTTGCCTATGTCTCTGCTTCTCTCTGTGTCTCTCATGAATAAATAAATAAAATAATTTTAAAAAAATAGGAAGAAGTGGGGCGCCTGTGTGGCTCTGTTGTTAGAGTGTCCCACTCTTGATCTCAGGGCCTGATCTCAGGGTTGTGAGTTCAAGCCCAGTGTTGGGCGTGGAGCCTACTTTAAAAAAAAAAAAAAAAGGAAGAAGAAAAGAAAGAACAGGGGTGAGAATCTGGAAATGAAGTCATCAACAAACCCAGCAAAGTACAAAACGAGACTAGCAGGAAGTGCCATGTCTGCGTGTCCTCTGCGGAGGGGAGGCAGGCAGTGGCAGTGTGGTGGCCTGTGAATGGAGCCAGTGTTCTGGTCTGCTTCCCAAGGGTGCCTGCTGTGAAGCTGGCCCAAGGGGCTAGGCTTGATTTGACCTCAGGGTCACGATCTGGCTCTACCAGGCCAGTGCCCCTCAGCCTCTAGAAATGGTTATTGCACACTCCTTCTGGGAAGACACATAATTTTGTAAAAATTACAGGAGCTTTTGCCAACTCCATTCAGCCTCTTAACCTTTTGGCAGCTGCTTCAAGGATCGTCACAGAGCCAGTTGAGACAGTTTCCAGAGTGAAACAGAGTGGGCATTAATCCCACACTTTTGCTGCCAAACAGGAAGAGAAATGGCGACTTAAAAAAAGGCAAAGAAATAGTAAAATAGTTGGAGGCCAAGACTGCTTTACTGAAGGGCCAGAGTGCATCCCAAACTCACAGTGGAGTTCTGTGCTGGGCTCAGTCTCCTCCTAATCTCAGAGGGATGGCTCTTCTGACTTCCAACATATAGCGTTCATGCATCTGTCCATGGAAAGCTCTACTGTGGGCACTTGGGTGGACAATTACTCTTACCATAACCGCAGCCAAAAATTATGCACGTGCAACCTAGACAAAAGTTATTTATGTATTGATACCCTCTTTTTCTCTGAGCCCATGAAGGCCATAAGAACTATGTTTCCCCCACATAACTCAGGACTCCAAAGAGCAGCACACAACTCAAATGGAATCTGAGAGAAAGCAGGCTGCAGATTTAGGACTGTAGCATATAAAACAAAAAGGATGATAAATGTGGAAATGATTTTTTTTCCAACTTTCATTGTTAGTCACCCAGTTTCTGGAATTCTTCTGAAACTTTGTGTTGATTTGTTTTTAATTCCTGGGTCTTAACTTGAAATATTCATCAAAACTGGTTCAGACTTCTTAAAAATAAGTTTTTATCTCAGTTCAAGAAAATAGCAAATCCTGGTGCCTCGGATGAAGTCTGTCTCAAAGTTAAGGCCAAGACTCGGAAGCTTGGCTGGCCAGACTGTGGAAGGCGAGAAAAATCCTTCCTCTTTAAAAATGTCTGCATTTTTTCATAATAAAAGCAATACATCTAGATGATTTCTATTTTCTTCTTGGTCCATGTTAATATTTCAATTTTTCTACAATGAACACACATTTGGCATTATTATTAGATCTTTTCTTGAAGTTCCCAAAGAATATTTGTTAAATATAGAGAAGTAGAAATGATTTTTAAAGAAACCAAAGCCCTATTATCTAAATCCAACCACTGCTATTTTTCAGTATCTTTACTTCCAGAATTATTTCTACACAAATCTTTATTTATTGAAAGAAAAAGAAAAAACACAAACAAAACCAGAAAAGGCTCAACGCATACAGAACATGTAGTGATCTGTCGGTTTCACTGAGCATTGGTTCATAGGCATTTTCTCATGGCATTATAACTTCTCCAAAAACAGTACTTTAATTTAGTGACGTATATAATTGTGTGGGTGCAACCCAAATTACTTAGCCATTTCTCTGCTCTTGGGAATTTAAATTATATACAACTCTTTGCCATTTAAAATAATGGTATGGTTATAATTTTAGTGCACAAATCTTCTGTTTCTTTTATTTAACATTTTGTGGTGTTGCATTAAAAAAAACCTTTTGAGGGTGCCTGGGTGGCTCAGTCAGTTAAGCATCCAACTCTTGGTTTGGGCTCAGGTCATGATCTCAGGGTCCTGGGATCAAATGCCATGTCAGGCTCTGTGCTCACCATGGAGTCTGCTTGAGATTCTCTCTCTCTCTCTCTGTCTCCCTCTATCTGTTCCCTCACTTGTGCTCTGTCTCTCTCAATCTCTCAAATAAAGAAATAAAATCTTTGAAAAAAACTTTGGGAGAAATTATAGATTTAAATAGTTCAGAGAGTCATATAGTGCTGCAGGGTTTGTTATAAAAACCAGCCTCCCTCACCCTTTTCCCTCTATTTGCCTTGTCCACAGGCAACAACATCTTTTAGCTAGTTCTTTTGCTTACTATCACTTCTCTAAATAACAGGTTTCAATAGATGCTCTTGATTTTTCTGTTGTAAGCATCATTGAATCTGCACTGTGGAAGATGAAGATTTATTTTTTAGCTTTATTTTTCTTCTCCCTGGCCCCCTCTTCCCATGCACGCTCTTCCCATACTCCCAATGTAGATATGCCATCATTCTCATTAAATCAATATTTAGTGTTGCTAAAAGAAAGTATTCCATAGATAATTTACTGGTCTGGTAGGCATTATTCAGTGATTCATGAATTAGGCAGTATCCATCTAGCAGATAGAAAGGAACTCCAAAGAACTGTACAAGGCAAGATATTTTTAAAAACCAAAGTGACCAGGAACAAGGGAGTTATACTGAGCATTTGCTGCTTAGTTATACAGCGAAAAGGGAAGTTGGTTTTGGGGGGTTTTTTTGTTTTGTTTTCTGTTTTGTTTTAGAGAGAGAGATAGAGTGTGTGCTTATGCAACTGGGGGGTAGGGACAGAGGGAGAGGGAGAGAGAATCTCCTTTTTTAAAAAAAGATTTATTTATTTGAGAGAGAGAGAGAGAAGTAGGGGGAGGGCCAGAGGGAAAGGGAGAGAAGAGGACTCCCCATTGAGCAGGGAGCTGGACATGGGACTCGATCCCAGGACTCTGAGATCATGACCTGAGCTGAAACCAAGAGTCAGGTGCTTAACCAACTGAGCCACTCAGACACCTCAGGAGAGAGAGAATCTTAAGCAGGCTCCACGGCCAGTGTGCAGCCCAACACAGGGCTCCATCTCACAGCACTGAGGTCATGACCTGAGCAAAAATCAAGAGTTGGGTGCTTATCCAACTGAGCCACCCAGGCTCCTCAAAAAAGGGAAGTCTTGAAGCTTATGCTGAGAGGCTAAGTGCTGTTTGGTTGATCTAGGCCTTTGATTCCCAGGAGAGTTAAGCATAGAAATTTAGTTAAATTTTGATTTGCTGGGATCCCTGGGTGGCGCAACGGTTTGGCGCCTGCCTTTGGCCCAGGGCGCGATCCTGGAGACCCGGGATCGAATCCCACATTGGGCTCCTGGTGCATGGAGCCTGCTTCTCTCTCTGCCTGTGTCTCTGCCTCTCTCTCTCTCTCTGTGACTATCATAAATAAAAATAAATAAATAAATAAATAAATAAATAAATAAATAAATTTAAAAAAATTTTTGATTTGCTGACACAGGCCTTAGCATGAGTGACTCCATCTTGCACCTAATCTGATGACCTTACCAGTGTTTAGGTAACTATATCTATGTAAATGCCATTCAAAGATGAGCCCCAAGTATACAATGCTCACTTTTCCTTTCCTGAATAACTTACAATTTTCTCAGAAGTTCTTAATTGTGTTCATTCTTTTGCTTGTTTCTCTATGTATTTATTGTTAACTCAAGTTCAGAGTCTTCACCAGTGGTCTAAATCTTCTCTCCAAACACTCAGGAGCTTCAGATTAGCAGGAGTTGCATCTTTCTGACAGAATGGCTGAAACCTTCTGGCCTGCTCCCCTGTGGATTGGGTGGTCCCATGCCTGGTGCACAGCTGTCTCCTGGCATCAGAGACTCTTTTCCCCCAATCTCCTATGCTGGAGCCCTTGTTTCCTACACTTTGGGTCTCCTTTATCTTGGTCTATTGCACTCCTTGGTAGAACACATCCTCCCATAGCTTCTTAAGACAGGATGCTTGAAAATAGAAACTTCTAGAATTTGAATGTCTGAAATTCATAGTTTGGATATAGGACTAATAGATTTTGGGCAGAGACTTGAAGGTGGAAAATAATTTTCTTTCAGAATTTTGAAGTTTTTGTCTTCTGGCTTCTAAGCTTGTGAGAAATTTGAGGCTATTCTAACTTCTGACCCTTTTTATGTGACCATTTGCCCCAGCCCCAGCCTCCTGAAACTTGTACTGTCTTTCCTTTTTCCCTAGGGCTTTAAACACTCGTGCATGGTAATGGGCCCTCCAGAAGTCCTTCCAATGTAAACACTAATGATGTTTCATTCTGGGAAATTTAATTTTCTTGTTGATAAATGTGCGTCTATTTGTGTGTTTCTGTTTGTGTGTCTATGTGACTGTGTGCACATATATATCTCCATGTCTATATCAGTATCTGTTTGGTTATGTGTGTCTGTGTCTGTATGCGTCTTTGTGTTTGTGTTTTTGTCGCTGTGTGGTGTCTATGTTTACATAAGTATCTGTGTCTGTGTGTGTGTGTGTGTGTGTGTGTGTGTGTTCTCTTTGGAACTCTTGTTGGATATTGGATCTCCTGGACTAATTCCATAATTAATTTTTTCCCTCATTTTTAGTCTGACTTTTTGCTCTACTTCCTAGGAATTTTTCTACTGCTCAACCCTGGGAAAATTTGGAGCACCAAAATATGTGATAATAATAAATTATAACCCATTGAACAAAATATGAATCCTCCCAGTATTATTCTGGGCATAAAGGAGATATGAAAGCAAAAAAAGAAAAAAAAAAAAAGAATCCAGGCAGCCCGGGTTGCTCAGTGGTTTAGCGCTGCCTTCAGCCTAGAGTGTGATCCTGGAGACCCAGGATCGAGTCCCATGTCAGGTTCCCTGCATGGAGCCTGGTTTCTCCCTCTGCCTGTGTCTCTGCCCCTCTCTCTCTCTCTCTCTCTGTGTCTCTCATGGATAAATAAATAAAATCTTAAAAAAAAGAAAATAAGAATCCATGAGTCCATTATTTATATAAATGTATTAAGTGAGTAGGGAAGAAGAAAAGTTCCTTTGTTTTGCAATAGAATCCCTACTAATACATGTAAAAGGAATAATAGAATTTTAAAAAAAAGTCAGCATTTGGCAACCACCATAGTAACACTTGATTTAGGCAAAATCATCAATGGATGCTAAAACAAGCGGGAGGAATTTTGGAGAGTACAGGATATTTACACAATCTCAAGGAATTTATTCTCCAATTACAGATTAAATTTACAGTGCTGAGTAGGCCTCAAGTTGACCAAGTGAACATCATGAATAATGGGACAAACTGACCTCATGTGCTTTCTGATAGAGAACAGCAAACTCAAGTTGAGGGAAATTCTACAAAATAATCATCCTCTCCTCTTCAAAGATGACAAACTGATGAAACACACACACGCGCACACACACACACACACCCACACACCCCCCCCCACACACACAGGCTGAGGATTGTTCCAGATAATTCAGGAGATGAGATACATGCCAACTAAATGCAATATATGATTCTGAATTGTATCCTGGGCCAGAAAAAAATTTCCATGAAGGACATCACTGGAGAAATTAGAAAAATTTGAATAATGGCTGTAGTCAGATAACAATGTTGTATCAATGTTAATCTCCTGATTTTGTGAATTGTACTGTGGTTATGTAAGCCTTTATTTTACTTTTAGGATATAAACTCTGAAGTTTTTAGGAGCATATCTGCAACTTATCCTACAAAGGTTCAGAAAAAAGATGGTTGGGGAGTGAGGAAGGGGGAGAGAGAGACAGAGAGAGAGATGGAAGAGGAGAGACAGGGAGGGAGGGAAGGTAAGAGAAATGAAGAGAGAGAAAATGATAAAGCAAACATGGAAAGAAGTAACCAATTGAGAATACTGATATAGGGTATATGGAAATTATTTGTACTTTTCTTTCATCTTTTCTGAAAACCTGAAATTATCTCAAAACAATATTAGAAAAAAAAAAGGAAAAAGAAAAGGAGTGGGAAACTAAAGAGATAACCAGGTGCTCTGGACACCCAGTGGGGATTGCTGGCTGTGATCTTCCTTTTAGAGACCTGAGTGGGGTGGTTGAGGAGCTTCTGACATCAGGATTTTTTAGCTTTTTCCCTGGGGGCTCATTGGTCAGATCTCCTGCCTGAGGTGGGGGGTGGAAGGACAGGCTGCCAGTACAGGGCAGTGCACGGAGCATCCGTTGTGCACATGTGCCCTGGATTCCCCGGTCTTCACTGCGACCTCCTGTTCTAATCTCTGTGCTGTCCCCGAAGACCCTTTGACTTACTCTCTCTGGGGAAGGAGTTTCTGATCTTTTGTTGGATCTTGGAGGGCTGTCACCTGGCCATTACCTGACTCTGAAGGTCATGCCTGGGGTGGGGGTGGGTTGGGCAGAGGGATCAGGTTCTATTTGCTACTTCTTTTTTTTAAATTTAAATTCAATTTAGTTAACATACAGTGTATGATTAGTTTCAAGGGTAGAATTCAATGACTCATGAAGTTGCATATAATACCCAGTGCTCATTACATCACGTGCCCCTTTAATGCCCATCACCCGGGGACCCTCAGTTTGTTTCCTACAGTTAAGAGTCCCTTATGGTTTGCCTCCCTCTCTCTTTTCATCTTTTATTTTTTACTTCTTTACTTTATGTCCAATTGTTTTGTTTCTTAAATTCCACATATGAGTGAGATCACATGGTACTTGTCTTCCTCTGACTGACCATTTGCTTCTTCAAATGGTCTTTAGGACTCATCCTTATCTCAGCCTTCCCCCTCACTTACTGAAGGATCTAGAGCCACCAATTCCTCAACTTCTTGAGAGATTTTGTGGTGTAAATGGTGGTGGTTCCCAGTATTCTTTGCTGCCAGTTTAGGATTCTGTTCTTTTGGTCCTGTGAAGTTATTTGCTTTCCAGCTTTCCAAATTTTGTTTCTATTTTTCTCCTCTCATTTCTTCCTGGGTGATAGTCTATACCTATTAAAAGTTCAACTTAGGGATCCCTGGGTGGCGCAGCGGTTTAGCGCCTGCCTTTGGCCCAGGGTGTGATCCTGGAGACCCAGGATCGAATCCCACGTCGGGCTCCTGGTGCATGGAGCCTGCTTCTCTCTCTGCCTATGTCTCTGCCTCTCTCTCTCTCTCTCTCTCTCTGTGACTATCATAAATAAATAAAAATTAAAAAAAATTAAAAAAAATAAAAGTTCGACTTACTGTCATTTTTGTAGAGGTTACGAGTATTCAATTGTGATTTTTAACAGTCTGTGCATAAATTTCTCTCCATTCTTGATTACTTCCTTTGGGTAGCATCCCCAAAGTGAAATTCTTGGATCGAGTACACAATCTTTTTGGAGGCTCTTGATGAATGTTGCCAAATTAATTTTCAATAAGATGATATTTTCACCTACTTTCAATGACTTGAATTTTTCTCTGCCTTGGGTTGGATTATGAAAAAAAATAAAATATAAAAATATGTGTTGTTTTAACAAGGGGAATGTGAACTCACTTTCAGCACATATTCCCCCTCGAGAATGAGTTTTCAGAGAAAAGCTCCAGATAGGGGGGTGAAGCAGAAAGGTGGATTCAGCTAAATAGGAAGGAGTACAAGCGGGTGAAGGGGGGTTTTAACTTCTGCTACATGCTCTTTCTACATGAGACACTGTGGTGTGTGTGTAGGAGAGAGGGGATCAGAAGTGAGTACGTGAGACCCAGGTCTCTACTGCTTTCCAGTGTGGCAGGGGCAGCCCTGGTTCGAGTATGGGCACATTCGCTTGGGCAAATTGGCTAAGAGAGAAGCAGAGAAAGAGCAGTAGCCATGAGAATGCTTCTACTCCATGAGCATTGCCCTAGAGTAAGCCCCAAATGGGAGATCTGAGTCTTCCTTTTAATCCAACTCAGTTTCCATGTTGTTTGTGTTTTTCATAGTCAGGACCATCTTATCACACAGGTAATGCTTTCATGTTTCGAGATATTTCTTTTGTTTTATACAGCACAGCTCCAATAGGCAAGCCAGCTTCCTCACCTGGTGCCAAACCGATTTCTGCTTCATTCACAGAGTTGCTTTTTTTTTTTTTTTTTTTTTTTTTACTTTTTATGTTGGAATTATTTTCGGCTTCTGTGAAAGTTCCAAACAAGTATATAGAATTCCCATCTGATTTTCCCCAATGTTACCATCTTACCAATCATAGTGTAATTATTAAAACTAAGAAATTAACATCAATGAAATCCTATGTGCTAATGGAAGAGACCTACCCGGGATGTTACTGAACATTCCACCGAGAAAGAGAGGGGAAGCCCCCGCTAACTGGGAACTGGTCTGGCTTTGTCAGGCTTTCCCCTTGGTGGTGTTCAGAGCTGGCCTGGCCCTCATCCCTGGGCCTCCACGTTCTCCTTGAACAGAAACAATTGTTCAGATCACGAACGTCAAAGAAGGCCACTCTGTGCCCACAATGAATCAGATAAAACAAGGCCACTCTGTACTCACGTCTGAACACAAAAACAACATGAGCTTTGTTTAACCAAAAATAACGGAACAACCCCCCTCCCCACCCATCCTGGCTACAATGAGTGACCGCTGCTTTACTAACTACAGTGTTAGCCTGCTTCATTCCCCCTGCCCTAGAGATAAGATTGATGGAGGTGTACAGTCATGGATTTACCACCACTGTTTGACAGCATCCAACCCAGAGCAAAGCCCCACTTCCTTGTTGAACCCTCCCCAAACTCTGAACAAGCTCTAATCCCCCAACAAGTCCTTTCTGACCCCTCTTACTGAGACACCTTATGTTGGTCCATGGTGTGCATTCCATCCCTCCTCATTGCCATAAGCAATAAACCCAATGTGCTCAACTTGTGAGTACGTTCCTGGTAACTCTTGGCTGGTGGGTATTAACACCACTGATGTCCTTTTTCTGAGCCATGATCTAATCGGGGACCCCACATTACGTGTAGTGCTCATGTTTCCTTAGGTTCCCCCAATCTGTGATAATTCTCTGGTCCTTCCTCACCTTTCATGGTCAGTTGCAAGATATCCTTCAATTTGTTGGATCTTATCTCATGATCCCATTGAGGTTTTGTATTTTGGGCAAGAATACTGCAGATGTGATGCTGTGCCCTTCTCAGGGCATCATGTTGGGGGCACACGATGTCTATGTGACCTATCACTGCTAAGGCTGAACCTGATTGAAGTTGGCTTCTGTGTCCCTTTGACATGCCCCCAATGTTTTGAGCATTTCTGTTATTTATTTATTAAAGATTTTATTTATTTATTCATGAGAGAAAGAGAGAGAGAGGCAGAGACACAGGCAGAGGGAGAAACAGGCTCCACATAGGGAGCCTGACATGGGACTTGATCCTGGGTCTCCAGGATCACACCCCAGGGCTGAAGGTGGTGCTAAACCTCTGGGCCACCGGGGCTGCCCCCATTTTGAGCTTTTCTTTTCTTTTTGGCAACACAAGATTATTCCAGACTCATCTTTTGCTTTCCTAGTTTTGGAATCAGCCATTTCTCTAAAGAGCTCTTGTTTCTTTTACTGGAAAAAAACAAGACCTGGACACCAAGTAGTGGGGGTATCAATGCTTATAGGCCTTCTCAGAGACAGAGCTGGGAAATATATTTCTAACACTCACATCATTGTTTCTATATCTATCCACTTGTGTATATATAGCAAAAATCCCGTGTTTTTAGTGATACCTCCCACTCCAGGACTGGAATTGAACCCTTGAAGGGTTCAAGTTTGCCTTCCCTCTTTCCTTGCTTGTAACTCCTTTCTCCAATGGTAAGAGCCTGTCTCTCATTATCTACAATGTATTTACTTATTTGGTTAACAGTTAAAATAATTTTGGAACAGCTAACCCACATCCCCATGGGAAAAATATTTACTAACCAGAACACAATTTTTTTGTGCTTGGTTCTTTGTCGCTTCTCTTTTTCTAAATGGAAGTGAAATTCTATAGCACAAAATGAACCATTTTAAGTTGTGTGTGCAGTTCTTTTTGTCTTTAGCCTTATACTGCTTTGTACTGTTGTAGTCAAAATGCTTACTTTTCAAGTTACTTACGCTAGTTCTTCAGTGTGGTTATCTTATTCATTTGTAACACAGTTAGGTCCGCTCGTTAGTGCAACCCACATCCTGGTGGATCTTAATTATTTATTTGTGGTTTGTGTGAAGCACCCCCATGGTTCTAAGGGCCATATTTTAAAAATATTTTATTTATTTTGAGAGAGAGAGGGAGTTGAGGGAGAGACAGAGGCAGAGGGAGAGAGAATCTAAGAAGATGCCATGCCGAGCGAGGAACCCAATGTGGGACTCCATCTCACAACCCTGAGATCATGACCTGAGCTGAAATCAAGAGTCAGATCTTTAACCAACTGAGCAACCCAGGTGCCCCCTAAGAGTTACATTTATACTAAAAGGTATACTCGGAGAGGGTTCATTCCCTACCTATCCCTACCTCCATTCCCATTCCTCCCTTCTTTCTGCCCCATTCCCACTACTCCCTGTAGGTAACCAATCTTATTAGCTTCTGGTTTATTCTCTCTCTCTCTCTGTGAATACACACACACACACACACACACATATTTACGTAATGTATATTTGTATTACAAGTGAGCAGATGCATAAATGTTTCTTAAACTCTTTCTTTTTTAAAAAGATATTTATTTATTCATGAGAGACACAGAGAGAGAGAGGCAGAGACACAGACAGAGGGAGAAGCAGGCTCCATGCAGGGAGCCCAATGTGGAACTCGATCCTGGGACCGAGGGATCACGCCCTGAGCTGAAGGCAGGTGCTCAACCGCTCAGCCACCCAGGCATCCCTATACTCTTTCTTTCTTTAGCATCCTCTAAATACTTGTGTGTTTTGCTTTTTTTTTTTCTCATTTAGCTGTGTATCTTGCAGATCATTCCATATCAGTTCAGAGAAATCTTACTCATTCGTTTGCAAAGCTGCATAGCACTCCATTGTGTGGAGATACCACGGTTTACTCAACCAGTCTTCCATGTACGGACACTAAAGTTGTTTCCAGTATTTTCAATCACAAACAACACTGCAATAAGTAACTTTGATGCACTGACTTTTGCGAGAGGGGCTGGTGCAGGATCTGACACCCTAGTGGGATGGGAATGCTCCCTCTCCTTGTCTGCTCCTACAAAGACCTACACTGGGCAGGCCACTTGAACTAGTTGCCCAGCTCCCTCTGCTGGTCTGCTCCTCTAAGTTGCCTTTTGGAGGGTCATTGTATCTGCAAATTTACGGCCCCCTGCCTGGCCGTTGACCCTCCCATATGTCTTGCAACTGCAACTGTTCTTAGTGCCGTGAAGAGCTGCAGACAGACGAGGAGTATACTTGTGTACACCTGGGCCCAGCTGCACCAGTATCTGTGGGCAACAGGCCTGAAGTGGCCAGAAAAGCCACATCACTGTACATAGGCAAAGGAACAACAGCTTTCAATGGACCACAATGGCGTCCACATTTCTCTTCAATACTGAGCATGGATGGACTTCCCAAGGCTCCCAACATTACCTGCTTGAGGAGGATTCCCTTCTGAGTATAGTGGAAGGCTGGGCTGGGGGAGGTGAATATCGTGGCTGCCCAACTGTCATTCATGATCAACCCAGAGTCTGGTTAGCAGGAGGGGATTAACACTGGCCCCAGTCAGACTGTCTACCAGCCTGCAGCATCCTTACAGGTCCTCTGGGCTGGAGTAGAGCCTTGGGACAGGGATCAGAGGGCCTCCCAGGGGCTGTGGCACTCTCCTGGGCTTTGTGAGGAACGCTTTTTGCCAGGAGACCCTCTGTTCTTGCCCTGTATTTGCCTTTGAATACGGAATGCCTCTATGTGCCAGGCTCTTGAGAGACATTGTATTATTGAAATAGGACAGTAACTCTGCAAGTGTAGATCCTTTCCTTCCCATTTTAGGGAGGCTCAAAGAGGTTAAGCAATTTGCCCAGGTTGCAGAGGAATCAGCAGAATCATTACTTGACACTAGGTCTGCCTGATTCCAGGGCTGTATGTAGATCTTTCCAAAAAGAATACAAATCCAACAAAATTCATTTATTTATTTAACAAACTTTACTTTTTAACCGTAGAGGAAATGTTCAGGCTCATGGAACCACTGACGAGAGGAAGTTAGATGCTACAGGGAAGGACTGGGAAGCCAGAGACCTAAAAATTGTCACTGAGTGAATTGGTTGAACCAGTTTCCTCATTCCAAGAGTTAGACTTGGCCTCCAGGCTCTGGTTATGCCCACATCATGGCTGCAGTGGGTGGAGTGTGTTCTTGTAGATTGGTTCCTTTGCCATGGTGGTTGTTAAGGGCTTTGTATATCACCTCTGGTCCCACACCCAATCCCCTTGGTGGTGGAGGTCAAAGGAGACCCCAGCAAATCCCAGGAACACTCTCTGCCAAGGTTAAAAATTGGACTTCTCAGGCACCCAAGGCCAGCTTCACTGGCACGCAAGCTGCACAGTCTCAGGGGGCTTGTGCTTCATTTCATGCTCTGGCGAATCTTAAGAACAGGAAGCTCCACATTTTCATTTTGCACGAGACCCTGCAAATGATGTCACTGGTTCTGCAGGTAAAAAGGCAGTAGCTAGCAAAACTCTCAAGGAAGCAGCTCTGTCCTGCATATGGCCAGCAAAATGTCTCAGTCTGTTGGGGCTGTTATAACAAAATACCATAGACGGGGGAGCTTATACACAACAGACATTTATTTCTCACAGTTCTGAGGACCTGAAAGTCTGAGATCAAGGTGCTGGCAGATTTGGTGTCAGGAGAGAGCCCTCTTGCTGGCTCATAGACGGCCATCTGCTCCCTGTGTTCTCACGTGGCAGAAGGGGCAAGGAGACTCTCTGGGATTAGAAGAGCACTAATCCCATATATGAGGACTCCACCTTCACAAGCCAATCACCTCCCAAAGGCCCCAGCTCCTAATAGCATCACACTGTGGATTAGGATCCCCTACGAAAGAATTCTGGGGAGACACAAAAATTGAGCCTAGAGCACATGGTATGTGACAAACACCAAGCAAAAAGGGCTAAAGGATGTACTCATCATAGCAAGAACACTTTTTGAGCACTTGCTCTGTGCCCAGTCAGGTTGTTGTGGAGAAACCCAAAGGGCCCACACCACCACCATCCTGAGGCTGCCCGAGGCTGGATGGCAGGATGGGACACAGATCTCTCTGGAATACCGTTAGGATTAGCCTTAAATGAGCACAAACCTATGATTCAGGGGTACAGAGATGGGATTCAGAAAGGGCTCACTGGGACCGGCCTGTCAGGAAACGCTCTAGGTCAAAGTAGGACTCAGACAGGATCTTAAATGAGGCGTGGGACTTAGTAAGTGGAGAAATGGAATCATCTGAGCCGCAGCCCTGGGTACAGAGGCAAAACACACTCCCTCATGGTTGGGTCTGGCCTTTGAAGCCATCACTATAGACTGAAGTTGGGGAATATTGCTGATTAGGTTCTCTCGAAGCAGACACTAAGACGGAGTTGGGGGGGTGTGTCAGTTTCTTGGGGCTGCCATAACAAATTACTACAAGATGGGTGGCTTAAACCACTAAAAATGTTTCCTCCCATCGTTCTGAAGGCCGGAGGTCAAAAATCAGCTTCACTGGGCTGAAAGCAAGGTGTTGGGAAAGGTGGTCAATCCTCGCCTCTCCAGACCCAGCCAGAAGGCAACAGTCTCAAAGACTCTCAGGCAGCCCAAGCCCGCCCTTCCAGAAGCTTGGCCTGCCATCCTCACTATCATGGTTGGCCCAGGAGTAGTGTCTGGAGCAGTCAGAAGGCAAACCCCAAAGACAAGCAACCTAGTGGACAAGGGAATAGGACTCTTCTGGGCCCATCTTTAAATGTGAGTGAAGGGACCCAAACTGGGTAGGACAGGGTGTGAATCAGTAGCCAAAGGGCAAGGCAAGAGGACTGTGGGCTCTCTCAGCAAGTCGCTCTTCCTCCTGGGTCTCAGTTATCCCGTCTGCAATATGAGGCCTGTTAAGTCAGGCATTCTGACCTAAAAGTGATGATGCTGAGGGAGAAGAGAGGAGGCCACCTGGGAGGTCCCTAAGGGGAGAGGGCTGACAGGAAGGCTGGACAAAGGTCCACAACCCTCCCCCACCACTATGACTTGATGGGCCATGGCAAGAATCCACATGGAGGCCCACATCTCATATGGCTAAATAAGGTATCAAGGTACCTTTGATAGCAAACAAACTAGCAAGCTGTTGAATAAAATCCGTTCTGTTGCCTGACCTTGACAAAATACGGACATAATGACCTGTAAGGCCAAGTTTGAATGAAAATTCTCAGACTCCTTCCACTCCTGTAGTGGAGGCGGCAGGGAGGACAGGGCTGGCCTGGGGCCCTGGCTGTGGCTGCCATGTCCTGCAGGGAGAGCAGAGCTGGCTGCAGGCCCTGCACCCCACTCTGAAATCCATCTGTGCCATGAGGCCGGAGCGGTGCTTCCCATGGGCGTTCCCTGCCAACCACTGAGTGCAGCAGGGCTATGGGGCCGGCCATCCAGCCTTGGAAGGAAGGCTTGGGGCTCCTCTGGTGGCTGGCCTGGCCTCCAGGACACCCTGACAGGCCTGTAGAAGCGTCCGGTAGGTAGCGCAGACGCCAGTCTTAGAATGCTCCCACTGACCTGCTCTCCCTCACCGGGCCTCAGACCGGCAGCACCTCCTTCCCCCATTGCATGCAGGCATCTTCTTTAATACGATCCTTGCCCGTCTCACCCTGTCGTAACGCCTGCTTCTCGGAGGTCCCGGACGAACACACTGGCCCCCAGCCCACCGCTGGTCTCTTCTCTACCCACACCACGGGGTGCCTCACACGAGCGCATGGGACACCGGGCACCCAGAGTGTGGACCTGCCCATGCACTTCCTCGGCCTTCGGTCTCCTGCACCCCTGCGCTGTGGGGAGCAGGGCAGGAGGGCTAGTGCTAGGGCGCAGGGGGCCGGAAGGCAGACCCTTGGGTTTGAGTGTGACAGTGTCCTGGCCAGAGGCCTCACCTCCCCACTCCCTTCCCTCCACGTCAGCCTCCACCACCACGGCTCTGTCCCATTAGTCCTGCCCGTGCAGGCTTCCGGAACACTCTTCGTAACCACCTGCACGCGCCTGGCCCTTCACAGCCCTGTCTTCTTTCACTAACTTGAGAGTCCGGTGGAGGACAGAGGACTCTGAGGCTCAGGAAGGCCCACCGAGTGTCCAGCCTCTTCTCGGTGACGCTGTGGCCGCAGGGGCAACTGCGCTGCACCGCATGGCTCCCCTCTGCTTGTCGGGGTGTCGCTCAGTTCCCCGGGGAAGATGAAGGGGCAGTTCTCTGAATGTCTAAGCACAGAGTTGCTCCTGTCAACCTTGCAGCGACCCACCTCGGTCAGGGAGGGCCAAGGATGCTGTCCCCGGAGGCCCGCAAGGCTCCAGCCCCTCAGAACTTATCATCATACTTGCAGTCTGGGTAGCGATAGGCGAATCTGGGGTCACAGGTTCTCAGGGGCCTCAAGAGGTCCTTCAGCCGGCGGGCGGCCCCCAGGACTTCGGGGTCTGGGCGGGCATCGTCCCCACACTGTGCCAGCGCAGCGTCTATCTCATCCTGCACCGGGGAGGGGAACTTCCCCTGGAGAAGTTGAGGCAGCACCTGCTGGCAAACGAGCACCAGGCTCTGCTTCTCTGGGACGGTGTAGCAGGAGGGCAGCTCGGCCTGGCAGCCGGAGACCAGGCAGCTAAAGATGTCTTGGCTCTCTGCTGCCCCGGTGGCCGCTGGGCTGCCTGGAAGAGAGAGGGACAATATTACGTGTCCTACAACCTGTGCTTCTTGCTGGGGGTGGGGGTCGGGGGGTGGACCACTAATTAGAATTGCAAGGTGAATGTTTGGTGTCCTAGCATCTCTGATCACCAAGAGATTTATTATTTTTTTTTATTTTTAAGAAAGATTTTTATTTACATGACAGAAAGAGAGAGAGAGTGAGAGAGAGTGAGTGAGCATGAACAGGAGGAGGGGCAGAGGGAGAGGGAGAAGCAGAGTCTCCACTGAGCAGGGAACCCCACCTGGGCTCCATTCCAGGATCCTGAGATCATGACCTAAGCCGAAGGCAGAAGGGAGAGGCCCAACTGAGTGAGCCACCCAGGTGCCCTCATCAGGAGATTCAGAGCTTGGGGACACAGTAGTCCCCGCTGGGAACAACATGGGAGGGACTCTGTGCTATGGAAGGAGAAGCTCGGGCATGGAAAATACTCGGATCACTGCTGCAGTCGGCCTTGTAATTGTAGGGCTCTCATCCACACCGTGATTCTCTCATTTATTTTTTTATTTTTAAAAGATTTTATTATTCATGAGAGACAGAGAAAGAGGAGAGAGAGAGAGAAGCAGGCAGGCAGAGCCATAGGCAGAGGGAGAAGCAGGCTCCATGCAGGGAGCCCGACGTGGGACTTGATCTGGGTCTCCAGGATCACACCCCGGGATGAAGGCGGTGCTAAACCGCTGAGCCGCCAGGGCTGCCCTGTGTCATTATTATTAGGGAGTGAGTGAGGGCAGGAAATTGCCGGTCTCATTTGCCCTTCTGGACTACAAAGTTGGGAGAAACAACAGGTGCTGCAGAATATGCATTCAGTGGGGTCCAGTGGGGCTCACAGGTGCAGTGGTCTCCATAGCCCTGATATTCTGGAATCAGCCTCGTTCCTTCTGACTGGATTCTTCTTAATCAAGGCAACTGTGGAAACCGGCCAGTGTGACTTAACTAGAGGCCTTGTCATGTCAGCAAAATTGGGGATCAGAGAAGAAAACCCTGTGTCCTGTGATTGGGCTCAGAAAATTTGTCAGCGCTCGAGGCGGTGGGATGCTCAAAGCGTTCTGGAACCCCGTGATTTCCCTCAGATAGCACATTCGATGTCCCCCGTTTTTAGTTTGACGACGCTAGAGAAAGCAAAGGTGCCAAAATGGACGGCAGCGTGTACGGGGGAATCAGCCAGTTCTGGAAGTTTCAGATGAAGGCTAGAAGCGTTGGAAAGGCTCGGAGGAGGAGCACCGGGAGGGGGTGCCGGGCCCCGCGGACTGCACTGAACACGGTGGCGCCCTGAGGCCCGGCCGCGGTGCAAAAGGCCACCGGGGCAAGGCCGAGTCCACTTCCCCTTCGGAGACTGCCCCGGAGCACAGACTCCAAAGAGCGAGAGGGACGTTTTACGTGACAGCCGACGTCCCCCTGGAACTTGGGCGGCTCTCACGGTGACACGCGCAGACCGCAACGGCCCACCCCCGCCCGGGCAGCCCCTCCCTGGCTCCTGTCACCCTGACCTCCCCTGTGACAGCTGCTCCACCAGGCCCATGCTGGGTACCTTCCTGCTTGTCGATGACGCCCAACGCGCTGGCGTCCCGGATGAACAGATGCCCGTTGTTAAAGATGCCAAACGTAGCCGCATGCACGTGGGTGAAGTAGAAGAAGTAGTTGAGGTCGTTGCTCCGCAGGGACTCCAGGACCCCGAGCAGCTGGTAGGCCAGGTCGGCCGCCTGGTCCGGGGCCGCCCCGTAGAAGTCCCGCAGCGGGCTGGTGCTGATGCTGACCACGAACCGGCCGCAGGAGCCCAGGTACTTGGGCAGCGGCCAGCCCTCGGCCCCCGGGAAGACCTGGCAGGCGGCGAGGACGCCGTGGGACACGGTGAGGGACGAGGACACGCCGACACGCCGACGCCCTCCCTGCGTCTCGCTTCCTCAGCCACTGCCGCTCCACTAACCTTTACCTCTCGCACTCTGCCCGCACCCCGCGCCCCTTCCATTCCATTGATCGTCTGCCTTTTTAGGATCTTATTTCTTTATTCATGAGACAGAGACAGAGAGAGAGACAGAGACAGAGACACAGAGACAGAGGCACTCGCAGGGAGCCGCATGCGGGACTCGCCCGGATCTCCGGGGTCACGCCCTGGGCCGAAGGCGGACGCTCAGCCGCTGAGCCCCCGGGCGCCCCTCATGCCACGGTTCATGAAGGGCTTCATTAAAGGAAGCTCCCAATTCCATGCAGCGCATCTGGAGCGAGGGGTGACTTTCCACGGGATTCAGGATTCGGGGCAATGTGTTTACCGTAAGAGGTGAAGAGTCCAACAAATACGGCTGGTACTGGGGATTGCACAGACCCCCCGCCCCGCCCGGGAGAGGCCTGAGGGTAGGAGCAGAGGATGGACCGCTGCCCACCCAGCCCTGATCCCCGCGGCTCTTCCCCCCACTGCTCCTTGAAGCCGCGGTACCCAGCATGCTGTGTCTACACCAGCGGGAAACGACGGAAACTAGAAACACCACTGTTTTTCCCTTTTGTTCCTTCTTCTTCTTCTTTTCTTCTTTTTTTTAAAGAAGTTATCTTATAACTTCATATTTAATAGTATATGAGTAATTAATATATATTGATATATAATCAACGAGGTGCTCTTACTTATTGAGCACCTGCTATGTACTGGGAGTTGTGTTGAATGTTTTACATCTCTGACAATTTCCTCTGGTCTTCTGCCCTCTTTAACCCACCTGCCTGCTGGGAAGAACCTTTCCTTGCTTCCCCTGCACACCATGAAGTGCCCTGGATGCAGGATGGTGGCAGATCCAGGCTCTCCCCGGGTGGGGCCCAGGGTGGGTGCAGGGTTCTGGCCCCGGCCTCTCGGGACTCTGCTGCCACCACTGAGCTTAGAACGATGGGAAACAATGGGAAACGGAGATGGGACCCCCCCGCCCCCAGCAATTCCTTCTCCTTCTCTAGGATTTAAAATGCCGTGGTTACTAGGCGCGTTTTGGACTGTCGACCTTGCATTCGCACAGCTCGGGGCTGGAGCCCCATTGCTGACATGAGCTATGTGACTGTGCTCAAGTCACCTCACGTCTCTGAGCCCCACGGACCTCATCTGGAAAAGGGGACCATAATAATATTTCTGTGGGGTTGTCGAGATGTAAAACATTCAACACAACACCCAGTACATAGCAGGTGCTCAATAAGTAAGAGCACCTCGTTGATTATATATCAATATATATTAATTACTCATATACTATTAAATATGCATTAATTACACAGTTCTATATTAATACATCAATAATTATAGATCACATCATATTATTAATATATTATTAAATATATAATGGTATTATAATATATAATATAGTCGTTATATGTAATAATACAGATTAATATATGACAATATATAATTATTGATGATATTAATTATTTATGATCATTAATATTATATGCTATGTAGTATATACACTATATTTATAATATATTATAATCTGATTACTATAATATATTATAATCTGATTACTATAATATATTATAATCTGATTATTATATGTCATTTTATATATCATATGTATTACATATGTTCTATATAATAATTAATATATATTGATTATATATTATATAGTTATATATAACAACTGATGATATATAATTAATTATATATAATTATATAATTAAACATCATATGATTATATCTAGTGAATAATGAAATTATATATAAGAAAGATAGTTATATCAGTTAATTAATAATATAGAATAAAATATGTAACATAACAATTAGTATATCAATGATGATTATTATTATTTTTAAGGATTTTATTTATTTATTCATGAGAGAGAGAGGGAGAGGCAGAGACACAGGCAGAGGGAGAAGCAGGCTCCATGCAGGAAGTCCAATGTGGGACTCGATCCCGGGACTCTAGGATGACTCCTTGAGCTAAAAGCAGATGCTCAATCACTGAGCCACCCAGGCATCCCGTATATCAATGATTAGTGATTATGTATGATTATTATATACATAGAATGATATTTAAAATTAAATTAAAATGATGAAATTAATAATCACATGATGACTTGTGATAGTAAATACTAAGTAGTGTCTTCCTTGTGCCATCTTCCTCCTCTACTTGCACTTTCTCTCTCCCCTTTCCTTCTCTTTTCTTCCCCCTCCTGTTATTCCTCCTTCTCCTCCTCTTCTTTCTCTCTCCTCTCTTGCCCTCCTCCTTTACCCGATCTTTCCTCCCATTTCCTAGTTTCCTTTGAGCCCACCCTGGGAGCTCCCTGACCCTTAGGATGGGGGGGGGGGAATCCCATCATGATGGCCTCGTTGACCAGTGCATCCCCAGGTTCTGGTGCATCCTCATTTGTTTGACCATTCCCCTCCCGATGGACATCTAGGTTACTTCCATCTTTTTCTCCTTTCTAGGGACGGCTGCAGGGCCCATCTCCAGGTGGTGGCCCCAAGGCTTGTGGAAAGGGGAAGAGAGCTCAGCCCGGGCTGTCCTCCCTGGAGCCCGACATGAGCCCCCCTACCCGGGCGAGGGTCGCTCCGTACCTGCAGGAGGATGGGATGAGCGTTGACAGCCAGCGTGTAGAGCAGACGGAGCTTGTCGCGGTCAGTGAAGTGGTCCATGAAGATGCTGCCGGCGTCGGCCACCTCAGCGTATCGCCGGACCACGCGGTCCAGGAGTCGCTGCGAGGGGCAGCGCAGGAAGGGGCTGGGCAGGCCCTGCAGGGGGGTGGGGAGAGACCCCGGAGGGGGAGAGGAGGCTGAGCTCTTGCGGGGGGTGTCAGGACGGGACACAAGCAGCCCCTGCTGGTAGGGGGGACACCAGGGTTGGTGAACAAGATGGACCTTGTTGGGAAGAGACCTCAGGCCAGGAAGGGGGGTTCTGAGCACTCTCAGAGGGTGGAGTGTAAGGCTGTGCAGGCATGAGCTGGGGGCTCGGGAGGAGATCCCAAGGGCCAAGGGGAATGGACTGAGCCATCCTAGGGGCAGGACAGGCGGGCACTGGGCAGGTGGTGCACCCCAGCAAGCACTCAAAGCATTGGAGCACCTGCGTCTCCACCACCCTCGCACCCCCACTCTGCCTCTCCACCGAGAGCCGGGCTCAGGCCAAATCAATCAGATCAGCCCTCTGCCACTGACCTTTTCGACACCTCCCACCACATCATGACAATGTCATCACAGTTGGGATGCTACACCTGAGCATCTTCACGTGTGCCGCTTCGTTCTTCTCGGGATAAAATTGGGAGGTATGAACCTATGTTTATTTTCCACGACCTTCCATCCCGCCCCTGTACCTTTCTCTTCACACTGAATGAAGACAATGAACCCAACTTACTAATAGAATAAAAGAAACATAATTAAACGTAGGGCCCTGGGTGAGCCAGAATTCAGCCCCAGCTCCACCAGCTAGCCGTGTGAACTTGGAAAAGTTTCTTACAAGTCTCTCTGAACTTGGGGTTACAGTTTATTTACTTATTTTTAAATTATTTATTTATTTATTCATGAGAGAGACAGAGAGATTGGCAGAGACACAGGCAGAGGGAGAAGCAGGCTCCCGCGGGGAGCCCGATCCGGGACTTGATTCCAGGACCCTGGGATCACGCCCTGGGCCAAAGGCAGACGCTCAACTGCTGAGCCCCCCAGGGATCCCTTGGGGGTTACAGTTTAAAGCGAGGGTGCCAATAACAGCACACTAAAAGATCACAGGGATCTCAAAAGCTACTAGATGTAAAATACTAGAAGGGTGTCTGGTGAGGCGTAAGCACTCAATACATGCTACCCACTCTTATTAAGTTGACAAAGTTTCAAGTCCCAGCTCAGAGAATGGTGGTGACAGCCAGTAATCGTCCTGACAGCAGGAGTCAGGCTTTGTGGAAGAGAAGAGGGTTTCCCAGTTCTAGAGCCTGGCTTCCTAGAACACAAGACCCAGGGCAGAAAGTGTGCCCGAAGGTATCTGGAGATGGTGTTTGTGAGCCTGGGGTAGGTGGCGAGGGCTAGTCTCCAGAGCCCTGGCCCCCCGAGCCTGGTGCCGTCCATCTCCCCAGCCAGAACCCCAGAGTGTGGAAGGGCCACTGGGCGCCTTGAGAAGTCTTGAGCGTCGTGGAGGTCGCCGAGGGCATGCATAGGCTCTCGGGGTAGGATGCTCAACCATCCCGCTTTGCCTGGGACTGAGGGTTTCCTGGGACATGGAGTTTTTGGAGCTACAATCGGGAACCCGAGAGAGCTGGCCACTCTACCACAGGGTCACAGCTAGACCATAGCCACATACGCTTCTGCTCCCAGACAAGGATCGGAGCCAACTGGCAGAAGCCAGTGTGGATGCTTGTTGAACCACCATGGCCGGGGTACCCAGGGAGCCCCAGGTAGGGAGGGGGCTGGTCCAAATTCTGAAGTGATGAAATGTGGCCAAGGTGGCCTGGAAGTGTTTGGATGGCACTTCGTACTCCCCAGAGGGGTGAGGGCATAGGAGTTGAGCTCAGGGAGAGAAAATTAAAGAACATTCCATGCTTGCACCTCTGAGTCTGCGAGTGTCCAATTCATGTGTGCTCCATCCTTTGGGAATGCATATAGATGGGAGGAGAGGGAACGAACCCACCATGTGCCAGGCACTGGGCTGTGGATTTCCCATGCAGTAGCTCATTTAATCCTCCTGGGCACCCACGATGTAGGTGTCATTATGAGCCTCCTTTTGCAACTGAGGAATTGGAAGTCTGCGAAGTGTAGGTAAGGGTTGGATTCGGGATTTGAACCTGGTATGGACTGCGTGTTTGTTCCCCTGCCCCCCTCCATTCATATGTTGAAAACCGCAATCCCCAGGCGATGGTTTCAGGAGGTGGGGCCTTGGGGAAGTAGCTGGACCAGGAGGGTGGAGCCCTCATGATGGGATTAGTGCCCTTATGGGAAGAGACATGAGAGCACCACGTGAAGATACAATGAGAAGGCAGCTGTCTGCAAACCAGGAAGAGAGCTTCCCTAGGAACCAACTGGCTGGCACCTTGATCTTGAACTTCCCAGCCTCCGGAAGAGTGAGAAATAGTCTTCTCTTCTTTAACCCACTTAGTCTGTGGTTCTCTGTTATAGGAGCCCGAGCTAGGACAGTTAGACTTGGATGTTGATCCATTAGATGTGAATGTCCACGCAGCTTCCCCTGTAATACGTCCTGCCCCTTTATACCTCTGGCTGCATAGACTACCCAGGTGGAGACTACAGAAGGTGATTTGAAGCTTTAAGAACAGCTCTTGCTCTGATAGTCTTTCCCAGGCAGCTTGAAATGATAATCATTACAGATAATCATTGGGGACCGAGGGAGGTAAGTAATCTTTTCTCTTCTGTGAGAACCAACTCTCAAATGACAATACCTCTGGAAGAGGCAGGATACTAATTGGCCATAACGACAACAACAATGATAGGTGATAATTACTGAGCACTTATTATTTGACGGGAACTCTTCTAAGCCCCCTCAAATGTAGTGTCTTCTTTTGTTCACTTCTTACAAGAACCTAGTGAGGTAGGTACTATTGATATTGATAAATCCCAACATTTTCTTGGACCTAGGAGTTCACTTTATCCTTCTGATTCTAAATGAGATGACAACATGTCCACGGGCCCCTCCGAATCTTCTTGGAGGAGAGTGATGTCCAGGCTGAGGTCTGAAGCGTGGGCAGAGTGAGCCCGTAAAGAGGGTGGGAGGGGATGCTATACAGAAGGGACACCTTGTGTAAACCTTGAGATGAGAGACTATACTAGACTGCAAATAGCTTAGTACTGCTTAAAGGTGAAATATCGCTTGTAACAGTTGACAAGAGAAGAAGCCCAGATAGCCAGAACAGTGGAGTCATTTTAAGGAATTTTAATTTTATCCAGAAGGGATGGGGAGCCACTGAAGGCCTTGAATAGGAGAGTGCTATACTCATACGCATTTTAGGAAAATGATTCTGGGTGCAGCACAGTGTATGGATTCAGGGGAATGTGTCCAAGACTGCTAGTTCCAGACTCCTGGATGTTAGTGAGGCATATGGCTGCCCAGAATAAAGATGACATTCTCAGCTTCTTTTGCAGCTAGGTGTCATAGCATGACTAGGTATGATCAATGAAATATAAGTAGAAATTTTTTAGAAGGATCCTTAAAAGGGAGAGGATGTATCTATCTTCATTCTTTTTTCCCCCTCCCCTGGCTGGAATGTGGAAACAATGGCTGGTGCTTAGGCAGCTTTTTGGACCAGGGCACACTAAGTGTTGTAGAGCAGCAAAATGAAAGTAGCCTGGATTCCCGGGAATCACAGAGCCACTACATCAGCCCTGGACAGCTATGTATCAGTTCTTTTATGTAAAAGAGACGTATATTTTGATCTTGTTTAAGCTACTGTTATTTGGATTTTTTTTTGTCATATGCAACTGAACCTAATCCTACATGTCACAGGAAGAAAATAATGGAGGCAGGAGAGTCAGGAAGATGCAGTGGTCCTGATGTGAGATGAGAGAGTGAAAAGATTTAAAGATATTTGTTGGTGGTAGAATTTGTAAGCCTTGGTGATTGGCTGGATGAGGGAGGGGGGCAAGGAAAACGGAGGTGTCAGAGGTAGTACCCCATATGAGGGTGGACACCAGAGGTATCATTTGCTGAGGTGGCTTTATTTTATTTTTTAAATATTTCATTTATTTATTTGAGAGTGAGCACTAGCGGGAGACGGGGTGCAGAGGGAGCTCGATGTGAGGTTTAATCCCAGGACCCTGAGATCATGACTTGAGCCAAAGGCAGACGCTTAACTGACTGAGCCACCCAGGCGCCCTATGAGGTGGTTTTAAAATGTGTTTACAACTCTTTGACACTCCTCCCATCAAGGAGTGAAGTCTAATTCCCCTCCCCTGGAATACGGACTGGCCTTGGTGACTTGAGTCTAGTGACTGGCATGTTCCTAGGAGTGGTGCTACATGACCCGTGAGTCTTGGCCATGAAAGATGATTCAGTTTCTCCTTGGCTGTCTCTTGTATCCAGCCACCATGCCATAAGGAAGCCACATGGAGAGATAGCAAGATCCCCAATCCTCACCCCAGTGGAGAGTCTGGCTGACAGCCAGCCCCAACTTGCCAGCCACATGACAGAGCCATCTTGGAAATATGGCTCCTCTGGTGCTGCAGTGAGCCACCCCAGCTGATGCCTCATGGAGCTTGGTGAGCCTTCCCCTCTGAGCCCTGCCCAAATTGCATATTTATGAGCAAAGCCAATGATTGTTGTTGTTTTAAGCCGCTGAGTTTTGAAGCTGTTTGTTACACAGCAATCGGTAACTGATATACTTGCAGAGAGGGTTCTGGGCCACCTCTTGAACTATAGTCAGAAAAGGCTTTAAAACTGTCTTGTACCCCCACCCCCTTTATGCTGGAGGCAGCTGCTGCTCAAGGTCCCGCTCACACAGTGGGACTCCATCTCGTTCTGTTTGGTGTGTGCTGGCCAAGGGCAAGCCCACAGTTATATTGGCCAATGGCAAACAGAACTGGGACAGTAAACATTTGTTCAATAAAATCATGATTCATTCCGAAGCCAAATAACACCCTTTTTGGGAATGGCCCACTGCTCTGGAGCTTCTAAGTCACTACTCCCTTCTGCAAACATGGGCAGCAAGCTTAAATCAGCACCTTCCAACAAGAGACAGAAGGAAAACCAAATCCTGGTCCCCTGTTACCCCTCCCCTCCCACGCCCGCCTGGATTCCTCATCCTTCTAATTTCCAATCTGGTCCCAATCCCTTGGAGAACCAGCCAGCAGGTCAGAGTCTTCACAGTATGGTTCTAGCGACTGGGCTTTTGCTCTGCTCTACTGCCACCCGACAGGGGCCTTTCTGTGGCAGGGGGGTACAGAGAGCGATGGTCACACTCCTCCACGATCCCTAACAATTTGTACATCAGTCAAAAAATTTAATGGGTAGGATGATGTTTTGTGTGTCAACTTGGCCAGGCTATAGCGCCCAGTTATTCAGTCAAACATGAGTCCATGTGTTGGGGCACCTGGCTGGCTCAGTGGTTGAGCATCTGCCTTTGGCTCAGGGCGTGATCCTGGGGTCCTGGGATCCAGTTCCGCATCAGCCTCCCCGCAGGGAGCCTGCTTCTCCCTCTGCCTGTGTCTCTGCCTCTCTCTCTGTGTCTCTCATGAATAAATAAATAAAATCTTTAAAAAAAATCCAGGTGTTGCTGTGAAGATATTTTGTAGATGTGGTTAACAACTATAGTCAGGTGACATAAGGGAAAGGAGATGATCCTTGATAAAGTGGGTGGGCCTCATCCAACCAGTTGAAGGGCCTTAAGAGCAAAGCTAAGGTTTCCCTGAGGAGGAAGACATTCTGTCTGTGGATTGTACCGTCAGTTCCCTTCCAGGGGACTCCACTTCCCGGCTTGCCGGGAAGTCCCTGGATCTGGGACTTGGCAGCCTCCATGATCGCATAAGCCAATTCCTTGAAATAAAGCTGCTTATATGTATGTATATATACGCATACACATATATATGTATATATATACACATATAAAATATTATGTCATATATGATTATACATTATGCAAAATATTTACATATTAATGTTTACATCCCATTAACTAATATTAACTGATAAATTATTAACATTGTATTTACTATATTAATATAACACATAAGATACGTTACACACAGATTGTAAACTGGCGCTAAAGGACAAGCACTCGTTCATTGCGGAAATGACAGCAATTGAGATCAAAATCTAGATTTGCTTTCACTTTTGAAGCTTCTAGTGAAAGCGGAATACACAAGACCGTAACTTCCCCAATGTGCTGTTTGACCTTCGGTTGGCTTTTTACCCACATTCTCCAGTGTGTTGGCTCAAAAAACATCATCAGCCACCAACAGTGTCCTCACACAAAGAACAGAAGCATCGATGGTAAATTGTCTAGACAAAAGATTTTGTGACTCCGTTGCAGGTACTTACAATGTAAGAGTTAGATGCTTGTTCTTTTCTAGAAGCTAGAGATAAGAGTGTTCATCCCTAGGTGGAGCAAGAAGAGGCTTCAAGCTGTAACCCAGGGGAACAGGACCAGAAGGAGAACTGGACTCCTAGATGCCTCCACTTTTATGCTTCTTGTGTTGGGTCAGAGATGGGTGAGGATACTAGGATTGACCCTTTGGTTATTTGGCCGGGAAATAGTGCCAGAAGTCACGCTGCTGTGTTGTCCTTCTTCACATGGTAGAAAGACTGAAGAAATTGTTTAGATTCCATACTACTGCCTGTTCCGCCATCTCTGTGAGAATGGAGCACAGAGCCAGTTTACAAGCCTTGCAGAACGTGCGTGCAAAAGGCTTGGCATGGTGAGAGGCGTGTGTTTTGCATTCAGTAAATGGCACAAATCATTGTCATCAGTATTAGCGTCATCACTGCCATGCTATAGATTTGTCTTCTAAGCAACATGGTACTCTCCATGCCCTATGTCCCCATGTAGCTGAGGCCTCCCCTTCCATGGCTTAGCCAAACAGGGCGAGGCCATCTTTAATGGGATAGGGGGCCTGGTGCAAATGGGGTATCAGTGAAGAATTAAACCGATTTTTCTTTCTTTTGGAATTTAGATGTGGGATCCATCTGAGAAAGAGGAGATGGGGCAGAGCTGTGGAAAGAAGCAGAGATGCCATGAGCCAGGGTGACTGGGGGCCAGGAGAGACTGAAGTGTTAGATGCATGGTTGCTGGATGGCAGAGTTGCCTCAGGTTCCAGGAGCTTCCAGGCCCAGCTGTAGGCCAGAGAGAGTGGGTTTGCTGAGTCTTTGCTCCTTAACCCCAGGGAAGCCAAGCAGCCCAGCAACCCACAGAAAGGTGACTTCCTTGAGGCACCAGGGAAGGGCGATGAGTTCAGATTGGAATCTGGGCCCCACTGAGACTCAGTTTCTTCCTCTTGTAAAAGGAGATGATGGTGCCTCTTCTACCTCACAGGAATGGCAGGAGGATTCAGGAAGACAATGTGTGTGTGCATGTGGATCTAAGTCCTCAATGCCGGGGCCCCTTAGAGCCATCCTAGCCCCAAGAGCAAATATTGCTCAGAAGACAAAGATTTACCATGACTGAACATATCTGAGCACTTGCTCCGATGGAAATAAATGTGGAGAAGAAAGAACCCTAACTTCTCTCAGAAAGACAATCTAAGGGCAAGAAGGGTGTCTCTTCTCTTAAAGATTGGAAGTCAGCAATCTGAGGTTGTAAAGATGGCTGAAGGCACAGTTGGATTCAGGGCTCACCTCTCTTGCCAAGGGCATAGTTAACTGGCCAATGGAGAGCTTCACACTGAAATGAGAATTAGTTTTCACTTCTCACAATCTGTTCTTCGAAGGCTTTACAGACCGTAAAAATAAGGCAAACAAATATTTTATGTTCACAAATTATGACACACGTGCTAAATACAGCAGATGTGCTAACTCAAGTCACTTTATCCCCCCTTTTTATTTATTTCTCCCCCCTTTTTTAAATTTTTATTTATTTATGAGAGAGAGAGAGAGAGAGAGAGAGAGAGAGAGAGAGGCAGAGACACAGGCAGAGGGAGAAGCAGGCTCCATGCAGGGAGCCCGACGTGGGATTCGATCCCGGGTCTCCAGGATCGCGCCCTGGGCCAAAGGCAGGTGCTAAACCGCTGTGCCACCCAGGGATCCCTATTCTCCCCCTTTTTAAAGATTTTATTTATGAGAGAGAGAGAGAGAGAGAGAGAGAGAGAGAGAGAGAGAGAGAGGAGGGGCAGAGGGAGAGGGAAAAGCAGACTCCCCTCTGAGCAGAGAGCCTGATGCTGAGCTCAGTCCCAGGACCCTGGGATCATGACCTGAGCAGAAGGCAGATGCTCCACTGCTGAACCACTCAGGGGTCCCCATTTATTTCCCCTTTTAACCTTTTCAAGGATCACCACTATCTTCCCCATCAACGGATTGGGCCCGCACTGTTCATACAGAAGGGTTAACCGGTGCACTTTTTTTCCATGCACTTGGAGGAAGGAGGCTTCCAAAGTCGGCCATCCTGTGCACTCTGTGCATGTTCACTGTCACACATTCAAACAATATAGAGTCGTACAGTGTGAAAGTGAATACAAGCTCCTGTTACTGCCCACAGAGGCTACTTCCAGGGTTCTATGTGGGGATGCATGAATAGGCGTATGTACCAGGGGGGAAGGATGGATGGCAGTCAGCTTTTCCAGTGAGAAAGTTGCCCTGACCGGCTGGATTTGGAGGGCTGAGGGAAATCTTGAACAAATGAGTGTCACTCTTAGTGAATTTACTGTCATCAAGCCCTCCTGGCACCCAGGGAGAAAGAGAAAGTTTGAGTGCTAATAAACCTCTGAGTTGACTTTCTGGTTACACATCCCAACACCTCTTACATGATTTAGTTGTTAAATATGCTTACGAAGCAGGGTTTAGGTTAATTATGTATCAGAGTTAATCAGTGTGTCATAATTAAAACAATGATGACTCACTGACTGTGCTGGTTGTTCTGGATAATTAAGTCCAAAGTTACAGAATGTTTCTTCAAGCTGCATTGTATTCAAAACCAGGAAAACCCATTTGGTTTTTGTTATGATGAGACATAGCTCGCAGTTCTTTCCTTCTCCAGTAGACGGATTTCCACCACCACCCCCTTTTACTGAAATGCTTTCTGATTGTTTTTTCACCTGGAAGCCAGACCCAACTAGAGGCCTCTTGGTTTGTTAACTTTTCATTCTGCAAGTGCTGGTTGCCGCAGTGATTATTTGGGAGAAACCATTTGGATGACTCAAAAAGATTAGGCATCTAGGGGTGCCTGGGAGGCTCAGTCAGTTAAGTGTCCGACTCATGATCTCAGCTTCGGTCTTGATCTCAGGGTCATGAGTTCAAGCCCTATGTTGGGCTCCAAATTTTAGACATTTAAAAATGTCCTCATAATTCTCAATTATGTTCCTTTACAGGCACAGTTCATCCTCAGCCACTCACTGTTATTGGCACAGAGAATGGAGGGAGCTTCGCACAGTATAGTTGGCCCCCTCATCATTTCATTTTGGCTTTGAAATCCATGAGGTGGTGGATTTATTGTACACCCCATCCCCCCAGTAGGAGGTTTGTCTCTGCTACCGTTTGCTTGAAGGGGAGAAGCAGGGACAGGAAATGAGCCAGGAGCAGGTCCAGAATTTGGAGTTTGCTTTGGATCACCTCTGAGTGGGTAACATACCCGGGAAGGTTGTGTAGACAGGAACACAACATTCAATTAAAAAAAAAAAAAAAGAAAAGGAAAGAAACAGGTTTGGTGGCACGGAGCAGGGTGACGGCTATCAGATGTTTCCCTGGCACAGAAAGGCCCGGTTCTGGCAGAGCTCTGGCTTCCACGTAAAGCAGGGCCTCAAACTCTGGGTGACGTCCTTTCCTTGGGCAGGGCTTCTGTTTGCTTTCGCTCCTTGGTTGTCCTGGGCCTCAAGTACAGGACCTGGATCCCAGGCGTCCTCACTTCCCCGAGAACTGCCCCCGCCCACCGTAGCAGGTGCAGAGCCTTTTGGTTGTGTCCTGCCCCCCCTTCTTCACCAGCAGGTGTGGTGTGTGTACAGCCCTGCCTCACTTTTGCTATACAGCACCCCCGGGGCTCCACTGTGTATCCCTGTCCATCTCCCCTGCCTGCTACTTTTAAGCCCATTTGTGGAAAGATCCCCCATTCTCAAGTCACTTTTCTTTTAGAAATGCAAATTTTGGGAGGCCTAGGTGGCTCAGTGGTTGAGCGTCTGCCTTCGGCTTGGGTGATGGTCCTGGGGTCCTGAGATCGAGTCCCACATTGGGCTCCTCGCAGGGAGCCTGCTTCTCCCTCTGCCTATGTCTCTGC
This sequence comes from Vulpes lagopus, assembly GCF_018345385.1. Classification (NCBI taxonomy): domain Eukaryota; kingdom Metazoa; phylum Chordata; class Mammalia; order Carnivora; family Canidae; genus Vulpes; species Vulpes lagopus. Next base: position 39,156,602 of record NC_054848.1, read on the forward strand.
TTCTCTGTGTGTCTCTCATGAATAAATAATATCTTAAAAAAAAAAAAGAAACGCAAATTCTTAGTCCCTGCCCCAGACCTGCTGAATCAGAACCCCTGGAACCTGGGGCCCAGCCATGCCTGTGTTAACGAGCCCTCCAGAAGATTCCTATGTGGGCTCAGGTTTGAGAACTCCTGCCTCCTCGGCCTGCCATTGCAGTGCCACCCACTGCTGTGGACACAGACCGTGGTCGTGGGACTTGACACTTACTACTTTCTACACTTAACACCTTATTCTCATTTCCCCATCCTTGCCCGCATGCTTTTCTTTTATTCTTCGGAGGATCTGGCAGGGACATTTCCCCCAGCCCATCCTTTGTGTCCCGCTCAGCTCACCCGTCCTCTAAGCAGCTTTCCTGGCCTCTCCACGCCCTCGTTTTCTTCCCTTTCCTAGAGTCTGGTCTTCGCGCTCTGTGTGCTGGATCCCTCCTCAGCTCTCTGGTACCTTGTGGACAGGGACGTTGAATAACAACACTTCTGTAACCTCCTCAGCTCCCAGTCCGGTGTGGGCGTCCAGGAGGTCCTTAACAAGCAAGTCCTTGCTCAGGGACACATTGATGCGCCAGAGAGCACTCACTCAGGGCGTCTGCTCTGACCCCCACTCCCAGGAGGCTAAGCCAGGCAGCTGGCGGCCTGTCCAGGAAGGGTAATGTCCTGTCACATTGGGGAGGAGCCGGGAGCATGACCACACAGGGAGACCGGCCTGCCGAGACGGTGATGGGGCAGACATCCAGAAAAAAACAGGGCTGAGCAACAATGCTGCCCTGCAGGCGGAAATGGGCTGAATAGGTGTCTTAGGACTTCCTGGTTTCCATAAGGTCCAGATGGATGGACTTCCAGCACAACACTACCCCCCCTTTAAGTTTCATTGTTCCCAGGTGGTTTCTGATCCCTGAAACTTCTGATCCCTGAATAAGTTACAAGTGATTGTAACTTGCTTTCAGAAGACGTGCATCTGCTGTGGTTGCGTAGGTGACCACCTTCGCTGAATCCCCCACAGTGTCACTCATGGGAGCTGTGTGAGCAGAAGCTGTGGTCAGGGCCACTCCTTTCCTTGCCGCCCTGTGCTCCTTGCTGTCAAAACTCCGGCAGCCAGAGCTCACTGGGTAGCAGTCATGGCCTCTCTTCCATGGGGGTAGCCAACGTCTTGGATGACCGTGCCTATGGGAGGGGTGGCTCGTCTCGTCCTCCTGCTGGAGTCTCTTTCTTTCTCTCTTCCCACTTTCTCCTCCATCTTCCACAATTCTGGGGGCCCCCAGCTTTGCCATTGCGGAATTTGTGAGCTATTCCAAGATTTTCACTCTGGCAGATGGAATAATCTTTGTGGCAGGCAATTGAGCCGATAGTTGGGAGGGACGGGACAGGTGACACATTTGGTCTGTCATTTTGATTCAGGTATGCCAAGGCCGGTCATAATTCTCCACTGGGCCATTTCATGTTATGGGCTGCTGGGCTCCCCAACCCCCACCTTTCTTGTTTAATCAGAAGAAGGACGCCAAGTGCTTCTGACAACTCAGTTGTGCACGCAAGCTTGCAGAACCTTCCGTAGGAGCTGCTGTGCAAAGGTCCTGTGGTCCAGGGAAGCTCAGACAGAGTCCAGATTGTCAGGAAAACCTTCAAGTAGCCTTGTGCTTGCCTGGGGGAGGGGCTGTCAGGCTTCTCACCAGCCCCTCTGTGATGAAGTCCACAGGCAGGCCGTTGGGAGGGCAAGACAAGAACAGGGAAGGCAAGGTGAGGGAAGACCAAGGACAAGGCTGAACCCACAGGCACAGACTGGAGCCCACGAGGATGGACTGCAACCCGTGTCAGATCTTATTGCCCTTGAGCTTGATGTTATGGTGACCCACAGAAGCCTGGGTCCTTTGGTATGGAGTGAAAGCTAGCCCAGGAGTCAGAGAGGCTGAACGAGGCGCCAGGGAGGAAGAGAGAACAGCCACAGGCCCAGCTGCGGCCTCACCCGGGCAAGGGGAGCCAGCAGAGGGCATGCTGTGTGGGAGCTACAACGTGGTTGCTGCTTCCCTTCTGCCCTCCATAACTCCCAGTGAAATCTTTCAGTAGCCTCCTGGAAATGGAAGCTAACAGGGAAGGGAATTCTGGGAAATGCAGTTCAGTCCAGCCAAAGTGACACCTGACAAAGCTGCCTTGTCACCTTGGCCTGTCTCTGTGTCTCTCATGGCAACTTTTCTCTTCGCTAATGACGTAGGGGAGAATACGTGATGTTATACTAAGTGACAGAGGAACGAGCGACATTACATATATTAAATTTTTCGTATGGTTAGATATTATTCTTATCATTTTTTCCACTTATTCACCTTATAATTCTTCCAACTTATTTTTTAAAAAATTTTTTATTCGAGTTCAATTTGCCAACATATAGCATAACACCCAGTGTTCATCCAGCCAAGTGTCCCCCTCAGTGCCTATCACCCAGTCACCCCAACCCCCCTGCCCACCTCCCCTTCCACTACCCCTTGTTCATTTCCCAGAGTTAAGTGTCTCTCATGTTTTGTCACCCCAACTTATTTTTAATTAAGTTAATACGGCTAGAAAAAAGACTAGAAGAAAGAGCTCTAATGTGTTTGCCGTGGTTGCCTCCAGGAGGGCAGTGGGTCGTAAGTGATTTTTTCCCCCTTTAGTTCCTTATGGGTTTAATTCTTGTATTATTTTTTAAAGACATTTTTATTTGAGAGATAACCAGAGGTGGGGAGGGGCTTATGGGTTTTAAAATATAGAGACTTTAGACATTTTTTTAATAATGAATATATGTTACTTTGATGGTTAAAAATAAAATTTAAAAATGGAACAGGAAGGGGACTTGGGTTTTTTTTGGGGGGGCGGGGGAGGAGTGGATTGGTGGTGGCAGGTGGCCGGGGTGAGGATGTGTCTCGGAAAGCACAGGTGGGGAAGAGGAGGCAGGTCACAGGGGTCTCTGAAGCAGGCCAGAAGTGGTGCCCTGCCACATCAGTGGACGGGGAAGTGCTGAGGGTTCTGTGTAGAAGGACTTGGTTGGAAGACTTCTCTCTGCACAGCTGGAAGGTCTATGCGGAGGGAAGATCTGTCACGGGGACTTCCTGTGGGAAAATGTGCTCAGGCAAGATGGCCTCCAGGGCCTCGAGGGCTTGAGGTATTAAGTTTAAACACATAACTAAAAGGGGAGGCCACAGATTGTTCACTACAGGGACTTCAGGGAGGACAGAGAGATCAGATGAACCCCAAAACAATGAATGTTAAGAATGGGGTGAGCCCTGTGACTTTTCCCATATCACTGCAGCCATGTGGGCATATAAAAATCAGGTGGCTTCACATATAGAGTTCCCTAGACCCAGAGCCCTCGCAAAGGACTGTCATTTTAGGATGAAAAGAAGACACCAATTTCAAAATACTAGAAGGTAGTTGTATTTGTTGGTTAATACAAAAAAGTCATTTATGTTTTAGAAACTCCACTCCCTACCAAAAGCATATGTGCTGTCTGCTGTCTTGTCACCAGAATTGGAAAGTACCACATGTAAATGAGCACCTGCTGAATCTGAATGATGGTGGGCAAAAGGTTTCTACCACATCCAGTGCCATTTTGGGGGCCCCTAGATGCAAGGTCACCCTGGACCACTGACCTTCCCAGAACCTCTCGATAGAGAGGCACTGCTGACCCCAGGAGAAATAGTGATGGGAAGGCAATTGGTCTTTTGGTGCCTCACTTTCCCTTTGAAGTACGGTCCTCAGAAGTGCTTGGCCCAGTTTATCAGGCAACCCCCTTGGAGGAGTCACCCCTTCTTCTTCTGAGCAAGAGGCTCCCCATCTACTTCTTCCTCCCCTGCTCTGGGTCAAAATGCTTTAGTTGTCTCTTTTCCAAGATAACAGTGGCGAGATCAAGCTCTAGAGAATGTTAATGGATGACTGCGTCACCATCCCTCCCCACTCGAATCCCTTAGATATCTTTCGTATCAAGAGTCCTATTCGGGGGCACCTGAGTAGCTCATGGTTGAGCATCTGCTTTCAGATCAGGTCGTGATCCTAGGGTCCTGGGATCGAGTCCTGCATCAGGCTCCCCTTGGGGAGCCTGCTTCTCCCTCTGCCTATGTCTCTGCCTCTCTGTGTCTCTCATGAGTAAATAAATTAATTTTTTTAAAAGAAAAGAGTCATATTCCAAGGAGCAGGAACCATGATGCTTTCAGACTTGTTAACACCTGGGTCAAGCCAATAACAATGTTCTTTTGGGGGAAAGTCAGGACTTTCAGAGACTCTGAAATCCAATGGCCTCCAGAGCTGCCCAGGTAGTTAGCACTGGTAGGGACTGAGTGTCACCCAGAAGCCATGAACAGTGAGTGATGAATGATGTCCCATCCTTGCACTCATTCTATCACTTCTTCATTTCCCAAATATTTGTGAGGTGTCTACTCCATGTCAGACACCTGTGAGGGAGGACACTGATGAATAAGAAGCAGTCCCTGCCCTCAAGCAACACCTTGCTAATTGGAGAGGCAAAGACCAAAAGAACAGAAACCAAGGCCATGTACTCTGGAGAAAGTGTCTTTCTGCTCTGCTATAAGTATGTTATTAAGTCGCATTCTTCTCTGTCTCTCACACCAGGCTTGGTTCCTCGCATTTTTGCTGGGCTGTGAGTCACAGGAATTCCCTGCACTTCCTTCAGCCTCGAAATAGTATCCAAATGCCGAATCCTTTAAGAGTAAGGTGAGATTCTCAAAAGCCAGAAAGATGGCTTTAATAGCTGTATTTAGGATTTGGATAATATGAATGCAACGGGACCAGTTTTTTTGTCTCCTGGAAAGTAGATTATTCTGAGATTCCTAGTTCTGGCCATGGCATAGCAATTGCTATCAGATTTATCTCTCTGCCATAAAATAGCTCTAAAACCTGGATGAAATGCATAGAATAAGGGTTTGTGGGCATTGGACCACGACCAGCACAGGGCAATAGTTGTTGAGAAGAAGAATGCACATGAGCCAAGCCCCATATTCATACTATTTATCCCTCAAGGGCATTTTCCAAGCTGCAGCGCAAAGTCTTGCTGGGTAAAGGAAACACTATGGGGCTTCCAGAGTAGCTGGGATTTGGAGGCAAGGTCCTATCAAGGAGAGAGCTACAGAGAAGGAGCCCCTCAAATACATGTAAAAGTGCCTGTCAAATCTTTTGCCAACTCCTAAGCTACATGGAAGCAGGTGGGACTCCAGGCGTAGCAGAGACCCACAGTAGAAGGCTGTATTCCTGAAAACAGATTTCAGAGGCTGCATACTGCTGGCATGATGGAGGCCGGAGCCTGAGCCAGACATCTTAGCTCCCTGGGCTTTGAATGGGACCTCAGAAAGTCCACACTCCAGTAGTAAGGATCATGTCCTACCAGCAAGAACCATGTCCCAGGAGCAAGAGCAGCACTGAAGATCTACATGAACAAAATCTAATACCAAGCCTCAACAGGATTAAGGCAGTGGTTCTCAACTGGGGGGCAATTTTGCTCCCTACGAGATGATTTGCAACAGCTGGAGACATTTTGGGTTGTCACCATTGGAGGTTGTGATGCTACTGGTGTCTAGTGGGTGGGCCCAAGGATGCCGCTAACCATCTTACAATGCACAGGACAGCCTCACCTTCATCCTCCCAACAGAGAATAATCTGACCCAAAATGTTCATAGCTCTGAGATTGAGAAACGCTGGATTTTGGTAATCTGTGAGCAATGTAATTGGCTGGTAGAATGAAAGCAATCTTTAGAGGAAGATAATGTATTTCAGAACCTCTACCATGTTTTATCCTTAAAATCCAGTGTACAATAAAAAATTAACCAAAAAAAAATGTGAAGAAGCAAGAAAAACTAATTGGTTATCAAGAAAAAGGAAAACAACCAGCAGAAGCAGAAGGAGAAGAAGAAGAGATAATCCAGAGTTAGCAAATATGGAAGTCAAAGTAACTTGGATTAAGATTTTTAAGGGAAAAGAGGAAAAATTGAGAATTTCAACAGAGAATTGTAATCTATTAAAAAAAAACAGGTTACATTTAGAAATACAAAAGACAGTATCCGAAATTAAGAACTTACTGATTGGATTTAACACCAAACTGGGCACATCAGAGCATATGATTAGTGGGCTATGTATGAGAGATAATTCATGGAAGCTTTTAGAAGTAAACAAAGGAATACTTTTATGACCATGGGATAATCAGGACACTAAAGCCATTAATCTTAAACAGTGAATAAATTGGACTACATTGAAATGAATAATTTCAGTTCATCAAAAGATACTATTAAGAGAGTTAAAAAGGGGACACCTGGGTGGCTTAGTGGTTGTGCGCCTGCCTTTGGCCCAGGGTGTGATCCTGGAGTTCCGGGATCGAATCCCACATCAGGCTTCCTGCATGGAGCCTGCTTCTCTCTCTGCCTAGGTCTCTGCTTCTCTCTCTGTGTGTCTTTCATGAATGAATGAATGAATGAATGAATAAATAAATAAATAAATAAAATTCTTTAAAAAAACAAGAGAGTGAAAAGGCAAGGTGTGGATTGGGAAAAGACATTTGTAATATGACATATATCCAACAAAGAGCTCGTAACTTAGAATATAAATGTAACTTTTACAAACAGTAAGAAAGGCAGATGACCCAGTAAAAAAATGGACAAGTTAACCCAGCATTTTACAAGAGATGAAATCAAAGCAGCCAAAAAGTATGTGAAGAGAGTCTCTATATTATTAGTCATGAGAAAAATACCAATTCAAATCATACAATGAATTACTGCCAGACATCCACCAAGAGGACAAGAAAAGAAAAGCTAATGATATTAAGTGTTGATAGAAATGTGGAACAATGGAACTCCCTCTTCCTTTGCTTATAGGAGGAAATCAGTACAACTACTTGGGAAAACTGGCACTATCTACTAAAATGAGTCCCTATGTACATGCTATCATCAGCATGATACTTTACTTCCATAAGTCTGTTTATGTTCGCCAATTGACATATACAAGAATCTTTGTAGCAGCTTTCATTTGCAATTGCCCAAGATAAATACAACCCAAATGTTCATCAACAGTGGAATGAATAGTGACATCATCACACAGCAGAATATTATACTGTGATGAACCCCCCCCCCAACTACTGATTCATGCAACAACATGGATAAATAGCATGACACCATGCTGAGTATATACCGTGCTATTTCATTTAAATGAAGTTTAAAACCAGGCAAAACTAATTCATGGTGATTTAAGTCAGAACAGTGGCTACCATTGGAGCGGGTAGGGTGATCAATGGTTCCACTTTGCTTGGGATTGAGAGGTTTCCTGGGATGTGGGTCTTTCAGTGCTAAACCCGGGAAAGTCTCAAGAAAATAGTACCGTTGGTTACCTTTGGCGGGGGCTCTTTTTAGAGAGGTGACATGAAAGAGCCTTCTGAGGGGTTGGAAATGTTCACGATCTTGATGTGGATCATGGTTACATGGGTGAACACATGTGAAACTTTACCTAGCTGTACACTTAAGATCTTTGCATTTAAGTATATAATTTCTCCTTTGATTTAAAACCTTTGAAAATAGCTATCTTTTACGATATAAGATTGATTTAATCAAATCATTTTAAACTAACTTCACTTTTTTTTCTCTGACTTGATTATTTGATTTCTAATTTGAGAAATGGAATATATAGACTTTAGTGAGGCATTCAACAGTAATGAGACTTAACAGATTAATCCCCATAGAGAAAGAATACTTTCTCTTTCTCCCTGTTCTGTTTAACATTTTTATTTATGACTGGGATCTAGATAAAAATTGTGTTCATCAACACAAGATGGTGATATGTAGTTGGGAAGATAGTGACTACAATAAAGAACAGAATCAAGATGACAGGCTCTTAGAGTAATGGATTTAAAAGAAGATCATATTTAACAGGATAAATAAAAGGCTCTGTTCTTGAAAACTAAAATCTGGCTGTAGCAAGGGTTTTAGCTGCCACAATGTTTAATATGCATTGATTTGAGGGGAATGACCTGGATGGAAAAGGGAATTGGGGATTACCTAGACTAGAAAGCCAGAATCGAGGGGGCAAACATATGGGAGGCGGAAATGTCATATGCAATGCCAAGGAGTAAAAATAATTTAATAATTTAAATGAGTGAAAGCTACAAGAAGCCAGATTTGAGATGAACTTTCTGATGATTTTTTCTGTTCAAAGAAGGAATAGGCTGTCTTCTGAAGGTAGTGAGTTCCCCTTTTTGTATGGTAAGATGAAGGATGCAAATATTTCGAGAGTTTCCATTGGTAAGCTTTCAAGTTTACTCAACTCCAAGAGTCTATGACGCATGTATGGTTCAGTGGGTAGAAATCAGGTTGCTACATTGCTCTGTGGTTTGCTGTATAATATATAAACCAGGGATAAATACATTTATTTTGCACTTAATTCACTGAAAAGGCTTACAAATCAAGTCTTCCATAGAATTCTTGGTGATCCTTAGGGAAAAGGGCTAGCAAAACTGGACATTTTTTTATTGTTCTAGGTGGCCCTGAGTCAGGACTGCAGTGACATGTCATTCCTCATTTTTATACCTTTTTGTGTATTATTTCTCCATATCAATGACCAGACTTGTACTGACAGCCGCCTTCCAGTTTCTCTCCGAGTAGTGATCTGGCAAAGGTTAAATCATAGATTGGGGGTATACAGAGTTTTTGTATTTTTTTTGTTATTGTTCTTTTCTTGATACAATTACAGTTTCAGTTATTTGCTTTGTGGCTCAAAAGGTAATGTCTTAAAATTCCAGATTTTGGTAGGGTTCTTTTTTTTCCTTGTTTGATTACCCTTACTGTCTAATGCTATTGCCTTTTAATCAGAGAAAGTGGTCTGTGGTATTTCTACTTTTTGAAATTTGGTGAGAGGTTTTGTGGCCCAAGAAGCTGTTTCTAGAACAATATATAAGTTTCATCTTTTTTTTTTCAAATGAATGTCTTCATAGATGTCTGTTATAGACTATATAGTTTAACCTCTGTGGACTTCATATTATGTGGATGTATGCAGAGGCACAACCAATGCTCAGGCCTCTGAACCAAGCAAAAGCATTTGTTCCAGCAGATTACAAAATAGGGATACTGAAATAGCAAAGGAAGAAATCATAGCAAGAACAAAGGAGGCTTGGTTTATTTAAGAACGGGTTTGGCTGGCCAACATCCAAGTTCAGGGAAAGCTCAGCACGTGTGATAGCAGAGCCTGCTTTGGCTGGTCCCTCTTGACGGCTGCCCAGCCTTCAGCTATGCCTGGGCTGCAGGCTTTCTCTATTCTGCATTTGAGCTCATCAGGAAGGAACCTCTGGGGACTCATCTCACGTCTACCTTCCCGGAGTCTTTTCTTGCCTCTATAATTTCCCAACCAAGGTGGGGAACACCTCTCACTGTCTTCTTTTCACTCATGGTCAATCAGGAATAATTTAGGATTCATTTTAGGAGACAGGCTGAGCAATCTATTCGTCCCTTTTCTATGAGCCTCTGATGAAACAGAGGCCTGGAAATTAATAGGTTAGTCTCTATCACAATTCGTGTTCGCCATACATGCAGAGATGATGAAGTCTTCGTGGTTGTAACCGTCAACAAATACCATGATTCAAAGTCCTCGTTGTTTCAACTGCCAATTTCCGTGACTGGAAGGAGAAAGTGGATTGGGTGGGGCTCAGATCCAGGCTGTGATCTCGCTCCAGTTGGCTCCTGAAACTCCCACGGGCAACGAACAAAGCGCTGTGACTACTTCCCAAGGGTCATGGGGAGCAGGGACTCACGATCACAGTGTACCCTAGAAGGACCTCTTATCTCCAAAGACGGTTTAGCCAGAGGGTGTGTGCTGATGTTCTGGGAATGCTGGCCTATTTGGGACTGGCCAGGCACTTTCCGTAGCGCACAGTTCCTTTTCCATTAATACTCATTTCTTCTTTGACTTCCATATTAGATCAATATGAAAATGGAATGGCCACCAATTAGCTGCTTTTCTTTTTCCAGCATCAAGCTGGACATGTTCTTAAAAAAAAAAACACAAAAAACTAAAAACAAATGTAGCTTTTTGGAAGAAGGGTCCTTGACCTGGTAGCTTGGGAGAGGTTAAAATATTTATTGTCTGAAAACTAGCTGTGACTCTCATACAAGATTTTCATCTTCATGCATACACATTATCATAACCTGTCTCCTATCACAATGGGTCCCTGCCCCAGCAGGGTGTCATCTCCCAAAGTGCAGGGACCTTGTCTCCACACCCTTATACCCTCCTGGGGCCTAGCATAGGTCCTGTAAACACCCTCTTAAGTATTATTGAATTAAATTCAAGCAAAAATGAAATTTAGTTAAGTATTTACCTCTACAACCCTATCCTGGTTAAATGGTCAATGTGCATTTTGCTTAATTTGTTTATTGCCGTTCATTATCTCTCTCTTTTCTTCATTTTATTTATTTTTATTTGTATTTTTAAAATTCTTTCTTAAAAACAAAAACAAAACCGAAGCAGAGGAAGTAAAATTGCCAGCCATCCTTGTTTGAAGGAAGCTGCCTGAACACTCTCTACTGCCATCTAGTGGGATAAAAGGCCCTACGTCCATGGAATCCGTTCCCACGCCAGGGAAAAATAGGGTCTGTGTTTAGAACATTGTCAGAAGCAGCTGGTAGTTGAGGGGATGGGGGATATGTGTTTTCCTCCGATTAGCCACGCACCGCCGAGGGTTGCTGCCTCTTTGCATTTGGCGTAATAGCAGAGGAAGCCTTCTTTGTGGTTTTTCGAACAAGCAATCCTAATAAACTGGGTGGTGTTCTTGGCTCTGGTTCTATCTGTGGGCTAGTAATTTAGGTTGTAGGGTATTCCCATCAGAATAATGTAGTTTTTAGGAGGAAAGTCAGGGTTTTATTAGCATAAGTCACACACACACACACACACACACACACACACACACTGCATTGTTTCACCCTCTGGCTGAGTTCTGGTCCTTCGCTGCCTCCCTGGCTCAAGAGAGTGTCTTATTATTATTATTATTATTATTATTATTATTATTATTACTATTGTTATTATTAGAGTTCGATTTGCCAACATATAGCATATCACCCAGTGCTCATCCCGTCAAGTGCCCCCCTCAGTGCCCGTCACCCAGTCACCCCCACCCCCACCCTCCTCCCCTTCCACCACCCCCTGTTTGTTTCCCAGAGTTAGGAGTCTCTCATGTACTGTCTCCCTCTCTGATATTTCCCACCCATTTTCTCTCCTTTCCCCTTTATTCCCTTTCACTATTTTTTATATTCCCCAAATGAATGAGACCATATAATGTTTGTCCTTCTCTGCTTACTGACTTATTTCGAGAGTGTCCTTAATACAAAACAGCACTTGGTCCTGCAGGAGAGGAAGCCACGGACTCCCTGGCTCAGCCTCTGATGGTGACCACTGGGGCTTTTCATCCAAGCTGACTTTATTTATTCAGAAGCAGAACTCATAGTCAAGGTTCTGAGGGCCCCATGCTGTTCACATGTCCCCTGTCTTAAATTTTCTTTTATTTCTTTGACTGTTTCTCTCTCTCCCTTGCCAGTTCTCTGAGCAAATCTGTGTTTCTCGTGGCCCCTCTCTCTTTCCCCACACATGCACCAGCACACACACACACACACACACACACACACACAGACGCACACTCTGGAGGGTCTTGGCTCACATCCCTGTCGGAAAGTGGCTTTTGAGAAAATCAGAGAACACCATTCAAGTCATGATCTAGAGAATTCCCGGGGCGGGCAGATATCATGAATCATCACCCAGAAATGGGCTACTTGTTCAGAACATCACCGAGAAGGATTCTGGTCGGGGGGGGGGGCACATCTGGATTTTGTGGGCAGGGGGGAAGAATGCAGGGATGTATCAGGAAGGTGCAAGATAGGGGATGGAGGAGTACGAGTATTACCATATCGGCTTTACACACAAATGGTTTCTTGGAGGGCTAACAGTGAAATGCTATTAGCTGTTCACATCTTGGCATGAATTAAATTATTGGATTAGCTGTCCATCATGTCTCGGGTCTTCTAGGGAATGAAATCACAGGATTGGTGCAATTTCTTTGGGGTTTATTCTTCCTTTTTTTTGTTAAGTTGAGGTGAAATTCACATAACATACAATTGACCATTCTAACCATTTTAAGGTATGTAATTCAATGGCTTTTTGTATACTCACAAGGTTGTACAACTGTCACTACTCTCTAACTCCAGAATTTTTCTATCACCCCCAAAAGAAAAACCCGGTACCCATTAAACATTCACTCTTAATTCTCCCCCTCAGCTCCAGGCAACCGCTAATCAGCTTTCCGTATCTATGGATTTACCTCTTCTAGATATCTCCTATAAATGGAATCCTCCAATATTTGTCTTTTAGCACCTGGCTCCCCTCACTTAGCTTAATGGTTTTCAGGCTCATCCATGTTGTAGTAGGCAGTACCTCATTCTTTTTTACGGTCAAATAATATTCCACTGTATGGATATAACATGTTTTGTTTATTCATGCCTCAGTTGAGGGACGTGTGGGTCCCTCCTAGGGGTTCCACCTATTGGCTCTTGTGAAGAGTGCTGCTGTGAATGTTCAAGTTTTTGCCTGAACACTCATTTTTCTTTCTTTCTTTCTTTCTTTCTTTCTTTCTTTCTTTCTTTCTTTCTTTCTTTCTTAAGATGTTATTTATTTATTCAGGAGAGACATGGAGAAGGCGGCGGAGACTCAGGCAGAGGGAGAAGCAGGCTTCCCGCGGGGAGCCCAGTGCGGAATGCGGGACTTGATCCCAGACCCTGGGATCATGACCTGAGCCGAAGGCAGACGCTCAACCACTGAGCTGCCCAGGTGTCCCTGAACGCTTTTTCAAGTCTCTTGGGCAAAGTAGGTGAGTTCCTAGCTGCCCCCCCCTATCCCCCCCCACCTTTGGTGGTGATGGATCCATTTGAAACTGTCTGGGAGGTGAGTTTCGCTAAGAAGAGAAGTGCAGGAGTTTGGGTGCTGCCTGGATGAGGGATGAGGCCTTGGAGGGAAAGGCTGCAGAACACCGAGGGCATTCTGTGGAATCCTAAGGGCAAAGTGTCTCTGGAAAGGAGGACAAGAGAGGGAGGAGGTGGTGCCAAATGGGATGCCAATAACCTTGGGCTTTGGTGGATAGAGAAAACATGGGGTTTGTTCAGCATTTATAAAATGCTGATATTTTTCTGTGGGTTGTTTTTTGTTTGTTTGTTTTATAAGGAAAGGAAAAACCTCTGGTGGGGATGAGTCAGCAGAAAAGTGAAATTATTGTGGCTTTGGATGTATCTTAACGGGGTGTTGTTAATGGATGTGTTTCTGGCAGAAAGAAAGAAAGCTTTTTTGGCTGCATGTTCATGAGAGAGGACAAATTCGGTTGAGCAAATTTTAGCACAACACACCAACAAAAGGGATCCTCTTGTTACAATAACGTTGCCATGCATGTCTGTGGCGATGGGCTTCTTCTAAAGCATCTTCCTCTGTGTAAGATCGTGAGGATGTCTGACTCAGGTGGAGCAGGCACTATTTGCCACACTTGGAGAAATAGGACATCAAGGCACACGGCACAACACCTGCTGATAGTAGGCACCCATCAGGATTTGTTCGATAATAAGTGAAGCAGTCATACCGCGTCAAAGAATAGGAGAGCCCGGAGGCTCTTATGTATGGTTCACAAGCCCTCTTCCCCACAACCCAGTTTGGGTGGAGGGACATTGGGGCAGAGTGAGAAAGTCCTGGGCTTGCATGCAGGGTCAACTGGTTAATGAGTGAAGGACCCAGTCAATAGGTTGTCCTTTCTTCCCTTACCAAGTGTCATCATAACATGCACTATGTTGCGTTGTGGTGGTTTGTGCTCTGACCTGTCCTCACTAGTGGGCCACAGGCTCTTGGAGGTGGAGCTTGTGTCAGATTTATCTCTGTGTCCCCAAGATAAAGCACAATGTTGAAACTTGTTGACCAGAGGGTCTTCCTGGGTCTCTGCTCTTTCTCGTGTTGCCACAGAATTTAGTGGTGGAGCCGGGACTCAGGCATAGTTTCTAGGCTGGCCCCAGAGATCTTTGGTCTGTACCATTCATCATGGTAGGTGACACTAGATGTATGGAGCAGGTTGCAGTTGGCCTTGCCAGGCCCGCTGGGATAATCCCCACTGTGTTGTTATTATGGAAATCTCTAGAAGCTGAAGGAGGGAGCCTTCCTGAGTTCAAAGCCTCATGTCAGTCTGGCCACTTTCTGTGGGATCTCAAGGATATCCTGAACACCAGGATGTCCTTTGGTATGTTGTCCAGCTCTCAAGTAGAGCTCGTCTGGAACCAGTGTCTGCGGGGAACTGTGTCCTTCGGCATGGGACTTGATAATGATGGGGGCGGAAAGAGGTGATGGGATTTTCAAGCGGTTCTGAAACAATTCCTTGTGTATCTTGTTTTGCTCTTCCTGCGGACTTCTATTTGTTGCTGAGCACATATTTGAGGCAAAGCAGAAAAGGTCTCATATTGGTTCTTCCTGTGCTGTAGCCAGCCTGCAAATGGCCTGTGGCAGGTACCGAGGCCAGTGTGCAGAGGGTCCTTCTGCAGATGCACAAAGAGAGGTGACAGAGGGATCACACCTAGGGTGTGGACCATGGCGAGGGCTTTGTTATCTGCCCTGTGTTGTTGGACACTGCCAAGTGTTGAGCAGCCCCCACTGGGGTTCTTTCCACCTGGGCCTCCGCTTCGGGTCTCCTGCACCAACTCCAAGACCCGTATGTTGGATCCTGCCACCACCTCCCCGGCCTGGGCCCAGCGTGACTTCCCCTGGCTCATTCTCTCCCACGCCATGGCCGTGACATTCATAGAGGGCAGAGTGCAAAGGGTTCCCACTGGAACCTCAGGCTCAGTGTCAGATGGCAGCCCTGTTACCGGCAGCTCAATTCCTCCTGATGGCAAAGCAGTTTCCACATCACCTGAGAGCAAAGCCAGATGGCCCTGTGACATGGATGAGATATCTTTGCTCTGTGCCCCTCATCTTGCCGAGGCCCAGGGAAGGTCTAGGCGCTCAGAAGTCCATGCGCAGGGGGCTAGTGGCTTGGGGAGTGCAAGAAGCAGCCTCAGTACCCCCCACCTACCCAGAGGGCCAGTTCAAGCCCTCCAACCATGTCACAGCAGGGAGGCTGGGGTGAGCCTCTCCTTCCCACTTTTGCTGCAGATGAGTCACTCCCCAGTCCTCTGAGGGGGCATCTTCAGCAGAAGGGGCCCAGCGGGGGTGTGTGTGTGGAGGTAGGTGGTTGTGCTGGTCTGGAGGAAGAAACCGGGGTAGTGGGGATGAATGCAGGATACGATGCACCAGTGATGTGCTCAAGTTCCGGAGGCCGCCTCCTCGTGGGAGGGAGTGGGAGCCCTCAGGTGGGAAGGGGGGGCTGTATTATCAGAGGCCTCCTCTCCCATGACTCATGATTGGTTCTTCTCCGTGCTGGGAAACTGATGAGGGAGCTGATTTTCCAAGTGGGCTCTCTGGATGGTGACGTGGGGTGTATGTGAGAGCTTCCAAGAGAGGGCACAGTCGGGAGGTTGGCAAGAGTCCCCCGAGAAGGCCACAGGTATACCAAAACCCCGGCAGGGGGAGGGTTGGGGAGGGTCCTCCCATCAGTTCCTGAGAACAGAGGGAGCAGTGGGAACCTGTTTCCCAAATAGCTGCCGAGACCGATGGGTGACAAGGGGAAGGGTCCCTATCACCGAAGCCGTCTAGTTACCGTCTTGTCACAAGCCACCCTGCTCCATGACATTGTTTGGTCCCACTGCAGACAAACGGTGACTGTTTTTCCCTACTTGGAGCTGGTGAGACGAGAAGAGACACCTCCCTCCACCCTCGCCTCCTTGTCTCCGGCCCTGGGCCGCACACTCACCTGCACCAGGTCCGGTGTGAGGCGCTTGGCCTGCAGCCACTTCTGGAATCTCCCGGTTCTCCGCAGGATGCGCTCGATGCTGCAGGTCTTCGGGGCTGCCGCAGAGGCGCAGATTCTCCTGTCTGAGATGTCGCTTTGCTGTTTGCTCACCAGCCTGGAGACCTCCACAGGGCGCCAGGTTTTGGAATCATCTGAGTAATTTGCAGGGTAAGAAGGCAAGTAGTCGGGAGGCAGTTCGAGGTGGGAGGCCAGCCAGCTGTCAAACCTGGAAGAAGAACCCTTTTAGGATCTGGCTGGAGCTGGAGGGATGAAGTCTGTGGGTGTGTGTGTGGGGGGGGGTCGGACAAGGAGGGACCAGCTGTACTGCCAGAGCCAGCAGAGCCCGGGGTACAAGGAGACAGGGGACAGCATTCCATCTGTCCCATTTCTCCTCCTTAGCCTGGGGCGCTCCAGACTCTTTCGGAGAGAAGACAATTTTTGTTTCCCCAAACTCAGGGCAGTAAACCTTTGATGTCACAAAAGGTGAGGGAGATACAAGCCAGACACAATCTTGATCCTTGTCATGCAGCTGGCACAGCAGGGCTACCATGGCTTTCTGGGCTTCTTCTCCATGTACAGACAGCAGCTTTACACATGCTGGTACCTTAGATTCTCCTCATACCCTGTCCCCACTATACAGATGGAGAAACTGAGGCCTATAAAGCTTAAGGACCTTGCCTAAGCTCCAACAATATGTTGCCAAGCAGAGAGGCAAACGCAGGGCCCTCTGTCAGCAGAGCCCATGATCTTTCCCCTTCTCTACCCTGGTTCTAGAAACAGCCCACCCTCGAATGGCTGGGTCTTGGAACCGTAGTTCTAGAAGAGGCTTCTGGCGGAGGGAGCTCTGCCTCTCCATACTTCACCCTACACAGCCCCATCAATTTTCCTTTCTGTTCAAAGATTTAAGACATCTGTACCAACCAAGTCACAGGGAACAGTGGCTGCTAAATGGTCACTAAATTCAAAGCCACCTGGGATCCAAGAGGTGTATAATTCCACACAACGGCCTGCTCGGTCCTTAATCCTCCCCAGGGGAGCAGCACTGGTCTATGACCACTTGCTGGTCTCCTGGGTGCCACCTTGAGCCTTTTCTCCATTCTTCTGGCTGCGTGCCACTATTTCCATTAGGGAAGAATGGGGAGTCTTCTGATTTATGTATGAAAGATTGGTAAGGTAACGTTTACTTTCCTGATGAATAAAATTCAGCTTCTAAGTAAGATGTGTTCTATATTTAAGGAAGAATCTTTAACTTCTTATCGTTGGGCATTATGGGACCACCTCATGATCATGACTTTTGGAAGAATTAGCATTTGGATTGGCCCTGAACGCTCCACTGGTTTGTTTTCTCACTTAAATGACACCACTTCACTCTAAGAGACTGCAAGCTTCTCAGAGAAGGTACTCCAGCAGAAACTGTCAATTAGCACCTTCCGGAATGCAGCAGTACTATTCAAAGTGCAGTAGAAGTAGGCCCAAAGAATTCTGTTCAAAGACATTGCCACAAATCTATTTAAAAAGATGAATCATTATAAACTAGCAGTGAGTCCATTTCAGGGTATTTTCATGGAAATGATCCTCCCCTCTGAGGGGTTAAGGAAGGGCAGAGGACCCTGAGGCAGACCTGTCTGCTTGTTTCTTATAACTGCTCTTGCTCATGGGGGTTCAACCCCCTGGAAGGCCTGTGACTGAGAATTTATAATAGGTAGCTCTCTTAGATACTGATCGTAGCAACATGAGTGTATGAAACACTTAAGCACACCAGTCACTTTGCTCAAGGCTTCGTGGGTAGTATTCAGTTAAACCTGGCAGCAAACTGGTGAAGTCAGTACTATTCGTAACCATACAGGTGAGGAAACTGAGGCACAGAGAAGTTAAGTAATTTGTTCAAAGTCATACAACCAGAGATTGGAGGAAGTGGCATTCAAGTCTCCAGAGCTTGCAATTTCAAGCACTTTGCCATTGCCTGGTCCCCTGACAACCTTTTTATGACTTTGTTTTGGGGAACAGGTAACATTATTAGGGGTTGCTAACAGGGTCTGAAATGAGAGGTGACCTGTAACGGATGCCTGGTGCACATTCAGAGGTGGCTCAAGGCATCCCATAAAAACTGACTGAGCACAAATACACAGATTTACAAGCCACTTCTCCCCCACTCAAAGTGGTAATAAATTTATGGTATTGAATGGAAAAAAATGTGTGTGCTGACAACTTTGATTACCTACTTCATCGAGCAGAAAGGTGTCGGTGAGAAAATGGACCCTGCTCTTTATTCACTAAAATGTTAAAATCCTAGAATTTGGAAAATTGCCAAACAGAGAGAGTATTCTAATATTCCTTCTGAACTGAGATCATGGGCATGTTCAAAGTGAGGCTGGCCAAGCTCCTTGTTAGTTCGAGAGAACAATAAGTATCATAGTTTCCAGAGGTGGAAGCAAGCAAAAAGGTCATGTGGTCCAATTGGCCACAGCCCCTCAACATGAAGGACAGTGTGGAGGTGTGGGGGGAGTGACAGTGTCGCAATGAGAATGGAACACTCTTTGTTCATGCATGCTCCTCATGCTTACATCCAAACAGTCTGTAGACATGCCTTCCTAAATATTTCTCACCTCTCTTTCCTCTTCTCCATTCCTCAGCTCTGCCAAGACCCTTAAAATATCTAGCGTCTTCCTCAAAGCTCTCACTACTTAGAGCAGTTCACAGCATCCTTTCTGGGCCAATCTCCTGCTGCTCCCCTTATAATCTTGCTTTGTTCTCACCAAACCACTGATCATCCTCGGCTAAAGCCACATCATTTTGGGCCTCTGAACTTCCACTCACCTTGTCATGTGCCCATCCCTTTGTCTGAGATACTTCCTTCCACCTTCCCAGTGTAATCACTGTCTTCCCAGTAGAAAGTAAACTCCTCAAGGCTGGGACTGGGCTTCCTTCAACATGATCACTCAGTGCTTAGCAGCTTGCTTGGTACCAAGTTAGTGCTCGATGCATTTTAGTTGGATGGATGGATAGATGGATGGATGGATGGTTATTTGGATGTATAGATGAATGATAAGTGAGTGGAGGGATACATGGAGGGCTGGCTGGCTGGCTGCAGAGTGAAGAATGCACTGATGGATGCCTGAATGAATTGGTAAATGGATGGATGGGTGCATGTGTGGATGATTGAATGTGTACGTGGATGCTTTTGCCATTAGCTCTGGGGCCCTACAGATCTTGAGGCCTCTGAATTGATTCTTAAAGCAATAGTTACTATCATCTTCTGAAATGAAAGAGACAGACAAGGGCAAGGGAGAAGAGAAGGCCAAATCAGGTCTAATGATTTACTTATTTTACTGTGAGCCCTCTACTACTCAGAAGTATTTAAACATCCTTTAAGGGAAACTTTTACACTGTTGATGGGAATGCAAGCTGGTGCAGCCACTCTGGAAAACAGTATGGAGTTTCCTCAAAAAAGTTAAAAACAGAACTATCCTATGACTTAGCAATTGCACTACTAGGTATTTATCGAAAGGATACAAAAAAATAATGATTTGAAGGGGCACACGCACCCCAATGTTTATAGCAGCAATGTCCATAATTGCCAAAATACGGGAAGAACTCAGATGTCCATCAACTGATGAACGGATAAAGAAGATGCAGTATATATATATATATATATATATATATATATATACACAATGGAATATTACTAAGCCATCAAAGAAAGAAATCTTGCCATTTGCAACGACGTGGGTAGAACTAGACTGAATCATAGAGGGAGGCAAACCATAAGAGACTCTTCATAATAGGAATCAAACTGAGGGTTGCTGGAGGGGATGGGGTGGGGGCATGGGGTACTGGGTGGTAGACATTAAGGAGGGCATGTGATATAATGAGCACTGTTTTTTTTTTAATATTTTGTTTTTATTCATGAGAGACCCAGAGAGAGAGGTAGAGACATAGGCAGAGGAAGAAGCAGACTCCTCAAGGGGAGCCTGATGTGGGACTCGATCCCAGGACCCCAGGACCATGACCTGAGCCAACCAGGTAGATGCTCAACCACTGAGCCACCCAGCTGCCTGGAGCACTGGGTATTATGTAAGACTGATGAATGAATCACTGACCTCTACCTCTGAAACCAGTAATACATTATATCTTAATTAATTTAATTTAAATAAAATTTAAAAAAAATAAAAATTAAGTGCCATTAAAAAAATAAACATCCTTTAAGACTTTGGGAGTGGGGGCAGCCCCGGTGGCACAGCAGTTAGTGCCGCCTTCAGCCCAGGGTGTGATCCTGGAGACCCAGGATCGAGTTCCGCCTCGGGCTCCCTGCATGGAGCCTGCTTCTCTCTCTGCCTGTTTCTCTGCCTCTCTTTCGCTCTCTCTGGACTTTGGGAGTGGGAAGTGGGGATGTAAGGTCAAGTGTGTACAGTACAGAAGGTGAGGTAAAGCACCCTGTCTTGGTGAGAACCCAGGTATCCCTAGGAGTGACTCTGATCAGAATAACCCCCACCTCCACCTTTCTCCCCAACCTATTACCTTCACATACACAAATACCGATCAATAAGTTCCTGGTAGATCTTGCCAGTTGGTGTGATCACTTAGGATTTCACAGTTAGGTATGTTTTTAGTAGGAAGACTATGTCAATCAGGTTTACTCTTTTTCTCTGGTTTCCCTTAACTTTTTCATTCAGGATTTGAAAGTCAATAAGGAATGCATGGGAAAACTGGTACTGAAAACACTGAAATGTTTAAAGGTTATAGGCTGGGTATGGGAAGCATCAGTTTATCATTAGCATTCTTGCCAGAGAAGATAAAGGATAGAAGATAGATGACATTCATCTACCAATTACGTGTCTTCAGCTTCCCAGACTCCCTCTCTGCTGCCAGACAAACAAGTATTGTCCAATCCTTACTGAGGTCCTCTCCTGGAATGCTAATGTTTCCCTGGTTATAGCATTTTGGCCAAACATCTGAGAGTTTGGGCTGGGCTTTTCCCTAAGGTATCATCACAGTCATTTGTAGAAGTGAGAAAATATTTGGTGGTGAACAAGATGAACAAACTCTTAAGCAAAGGATATGAACTTGTGGACAGTTTAGCAAACAAGAAATAGAAATGGCCAATAAGCTTGAAAAAAGGCTTCAATTCAGAAGAAATACAAATTAAAAATAGTAGTAATATGAAATATTTGTGAGTGTGCAAGAAGTGAGCACTATGCATAGACATCTCCATTTGGGGGGATCCCTGGGCGGCTCAGTGGTTTAGCGCCTGCCTTCGGCCCAGGGCGTGATCCTGGAGTCCTGGGATCGAGTCCCACATTAGGCTCCCTGCGTGGAGCCTGCTTCTCCCTCTGCCTGTGTCTCTGTCTCTCTCTTTCTGTGTCTCTCATGAATAAATAGATAAAATCTTAAAAAAAAGAAGAAGTCTCCAATTGGAGATATGTACATATATAAAATCTTCTAAAACTGCTACATTTTGTGACCCAGAAATTCCACTCTTGGGAGTTTGTCATAGGAATTTATGATCGATGCACACAAAAATCTAGCAACAAGGATGTTCAAACATAACACTGCTTATAATACTGAAAAGAAGAAAAAACCTAGTTGTCTCACAGTAGTGGATTCGTTTTATAAATTGTGGCTGATCAATGCAATCTAATACCACAAAGCCATTAGAAATAAAATTGTGGATGTGTCATTTGCAACTGTCTTCTCCCATTTGGTGGGTTGCCTTTTTGTTTTGTTGATGGCTTCCTTCTCTGGGCAAAGGCCTTTTATTTTGGTGCAGTCCCAATAGTTTAATTTTACTTTTGTTTCCCTTGCCAAAGGAGACATGTAGAAAAATGTTTCTATGACTGATGTCAAAGAACAGTTACTAATGTGGAAAGGTGTTCCTGACATATTGTTACATGAAAGTGTACAGGAAAGTATACACACTATGATCACATTTTTGTTGAAAAAAAATTTTAAATCCATACTTAGGAAAAAGGTGGTGAGGATATACACCAAGATGTCTCTTGGTGGAGGAATTATACATGATTTTCATTTTGTGCTTTCTCTGGTATTTCTTGAAAATTCTAAAATAAACAGGACTTTTGAAATAAGGAAACAGTTGCTGACTCTGTAAGGAACTATAAACAAGTCCAGGTTCCCAGACCCACTCACTGCCTCTCTCTGCTGCTTTGAGCTTCAGGAATGTGCGTTCTCAACAGGGAGAGCCCTAAATCCCAACCTGGCCCTCCTGGTGCTTTCCTGCTTGTATCTGCACACATCCCTTTCAGGCGCACATGGAAAATAAATTCTGAGGGAGCTGAGGTAATATCCTGAACTTGAATGGGAACACAAACCTATTTGGGGAAATGCTTCCTGGATTTGGCCAATACCTGCCTGGTGAGAAAAACCTTCATTTATTGCCACTTGGCGAAGAGTCAAATGTAAGATCCATACACTCTTGTTTAGTTACCTCGAGGAGGATGTGAACCCAGGACTCTCCTTCTGTCGAATTCCATAATGTTCACCCCCCTTGGAAAATATGTCCATATTCTCCCTGCCTCCTTTCTCTGAGGAGTCAGCCCCATTTCACCCGTGTTCTTGGTCCTCTCCACCCCATTTCTTAGGCGGGAAATCTTGCATTCACTTTCAACATTTCCATCTTTACTTTCCGTCGGGTTGAGTTGGTCAGCAAAATGACTCTCTAGCTGAACTGATTGGCATCCTTCCTGCCCTGCTTTGCTCCCACTGACCTTTCTCTTGGACTAGGAAGGATGATCTGGCCGCCCCTGCCAGCATCAACCAGTCCATCCTGCTACACTGATTTCCTTTTTAAAAAATTATTATTTAAAAAAAAAGTTTTATTCATTCATTTGAGAAAGAGTATGAGCAGAGGGAGGGGCAGAGAGAAAGAAAGAAGTAGATTCCCCACTGAGCAGGGATCCCAGCGCAGGGCTTGATCCCAGGATCCTAAGATCATCTAAGATCATGACCTGAGCGGAAGGCAGATGCTTAATGGACTGAACCTCCCAGGCGCCCCTTCCTACACACTACTTTCCAGGAGTTCCTTCCAAAACACAAATTTCATCTTGTCTCTACCCCGCCAAACTCCTTCACCATTGCCTGAAATAGAGGTTCCCCAGTTGGGAAGGTCTTTCAACTTTTCACCATTTGAAATACTTTAAAAAAAAACGTCTAACGAGGAAAGTCCACATCAATATGATATTTACCATCTAGCAAAAGTTCCACATTTTTGACTGATACTTTCTATTCATTATATCTGTTTAGAAACTTAGTTGGATAATCAAATACGTCTTAGGTTAATACAGATTGGAAATCAATTATTGTAAATTAATGCTGTTTGCTTGGTCACCAAATCTTACATGCCTAAGATAGGTCCCTGAGGAAGGCTGAGGAGAAAAGGCCTATTACAAAGGGTCTTTGGTATCAAAGAGGTGTGGAACCGCTGGCCCACAGGTGAGGGTCTCAAATCCTTGGCATGGCTTTCAAGACTCCTGCCCCATCTGCCTCTTCTAATCTCCTCCTTCTGCCATGCCTCCATATAGGCCCCATGCTCTAGCCACTAAGTGCTTTTTGCGTCTTTCTGCACCCTGGGCCATTGCTTTAGCTGGTCCTTCTACCTTAAACCCTTCTCCCAAATTTCAGGTCATTCTTTAAAGGCATTGCTCTGAATGCCTTCGCTGGTCCCCATTTGGAATTAATATTACCCTCCATGGAGCTCCCGGAGGTCCTTTACATTTCATTTCTGGCCTGCATCAGACCAGGTCTTATTATTGTTATATAAACAAATTATCTTATTATTGTTAACATGGCTCCCTCCTCCTGAACCCCTCGAGGGCAATGGCCAGAGTTATAGCAATGTCACTAGAGCACCTGCCAGGTCTTGGCTGTGGTCAAGACTCATTGACTATGTGTTGACAGGTTTAATTCCAGACTGCAATACCATCCTTTGGTGAGATCCATGTGAATCACTATTTACCAAAGTTAGGTTTTCCTCTGATCAGAAAATTTGTTCAGAAACTTTGGAGCAAACTGCCCTGGTTTGAGTCCCATATCTGCCACTTACTAGGTGGTGACCTGGGACAAGTCACTTAATCTTGTCATGTTCACTGTCTGAGTAATGAGTGCATAACATTAACTCCAGGATGGTGATGCAGAATGAATAAAAACAGTAAAATGTCGGGCACTTGGTAGGCCTTCTAATTAATTTTATTTCCCTCTTTTCATGAGAAATGAACTTGGTAACCTCAATAATCCTGGGCTACTCCATTCATAGAAAAGAACACTTTCAGCTCCCACTTCAAAAGAAAACTTTGGATTTAGCATTTAGGGCTAGAATTTGGCTTCATACCTCAACCCCCTCCCCACCCCAACCTCAACCCATCACCACTATGATTAAATGACTTTGCATCAGCTCCCACCCATTAATTACATCCCGATTCATTTTCATGAAACTCCTGGACATCCTCACGTGAAGGGAACCGGATTTTGCCCCTCCGAGTTATCTAATGGAGATTCTGACCTGATTTCTTCTTTAAAGAACTTCTTGCAAATTGATGTCCCGATGCAGGCATTGCATTTATCAAGACCGAGGAAAGTCCTTCCAGAATTGTAGCTGGTTCTGATTCGGGGCACCAGAGAAGGAGAGGGAGAAGCCAGCGAGGAGAAAGAACAGCTCAGGGCTGAGACCCACAGCAGCAGGCCGGGCCGGCCTGGGCAGAGGCTGGCAGCCTTAGGCCCCAGCTGGGGCTCCATCTCTCATTCGGGATTCCAGCTGCAGCCTTCAGCTGCCCACTCAGGGCTGCGCAGAGATAGGTCTTGGCAAAAGAGAGGGGGCCGGCTTCAGGGCGCTGACCCCATCCCAGCTTCCCCACTTTCTGTTTGAGGATGCTAAGGAGCTTGGGGCTAATGGGGCTGGGGAGGAGGTGAGGAAGTCCATGGAGGATGCTGATAACACCGTTTCCAGAGTTACTCTTCCTCTGTCTGGGGCGGCTGCCGCACGCTGGGGAAGGGCTGACTGGCAGATTTCGGGAAGGACAATGGTCAGGGCTTCCCTGCGCAGTCCTTTTGACAAACACAGGATATCCTGGCTGGGCAGGAAAGGTCCATGCAGGATGTGTGTCCGACCTGGATTCCACCTGGGAGTTTCAAAGGATCCTGAAGTCCTCCACCCTCTACTGTTTCAGCTCTGGGCACATCTGTCCTAATGGATCACACACACACACACACACACACACACACACACACACACACACACCAACCTCCCCCCTCTGCAGTGGATACTTTGGCCTGCCTCTTGACTAACCATACCAGCCCCACTTTGATTCCATTTGGCTGGGAAATAACTCAAGGTTAGTTTGCTGGCTATTAGGTGGCACACTGAACACTGATTCAAAGAGCAAAACCTTTTGACTGCTTCGGGTATAGAAAAAAATGTAAGTTAGTTCATATCTCAGCTCCTCTTACAGACCAGAGAACAGAGGGGAAAGAATCTGGTGGCCTCTGAGGTGATGAGGGAGCACCAGAAAGATTCTTCTGCCTGCCCACAGCAGTGTCTGTCTCTACCTCCCCTGCCCGCAAGTCCCTCTTTCCTTTACCACCCCGCCGCACTTCTCCATGGCCAGCCTAACCTGGTGGCATTTACTGCCACACAGTTGCCTTCATCCTGACAGCAAGATAAGAGCCACAGCACCAAGTGGAAGGGTGTGCTAATTTAGGAATAGAGAGAGCAAATGAGGACCAAGTTGGGGCAGGCAGGCTTAGGATAGGAGAGGGGTGTGTGTGTGGCCGGGGAGGGGGGGAACCAGATAAGAGGGGGCCGGGATGGTCTAGGGAGAATTGGGGAATTTTGTTAAAGATTGGCAGGAAGAGTGGACTAATGACAGTTCTCTGATGGCTAAACGAGTGCTTTTAAGCTCACTGTCTGTCCTCCTCAGGGAAATGTTTGGTTGTGTTTGTTTTTGATTCTAGAGTTGCAGGAATTCTTTATGTATTCTAGATACTAGTTCTGTGCTGTATATGTGGCTTGCAAATATTTTCTCCCAGGTGGTGACTTGTCTATCATCTTCTGAACAGGGTCTTTCACAGAGTGAACATTTTTAATTTTTTAAAAAGATTTTATTTATTTATTCATGAGAGACGGGGAGAGAGAGAGAGAGAGAGAGAGAGACAGAGAGAGAGAGAGAGAGAGAGAGAGAGAGAGGCAGGGACACAGGCAGAGGGAGAAGCAGGCTCCATGCAGGGAGCCCGACGTGGGTCTCCAGGATCAGGCCCTGGGCTGAAGGCAGCACTAAACCACTGAGCCACCTGGGCTGCCCAACATTTTTAATTTTGATGCTGCCCTGTTGTCAATTTTTCCTTTTATGAATCATGCTTTTAGTGTCAAGTATAAGAACTCTTCACCCAAACCTAGATCCCAGAGACTTTTCTCCTATAATTTCCTTTTTTTAAAAAAAACGATTTTTAAAATTTATTTATTTATTTATTTATTTATTTATTTATTTATTTATTTGAGAGAGAGAGAGAGCATAAGCAGGGGCAAGGGGCAGAGGGAGAGGGAGAAGCAGACTCCCCACTGAGCAGGGAGCTCCACGTGGGGCTCTATCTCAGAACGCTGAGATCATGATCTGAGCCAAAGACGGACGCTCAACTGACTGAGCCACTCAGGTGCCCCGCTTCTATGATTTCTTATAAAAGTTTTATATCTTACATTTAAGCCTATGGCCCATTTTGAATCAATTTTTGTGTAAGATGTGGTTAGGTCAAGCAAGGTTCATATTTTTACCAATGGATATCCAACTGCTCCAGCACCATTTATTAAAAAGACTACCCTTTGTCCATCGAATTGCTCTTGTACCTTTGTCAAAAATCAGTTATGTCTGGATTCTCAATTCCATTCTATTGACTTATGTGTTTCTCTGTCAGTATTACACAATCTTGATAATTGTAGCTATAGACTACGTCTTGAAATTGGGTAGACTGATACCTACAACTTTTTTCTTCTTTTTAAAAAATTATTCTAGCTATTTTAGTTCACTTGCCTTTCTATATAAATTTTAGAATAATCTTATCTATATCTACAAAAAACTCTTGTTGCAATTTTGATAGGGTTGAGTTAAATCTGTATGTCAGTTTGGGGAGAATTGACATCTTTATTAAGCTGGGTCTTCAGTTGCATAAACATTTATGTCTATTTATTTGAATCTTTTATTTCTTTCATCAGCATTTTGTAGTTTTCAGCATCTAAGTCTGGTACATTATTTTAGACTTATACTTAAGTATTTTAGTTTTGAAGGAGCATTTGTAAATGGTGTTGTGTTTTAAATTTTGGTGTCTAGGTGTTCATTGCAATTATATAGAAATATAATTGAGTTTTGTATGTTGATCTTATATCCTGTGACCTTGTTGAAACTACTTATTAGTTCTAAGAGATGATTTGTAGATTCCTTGGTATTTTCTATGTAGATTATCATATCATCCTCAAATAGGGAGTTTTATTTCTTCCTTTCATCAGTATTTTGTAAATTCCAAGATTCGAGTCCTATAAATGGTATTATATTTTAAGATTTGGGTTTTACATGTTTACTGCGAGTTGCTTTTTTGTTTTTCTATTTTCAATTTCACTGATTCCTGGTCTTATCTTTATTATTTCTTTCCTTCTGCTGGCTTTGGATTTATGGTGCTCTTCATTTTTTAGTTTCTTGAGACAGGATCTTAGATGATTTGACAACTTTCCTCATTTTAATGTAAGCATTTTACATTATGAATTTATCTTTTGACACTTTATTAACTGTATCCCACAAAATTTGATACGTTGTATTTTTATTTGCATTCAGTTCGATGTACTTTAAAAATTTTCTTTGAGGCTTCTTCTCTGACACATGAATTATTTCAATGTGTGTTGCTTAGTTTCTAAGTGTTTTGATGTTTTTATTTCTGATATTGACTTTTAGTTTGATTCCACTGCAGTCTGAAAACACATTCCATATGGTTTTAGTATTTTTTTTAAGATTTTTTTATGCACACAATTAGGGGGAGGGGCAGGCACGAGAAGAGGGAGAACGACAAGCAGAGCTCGATCCCAGGACCCAGAGATCATGACCTCAGTAGAAGTCAGAGGTTTAACTGACTGATCCACCCAGGTGTCCTTGGTATCAATTTTTTATTTCAAATTTCTATAGGTTTGTTTATGGTCCAGGATGTAGTCTGTCCTGGTGTATGTTTCATGAGCTCTTGCAAAGAATGTGCACTTTGCTCTTGCTGGGCAGAGTGTTGTATAAATGTTGACTGGATCTTGCTGGTTGACAGTGTTGTTGGTTCTTCTATATCTTTGCTGATTTTCTATTTAGTTGCTTATTGATTGTGGATTGACTGTAATTGTGAATTTAAAAAATTTTTTCTTTCCATTTTATCAGTTTTTGCTTCACATATTTTATAGCCATCTTGTTTAGTGGACACATTTAAGATTACTATGTCTTTATGATGAATTGACCCTTTTATCACTATGTAATGTCATTCTATGTCCTTGATAATTTTCCTTGCCCTGAAGTCTACTTAATATGATATTAATACAGCTATTCCCACTTTCTTTTGATTAATGTTTCTATGGTATATGTTTTTCCATCCTTTACTTTCAACCTAATTCTATTGTTATATTTGAAATGTGTTTCTTGTAGACAGTATTCTTGGATTACGTTTTGTTTTATTTTTAATCCATATGCCAATCCCTGTCTTTTAATTGGTACATTTAGATCTATAACGTTTAATGCAAATATTGAAAAGTTAGGGCTTAAGTGTGCCATTCAATGTTACTTTTATTTGTTCTCTGTCTTGTTTGTCTTACCACTTGAACACTTTAGACTCCCACTTTGAGTTATCTGTAGTATTTTTTAAGTGTATCTCTTTGCATAGCTTTATTAGTAGTTTTTCCAGGTATTACATTATATATGCACCACTTATCCCAGTTTAGTAGTGTCAACAGCTTACCAGTTTAAATGAAGTGTAGAGGGGCAGCCCAGGTGGCTCAGCGGTTTAGCACTGCCTTCGGCCCAGGGCCTGATCCTAGAGACCCGAATCGAGTCCTAAGTGGGGCTCCCTGCATGGAGCCTGCTTCTCCCTGTGCCTGTCTCTGCCTCTCTCTCTCTCTCTCTCTCTCTCTCTCTGTGTGTGTGTCTCTCATGAATAAATAAATAAAATCTTTAAAAATAAATAAAGTGTAGAAATGTAAGTGTAGAAGTGTAGAAATCTTAACTCTTTAGTCTGTCCCATTTATATTGTCTTAAATATTCCCTCTATATACATTTAGGGCCCCACCAGACGGTGGTATAATTTTCATTTTAAAAATCAAGTGTATTTTAGACAACTCAAGAGGAAAAGGAAAGCATGTTGTATTCACCCATACTGTTACTGTTTCCCTGTTTCCATTGCTTTTTCTTCCTTCTTGATGATATAAGATTTCTTCTGTCATTTCCTTTTTTTTTTGTCATTTCCTTTTTTAAAAAAAGATTTTATTTCTTTATTCATGAGAGACCCAGAGAGAGACAGAGACATAGGCAGAGGGAGAAGCAGGCTCCCTGTGAGGAGCCTGACGTGGGACTCAATTCTAGAACCCTGAGATCATGACCTGAGCTGAAGGCAGATGCTCAACCACTGAGCCTCCCAGGTGCCCCCATCTTTTGTCATTTCCTTTCTGCTTAGAGCATTTCCTTCAGTTATTCTTTTAGGGTGAGTCTGCTAGTGACAAATTCTCTTAGTTTTCCTTCATCTGAAAATGTTTTATTTGCCCTTTGTTCTTGCAGGATATTTTCTGTAGATATATAATTCTGAGATGACAATTCTTTTTCTTTTAGCACTTTGAAAATGTTCCATTTCCTTTTGGTTCATATCATTTCTAATAGAGAGATCCACTTTGACTCATTATTTTTTGCCTATAGGTTAGTCTCTGGCTGCTTTCAGTATTTTTTCTTCGTGTTTAGTTTTGGGAACTTTTGTCTCTTGGAGTGAATTTCTTTGGGTTTATTCTGTTCGTAATTCACTCAAGTTCTTAAATGTGTATGTTTACGTCTCTTGTGAAATTTAAAAACTTTTCAGCCATTATTTATTCAAATACTTTTTCAACCCCTCCCTCTTTCTCTTCTCCTACCAACAATCTGATGACATATATGTTAGATCTTTTGTTGTATTTCCATAGGTCACTGAGGCCAAGTTTATTTTTCTTTCAGCATATTTTCTCTCTTGTCAGATTGGGTAATTTTTATTATGTTTTATGTTTCTTCAGGTTTACCAATTATTTTCTTTGACTCCTCCATTCTGTTGTCTTAATTTCAGTCTATTTTTCAGTTTAAAATTTCCATTTTGTTCTTTGTATCTTATTTCTTTTTATCAGGGTTTATTTTTCTTTACTCAGTCTATTTTTTGAATTTGTGTCAGATGTTTTAGTAATTGATCACTGAAGTATTTTTATGATGGCCGCTTTAAAATCTTGGTTAGATAATTTCAACATCTTCATCATATTGGTGTTGGCATCTGTTGATTATCTTTTTTCATTCAAGTTGAAGTTTTCCTAGTTTTTGGTATGATGAGTGATTTTCAATTGAAATCTGAACATTTTGATATTATGTTATGAGAGTCGAGATCTTATTTAAATCTTATGTTTTAGCTGACATTCTGACATAGCATCAGAAAGGGACTAGTGGGGAGAGAGCCACCTCATTACTTCCAGAGGGAAGTTCAGGATCTCACTCAGCCATTGTTGACACCTGGGAAGGAGGATCTCCTTTTTGCTTCTGAGGAGCTATGGGAGCTCCTGATCTCCACTAGGCCTCTACTAATTTCACCCTGGCTGGGAGGTCATGAGTGCCCCATTATTACTCTCTATTGTGGTCTCCACTGATACTATAGGGGGATGATGGCCTTATTACCCCTGGATGGTGGTAAAAGTCCTGATTCTTTACTAAGCCCTCTGATACAGCCCTGTCAGGGAGACAAAGTAGGCACTTCATTACCACTGGGTGGGGATTGAAGTCCAGATTCCCCACATGGTCTCCACTGATGGTGAGGGGAGAGTGAGTATGCCTTGTTATTGCCTGCTGGGCATGAAAGTCTTGGCTCCCCACTTGACCTTCTATGACATTACCCCAATGGAGGAGGGAAGTTGGGGTACCTCATTATAGACTGGCAAGAGTGGAAATGTAGGTTGTTCTCTTGGCCTTGCTGGTGGGGATAAGGTCACAATTTTTTCTGTCTTTCTAGGTTGCCTTTTCCTAGTCCTTTGGCTAAGAGATATTGATCTGTTGGGGCTTAAAAAAATCTCTTTCAATTGGCCTTTCTAGGTCACTGGCTTCTCTGGTACCAAGTCTTGAATGTATGAGGCAATAAGAAAATACAGGGAGCTCACCACCATGTCATTCTTCAGGTCCCAACTTCCTAGCTAATGGGTCTTCCTGTCTTCTTCTTTCCACTTTAAAGTGTCTTCTTATGTTTGATTTACTTATGATGTCTAGAATTTTTAGTTGCACTTAGTAGGAGTGATAGGGAAATGCACTTCTATACATCATTCTGGAAGCAGAAGTCCCTCACAGTCTTTTATAGCCTAATCTCGATGGAAATCATTGGGAGCCATTTTAGAAGAATGCCTGCCACACCAGAGCTACTCAAATTATGACCTCCAGACCAGCAGCAACCACATGACTGAATCCTTGTTAGAAAAGCAATTCTCTGGCTCAAACCCAAACCCACTGAATCAGAAACCCTGAGAGTGGGGCCTAGGACTCTGTATTTTAAGAAGCCCTGCAGGAGATTCTGATATGTTTTTAAAGTTTGAGAATCACTTCTCTAAGTACTTACTAAGATTTTTCACTAACTTCTGCCTTATTACTTTAGGTAACAGGGAGCCACCTAACTATACTGCAAAACAGTCTATTTCATTTTTTAGCTCTTAGTATTTTATGACATAAATAATCCATATTTATTGTGGTAAAATTAGATAATACAAATAACCAAAAGAAAAAATCTGTCTTACCTCCACTAAAAGATAAGCACTGCTAAACTTTTGGTATATATTAATATTCCAGGTTTTAATAAAGGATACATACAGTCATAAAAAATATATCCATACATACAAATCAATTGTCTGATATTTTTGAAACTTACCAATTCTATTTTTGAATGATTCTAACAGAAAGCGTGTCCTTGTATTGAGCTCAAATTTGCCTCTTTGTAATTTCCAATTAGTTTTTGCTTCACTTTTGCCTCTCAAACTATCACAAGTCCACTTGCCCTGCCACATAAGCCTTCAAATATGGGTAGCAAGTTACCATATAACTCATATTAAGCTAAATGTATCCAGTTCTTTGAACATTTTCTCCTATCATAATGCTTCCAGAACATTTGCCTTTCCATGGTATACCCTCCGACAATGTTCTTACTCAGTGGTTATCAAAGTATGGTTTTAAGACAAGCTTTATCTGGGAACTTACTAGAAATGGAAATTCTTGGGCCTTACCCTAGACCTACTGAGCTGAAACTGTGTGGTGGAGCCCCATAATCTGTGCTTTAGTAATTCTGATGCATGCTGAGAACCAATGATATACTTAATTGATATCCATTTTAAGATCTCATTGTGGTTTTGATTTGCATTTTCCTAATGATGAGTGATGTCGAGCACCCTTTTGTGTATCTGCTGGCCATCTTTATGGCTTTTTTGGAAAAGTGTCCATTCAGATACTCTGCCCATTTTTTATTCAGATTTTGTTTTTTTGCTACTGAGCTGTGTGAGTTCTTTGTATATTTTGCATATTGATCCTTTATCAGATATATGATCTGAAAATATTTTCTCCCATTCCATAGGTTGTCTTTTTATTTTGTTAGTGGTTTCCTTTGCTGTTTGGCAAACCAAAGCTTTTTGGTTTGATATAGTTCCACTTGTTTATTTTTGCTTTTGTTGCCTTTGTGTTTGGTGTCAATCCAACAAATCATTGACAACTGATCTAAAGGAGCTTACCACCTATGTTTTCTTCTAGAAGTTTTATGGTTTTACTCTTATGCTAATTTCTTTAATCCATTTTGAGTTGATTTCTGTGTGTGGTATAAGAGAGTGATCCATCTTCATGCTTTTGCACATGACCAGTTTTTTCAACACCATATATTAAAGGGACTGTCCTTTCCTCATTGCATATTCTTGGCTCTTTGTGGTAAATTAATTGATCTTATATGCATGGGTTTATTTCTGGGCTCTTGATTCTGTTCTATTGTCTGTCTTTATGCCAGAACCATATTCTTCTGATTACTATAGTTTTGCAGTATAGTTTGAAATCAGGAAGTGTGATGCCTCTAGCTTTGTTCTTTCTCAGGATTGTTTTAGGCTATTTGGGTTTTTTTTTTTCGGTTCCATACTAATACTAGGATTTTCTTTTAATTTTTGATGAAAAATGCATTGGAATTTTGATAGGGATTGCATTGAATCATAGATGGCTTTGGGTAGGCTGGACATTTTAACCCTATTAATTCTTCCAATCCATAAACATGGGATATCTTCCATCTATTTGTATATTCTTCAATATTTTTCAGAGAAAGTCTTACAGTTTTCAGCATACAGATCCTCAGTTAAATTTATTATTTTTATATTTCTTCTTTAAAATTTTTAAAATTTAAATTCAATTTAATTAATGTATACTGTATTAATTTTGTTTTTGATGCCATTGTGAATGGGGTTGTTTTCTTTATTTCTTTTTCAGTTATTTCATTGTTAATGTATAGAAATGCAACTGGTTTTTGTATATTGGTTTTGAATCCTGTAACTCTACTGAATTTGTTGATTAGTTCGAATGGTTTTTTCCTGTTGTTGTTGGAGCCTTTAGAATTTTTCTATACATAAGATCATATCATCTGCAAACAAAGATAATTTTACTTTTTTTCAACTTAGGATACTTTTTATTTCTTTTTCTTGCCTGATTGCTCTGGCTAGGACTTCCAGTATTATGCTGAATAGGAGTGGTGAGAATGGGTATCCTTGTGCTATTCTTGATCTTAAAGGGAAAGCTTTCAAACTTTCACACTTGTTGAGTATGATGTTAGCTGTTAGCTTGTCATATATGACCTTTATTATATTGAAGTATGTTCCTTATATATTCAAATTGTTGAGCGTATTTATCATGAAATAATGCAGTATTATGTCAAATGCTTTTTCTGCATCTATGGTGATCATCGTGATTTTTATCTTTCATCTGTTAGTGTTGTGTATGACATTTACTGATCTGTGTATGTTGAAACATGCTTGCATCCCAGGGATAAATCCCACTTGATCATGATATATGACCCTTTTAATATGTTGTTAAATTTGGTTTGCTAATATTTTGCTGAGAGTTTTTGCATCCATATTCATCAGTGATATTGACCTGTAGTTTTCTTTTCTTGTAGTGTCTTTATCTGGCTTTGGAATCAATCCTGAGGGCCTCATGAAATGAGTTTGGGAGCATTTCTTTCTCTTCAAGTTTTTGGAAGAGTTTGGGAAGGGTGGGTATTAATTCTCTTTGAAATGTTTGGCAAAATTCACCAGCCATCTGCTCCTGATTTTTCCTGGGTTGGGAGGTTTTTGATTACTGATTCAGTCAGTATCTTTACTTGTTATTGGTCTGTTCACATTTTTTATTTCTTCCTGTTTGAGTCTTGGTAGGTTGTATGTGTGTAGGAATTTTTTTTCTTTTCAAATTTTTATTTAAATTCTACTCACATCACAAGTGCCCTCTTTAATACCCATTACCCATCTAGCCCATACCCCACCCCTCCCTCCATCAACCCTTAGTTTATTCTCTCTTGTTAAGAGTCTCTCATGGTTTTTTTTTAAAGAGTTTACTTATTTGAGAGAGAGAGAGAGAAAGATAGCATCAATGATGAACAGGGGTGGGGCAGAAGGGCAGAGGGAGAGGAAGAAACAGACTCCCCATTGAGCAAGGACCCCAACACAGGGCTCAATCCCAGGACTTCAGGATCATGACCTGAGCTGAAGGCAGATGCTTAACCAGCTGAGCCACCCAGGTGCCCCCAAGAGTCTCTTATAGTTTCTCTCTCTCTCTCTCTCTCTCTCTCTTTTTCTTTTTGTTTCTAGGAATTTATCCATTTCTTCTGGGTTGTTCAAATTCTTCTATATTGGTGTATAATTGTTCAAAGTATTGTCTTATGATCCTCTGCATATCTGTGGTATCAATGAAATGTCTCTTTGTTTATGATTTATTTATTTGAGTCTTCTCTCTTTTTTTCTCATTTCTCGTTAAAGGTTTGTAAATTTTATCTTTTCAAAAACTTAGCTTAGTTTCACTGATCTTATCGTCTAGTGTCTATTTCATTTATTTTTGCTCTGATCTTTGTTGTTTCCTTCCTTCTACTAACTTAGGACTTTGTTCTTCTTTTTTCTAGTACCTTGAGGTGCAAAGTTAGGTTATTCATTTGAGATCTATATGCATTTATTGCTATAAAAGTCCCCCCATAACTGCTTTTGCAGTATCTCATAGGTTTTTGGTATGTTGTATTTCCATTTTTATTTGTTTTGAATTTTTTTGGATTTCCCTTTTGATTTCTTCTTGGACCCATTGCTTTTTAAGAAGTGTGTTGTTTAGTTTCTGCATGCTTGTAAATTTTCCAGCATTCCTTTTGTTGTTGATTTATAGCTTTTTACCATGTGGTTAAAGAATATACTTGGTATGATTTCAACCTTCTTAAATTTGCCAAGACTTGTTTTGTGTCCTATTATGTGATTTATCTTGGAAAATGGTCCATGTGCTATTGAGAAGAATGCATATACTGCTGCTGTTGAATGGAATGTTCTATAAATGTCTGTTAGGTCCATTTGGTCTGATATATGGTTCAAATCCAACATTTTCTTGTTGATTTTCTCTGTATAATCTAGCCATTGCAGAAAGTGGGGCATTGAAGTCCCCTACAATTATTGTATTGTTTTCTATTTCTTCCTTCAGATCTGTTAGTATTTGCTTGATATATTTAGGTACTCTGATGTTGGGTGCATACATATTTATGATCATTATATCTTATTGATGAATTGATCCCTCTATCATTATATAATGACCTTCTTTAGTCTTGTTACCATTTTCGACTTACTTGTCTGATGTAGGCATAGCTACTCTGCTGTCTGTTTTCCTCATGCATGGAATTTCTTTTTACATCCCTTCACTTTGAACCTATTTGTGTCCTTAAGGCTAAATAGTCACCTGTTTGCATCATATAGTTGATTCTTGTCCCCCCCTTCCAGCCATCCTATTTCTTTCGGTTGGAGAATTTAATCACTTTATATTTGGAGTAATTATTTATAGGTTAGGAGTTATTGATGCTGCTTTATTCATTTCTTTTGGATGTTTTGAAGTTTCCATGTTCCTTTTTTCCCTTCTTGCTGCCATCCTTTGTCCTTTTTAAAAAGATTTATTTATTTATTTATGATAGACAGAGAGAGAGAGAGAGAGATAGAGAGAGAGAGAGAGGCAGAGACACAGGAGGAGGGAGAAGCAGGCTCCATGCTGGGAGCCTGATGTGGGACTTGATCCTGGGACTCCAGGATCGTGCCCTGGGGCAAAGGCAGGTGCAAAGCCGCTGAGCTGCCCAGAGATCCCCTGCTGCCATCCTTTGTAAATGTATGATTTTCCATAGTGGTATCTTTGATTCTCTTCTCTTTATCTTTTGTGAATCTACTGTATGTAGGTTTTTGTTTCATGGTTATTATGAGGCTTGCATAAAACATCTTATTGATATAACAGTCTATTTTATGCCAATAACAATGTAACTTTGATCACATTCAAAAACTACTCTTTTACCCCTTCCTTTTATGTTTTTAAAAAAATTTATTTATTTATTTGAGAAAGAAAGTGAGAGAGAGAGAGCAGAGGAGGGGCAGGGCTTGATTTCAAGACCCTGAGATCACAACCTAAGCCAAAATCAAGAGTCAGGTGCTTAACTGACTGAGCCACCCAGGCATCCCTCCTTTTATGTTTTTGATGTCATAATTTATCTTTTTATGTTATTTATCCATTAATAATTGTGGCTATAATTAATTAATTAATTAATTAAAATTTTGGCTTGGTCTATCCCTACATGGCCCTGACTCAGGGACTGATCCAAAGAAGTCTGGATGTTGAGTCATGCAGCAGTCATGTGCACAGCTCACTCCTACCCTCAGGCATGGAGCCTTCCCAGCCTGCTGAACTGGGCCCATCTTCACCCACCAGGCCATCATCCTAAGGCCAGCAACTTTCTTCATGCTGCCACTGTCCAGGGAGCCTGAATGATGGTCTCCATGAGACCCCACACAGTCTTGAGGTCCTGAGGGCCACCTTGCCTTAGCTACAGTTATTTTAGTGCTCTGTCCTTCAATCTTTATACTCATTAAGTGGCTAATACACCATCATATTACAGCACTAGAGTATTCTGAATTTGACTGCATACTTACCTTTACCAGTGTTTGTATATTTTCATAGCTGCAAAGCCTACTAATAGTTTTTTGGGTGTTTCCTTTTAGGTTATAAGCGTATTTTCTCATTCTGTTTTTAAAATTCTTTTTCTCTGATTTTTCAAAATTTGATTATGTCTTGTAGAGGATCTCTCTGAGTTTGTTTGGTGACACATGAGCTTCATTAACTTCCCCAGATTTGGCTGTTATTTCTTTAAATAAGCCTTCTGGCCCCCACTCCCTCTCTTCTTTATGAAACTATGATCATTTGCAAATTGTTTCTTTTTACAATATCTCATAGATCCTGTTTTTCATTCTTTGCTCTTTGCTCTTCTCTAACTGGATTATTTCAAGGCTTCTGTCTTTTTTAAAAGACTTATTTATTTATTTTAGAGAGAGAAAGGGAGAGAGAGAACGAGGGGAGGAGCAGAAGGAGAGGGAGAGAATCTCAAGCAGACTCCCTGCTGAGTCAGAGCCCAACTCAGGTTTCAATCCTATGATCCTGGGATCATGACCTGAGCCAAAATCTAGTTAGATGCTTAACCGACTGAGCCGTCTAGGTACCCCTCAAGGTTCCTGTCTTCTAAATTATTTTTTTCTTCTGTTTAATTCACTCTGTTCTTGATGCTCTCTAATCCATTTTTCCCTCATTTCATTCATTATGTTCTTCAACTTTAGATTTTTTAATGATTTCTATCACTTTGTTAAATTTCTTGTTTTGTTCATGTGTTGTTTTTATTTCATTGAGTTGTCATTCTGTGTTTTCTTGTACCTTAGTGAGTTTCCTTAATACAGCTGTTTTGAATTCTTTACTGGGTAAATTGCAGATCTCCATGTCTTTGGGATGAGTTACTGGAAGATTTTGTGATCCTTTGTTGGTGTCATGCTTTCCTGATTTTTGATGTTCCTTGAAGTTTTGCATCACTGTCTTCACATTTGGAGTAGCAGTCCTCTTCTCCAGTCTTCGCTAACTGCTTTTGGGAGAGAAAAACCTTCTGTCAACCTCGCTAGGGATTCTGAAGCTTGTATGGATGGGTACACCATCTCCACACTCCTTGCTCCCTCTTGTGGAAGAATTCTTAAACTAGTATGTCTTCTTTTCATCTTGCAAAGCACCAAAGAGAGTGTTGACAGCCTCACTTTTTTTCCCCCAAAGGCAGCACTGAACCTCAAGTTTGTGGTCTCTTCCTGGCCCACAGTTTTGGGTCAGTTTTCTACATGTGCTCACTGGTCACCTGCCAAATCTTGCTCTTGTCACCATCAGAAGCATGCACAAGCAGCCAGCCACAGGGTGGAGGCATGTGTGGGTGAGATTCAAGGAGTGCTGGTGGTACCATGGTCAGTTGGAAAGATTTGAGGTTGAAGTGCCCCTAGTGGCTCATAGGCAGGCTTCTTGATGGAGTCAACGATGCAGTTAGTAGGATCTGTATCCTTTTAATACTCTCCAAGACTCCTATCTGTTGCTCTCCTAATCCCTCCCCACCGCTCAATAATGCAGCTCACTATTCAGTAATCTGGATGGGGTGAGGGTGAAAAGAGCCTCTTTGGCAGTGTCTCACACAACTGGGCAATCTGGATGCTCACTCACATGCTCACCCTTATTTTCCCCTGTGGGAAAAGTCACAGGCTGAGATCCTTTTGGCCCATGTTGTATTGCCTCAGAAGAGTAGAACTCTTCCTCTTACTCTCTGCAGTGATTCCAAACTTGTTTTTTGGTCTACCAGTATGCTGGAACTTCTCAGCTGGAAAACAGGAGTTCCACAAAATCTCTGTCATCTGTGGGTGAACGTCTCAGACAGTGTTTTCTAGGGAATCTTGGGATGTGGCCAAGAGGGCCTGGAAAGCCAGTCCACAAGTTACTGAAGGATCCATGGCCAGGACTGAGGTCTGTATGCCTCTTGCTTGTTCTGTGGGTGGGCGACACTTCTCCTGAGTCTTTTGGTGTCTGGTGCTGGAATCCATAGCTCCCACAAAGGTGCTTCTGTCTGTGAGTGGATACCAAATTGTTGTTGACGAAGGGAACATGACCAGGAAACTTCTTATTCAGCTGAGGTCCCTCCCTGTATCTTGGGCTTGGCTTTAGTTTCAGTCTTAGAGATATTGTGGATTTGAGAGTTGGTTAATACCCATTTCTTGTCATTTGCAGTATTTGCAAGCAGGTCTTTATCCACTGTGTTCATAAAAAGTATAGAAATGCTGAAAAATGTGCAGGACTAACTACAGAGCCTTGGACAAAGTATTGGGAATGATGTTCCATGTCCAATGTGATTTAGCAAAATATTTATGGTCCTGTTGCCTTATGGCCTTATTTTACGTCCTATAGGTGGGCTCTGCAGTGAGGGAGCCAAGAGTCCAGGGAAATTGCTCATGGCCAGTGCAGCAGAGGGTTGTTGCAGAGAGGACTTGACTCAACTCCTGAGACATTAGGAAGAGCACCGATTAGGGTTACCAGCTTTCTCAGTATGCCGAGGACTGTCCTGGGGTTAGCCCTGGGCATGCAAGGAAACCCCTTAATCTTGGGAAAACTTGGACATTTGATCACTGTAGCACTTGTAGACCTCCCATATGAGGTGTATGAGATGGGATCTCAGGTGTGTCATTTGGCTATTAGATTAAAACACAACCTTTGGGGTTAGAGGGCTGACACTGCACAAAGTTTTCTTTTTTTAAGAACTTAATGTTAACATTTTCTCATGCCATTAAATATTCTTCCATGAGACCATTTATAAGTACTGCATCCATTATGTAGATGTAGCACGATTTATTTAACAAAGCCCTTATTTTTCACATTTTGGTT
Organism: Vulpes lagopus; assembly: GCF_018345385.1. Classification (NCBI taxonomy): domain Eukaryota; kingdom Metazoa; phylum Chordata; class Mammalia; order Carnivora; family Canidae; genus Vulpes; species Vulpes lagopus. The sequence continues at coordinate 39,196,777 of NC_054848.1, forward strand.
GCTGATGGATAAGATTTTGACAGCTGAAACTCCTTAAAATGATGAAAAACAATTTTTTTCTCTTTTCCAAAATGCCAAGAATTGTAAGAGCCACCATAAACTTAAATAGCAGCTTTTACAGGAAAAAATACAAGAAACACTACGTCAAGCATCCATTAAAAAGTGTTCTAAATTATCCCTGGAATTTTTAATATATGCTACTTTCCTTTTTAGAATCATCACCAAATTCTGAGTGTGTTTTTCACATTCCAAGTCTGAAGATTTTCCTGACTTGCTCTTCTCCTCAAGCGTTCCAAGTGATTTGCTACTTGTCATCCTGTTCTCATGATTCTTGGTCTCTTTGGCACCTTTAATTTCATGACATGGCAAGTAGAGTAGGTAAAGTTTTCAGTCTGTACATCTAGATGTGTAAGACATGTAACTTTACATTTTTATGACTTCATTTCTATTTTGAACCCTCCATCCTGGAGTGGTGAGAAATCTTAGCATGATTATTTCTTGAGTTCTTCTTTTCTCTTCTGGAAATTCATTCTGGGAGATTTATTTAACATGCAGCCACTGGATGGGAATATTTGGTGCCAGTGTTTCCTTTCCACGTGGCCTGTTCCTGTCCAGTTCCAGTTGTTTCTTGGGACCTTCAAGCTCCACTTGTGACACATGCTGCAGCCTACAAGGCTACCCACCACATACCTGGAGATGTACATCGAGTGCCATTTCCTTTTTGGGGTTCTGCTGCTCCCTTTCTCCTGCTTTCCTGGTACTACCAAGAGGTGGAGCCCAGATTCCCTCTTTCTTAGGTTGTGTTTATTTTTTAACCTGCCATATTCTCCTCCTGAGAAAATAAGAAAGGGACTAACTCTTTGATTTGGGGGGGTGAGGGGCAGAAAGAGGGAAATCCAGGGGTACCAAAGCACAGTTTACCATCTCCAAATGTTTTTTTTCTTTTTTCTGTCACATGAAGTATAACAGGTTTTGTCTGCATGTACTATTTGGTTGGAACCTTAGTTTAATATCCCCCCCCCCAATTGAGTTATTTGTCAATCGAAGTTAAAGAGCTTTTCTTAAAACTCAACCAGACCCAGTGACAGATTTTTTTAGAACCTGGCAGCAGTCCCTTGTGATGTATGTTTCACAAGGGTAGAGATTTTTATCTCTTTTGCCTCAAGCATCAAGAACAGTTTCTAGCATATGCTGCCTCATTGTGAGTAAAAATTAGTGATCCAAAGTTAATGTACAGTTGCAATGACAATTAGAAGAATTGGTCCCTTCTACACTTTGCAGAATTCTCAATTGCCCTTTTGTAGCCTCTTTTGTACTTCTGAGGCGGACAGTTTCTTCTGATCTTGGATAGAAGGTACTTCCTGATTTTAGAAGCATTGGAAAATTTTTTTAAATGTGTAGTTCAGCATTGAGGAAATCTGCGAGGCAGCTGACAAACAGGAAGAGGCACAGTAAGGGCAGAACTTCGATTTGTCTGATCTTAGGGGTAGGACATGTGGGTAAATAAATGGTTCGAGGAGGGGCATGGACAAAGGAGCCTTGGCTAGCAAGTCAATGGCTTCGAGTAGCAGAGAAGGTCAATGTGGGTGGCGTATGATGGATTAATATGTGGAGAACACTTAGCAGGACAGGACATGGGGTCGCTTTGAAGAAATGTTGCCCAGGGCCAGGGGACATGGCAGTGGGAATGAAAACAAAGGGATGAATGTAAGAGATAAGAAGAAGTATAGTCAGCCTGACTTGGAAACTGAGTCAGTGAAAAGAATGAGGGGGTAGCAAGAATCCATGGAAGCTCAGAGCTTTCAAATCTGGCTGTCTAGGAAAATAGAATACTATTGACAGAAACTGGGAATCAGGAAGGGGAGTTAGTGTTGGAAGAAGACAGAAGGCCTGGTTTTGGACCTTTGAATTTAAAATATTAGCTGCTAACAGGTCTTATCATTGGTCTCTGTGGATATGATAGCTTTAAAATATCAGAATTTGCCCAACTAAAGTATTGCCCATACTTATATATCAGTGATAAGGCTATAAAAACGATTTTGATAAATATCTTACTGAAATCCAGTGATGTTATATCATCAACATTCTCCTGGTGTGCCAGATTTATAATGCTAAAAATAGGAAGTGAGATGAGCTACCATGGCATTTTCTTGGCAAACCTCTACTAGCCTCTAGTGATCTCTATTGTCTCACTCAATAGTCCAGTCTACACTCTGCAGAGGCTACCTTTAAAAATCCACAGTATGTCTAAACATCTTCGGTCTCCTGACAGCTCCACCATTCAAGATGCTGCTTTATATATAACATTTCATGAAAGAAAGTGTACATCAACCACAAGGAGCGCAGTTAGCTGATACTTTCCAAATGTTTGCATTTCAGGGCCCATCTTTTGAGCTGAGACCATGCTATTCCTGGGGAGCCCTAGCCAATGGCTGGAGCCAATGGCAGAGGCAGTAGGGTCTGTCCATCTCTGCCCATCAATGGACACCTTTAATGGGGACTCTTGCTTCCAGAGCTCCCTGTTGGGTTGGTGGAGGCTTTGTCAGATCTGCATCATGGTTTGAGGCTCTCCCTGCCCCAAACTGCTTCCTCTCCCCTTATCTTTCCCAAGCATCTCCTATCAATAAATCTCTTGCACTCCCAACTGCACCTCTGAGTCTGCCTCCTAGAGGACCCCACTGACAGAAACGTGATTTTTCTGTGCTGTCCTGACATTGGTCCTGGGATCCAACATCTAAGTTGGGTCAGAAATAATTTGTTTAGCATAAAGTCCCAAGGAAAAGATCTAATTCCTTTAGATCATGTGAGTTTTCATTATTCCTCAACAATATTAGCCCTACTTTTTAATATTTGAAAATTGTCCCCCTTGATATAAAAGATGGCAACCCCATAGGGTTCAGCTTTTTTTTTTTTTGTCAGCACCATCTGCACCAAGGGGTAGATCTGTTCTCTTGTGGTTCTTTTTTAGATGAGTATGGTTAAAAAATTGCCCCTGAGCGTCTTTCTAGTCCCTAGTTCTCTACTTTCTAATTTTCCTAACCAGGACTTTCACATCACTAATAATACTTTACATTGTGGAGACTTCTGCAGCTTTATAAAGCACTTTCACATTTATTATTCCACTAGATTCTTATAACCAACTTGTGAAGTAAGCTGCAAAACTATTTAATAATAATAGTAATAATAACAATAATAATTTTATAGATGGAGGAAACTGGGGTTTAGAGATGTTTAATGGGCAACCAGTCACATAGTTGGTACTACCAGACCTGAGACTTGAACTCAGCTCTTCCAGAGCATAACACAGTGCAGCATCTACTCTACCACACAACTTCTCAAGATGTGGCTTGAGTTTGTACTGGTGGTTTCAGTGAGTCTAATTTGTATCCCCAGGTGTGCATAAGTGGCGTTGGGTTCTCACAAGGTTTTCCACATATTTTGGCAACATACACATGGCAGCATGGTATACTTCTGAATTGGCCATGTGGGACTAGCCTGTGTCCTGGCCACTCTACACAGCAGATACCACTGGATGAGCTATCGATGCTTGCGAAGACCTGTATGTTGTCATGAAGTGTCAGCAACTTCAGATGTCCAGGACTCACCATAGGAGAGGTTGCCAGCAACCAGGCTTCTAATTTCTCTTCCCTCTTAATTCTGTGTTATTTTTCTCCTTGTGATGCTGGTTTTACTTTCTTTCTGCTTTCTTATTCTGGCTTCCCTTTTGGATTTTTTTTCCATCCTGCAAAAAACCCCTATTTCCTCACCAGTAAGTTAGCTTGTAGAAGATGTTCCTCAAACACTGCCACTTCTTCTGAAGTCAGGAGGCTGGTTTGTACCTGTCATGTTCCCAATGGTGAGTGACTTAGGCAGGAAGGCAAACCTGGATTTGCCCATCAGGCTGGGGGAAGCCTTCTCACATTGCCCATAACCCTCTGTAGCAAGAGAAATGGTTACCTTTTATGGCCTCCTTGACAACTGTGCCCTGAACAGTTCATGAAGCTGATTTTTTGAAACATAGTCCTGGCCACTTCCTGCCCCTAGGTATGTCCTTTGATGATGGACAAGTGGTCCTTTCCCTGAGAGGAAGAAAGAGAAAAAAGGACACTTGAAGTACCCTAGGTTATTTTTTTCAAATACCATCTTTAAAGAAAAAATATAGGGGCGCCCGGGTGGCTCAGTCAGTTAAGTGTCTGCCTTTAGCTCAGATCATAATCCCAGGATTCGGGGATCAAGCCTTACATCAAGTTCCCTGCTCAGCAGGAAGTCTGATTCTCCCTCTCTCTCTGCCCCTCCCCCACCTGTGTTCCCTCTCAAATAAATAAGATCTTTAAACAAATATAAAAGCAATGCATCTTCTTTTACTTATTTATGTATTTTTGAAAGAAAGAGAGCGAGAGCGAGTGAAGGGCACATGTGCGTGGAGTGGGAGGGGCAGAGGAAGCCAGAGAATCCCAAGCAGGCTCCACACCCAGTGAAGAGCCTGACATGGGGCTTGACCTCATGACCCCATGACACCAAGCTCATGACCTGAGCTGAAATCCAGAGTCCTGATACCTAACTGACTGAGCCACCCAGGCACTCCACAATGCATCTTCTTAGTAGAAAACTTGAAAGATGCAAAAAATAAATAAATAAATAAATAAAGTAAGTGTTAACAGTTCTGAGTATTAACATTAATATTTTTTCAGGGCTTTTATACCATACTTGCTTTTTCACTTAAAAAATACACTGAAGTAATTTTCTGTGTCATTAAACAATTTTCTTAGAGGATTTTCCGTGGATGTATGGAATGTGCCATAAGCTGTTGAACCAGTCCCTGTTATTAAGATATCTGCTAAAAATTATCCATGATTTAATTTTTCAAGTGGCAAGTTTTCAAAACAAGACATTTTAGTTTGGCTCCCTGAGAGCTTTGGGAGGTATATCAGATAGGAGTATCTTTAACTGCAAGTGACAGAATTTTCCTACTGAAATTGGTCTAAATATTACAAAATCTATTATCTCATGTAAGAAATCCAGAGGTTCAGTGGGCTCTGGCTGCCCAAATATGTCATCAAGGAGACAGGATCTTGCCATCTCTCCACTTTGTGTATTAGGGGAGTCAGTTTTCCCTTCAGGCTGGCTTCAGTTTTGGGCATCACATTCTGACATGGCCACTTCCAGTGGAAGAATAGGGGATGTCAAAAAAAAAAAAAAAGAATAGGGGATGTCTCCTTTTTTTTGGAGCAAAGAACAATTTCTCAGAATTCTCCCTTAGATCTCATTGGCTAAAATCAGATCAAATCCTACTTCATCACTGGGAAGAGGACTGAGATTACCATGGTTGGCTTGGCTTGATCTTCAGAGATGTAGATAGGAATACATTTTCTGGCAGGGTAGACAGTAAACCGAAACAAAGCATGATTAAGGAGAAAGAACATGGAGCATTCAGAATAAATGCTGACGAGAGTCTTGGTTTGAGTTCCCCAGAAATAAACTCTGAGGATTTGAGTGCAAGTAGATTATTTGGGAGGTGATCCCATGAAATACTGGTAGGGGAGTAGGGAGCTGGAAAAATAGGGAAATGAAAGAAGTCAGTAAAGAGGGCCTTATCAGGTCAGTTACTACTGTGGACAGTTGAGGTTCAATCCCCTGGGGAATTCGGAGAGACACTGGACTGCACGCACTTCAAAGTTATTCCAGTGGAAGAGCAAGGGGTTGGGGGTATTTCCGGACACATGGCACATGTGGCACACTCTTATCAGTGATTGATGGAGGGCTCTGAGGGATATGAGCTCCATGGTACTTCTAGCCTGCCCCACACAGGTTGAGTGGACAATGATCTTCAAAGCAAGGCTTCGGGCAAAGCATTGCCGTGTTTGAAGTTGGAAGCCATCAGTTAAGTAGCAAGTATGGGAATGAAGGAGGTGCCAAGGGTGGGTGAGCTGGGTGTCCACAGTGTCTGCTAAGATGAGAAGGCAACAATGTATACCACAGTAGGCACCTAGGGAATTGCTAAAGGAGAGCTTTTAATCCTTCAGTGTCAGGCTGAAGACTAAGGCTACTCAATATAGCAGAAGGAATCATAGAACTATAACTTGGAAGCAATTTTGGTAATTATCTAGACTAGGTTAATTTCCTATGCCATTTTAACTGAGGCCAAAAGAGGTAAATCGATGAGTTCGGTGTCAGTGAATGCAGATCTTGGGATGGGAATGCTGGGAGGACTAGTAACCTAACTAAACATGTGTTTACTGCACATATGGATGTGGTTCAGTGTTTCTTGAAGTGGTTTTTTTTTTTGAAGGGGGGGGCCTGTAGAAATAAATCAGCAAGAATGCTCGTAGGTTTTACAAGCGTAATACATATAGTATTGTATGGTGACAGATGGTAGCTACACTTGTGGTTAGCATAGCATGACATATAGAGATGTTGAACCGCCATGTCATACACCTGAAACCAATGTAACATTGTGTGTCAACTATACTGAAATAAAATTTTTTAAAAACAGAATAAAGGCTTTTATGGTTGCATAAGTGTGTTTTTTTGTTTCTGTTGTGTTTAACTGCAAGGCTTTTTAGAGCTCTTGAGATGTCAAACTGTTCTATGAAATGCCAAGAGAAGAAAATAGTATGAAGTGTTTCCTATAATTTAAAAAGTTTTAAAAAGTTTAGTTTATTTAAACTAAAAAAGTCCCAGTTTAACCATTTCTCCCACTCCCCACCTCCACCTCTTGCAACCACCAATCTGTTCTTTGTATCTATTAGCTTGATTTCTTGTTTTTTTTATTTTGTTTGTTCATTTTTAAAGATTTCATATGTAAGAGAGATCATACAGTATTTGTCTTTCTTTGTCTGACTTATTTCACTTAGCATAATGCCCTTGAGATTCATCCATGTTGTTCCACTGGTAAGATTTCATTTTTTATTGTGGCTGAATAATATTTAGATAGATATCTAGATAGATAGATATTGTGAGCTATGTATATCTATATCTATATCTATATCAATTTCTCAATCCTTTCATCCATCAATGGACAGACACTTGGGTTGTTTCCATATCTTGGCTACTGTAAATAATGCTGCAATGAACATGAAAGTGCATGTATCTTTTCAAGTTAGTGTTTTCGTTTTCTTCAGATAAATACCCAGAAGTGGAATTGCTGAATTATATGATAGTTCTATTTTTAATTTTTTGAGGAAACTCCATACTGTTTTTCATATTGATTGCACCAATTTACATCCCCACCAACGGTGTACGGTGTACAAAGATTCCCTTTTCTCCACATTCTTGCCGACACTTGTTATTCCTTGTCTTTTTGATACTAGTCATTCTGACAGGTATGAGGTGGTATCTTGTTGGGGCTTTGATTTGCATTTCCTTTATGATTAATGATGTTGAGCATCCTTTCTTGTACCTGTGGACCATCTGGATGTCCTCCTTGGAAAAATGTCTATTCAGATCCTCTGCCCATTTTTAATTGAATTATTTGATTTTTTGCTATTGAGTTGTATGAGTTCTTTATATATTTTGGATATTAGCCCTTTATCAGATGTATGATTTGCAACTCTCTTCTCCCAGTCAGTAAGTTGCCTTTTCATTTTCTTGATTTTTTTTTCTGTGCAGAAGCCTTTTAGTTTGATATAGTCCCATTTGTGTATTTTTGCTTTTGGTATCAGATTTAAAAAAAATCATCTCTAAGACCTATGTCAAAGGGCTTACCACCTACGTTTTCTTCCAGGAGTTTCATGGTTTCGGGTCTTACATTCAAGTATTTAATCCAATTTGAGTTTATTTTGGTGTATGATGTAAGAAAGTGGTCCAGTTCCATTCTTTTGCATGTGGCTGTCCAGTTTTCCCAGCACCATTTGTTGAAGAGACTGTTCTTTCCCTGTTGTATATTCTTGGCTCCTTTGTTGTAAATTAATTGACGATATATGTGTAGGTTTATTTGTGGTGCTCTCATTGTTCCATTGTTTCTTACAATTTTTTGAACAAGGGGTGCATTATAGCAGAAGCTTTCACAGGCTAGTGTTCCTCACACACTCTTCCCTTGGAAATGCTAATATGGTCTCCACCTAACCAGTCTTCCTGTGAACTTCTTAGGTTGCCTGATTCATCATGTAATAAGAAAAGCTCTGAATGGGGATTTGAGGCCTAGGCTATGTTTTCTTTCCCAGAAGGATGTGGTAATTAGTGATGCTGTCATAGAGTATGATTTTGCTTAGTTTTCCAGGAGGGGTGGAGGGTTTATTTCAATCCAGCTATAGCTGCTTACTCTGCTTGTCTTGTGATCAAAACCAGATGACCTACACCAGGCAAAATGTGAAATCACATGAGCCACAGAGGTTATGTTCCAATCAGTGGAGCAAATGTCAATGGTCCCTGAGAGCCTAGGACTGGGGACAATCCTTCTGGCTTCTTTTAATTTGTGTCCCCTAGCTGTCTTCTCTTAGAAAAGACTTCTGTGGTCTGCATTAGATCAGTCAGTGTCATCTATTTGCAAGGCCCTGCAAAGTTGCCAAGGTTGGCTGGGGTGTGATCCTTTTTTTGGGGGGAGGGGTGATCCTTAGCAGCAGACTGTCAGGCTCAGATGGGCCCTCAGTACTTTTTTTTTTTTTCAGAAATCTTCTCATTCCCCAAACATTTTCAAACTGCTGTTTCCTTTCCTTTCTTGGGATACAGTCAAAAGTGGCAGATTTTTGTCATGGAGGAGCAAAGCTGGGTTCTGTGCCTTGACTCTTTTTGGAAGAGAAAGAGTTGGAATGAAGTGGGCTGCCTCAGCCAGGTCCTTGCAGGCCTGAACTATCAGATACATAAACTATGTGGGGATCCCCTAGTTAATGGTTACAGGTACGTGCTCCTAACATGGCTTACTATCACCTGTAGGTTTGACCCAACTACAATTTGTAATTGGAAAGAACTTTGCACTCTATGTCACTTCCATTAGTCATGGGCCATATAGATTTGGCAAAAATATTTCATGTGAGGAAAGGGAGATGTGGCATTTCATAAGGCAGCTGTTGTTCCTTGATGTAAACCATCAGATCCCATTGGTAGTAAGGCCAAATTCAGACATCCTTAGCTTGTTAAATCAGTGAGGGATGGAGAAGGAGAGCTGAGTGGTTGTCTGGAAAGGGTGCTGCTTTCAGAGCCAAGGATGAATAGGCTTTTAAAGTATTTCCCAAAGCAGCTGTGGTTAAAGAAAGGGGAATATGTGTCTTTGAGAAGAAATGAGATGCTCTTTACACTTCCCTAAACCCCCAACTGTGATCAAAATGCAATTGGGTTTCATCAAGGCATAGTAATTTTTCAGAGTTACAACTGTCCAGAGATTTGCTGACCTGACTAATGAAGCCTTGGTTTGGGAAGATGGCAAGCAGTGATGTCAATGGTGTCTGGTGATGGTCTGTGTTTTCTGGCCCTTTACCTCCTCTACCTACCTTCTAGGTGTTTATGAGACAGGATGAGTTCTAGGCAACATCATCACTTGAAAATGTGGTTTTATTTTAGTAAGTGCATTAAATGCGTATATCCTGCATTGGTGAGATTCTAATAAAAAACATACCACCTAGTGTGGGGTGTGGGCATGGCAGCAAATAGGAAAAGCAAGTAAACATCCCTCCAGGCTGGCCCCTCTCTAAATCACTGGAGCTTTTAAATAAGGTCTTCCAAACTTGGCTGGTGGGCTTTAAAATCTGACTCCTCTGCGCCATGGGGGTGGGGGCTCTTTAGAGGTCCCAATGAAGACATTTAATGGTACTTTCCATGTGTGAGTAACACATTTTCCTGTGTCTGCATCCCCTTCTACTCTACAATCCAGTGACGTCAGATTCTCCCTGCAAAGGTTTTATTGCCCCTCTTGGGGGTCCTCGTGGGCAAGATTTAAATAGTTCCAGATCATATAATTTCTCCAATGCCATTCTCTGTGTCTGCAAATTCTGGGAATGTGGGCTACCCCCAACACAGCAAACTCTTCCCACCTACCAAATCTCTCTCCTGTGAGAGCTTTTTTTTTTTTTTTTTTTTTAAGATTTTATTTATTTGAGAGAGTGAGGGAGAGCACAGGCAGGGGGAGGAGCAGATGAAGAGGGAGGAGAAGCAGGCTCCCTTGTGAGCAGGCAACCTGATGTGGGGCTCAATCCCAGGATCCTGTGATCACGACCTGATCCAAAGGCAGATGCCTTCACGTGCCCCCTGAGAGACCTTTTTTATCATGAATTGGACACCAAGATATTGTGTCTTCCCCAAGTTCCAGGGGCATATTTCAAACACTCTACATGGTCCTGTTGAAACCTTTCACAGGCTTGAGGTGAAGAACAGGCATCCCTGACTTTGCTTTTGGGGATGTACTCAGAACACAGTTACCTCTGGAAAAATCCTATCTAAAATCTTCCTTCTCTTCATCTCCAACGACCCAACTCTCCTGTGCCCTCAGTGAAGGTGAATCATTGAACCTATCTTGAAATCCCACAACTCACTTTTTTAAAAAAAAATTGAAGTATAATTGATATACAATATTATCTTATTTTCAAGAGTGCAACGTAGTGATTTGACAGGTTCTCACAACTTGCTTTGAGTATGGTAGCTATCACCTTATGGTCTTGGATGAAATTTCCAGTCAACATCTTGCTCTCATAGACTGCTCTGAATTTAGGGAAAAATGTTCTACTTTAAAGCTGTCACAGATTGCTGTTGCCTGGAAACAGATGCTGAGACTAGTTTGTTAGACTGAGTTAGCAGTGCAGATGTTCCACTGGGGAGTAGCACCTGTGCAAGGGAAAGGAGGAAGCAGAATTGGGCAGGGGAAGCCATCAGACTGTGGTGAGACCTCTCTCAGTCCAGTGGAGAGCTCTGGGGGCAAAGAGTGCCAGCTCCGGGAATCTTGCATTGGTTGGAGATGGCAGGGCTTGTTACTACCGCCTTGCGCGATGGTCAGTTGCTGGGGGCTGCCCAAGAAGAATGTGCCCTCGGCTACCACCTCCTTAGTCGCTGACTGGGAACGATGACAGTCATACCCTGAGAAAGGTATGACCTCACTTTGAAAGCCAAGGTGAACCTTGATGAAGCAAACTGGTGGAAGCTGTAAGTTAACAACATTCTTGAGAACTGGACAGCAAGTTATTCCTTGAAGGGGGTCTAAGGAGCCGATCTCTGTGTCTGACACAAAACCTAGGTGATACTCTCTGAGGACGAATATAAATCTTTTGGAAATCCTTTCTCATCTCCCTGCCTCTCTCTCCCTGCGCCAGGATGCTTCCCTACGACCCCTAGGTGGCTTACTCTGGCACTTCATTCAGATCTTTCCCAAAGTGACCCCCTTAGGGAGACTTCTTTTCATCACTACGTCTTAAATATCATCCCTTATTCACTCTTTATTCCCTTATTTGAGTTTGTTTTCTCTACATTGTTCTTCCACTACCCACGTTTATATTTATTTCATCATTGGCTCTCTTCTTCATCACAGTTAGGCCAGGCAGGGATCTTGTCTGTTTTGTTCCTTAAATATTCCAGAACAGTACACTGTCCTGCACATGATAGGTGTTCAATAAATATTTTAAAAGAATAAATGAATTTGGATCACATGACACCCTTCCTTTCTGGTCTCCTTGCTCTGGCACATAGTGGGGAGGGAGGCTTGGGTTCACATGGCTGAATTGTTTCCACAGCCGTGCTGCTCTGGGGCTCCTGCCCCTGCTCATGGCTTCCAGCTCCTCCAAGGGAATTTCCCCATACCCCATCATGTGGGCCCCGAGCAGGAGCTCCTGGACATGGTCTCCTTCATCATTTGCTGTTTCCCTACCTCTTAGTGTCAACAAAGGCATGAATGTGGGGAAAAGGACACTTTGTTCGGAATGTTTCAGATTCTCTGCGGCACAAAGGAAAATGTGGTAAGCCCTTTGGCTGAATGGAGTTCCCCAAAATTTATATGTTCAAGTTCTAATACTCAGTACCTCAAAATGTGACTGTATGTATATATCAGGTCTTTAAAGAGGTAATTAGGTTAAGTGAGGTCAGTAGGGTAGACCCTATTCCAATATGCCTGGTGTGGGTATAAACAGAGATTAGGGCACAGGCACAGAGGAATGAAGACATGTGAAGACACAGGGAGAAAATGGCTATCTACAGGCCAAATGGAGAGGTCTCTGAAGACAGAAGAAACAATCCTGTCGGTACCTTGATCTTGGACTTCCAGCCTCCAGAACTGTGTGAAAATAAATGTTCTTTAAGCCAGCCAGTCTGTACTACTTTGTTATGGTAGCCCCAGCAAACTGATATAGGGAGACACCTTAATTCTTAAATAGGGATACACCTTGATTCTTGGCCCTATACCTACAGGGACATAGTCCAATTCCCGGCCAGGTCTGTCCTTCTGAAAGAAAAGCTTCTTCAGAAAGAGAAATAAGGGGGGTAGGGGCACCTGGGTGGCTCAGTGGTTGAGCATCTGCCTTCAGCTCAGGTCATGATCCCGGGGCCCTGAGATTAAGTCCTGCATCGGGCTCCATGCTCAGTGGAGAATCTGCTTCTCCCTTTCCCTCTGCCACTGCCCCTGCTTGTGCTCTCTCTCTCAAATAAATAAATAAAGAAATAAATAATTTTTTAAAAAAGGAGAAATCAAGGGATTGACTCCATATACAATTGTACCAAAACCCATAAGATATCTAGGAATAAGGCTAACCAAAGAGGTAAAAGATGGAAACCATAAAACACTTATGAAGGAAACTGAAGATGAAACAAAACAATGGAAAAACATTCCATGCTCAGGGATTAGAAGAACAAATATTGTTAAAATGTCTATATTACCCAAAGCAATCTACACATTTAATGCAATCCTTATTAAAAGACCACCAGTATTTTTCACAGAGCCAAAGCAAACAAGCCTAAAATTTGTACGGAACCACAAAAGCTCCCAAATAGCCAAAGCACCTTTGAAAAACCAAAACAAAACTGAAGACATCATACTTCTGGACTTCAGGTTATATTACAAAGCCATAGTGATCAAGACAGTATGGTACTGGCACAAAAACAGACACATAGATCAATGGGAAAGAACAGAAAACTCAGAAATGAACCCACAACTATATGGTCAACTAATCTTCAACAAAGCAGGAAAGAATGTCCAATGGAAAAAAGACAGTCTCTTCAACAAAGGTGTTGGGAAAACTGTATAGCCACATGTAGAAGAATGAAACTGGACCACTTTCTTACACCATACACAAAAATAAATTCAAAATGGATGAAAAACAGAAATTTGAGACAGTTAGCCATCCAAATCCTAGAGGAGAATGCAGGCAGTAACCTCTTTGACACTGGCCACAGCAACTTCTTACTAGACAGGTCTCTGGAGCAAGGGAAACAAAAGCAAAAATGAACAACTGGAACTTCAACTAGATGAAAAGCTTCTCCACAGCAAAGGAAACAATCCACAAAACTAAAAGGTAACCTTCAGAATGGAAGAAGATATTTGTAAATGACATATCTGATAAAGGATTAGTATCCAAAATATATAAAGAACTTATAAAACTCAACACCCCAAAAACAAATAATCCAGTTAAGAAATGGGCAGAAGACATGAATAGACATTTTTCCAAAGAAGGCATCCAGATGACCAACAGACACATGAAAAGATGCTCAACATCACTCATCATCAGGAAAATACAAATCAAAACTACAATGAGATATCACTCTTGTCAGAATAATTAAACTTAACAGCACATGAAACAATAGGTGTTGGCAAGGATGTGGAGAAAGAGGAACCCTCTTACACTGTTGGTGGGAATGTAAACTGGTGCAACCACTCTGGAAAACAGTGTGGAGATTCCTTAAAAAGTTAAAAATAGAACTACCCTAGGATCCAGCAATTATACTACTAGGTGTTTACCCAAAGGATATAAAAATACAGATTTGAAGGGGCACATGCACCCCGATGTTTATAGCAGCATTATCAACAATACTCAAATTGTGAAAAGAGCTGAAATGTCCATAAACTGATGAATGGATAAAGAAGATGTGGTATATACATACAGTGGAATAGTACTCAGCCATGAAAAAGAATGAAATCATTCGCTTTGCAAGACTGTGGATGGAACTAGAGTGTATTTTGCTAAGTGAAATACATCAGACAAGGAAAGACAAATATGATATGATTTCACTTATATGTGCAATTTAAGAAACAAAACAGATGAACGTGGGGAGGGGGGAGAGAGGCAAACCAGAAAACAGACTTTTAACTATAGAGAACAAAATGAGGGATGCTGGAAGGGAGGTGCGTGGGTGAAGGGCTAGATGGGTGATGGGTACTCAGGAGGGCACTTGTGAGGAGCACTGGTTGTTGTATGTAAGTGATGGATCACTAAATTCTATACCTGAAACTAATACTAACTGGAATTTAAATTAAAGCTTGAAATAGATGAAAGAAAAGCTTCTTTAATGCTGCACTGTGTGAATTTCCATTCCGTATACAGACGCCATGCTGGGGTTTGATCTTGACTTTGGATTCACTCCCTGCCCCAACCATGAGTTTTCTAGGACATGCATATGCAGAAGCACATTTTAAGTCAAAAATGAGTGTTGTTCTAGATGCAAGATTCAGAACATTATGGAGGGCTCTTGTCACTCCAAATTCCTTCTCTATTGAGATCTCATAGTTTGTAGAAGCACATGGGAATTATTCCAGGATTTTCAGCAAGGTACTACGGAATCAATCACCTACATCCATGGCAGATGGGACATCAAATGCAAAGTCCCTAAGGTAGGCATAATCTTGGTGTATTGAGGGAACAGGAAGAAAACCAGTGTGTCTGGAGCATTGTGACCTTGGGTGGGGGGTTACATAGGAGATGAACTCAGAGAGTTCAGTGGTCAGCAGAGTTTGGATTTTGAACCAAATATAAGGAAGTCATTGGCCCTCCCTGGCCACAGAGAGCCTACATGTTTCTGAGTTCACTATGCTTGCCAGAGGAGGACAGACTGTAGGAGAGCTAGAGGAGAAATTAGGAGACAGGAAGGAAGTAGTCACAGCAGTCCAGATAAGAGGAGATTATGGTTTGAATCAGGACTCAATGGAGAATGTGAAGGGAAGAAAAATATCAAGGATGTGTGCAAAAGAAAAGACTCAAGTTTAACTCCAAGATTTTATCCTGAGCAACTGGGTGAATGGGAATGTCATTTACTAAGATGGGAAAGCCTGGGGGAGGACTGGAGATTGAAGGGAAATGATAACTTTGGTTCTGGACATGTTAACATGTCACACTGTCAATCTGATAGCCAATTGATGATGTATTGGCAGTGAGATATCCAAGTCAAAGTCAGGGGAGAAGTCCAGGCTGGTGATTGGTGATTGTGTTTAAAAGCCAAAATTATCAAGGCACTGGGTTGCTCAGTAGGTTGAGCATCCAACTCTTGGTTTCAGCTCAGGTCCTGATCTCAGGGTTGTGAAACTGATCCTCACCTCGGACTTTATGCTCAGTGCAGAATCTGCTTAAGGCTTTCTCTCCCTCTACTTCTGCCCCTCTCCCTTCATTCTCTCTCTCAAATTAATTAATTAATTAATCTTTTTATTTTTTAAATATTATTTTTAATGATTTTTATTTATTCATTCATAGAGATGCAGAGACACAGGCAGAGGGAGAAGCAGGCTCCATACAGAGAGCCTGACATGGGACTCGATCCAGGGTCTCCTGGATCAGGCCCTGGGCTGCAGGCGGCACTAAACCGCTGTGCCACCGGGGCTGCCCAATAAATCTTTTTTAAAAAAGAAAAGCCAGGCAGCCCTGGTGGCTCGGCGGGTTTAGCGCCACCTCCAGCCCGGAGCGTGACCCCAGAGACTCTGAATCGAGTCCCACATCAGGCTCCCTGCATGGAGCCTGCTTCTCCCTATGCCTGTATCTCTGCCTCTCTCTCTCTCTCTCTCTCTGTGTCTCTATAAATAAATAAAAAATGTAAAAAAAAAAAATAGCCAAGAGCTTTAAAAAAAAATTGAAAAAGAAAAGCCAAGGGGTCCTGGGATCAAGTCCCACATCAGGCTCCCCGCAGGGAGCCTGCTTCTCCCTCTGCTTATGTCTCTGTCTCTCTCTGTGTCTCTCATGAATAAATAAGTAGAATATTTAAATAAAAATAAATAAATAAATAGCCAACATTATCTATAAGATCAAGTAGAGAACAGGTATCAAATAACCTCTAGGACACTCTAAACTGCAGAGGTCAGGAAGAGGAGGATCCAGCAATGAAAAGGAGCAGCTAGTGAGATAATAGGAAAGCCAAGAGATAGGACATTTGGAAGTCAAAAGAGAGAAATGTTTCTAGAAAGAGGGAATGATTGATTGTGTCAAATGCTAACAGATGGTTTTCATTTCTTGCTACTTCAAGCACTGCTGCAAAGAACATTCTCATTTCTGTCTATTCACATACATGAGTTGCTCTAGGTTAAACATTTGGAAGTGGAATTGTCAGGTCATGAGGTATGAGCTTCTTGTCTTAACAGGCACAAAATTGTGTTTTCCTTCCCCTACATCTTCACAACTCTTGAAGTTATCGGACATTTTTTTTTCCAACATGAGGAGTGTGAAACACTGTCTCACTCTTTTTAGCTTTTATTGTCCTCAATACTATTGTCTTGATGGATCTTCTCAGATGTTCGTTAGCCATATCAGCTTCTTCTTCTTCTTCAAATGATCTATTTATATCTTGTGCCCATTTTTCTATTTCACTGGTTAATTGGTTGAGGAGTTCTTTATATATACAGTTGTCTCGCAAACAATATGGGCTTGAACTGTGCGGGTCCGTTTATATGTGGGTTTCCCCCCCATAAATACAGTACAGTAAGTGTATTTTCTTTATGATTTTCTGAAAAACACTGTCTTTTCTCTAGCTTACTTTATTGTGAGAGTACAGTATATAATACACAGAACATACAAAACGTGTTAATTTACTGCTTATGCTATCAGGAAGGCAGTAGGCTATGAATAAAGTTTTTGGGGAATCAAAAGTTAGATGCTGATTTTCAACTGCATGGGGGGGGCTGGTGCCCCAATCCCCATGTTGTTCAAGGATCAGCTGTATTCTGGATACTAATCTTTTGTTAGATATGTGTGCTGAAAAAATCTCCTACCAAACTGTGGCTTATATTTCACTGTGTTTATGGTGAGTCTTTAAACTTCATAAATTTTTTTCTTTTTTTTTAAGATTTTATTTCTTTTTTTTTTTAAAGATTTTATTTATTTATTCATAGAGACACAGCTAGAGAGAGAGAGGCAGAGACACAGGCAGAGGGAGAAGCAGGCACCATGCAGGGAGCCTGATGTGGGACTCTATCCCGGGTCTCCAGGATCACACCCTGGGCTGCAGGCGGCGCTAAACCGCTGTGCCACCGGGGCTGCCCTAAGATTTTATTTCTTTGTTCATGGGAGACACACAGAGAGAGGCAGAGACACAGGCAGATGGAGTAGCAGGCTCCCTGCAGGGAGCCCAATGTGGGACTCGATCCCAGAACCCTGAGATCACCACCTGAACCAAAGGCAGATGCTCAGCCACTGAGTCACCCAGCCTCCCTTGGGTTTTCTTTCTTGTTTCTCTTTTTTATGTCATTATCAAGAACTTCTTCCTTGCCCCAAATTTATAAATATATTCTCCTATATTAACTTCTAAATGTTAAAAGATTTATTTAGGTATTTATTCCATCAGGAAATAATTTTTGTGTTGGGATCTACTTTCATCTTTATGTAAGAATCATGAATTATCTCAGTATCATTTATTGAGTTCTTGTTTTATGCACCTGTGTAACCCAAACAAATCTTATCAAGATACAGAATACTATTATTATAATTCCAAAAAGCTTCTTCATGCCCCTTTCCAGTGCATCTCCACCTCCCAAATACCACTGTTCTGGTTTTTTTCAGCATAGGTTAATTTTTCTTATTCTAGAACTTCATTTACATGGAATCAAGCAAAATACATTCCTCTATGTAAAGTGTATTTCATTTAGCCTGATGTTTTTGAGATTCATACATGCTGTTGTGCATACTAGTATATTCCATTTTATCACTGAGTAGTATTCCATTGCATGGATATACTACATTGTTTCTTCATTGATTTCTGTGTTTTTTCCTCTTTAAGAATCTTTTAATTTTGAATTAATTCTTAATTCACAAAAAATTGCAAAGATGGCATAGAGAGATCCTGTGCCCCCTTCACCCAGTTTCCTCCAATAGTTACATTTTAAGTAACTATAGTATAGTACGAAAACCAGGGAACTGGCATTGGTACAATGTATGTGTGTATGGATCTGTAATTTTATCACGTGTAGATTTTGTGTGACCACCACTGTAATCAAGATACAAAACTATTCCATCACCACAACGCTCTCTCTCCTACTACTCTTTTATAGTTATATTTCTGTTCTTAACCCCTGGCAACCACTAATCTGTTTCTCCATAATTTTATCATTTTGAGAATGTTATGTAAATGGCATCATACAGTATGAGACCTTTTGAGATTGGCTTTTTTCACTCAACATAACACTCTGGAGTCCATCCAAGTTGTTGTATGTATCAATAGTTTGTTCCTTTTCATTACTGAGTAGTACTCCATAGCATGAATGCACTACAGTTTAACCGGTCACCCTTGAAAGATATTTGGGTTGTCTCCAGTTTTTGTTTATTAGTATTAAAACTGCTATAAACATTTGTGTACAGGTTTTTGTGTGAATATAAATTTCCATTTCTCTGGGGAAAATGTCCAGGAGTGAATTGCTGGACTATATGGTAGTTGTGTTTGCTTCTTCCTTCTCCTTCTTCTTTTTTTTTTTTTTTACGATTCTATTTATTCATGAGGGACACAGAAAGAGAGAGAGGCAGAGACGCAGGCAGAGGGAGAAGCAGGCTCCATGCAGGAAGCCCAATGTGGGACTCCCGGGATCAATCCCTAAGCCAAACGCAGAAGCTCAACCGCTGAGCCACCCAGGCATCCCCCTTTTTTTTTTTCTTTTTTAAGAAACTGCCAAACTGTTTTCCATAGTGGCTGTGCCATTTTGTATTCCTGTCAACAATGTGTGAGAGATACAGTTTCTCTACATCTTTGCCAGCATTCAGCATTTCATTATTTTTTATTTTAGGTATCTAATAGGTTTGCAGTGATATCTCATCATGGTCTTATTTTGTACTTCCTGAAAGGCTAGTGATGTTGAATATCATTTCACATGCCTATTCAACATCTATATATCTTCTCTGATGAAATGTCTCCTCATGTCTTCTTCCCCTTTTAAATAAAAATTTTAAACTGTTGAGTTTTGAGAGTTCTTTACTCTAGATATGAATTGTCACCAAGATAAAAACAGATGAGGGGTGCACAAGATCTCTCTACTTGTATGTGGCTAGATTTTCTCTTGTTCCATTGATCTATGTGTCTATCCCTCTGCTACTACCACACAGTCTTGACTACTGTAGCTATATAATGTCTTGCAATTGGCTAGAGTGACATTTCCCAGTTTATTCTTCCTTTTCAAAGTTCCTTTAGCTATTCTGGATCTTTTGTATTTCCATACACATTTTAGACCATTTTTGTCAATATCTACAAAAGAAAATCTTGCTGGATTTTTGATAGAAATTGCTTTAAGCCTGCCTACCAACTTGGGGAGAATTGACCTCTTTACTATGCTGAGTCTTTCAGTTCACAAACACAGTGTATGTCTCCATATATTTAGATTTTTGTTTTAAATAAATTTTGTAGTTTTCAGTATGCAAGTTCTGTACTTATATCTATATTTACACCTAAATATTTCATTTTTTGGCAATTGCAAATGGTATTGTGTTTTAAATTTTGTGTCTATGTGTTCATTCCTAATATATGGAAACACAATTGAGTTTTGTATGTTGATCACGTATCCTGTGACCTTGTTGAACTGACTTATTCTAAGATTTTTTTTTGTAGATTCCTTATTTTCTACATAGATTGTCATGTCATCTGCAAATAGGGAGTTTTATTTCTCCCTTTCCAATCTGTATGCCTTTTATTCTTTTTTTGCTTTTTATTTTTAAAAACATTTTATCTATTTATTCATGAGAGACACACAGAGAGAGAGAGACAAAGACATAGGCAGAGGGAGAAGCAGGCACCCTGCAGGAGCCTGATGCAGGACTCAATCTTAGGACTCCAGGATCATGACCTGAGCCGAGCTGAATGCAGATGCTCAACCACTGAGCCACCAGGTGCCCCTCTGTGTCCGTTTTACTACCTTTTCTTGCCCTATTGTGCTGGCTTGGATTTTCAGCACTATGTTGAATAAGGGTAGTGAGAGCACACATTCTCACCAAGTGTATTCGTTTCTTGTGAAATTTGTGAAAAAATTACCACAAACTTGGTTGCTTAGAACAATAGAAATCTATTCACCCACAGTTCTGAAAGTCAGAAGTAGGAGATCACTTTCACTCAGCTGAAATCAAGATGTTAGCAGGGCTGTGCTCTCTCTGGAGGCCCTAGGGGAGAATCTTCCAGTTTCTGGTGGCTGTAAGTGTTCCCTGGCTTGTTGCCATATAACTCCAATCTGTAAAGCCAGCATCTTCAGATCTCTCTCTCCGCTCCATCATTACATCACCTTCTTTTCTGTGTGTCTTATCAAATCTCTCTTTGCCTTCATTTTTTAAAGATACATGTGATTTCATTTAGGGCCCGTCCAGATAATCTAGGACAATCTCCCCATCTCAGAATCCTTAATTTAATCACACTTGCAAAGTCTTTGTTTTACATAAGTAACATTTATAAACTCTGGGGATTAACATTTATAAGATTGCTGGGAGCCACCATTCAATTCACTACAGCCTGCCCTCTACCCTTCAAAGTTTAATATCTAGCCCACGTGCAAAATACATTCACCCCATATCAACATTCCTAAAAGCCTCAACCTATTATAGCATTCACTTGAAATTGAAAAATCTCATGTAAATATCACCAGCTTAAAAAACCCAAATCTCATTTTCTAAATAATCTAAATCAGGTATGAGTGAGATTCTGGATATGCTTCATCCTGGGGCAAAATTCCTCTCCATCTCTGGACCTGTATAACTAAAGAACAAATTATCTGATCCCCAAGTACGATAGTGGGACAGGCATAGGACAACAGTTATAGATAGTCCCATTCCTATAGATAAGAGAAGAGATGGAAGGAAGAAAGAGGTCACTGGTCCCAAGGAACTTCAAAAATCAGCCAGCACAAATCTCATTAAGCTTTAAGGGCTGGGAATAATCTTCAGTGGTTTGGGGCATCATTCCCTGGGCCTGTGGCTCTTGTCTCACTATGCTATAGCTCTGATGTCTGGGCCCAAAGCTCTGCCCTCTGAACTTAGGGGTCTGTCTTTGAAGTTCTTCTTCACTGTTTCTTCTTCTTTTTAAAATTTTATTTATTTATTTATGAGAGACACAGAGACATATAGGGATAGGGAGAAGCAGGCTCTCCAGGGATGCCCGATGCAAGATAACATCCAGAGCCAAAGGCAGATACTCAAGCACTGAACCACCCAGGTGTCCCTTCTTCACTGTTTCTTGAAGGATAGTACATTTTGCAGTTGAGTAGTAGAGTCTTGAGAGTCCAATGGCTTTCTTTCATTTTGTCCTGCCTCTCCCACACTCATTTCAAGCTGGTAGTATTTCTGCTGCAGTCACCTTCTCAAAGAGTTTGTGAATTTCCTGGGCACATCACAGGGGTTCACACCCTTAGACAAGAAGGTTATACACAGATATTTTCTGGATCATCCATCTATATCCTGGCTTCTGCTGATATAGTTGAGGGGATCCAGGAGTTACACACCCAATCTCTTAAGTACTAGTACTAGTAAAAGCCCTTCCAGCCACACCTTTGGCCTCCTCTCCAGAGCATGCTTTCCTGACAGTGAATCTCCTAATTTTAACATCCACTGCAATCTGGATAAGCTGAGGATTTCCTGAATCATCAAGTGCTGAGTCCTTTTGGCTTAACTGTTCTTTCTTCAATTTATCTCTTTCCTCTTACGTTTTACTGGAAACAAGAAGAAACCAGGCTACACCTTCAATATTTTGTTGGGAAATCTCCTCAGCTAAAGGTCCAAGTTCTACTATCCCTTGCAAGTTCTTGTAATATCACTTCCAAGTTCTACTTTCCACACAACCATTGGTATAACTTTGCTAAGTTTTCTGCTACCATATAACAAAAATCATCTTTTCTCAAGTTTCATGTCCTTCTCAGTCCTCACTAGCAGCAACTTTAACATCCATACTTATTTTTTTAAATAATTATTTATTTATTCACGAGAGACAAAGAGAGGCAGAGACATAGGCAGAGGGAGAGGTAGACTCCCTGTGGGGAGTCCAATGCAGGACTCGATCCCAGGACCCTGGGATCACGACCTAAGCCAAAGGCAGATGCTCAACCATTGAGCCACCCAGGGACCCCTAATGTCCATACTTCTACCAACATTCTGCTCAAGTGGTGGTGAAAGCTCTGACCCTCCACTAGGCTTTGTCTGACACTATCTGCCATAGGAGTTAGGGTGCATCCTTATAGTCTAGTGGGGGTGGAGGTCTGGACTCTCCTGTAGGTTTTTTTTTTTTTATTCTGGTGGGGGTTGGAGTGGAGGTGCAGATTTTTCTGTAGTGTCTGCCTAGAGTAGATATGTTATCCTCTAAAACTTTTCTGTCTTGCTTGGCTATTCCTTTCCTAGTTCTTCAGGTAGGGAATGCAGGCTTTTTTTTGGTTGGGGGGGTGGTCTGTATCTATTGTTGTGAGCCTGTTCAGTATGAAGATTGGGATATATAAGGCAAAAAGAAAACTCAAGGAATTCACTATTGTGTTGTTCCTTGAGTCCCAAGTTCACTAGCTGGTTCGTCTTCTCTCTAGCTTCTGGTGTCTAAAAACAATATATATATATATATATATATATATATATATATATATATATATATGAATAATGCCCCAGGTTTATGGTTATTCTTAGCAGGAAAATGTGTCTACTCCATCTTACCAGAAATGTAGATGCCTATATTATTTTTAAATAAATAAAACTCTTCCATACATATGAAATATATTTGGCTTTGCCTTGGACTCATGCCAACCTGGATTTGAAATTTTGCTTGACCACTGACCAAAGGTATGACTCAGTCTGATAACCTATACCTCGATTTCATTGACTGTAAAATGAGACTAGCAATATCTATTTGATAAGGTATTTTTGAGGATGAAGTCAGAAATGTATGTAATATACTTATCACAGTATCTAGCATGCTGTATTCAATAAGTGGTAAAAAATCTTATTATTTCAAAATAATGAGAATATTATCAGATTCTTCAATAAATGGTTCCTTCCTCTTGACATGTGATCCTTCATTATGCATATTATACTAGGAAACTTCTGGATTAGTTGTTTATTTTTGGTGATGAATGTGTCTGCACTTTTATCATTAACATAGTGTTCTAATTGTTATAATTTTATAATGTCTTAATATCTGAAAGGGTAAATAACTTATCAATTCTCTTCTTTGTGTTTTTTTTATTAGTGTTAAAAGTTTTTCCCTATAGTTTTTATTTTTATTTATTTATTTTTAAATATTTTGTTTATTTATTCATGAGAGACACAGAGAGAGGCAGAGACATAGACAGAGGGAGAAGCAGGTTCACTGCAGGGAGTCGGATGCAGGACTCCATTCTAGGACCCAGGGGATCACGACCTGAGCCAAAGGCAGATTCTCAAACACTGAGCCACCCAAGTGCCCTCCCTATAGTTTTTGTATTTTTTCCCTATTATTAATTTAGGTGTTCTTTAAAAATCTTTTTGAAAAATTCAAAACCAAATCCCATTGGGACTTTAATTGGAATTTTGTTTGACTTTTAAATTAATTGGGGAAGAATTGACAGCTATATACTACAGAGGCATCATCATCTGTCATCTAGGAAAATGGTATGTTTTTCAGGCCCTTAAAATGTTATCTCAACAATGCTTGGGAATCTTCCACAGAATTTCTTAGACTTATGTTAAGTTTATTCCTGGTTATTTTAAGTTTTAACAACTGTTATGTTGGGATGTTCCAATTCTATTTTCAAACTGATAACTAGATATTTTGTGATGATCTACCCTGCATAATTTGTGGGTTAGTGTGGCCAATATTTTTAAATTGATTTTCTTAGAGTCCAGGTAGTCCATTATATAGTGATAAAGTGGTGTCTTCATTTCAGTAGTTATAGCTCTTATTTCTGTTTTACATATTATTTATTGCCTTTGTCAGAGCTCCTGGAGTCATGTTTGTGGTGTCTAAGTGGGGTTTCCAACTTTATCAGTTAAGGGTCCCCAAATGTGGGGCAATGATTGGGTGTAAGCCAGGGGTATGGGTGGCAAAAGGAATTCACCTGAGGCAGAACAAAGGAGATAGAAGTTTATTGAATACACCGCAAGGGAGGGACAGACAGGCAGGACAGCAAAGAGGCTGTCTGCCATGAGGCAGTGGGTGGGGCTCTTTTTAAAGGGGGAAGATGAGGAGGTATGGCAACACATGGGATCTTCCCTATTTTTTGGTAACTGTGCCTGGTTGTAAGTAGCCCATTGGTCAGTTAAGGCCTATGGATATCCTGATGAGGAATCGCCTGATGGGCCTGTCCATATTCAGCCAGGGGGTCGCTGCCAGCCCTTTCTGTATTCCATTGCTCAAGCCTGTTTGCCTAAAAGCAGCCTCTACAATGTTAAAATTAACAGTGGGTAGTGAACATCATTATTTTGTTTCTGCTATTGATACAAATGTCTCCCATTATTTCAGTTGAGTATAAAGTCAATTGGATTGAGATTAAAAAAGTGTCCTAGAAAGTAATGGTTGTTTGTTTTTTTGGGGTCATAGTACCCTTTGAGGGTCTGATGACAGTTTTATGAATTTTACTTCTAAAAAATACTTGCAGGGATGCCTGGGTGGCTCAGCGGTTGAATGTCTGCCTTCTGCTGAGGGCATGATCCTGGAGTCCCAGGATGGAGTCCCACATAGGGCGCCCTACAGGAAGCCTGCTTCTCCCTCTGCCTATGTCTCTGCCTCTCTCTGTGTCTCTCATGAATAAATAAAGAAAATCTTTTAAAAATAAATAAATAACAGGCACAATTTTGCATAGGATTTCATGGGATCACAACCCCCCTAAGCTATTATTCATGGGCCCCCTAGAACCCTAAGTTAAGAACTTCTGATATCAAGGAAATATCCTTTGATTCTCAGTCTTAAAGAGTTTTGATATTTAAAATCATGAGTTGGATTTGAACTTAATTAAAATTAAAATGCTTTAAATACATTTTTAGTGGTGAGCTTTCTTATGTAACCTATTGATGGGACTTGCTATTTATAGACTTCCCACTATAAATTAAATCCTGTAGACTTGGAACAAACTCTAATTAACTACAGATATGATAGGTTATTATTTTAATATTCTGTTGCATTTGACTTTATATGTGTTAAAAAACTAACTAAGTTAAAGATCTAATTGGCTTTATTAAGCAATTCAGGAATAAGGCAACATCTTATTTAGCAAGTAGAGAGATGCTCTAAGGAGTTGCACAAAATGAAATTTTTTATAGGCCAGAAGGGTGAGGCAAGGAAGTTGTCAGCAAAAGAAAAGAAAAGAAAGGATTGTTTCAGGCAAGGATAGCTTCTTTTGGTGGGTGGGTGGGGACAGAAAGGTTTTTATCATGCAAATTACCTCCCTAGTGCTGATCAGGAAATTTCAGATTGATTGTTACAACGTCATATTCCTGAGAGAGATTGAAACTGTTGTTAAATCTTGGTTTGCTGTCATGAGGGACAAGTGACTCCATTTTGAGTTTGGTTTTCCTTTAACGTATTATTTATGCATTTTGGCTTTTTAAAAAAAGTGCTCATGGTCTATATCTATAGAATTTTAGCTATACTTGTCAGATTTAGTGTCAGATTTATTCTAGTTATATGAGACAAACTGAATAGGTTCCTGTTCTTGTTTGTTTCTTAGTTACTGGAGCAATTTATGAAGCATTAGAAATTAGCTAATTGAGAGTCCAAAAGGACTCGCTGGTGAAACTGATGTGGGAAACAAAGCAAAAGAAAAACTATTAAATTTCCTTACTACTTAACAGCCCTTACACAAATCCTTGAAACAGGCAGAGTGATATTCCTCTTAGGAACTCAGCTGCTTCCATGGTTATACTTTGCTAAAGGCAAAAGGTGATTTTAGCCCCACCCTCAAGGATCCTGTCAGTCTACTTTAACATATAAAAATTCCTTTGGAAACTTCCTTTATCTCTGCCCTCCCCCAACATACATGTTGGCAATTATCCCCCAAGCATATGACTCACCGATATACATCTGAAGGGTCTCATGACTCAGGTTTTATTAGAGGGTAATAAATGATCTTTTCCCAAAAATAGCAAGCCCCCTCAAGGTCCTGGTAAACTTGCTTCCCAATTCCTTAGAGACTTACACTATCCCTAACCCCTTCCCAACTTGAAAGTATATAATGGGCCACTCCTCAGGGCCTCAGTGCAGTTCTCTCTGACCACAGGTCCCATCCCTGTGCTTTAATAAAACCACCTTTTTGCACCAAAGATGTCCCAAGAATTCTTTTTGGCCATCGGCTTCGAACCCTAACATCTTTCCTACATCAAAACTATTTGGTGCTCTGGCCTTCCTTTGAAGGTGCTTCCTTGTGAACTTTATCAGTTATTGGTCTGTTTGTATTTCCTCCTTTTTTTTTTTTATGTTTCCAGAAAATTCTCCATGTCATCAGGATTGTTAAACCCACATATCTGTGTTCTTTTTTTTTTGTCCACTATACTTCTATTTATTTGTATTTCCTCTCTTCCTAAAGTTGTATTTTGTGAAGTTTTGTCTAATTTTTTTAGAACAATTCTATTTTCCTTATTTTCAATTAACTTATTTATGATTTTCTATGATGTCTATCATCTTGATTTCCCTAGGATCATTTTTGCTATCTTCTGACAAATTTCTTGCATTAAATTTTTAATACTGTAAAATCCACTTTTAAATAACATAATCTATTAAGGCTATGGATTTACATCTGAGGATAATTTCCACCTTATTCTATAAAATCTGAGATACAGTGTCATTCTCACTCTTGAATATCCACATACTGTGGTTTTATTTTCTCTTTGACCCAATAATTACATAGGAAGGATTATATGATACTGGTTGGTAAAGACTGAATTTAAAAAATCATACATATTTCTTACCACTATGGGATTTCTTAGAGGCCACAATATGGTAGTATGCATTGTGAATGTCTAGGAAGGTAATGAATATGCAGCATATCCTACATTTATTGCCCATTGAACCCTTTAACTGTGGAACACTTAATAACATTTTACGCGACTTTGGGTTCAGAGATATGAAAGTGTTGCTCTAACATAGTGTTTTTCAAATCGCAGAAGGTGCCCCATTAATTATGTGGGAATCAGTTTAGGTTATGATTAGCTTAAAAAAGAAGCTAGTTAGAAACTGGCTCAGCAGTGCTCTTGCTCTGCATGTATTCTTGTCCCCTTATGATCTGGGCTGCCAAGTTCATTAAACACATTTTCCTCCATGTTTTGATTTTTTATACTATTTATTGGCATTTTTTGGTATGATATTTAAGTGTCATAAAATATATGTGATATTAACTTTAGGTTTTTACTTTATGATTTGTAGTAACAGTATTATTTAGTGAAACATTTGATTCATTTATATGTATGGATCATGATGTAAAACATACTTCTTATTCAGAGTCATGGTTGAAAAAGTTGAAAAACAGTTCCAGACTATCAGTCCAAAAGCATGGGAGACACTTGGGAGGATGAGAGGAGATGATTCACAAAGTGAATTTGTGAGGCCCAGTGTAAATTGAAAATGTGAGGCATCTTGTTCAAAAAGCAGGAAGAATTTATTTTTTAGATTCCACATATGAGTAAAATCATATGGTATTTGTCTGACTTATTTCACTTAATATAATACCCTCTAGATCCATCCATATTGTCACAAATGGCAAGATTTTATTCTTTTTAATGGTTGCATTGTATTCCATTATATTTCACATACTATGGATATACAGATACATATGTATATATACACATATGCCACATATTCCTTATCCATTTGTCTATCCATGGACACTTCGGCTGCTTCCATATCTTGACTATTGTAAATAATGCTGCAGTAAACATAGGGGCACATAAATTTTTCAAATTAGTGTTAAGCAGATCTATAAATACAGAAAACAAGCTGGTGATTGCTGGGGGTGGGGAGGAGAGTGGGGAGCTGGGCAAAATGGGCGAAGGAGGAGTGGGAGATTTAGCTTCTGGTTATGGAATAAATAAATCACAGGAATAAAAGGTCCAGCATAGGGAATATAGTCAGAGGTATTATAATAGTGTTGCATGGTGACAGATGGTAGCTACACTCATGGTGAACATAGCATAATATATAGAGATGTTAAATCATATGCCATACTCCTGGAACTAATGTAACATTGTGTGTCAGCTATAATAATAATAATAATAATAATAATAATAATAATAATAAAAAGAGCAAAGGCAGCCTTTTATATACTTTTTAAAAAGCAGGAAAAAGTGCCACTAAAGATACCAAAATATACAGTTTTTTCTTTTCTTTCATAGTCTCTCTTCACCTGTCATGCTGTTTTTATTTGCTATGTAAAGTCCTCCTCCACTGGGCACAAATCCTATGGTGCCTTCTCCCTTTAGCTGTGGAACAGACATGCAGCTTGGCCAGGTGGGGAAGTCCACCTCCACAGTTCCCCTGCCAACGGACCCACTGCTTCAATCCGGAGAGAGGAAAAGGAGTGATCCCCAAAGGACTGTGACCTCTGTGCCTGACCCTACTCAGTATCTGGATTGGGGATGAATGAGAGGCTTGTCCTCTGAGTCACCACTAAAGGCTCAGAGATGCCACTAGTCCATGCAAGGACCAGAGCCACCATGCTCTGCCTGGAGAGCCAAGAGTGCATGTGCCCAACCTGGTTCCTAAGTCCTGCATGGATCCTGGAGGTGGGGTGGGGGTGGGAACCATCCCAGAGAGATGGGAGGCTCCAAAGCTCTGGAACATGTTCCACTGTCCCATCTAACTTCACTTCGGAAATACAAATGCAAAGATTAAATTATTAAGAAGGTCAAGATGGTGATCATAGAGCATTAAATTCCAAGTGTGGGGTTGGCGGGGGGAGCAAGACCACCAGTGATTCTCTGGGATGGTGATTTCTAGGTGGTGGGGTGGGGGATGGACAAAATAGGTAAAGAAGAGTGGGAAGTACAGGCGTTGTTGTGGAATGATTGAGTCACTGGGATGAGGGGATGAAAGGTTCAGCATAGGGAATCTAGTCAATGATAATGTAATAAGGCTGTATGGGGACAGATAGTGTAGCTACGCTTGTGGCGAGCATGGGGTCACATACAGAATCACTATGTTGTATACCTGAAACTAATATTGTATGTCAATATGTATACCCCAGCTAATATTGTATGTCAACTACACTTCAAAGGGAAAAAAAAAAGCTTCACTGGGAGGATGCACAGGACTCAGCAGACAGTTGTATTCCTCTCTGATTGATCACAGGGAAAAGATACAAAGCACAATCAACAAAGCAAAAATATGCACAGGGCCAAGTCCAAGGACAGTTTTCCAAGAATCCTCTCCCAGTGGAGTCACAAATGAATTATGACAACACGTATGAAATGGTCCCAACCTCGGAAGCTCTTTAGAGCTTGCCTGGGGTTTTTGCTGGGAGCTGGTCATGCACGCACCCCTCGTCTGGCAAGTATCTGAATTCCAGCCTCCTGGAAGGAAGGCAGTTCAGCACAAACAATACTGTTTGTACAGTTGAGGCACAGTGAGCCGCCCTTATGTGTTCTGGGAATGGCGAGAAACCTTCCCAAATCCAAGTGTCCAGATGCCAGCCAAGGACTCATCCTGTAACCAGGCCTTTCCAAGGACAAGCAGTTAGGCCTGATGGGTTCATTCTTTCCTTCTGGAACGTGGGGCCCAGTGCATGCTGGGTGGAAAACAGAAGCTGAAAGCACCCATTTTCACATTCTTCACCTTAATCACTGACCCAGAGTCTCTCCTGGACCAAACTCCAGTTGGGCAGGTTCTTCTGAATGAATCTTGTCCCCAAGAAGGCTTTCATGTTCATCTCTGCCTTGTCCAGTTTTTATTTTATTTTATTTTATTTTATTTTATTTTATTTTATTTTATTTTATTTTATTTTTAAGATTTTTATTTATTTATTCATGAAAGAGAGAGAGACAGAGGCAGAGACACAGGCAGAGGGAGAAGCAGGCTCCATGCAGGGAGCCCGATGCGGGACTCGATCCTGGGACTCCAGGATCACAACCTGAGCCGAAGGCAGATGCTCAACCACAGCCACCCAGGTGCCCCAGTCACTCCTTTCAATGAACCTAACTGCTACCGATGATTGGTGTCATCATGGGAAGAGGCAAGAGAAAGGTAGTTTTAAAAATCAAAAGTGATGGCAATTATGTTTATCCTGAGATTAAGGCGACAAGAATGGGACTGGATTACACATGCCCTTTGTTACTTCTTACTAATAAAAACTTGAGAGTCTGATGGGTTAGCAGAACAAACCACTCCAAAACAGGGGCTTAATGCACCAACTATTTATTTACCTCACAAGTCTGTGGGTTAGTGACTTGGGGGACGGTGGTTAAGGCAGTCCTTCTGTTGGTCTCAGTTGGGTTCACTTGTGCATCTGTAGTTGGCTCCCCATTAGCCGGTGGCTCTGCTTCTAGAGGTTGGATGGTGGAGGCTGTGGCAACAGGGGTGACTAGGTCACGTGTCTCTGAAGCCTGGGCTTATTCACATGGAGGCAGGTAGGTTTTTAGGGGAAGCAGGAGATAGCAGGCTCTGATGCACAAATACTTTTGAATTGACCCCATCTCTGGATGCAAGGGTCTGCAATGCACCTTTCAGGGGCATAGGTGCTGGGAGCAGAAAAATGTGTAACCTTCTTTCTTTCTTTCTTTTTAAAGATTTTATTTATTTATTCATGAGAGAGAGAGAGAGAGAAAGAGGCAGAGACACAAGCAGAGGGAGAAGCAGGCTCCATGCAGGAAGCCCGACGTGGGACTCGATTCTGGGTCTCCAGGATCAGGCCCTGGGGTGAAGGCAGATGCTCAACCGCTGAGCCACCCAGGTGTCCCTGTAGCCTTCTTTCTAACATACAGGCCAGACTATTGACTCACTGGAACTCCATTATGGGAAACAGATCAGTAGCAATCTACCCCTAACCTACTCCTACCCCCACCCCTACCCTTACCCCTAATCTTTAGACGGAATTCCAACCCATTGCAAGATTGAGTGTTCATTTATTCTTTTGTGAAAATGGAGTCATTTAATGGAAATCTGAATCTAATATAAAAAGAACAAACAGCTCATTTGTAAGGGGTCAGAACGGATAGCTGGACAACAATAACAACCATGAAATGCATATGCACAACTGTTGCTTTACTTTCCAGTACAGAAACAAATATAAAAATACAGATTTTATTGGAAAATCGGTAGATGTACCAGCAGATCACGCTGGATTTCTTTTAACTCTTTCTGACAAGCCTAATTTGTAGAAACTATTAATAAGGCCTGTTTCCTGTTCCTTTCTTCTAGTTGGTTATTATTATACCATATTGTGGGTTGTTCTTTCTCCTCACTATTCAGACTTGAAATGTAGGGCAAAAACGTTTTTCTTTTTCTCCTTCATTTTTTTCCAGCTTTAACAGAAGAATTAAAGTCATACGGGATATGTGCTGTCCCCTGAGTATTTGTGTTTAAAGAAGCAGAACTTCACATTTCTAAAATTGCCCTCAAGGATCTTAATCTGGCCTTGAAAATACCCACATAATGGGATTTTGATACTTTTACTGTCAAGAACTTTAAATATATATGTCTTTCAGTTCCAGTAAGGCCTCTGATTGCTTTTCCTTCTTCCTGCAAATTATGTGTATTCAACAGCATGTGATCTAGTTCTTAGAAACATTTAGGCATCAGGCACTGACTAGGCCTTGGAACGGAAGGCCACAGAGAATGAACACTGGAAAGGGAGGACTCCTAGCTTCTGCCCCTTCCAGGCAGAAAGCACCGTAGGAGGGAGCTCTTCACCCAGGGGCCTGGATAACCAAGCCTGGAGTTCCTATGGCTTGTAACTGGTGGCTCTGGGGTCCCTTCCAGGGGTTGGTGGCTATATTGAAGTAGAGGTCTTCACCAATATAGCCAATTTAGGACTGTTGGCCCTTTGGGAAAGATTCACAAATGCCTTTACTTCACTCCCATAAGCAGGAGCTCTGTGGAAGGAGTTGTTTCGATTGGCTATGGCCACCATAACAAAACGCCATAGAATGGGGTGGGGGGGGTGGCACTTAAACAACAGACATTTATTTTTCTCACAATTCTGGAATATGGAAGCCCAAGAACAGAGAGCCAACACGGTCAGGTTCTGGTGAGGATCCTCTTCCTTGCTTGAAGAGGCCACCTTTTCAACATACATTCAGGGTGCCTGGGTGGCTCAGTCAATTGGGCATCTGTCTTCAGCTCAGGTCATGATCCCTCTGTCCAGGGATCAAGTCCCGAATCAGGCTCCCTGTGGGGAGCCTGCTTCTCTCTCTGCCTATGTCTCTGCCTCTCTCTCTGTGTCTCTCATGAATAAATAAATAAAATCTCTAAAAAAGACCCCAAAACATACACTCACATGGGCTTTCCCTGATGCATGAGTGTGTGGAGAGAAAACACTCTTCCTTTTCTTATATAGGCACTAATTCCATCATGGAGGCTCCATCCCCATGACCTCATCTAAACCTAATCGTCTGCTAAAGGCCCACCTCCAAGTACCACCATATTGGCGGTCAGGGCTTCAACATCAGAATTTGTGGGTGAGGAGACACAATTTAGTAACAGAGGAGTTTATCTGGGGATGGGCTAGGGAGAGATCAGAGCTCCTGGAGACTGGGAATCCTCACTACATACAACAATTTGCTCCCCATTCCCACTTCTCAGTCATCGTTCAGGTGTCCAGGAGCAGCCTAAGGGCCCTAGGGACTACCCAGAGTTTCTATCCCTGTGCTCCTTCCCACCTCCACAGGACAGTCACCCAGGAGCCTTGGGGTGGCTTTCCTCATATTCCTCCTCACTGCTTCTAGAGACACCCTGTTACTCACCTGACCGTGCCAGATTGCATTTTCTAAAGATGGCTGAGATGGTAACTTCCACCCCAACATTCTTCCACACTGTGTTACTCCCCTAAGAGGTGGAGTCTCTGTCCCTTCCCCTTGAACCTAGTGGACCTTTTTCACTGCCTCAACCAATAGAGTGTGGAGAAAGAAATGCTACATGACTTCTGAGGTGTGATCATAAAACTACTCTGCAATTCTTTTTTTTTAAGATTTTATTTTATTTATTTGAAAGAGAGAGCATGAGCAGGGAGGAGGGGCAGAAGGAGAGGGAAAAGCAGGCTCCCCACTGAGCAGGGAGCCCAACCCAGGACCCTAGGATCATAACCTGAGCTGAAGGCAGACGCCCAACTGACCAAGCCTCCCAGGCGCCCCTACTACTCTGCACTTCCTCCACATTAGTCCCTTGGCATGCTTACTGTTGGAACCAGCACCATGCTCTTAGGAAACTCAAGCTCATATGCAGAGAGTACAGGGGAGGAGCTCAGCGCAGCTGAGGTTCCAGCCAAGAGCCAAGTCACTCTAGCCTTTGAGTCTTTCCAGTGGGGACTCCAGAGACTGGGAAGCAGGGAAAAGTTGTCTCTGTTGTCTATTGTGTAAGTCCTGACAATAGAGAATCCTGCTGATTCTCTGAGCAGAATACAATGTTGGTTTCCATCGCCATGTTTGGGGAGGTATGTTATGCAGGAATAGTGACTGGAGCAGAGATCCTCTCCTGGAGTCCAAATTCTGAAGAAAAGACACAATTGCCTTCTAGAGAAGCAGCATTACAAGCAACGTGAGCAATCTTTCTGGTTGCCCAGGACTCGGGACTGTTCAGCATTACATCCCAGAATGTCCCAGTCAAACCAGGAGGTGTTGGCCACCTCAGTGAAGGATAAGCCCCTCCAGGAAGGAATGACCAGTGAGGGAGATGGGATTTCCCAGAGCCTAGAGGATTTTTTTTTCTACTTTATTGAGATCTAATTAACATAAAACACGGTGAAAGTTCAAGGTGTGCATGTGATGATTTGAAAAGTGTTTACTACAGCAGGGTTACATCTTTTCTCCTCACATAATTATCATCTTGCTATTGTTGTCATTACAGTGAGAACATTTCAGATCTGCTCTTATAGAAATTTCAAGTATGCAATACAGTATTGTGAGTTATAATCGCTATTTATTCCTCACAGCCTCAGAGCTTCTTCCTCTTATAACTGGAAGTTTGTACCCCCGGACTAACATCTCCTCATTTTCCCCACCCTGGAGGATTTAAAAATGCACACAAAATGCATTTGGAGTCTTCTTTGCTTAATGGAAAACATTAAAAAAAACCATTTTTGCCACAGAGATCATAGCAGAAGAGAGGAAAAAATAAAACAAGACGAAATCAGAGAGGGAGACAAACCATGAGAGACAGTTATAGGAAACAAACTGGAGGGGAGGTGGATGGAGAGGTGGGGTCACTGGGTGATGGGCATTAAGAAGGACACATGATGTGAGGAGCTGAATGATCACATGAATCACATATGACATGAATCACACCAGACACGTGACTGATGAATCCCTGAACTCTACTTCTGAAACCAACATTACATTATATGTTAATTAACTGAATTTCAATAACATTTTTTAAAAAGGAAAAAAAAGAAAAAAAACCTTTTTATTCCATTGGGATGAAGAATCAGGGTTGGAGATTGGGAAAGGGGAGAATTTGAGGGTGCATTTGTCTGCCTGTGTTGAGGGGGGCAAGTGTCCCAGGATAGGAGTCCTTGCCTGCTGCCCACTTGTCAGGAAGTTGTCTCACCTGCGAGGGGCTGGGACTAGGTTGGTGCAAAATTTAAGGGGGTGCCAAAGACACTCAGCAATCAAGATGTATGGTATTTTAATGCCGAAATACAAAAAATCAAATCGGCAAACTCCAGCCCACAGGCCAGGCACCTATCAGTGTAAATAAAGCCTGAGAGCCTGGATTACGCTGAGGCAGTGAGGTACAGGTGGATTCTGTCTTTGTGCAAAATATTGCTATTTTTTCATCATGGATTTTTTTTCCACATAATTTTGATTTTTGGAAACATTACATTGAGGTATTATTTATCTTCATTGCTGAGATTTTGGCATGCCCTGAAATTCCGTGCCTGAGGCAGGTGCCTCACTTGCCTGATCCTAGTTCTGTTTCCCCCCAACCTGGTTTTCATGTTGTTTTGCTTGGACACTGGTAATGGGCCTCTTGAAGCCCTCAGACCCCTTTACTCAGCCCTTTGGTGGGCTTTGCTGTTCATGGCCTGTGCCTTTCACCTTCTACAGACATCCTCCCCTTGGTTACTAGGGCCAGGAGGGCCTGGAGATTTACATCCCTGGAACGATCCTTGGCCAATGTCTGAGAGATACAGAAGTCCAGCTCACTTGCCTCCAGATCTCCCAAACCCTGAAGAGCTTTTTAGCCTGGAAACTTCCTGGGGGATCTGCTGAGGCTGAGTGACTCTCAAACTCACAGCCGTATTTGGCTCCTCTCCCATTCCCTTAGCAGTTTCTACTGGGAGCATCTCCTGTCTCCTGCATGAATCACTTCTGCCTGAGTCCTCATCCCAGAGGCTGCTTCTGGAAGAACTCCATCACTAAGTAAAACTCAAGAGCCCCAACTTAAAGGCCCTGTAGAACTCTTTTTTTTTTTTTTTCAGGTTCTGCCTATAAAATTAGGTTTCCTTAGCAACTGGACTCGTCACTATGGCAACCATGAGTCATGGTTACCAAGGCAAACTAGACTTTCTGAAAAAAAGAGCACAAGGGACTCATCACTTTTCTTGGTGGGTTTTTTTTTTTTTTCCTTCCTCCGGCATACTTTTTCTCGCCAGGGCAGTTGTGTGTGGGCTGTGGGGTTCTTCACTTCTCTTAAAATGGTTTCTTTCAATGAAACTTGGATGAAGTGAATCAGACATGTGAGCGGAGAGGTGGATGCTTGGCTGCCCCTTGGATGGCTCAGGAGAGAGCTCCACGTGCCAGCTGGATACCAAAGGATAGAATGTCCACAAATATGGTTGGTCTCTGGAGTGAGGCCAACATGTAAAACAGAATCCAGTGCCTCATGGCTAGTCTGCTCTGCCAGTGTAGCCCCCAGAGTGCCCAGGAAAAGGATGCAGCAGAGGGCAGGTACAATAGCACCTCAAAATACTATTACCATAATATATTGGTAATAATAATTGGCAATTACAATTATAATTTCAGACTTCAAACATAATTTCGAAATGATGTTTCAATGAGGGATGTTGCTTTCTCTCTAAGGCACATACACCATTTAAAAAAAAAAAGATTCGCTTATTACCTGAAAGAGAGAGAGAAAGAGCTTGTGGCACACGTGGGGGCAGGGGCAGAGGGAGAGAATCTCAAGGAGACTCCCTGCTGAGCACCGAGCCCTACCCAAGGTTGGATCCCGTGAGATCATGATCTGAGCTGAAATCAGGAGTTGGACGCATAACCGCCCACCCGACTTAATTTTTTTTTTTTTAAGTCAAAAGGATCCATACAAAGCTGCTAGCTCTTTGCATAAGGCTTTGTTTTCCTCGGTGGTAATTGTTTTTGTTTTTTCCTGAACATTCCTGCCTCTTCAGGGCTGACATTGTGTGGTCTCCTGCTAGCTCAAGCCGTCTCTCTGGTGGGAGGCCTATGGGTGCGCGGATGCCCTCTTGCCATTCTGTCCCACTTGTCTACTGGCTTCTCTGGAAAACAGTGCAGAGGTCAGGGCTGCACTGAGAGAGAATGGAGCTACCTTGCTGGCTTTATTTTAAAGAAGCAACTCACAACACAAAAACCCTCTATTCTTCTAAAAAGTCTTTCTTTTTCCTGTTCTGCTCTCTGTTTCCATGGAAATAGAGCTAGTCACCAAGGGTGTAAGTCAATGACTGTGACTATTGTACATTGTTCCTTGTTCTCTCCTCCACGATTTTGATTCTATTTGCCCCCTTTGTCAATGGGCAAGGTACCGTCACTGTAAAGCCTTGGATCAGACAGTGAGTCATCATTGGCACCAAGAAGAGGGGAATGTACAGGCTTTCAGAAGACTCCCTTCCTACTCATTGCCATCAAACCTTGGAATAAATGCAACCAGAGGAGTTGATAGGGGTCAGGGGCAGATTTGATTCAGTCCCCCAAAACGTCAAGTCCAGCTTAGAGGCTCAGTAACAAAGGTGCTCCCTGGCTTGATATGGAGCCTTAGCTATTTGGCTAGTTGTCCCCTCAGGGAAGAAATAAGTCAGGGCAGGCCCATACTGAAGCAGAGTAGATTTCTTCTGGTATACTGAACACTGTTGGCACCCCACCAGACTCCCTCCATTCTTTTTACTAATGCCCTGTGCCCATTCCCCAGCACCTGCAGGGTTTGTAGCTAATGATTGGCACCTGGGACCTTCAGGGGATCGTCCCTGGACATAAGAGTCACCTCATTTGTACAGAGTTGGTAAATGTTTAACAACTTTCTGTGTAAAAACACCACCAGCCAAAGGAAAAAAAATCCCTAAAAAAACACAAAGTCCTGGCTTGTATCATCTACCATTTTCCGTGGTGTAAATACTCCCACAGTGGCTGATTTTGAGCTACTGACATGACATTGCTGAATTTGGAGTTGGGAATCATTGCCTCTCAGGAGCCAGTGCAAACTGGTTCCAGCACATCACTAGTTGGAAGGGCCTGGGGTTTCCACTTGCACCCTGTCCACTGCCAGGCAGCTATGATGGGCTGGTAGGGAAAACAAAACCCAGCTCCCTTGTCACTAGACAGAGCAAACTCAGAGGTGCAACTAGCACTCTAGAGCTCCTTCTGGAAATCTGGCTGAGTCTGGGACTTCCCATGAAAGTGTACCTTTGCTTGGTTTCCTCCCCTTTGTCATCCTGCTTCTTCTACTCCCTTCCTGGCTTCTCCCGGGGGCACTTCCTTAATGAGTCATTGGTACCCAAATCCTCATCTCAGGGTCTGCTTCTAAGTGCCACTGACCTGAGATAGCCGAGAGCACGGGGTACTCTGCCAGGGGCAGAGAGAGACCCTTCTTTTAAAAAAGGTTTGCTTAAAAGGTAGGCAGTAACAGTAAGTGACAGTGACAGTGTTATGGTTACTTTGGGGACTTGTAGCTTTCAGATTTTAGGGCTCTGTGGACTAGCATTGGAGGATATAGAGCAAAAAAGACATCATTGTAATCGTTCCTTGAAAATTCTCTGAGTGTATCCTGCCATCTTGAGGAAGGCATAGTGGAGACAAGCCAAGGACAGGCCAAGGCTAGTAGGTTAGGGAGTTATATGTGAAGACCCTATTTGAGGGAAAGGGCCTCAGTGAGAATAATGAAAGCAACCAATAGTCATTATCATTTCCTGAGACCTTGCTGTGTGCCAAGCACATGCTAAGGGCTCTACTGATCCATATTCAGTAATATGTTTACATAAAAAGACTTTATTGAGCACTTACTATATACTAGGCACTGTTCTAAGTACCAGCAGTCACAGAAGGAAACAAAACAAAGTCCCTGCTCTCCTGGAGCATTCACTCTAGTTTGGGGGAGACTGACAAACAGGGTTATAATATGTTAAATGATGCGAAGAAAAAGAAAATGTAAAGAAATGCAGTGACTGCGGGAGGCTGTGTATTCATTTCCTAGGGCTCTAATAATAGACTACCACAAACCGGGTGGCTCACAACAATGAGAATTTATTTTCTTGCAGTTCTGTAGGCTGGATGTCTGAAACCAAAGTATTGGCAGGGCCACATGCTCCCTGAAGGCTCTAGAGGAAAATCTATTCCAGGCCTTTCTTTGAGCTTCTGGTTTTGCTGGCAAGCCTTAGTGTTCTTTGGCTTGTAGACACATCACTCTAATCACTGCCTTTGTTGTCTCGTGGTATTCTCCCTTGTGTGTCTTCATGTCTCTTCTCTTCTAAGAACATCAGCCATATTGAATTAAGGCCTACAGTGATGAGATATGACCTCATCTTAATTTGATCACATCTATAAGATGTAATTTCCAAATAAGGTCACACTCACAGGTACTGAGGGATGGGATGTCAAGAAATTTAGGAAGACACAACTCAACTCACGACAGCTGTTATTTTTTATACAACAAGGTGTCCTCTCTGATAATGTGACATGTGAGCAGAGACCTGGACAGAGTGAAAGAATGAGCCAGAGTGAGCCATGTAGCTATTAAGAAAAACAGTAAGTGCAAATCGTCTGCGGCAGGAGTAGACTTGGTAGAGGCCTGGAGCATGAAGGAGGCTAGTGTTTCTAGAGTACAGTGAGCAAGCAGGGGAGTGGGGTGGTAGGAAGCAAGGCCAGAAATATAGCAGAGGGATAGATTATACAAAGTCTGATGCTGATCATGGAGAGGGGTCGCTGAGCAGAGGAGTGGTGTGATTTGACTTACATTTTTAAAAGATCCCTCTGGCTGCTATGTGGGGAGTAGATTGAGGGAAGGGATGGGGGAAACAGGGAGGCCAGTGGGAGTCTGTGACAGACACCTAGGTGACACATGATACTGATTTGGAACAGAGTGGTAGCTGAGAAGGTGGTGAGAAGTGGCTGAATCCTAGGCAAATTTGGAAGGTAGCACCCAGCACAGCATCTGCTCATCTAACCCCCTCGACAACACGATGAGGTAAGTACCTATTATTCCCATTTTACAAACAAGTAAACTAGGGCTCAGGAAGGTTAATGAGCTTGTCCAGAATCACTCAGCTATTGGTAGGAGGTAGAGTGAGGCCTGGCACCCAAGTCTGTCCAGCACTGGCACCAGTGATCTCAGCAGCCATGCTAAAGGTTGGATATCTCTTTTGATTTCACCTGCGTGAGTGTGGCCTGTGGGTGGGGAAGAGTCTGAATGATGGTCTCCAAAAATGTATGCCCATGTCCTAACCCCAGAACCCATGGTGTGACCTTATTTGGAAGGAGGGTCTTTGCAGATATAATTGAAGTCAAGGATCTTAAGATGAGGAGGTTATCCTGGATTCTACAGGTGGGCCCTAAATCCAATAAGTGTCCTGATAAGAGACAGAAGAGAAGACAGACACAGAGAAGGTCATTTGAGGACAGAGGCAGACATTATAGCAATTCATCCACAAGCCAAGGAATACCTGTAGTCTCCAGAAGCTGGAAAAGACAAGGAAGGGCCTCCCCACTCACACCCCAGAGCCTTCAAAGGGAGCATGGCCCTGCCGACACGTTGCTTTCAGACTTCTGGCCTCCAGAACTGTAAGACAATACCTTTCTGTTATTTTATGTCACCAAGTTTATAGTCATTTGTTACAGCAGCCGTAGGACACAAATAGAGTCAGACAGAGATGAATCTTTCTTCAGCTCAGCCAGTATGAGTTGAGGAAACTGGAGATTATCTAAACTCTCTGAACTTCATTTTCCTTATTTCTGTATTGCAGACATATACCTTCCTTACAGAGCCCTTGGGAGTATTAAATGAAAGAATGTTTTGAAGTGCTTTAAGGTTAAAGAACAGAGCAGGCTCTCCTGTCAGGATGTGGCTACAGAGCAGGTGTCCTTAGATGGAAGCAAAAATCAAACTGAATTAACATCAAATGAAGTTATTCTTGGAGGCCATTTCAGGCTTAGACTGTTCTCTGGTCACTTTAAACCTACTTACTCTTATTGAAATATATATTGATATGTGGCAGTACAATTATTTACTCCTTCCTAGCTTAAGCAAATTAGTGTGCATTTCTATGACGAAAAAAGTAAGAGTTCTATCTGCAAGATAGCTTAGCCCCAGTCATGTGTGCTTGGAATGGTTGTCATATGAGGTGATAGGAAGAGTGTGAGTTTCCCTGTGCTATGCTGAACTGAAAAATCTTAGAAAGTGCTGACATCTTGTTCCTTAAAAGCTTTCTGAAGACTGTTGTACATTCATTTGGCCGAATGGTTACAGGGAGAGAAGGTTGTCAGCTAAGAGGCTGTCAGGGACTAAGATGCTGTCAGGAGTCAGATGATTTGATTGGCCCCTGCCACCTATCAGGGAGTGAGGTCTCCGGGAGACTGGGCAAGGGAATGGGCTGGTGGTTTGAAAACTTGCCCACAGATTCAATGACTCTCCTCTCATCAAGAGGTGGAGTCTGACTGCCTTCTCTTTGAATATACACTGGCTTCTAAGGAACAGGATTCTAATTGACACTTTTGCAGTAATCATTTCTGCTGTTACGCAGAAGTGTTACTTCCTCATCTAAGTCATAAAATTCAATACAGCTTCTGTGTGGTTCTCTCTCTTTCAGATAGACACCTTTGGACCTCTGAGCCATCATACAAGAAGACTGGTTACCTTGAAGCCACCACATTGGAAAGACCACGTGGAAATAGAGAATGAGGTTTGAGGAAGCCCAGCTGTTTGTTTGCAGCCCAGATGAAGACCTGTGAGCCAAGAGGCCTCTGAGATGCTCTCACCTCCAGCAATTATTGGTCTGCGATTACATCACAGACTCTGAGTGAGACATTACCAAGCTAAGCTTAGTCAACCCCCAGACTGGGAGAGGTTATAACAAATGGCCGTGAGTGTTCTATGCGAAGTCTGGGGTTAGTCTGTCATGCAGCAATAGATAACTAGAACAGAAGAGTGTATTTAGGCGATGACCAGTGCAGTGAAAGGGGAAGGAGAATGAATGAACTATAGGGGTGGCAGGGTATGGTGGGATGTAGTGGCAGGGAGTTGCTGCTGGAAAGCTCTGGTTGGCCATGGGAATTTGCCATATTTGTTATTCATTTATTCAAGTTTATTGAGGCCCCACTTCAGTAGACACTGAGGATATGGACAGAAATAAGACTCAGTACCTTCACTTTAGAAGCTTACAATCTAGGGGCGCCTGGGTGGTTGAGCATCTGCCTTCGGCTCAAGGTGTGATCCCAGGATCCTGGGATGGAGTCCTGCATCAGGCTCACTTGATGGAGCCTGCTTCTCCCCCTGCCTATGTCTCTGCCTCTCTCTGTGTGTCTCTCATGAATAAATAAATAAAAGCTTTAAAAAAATGCTTACAATCTAATAAGGTAAATGAGGGTAATAAACATAAGAATCCAAGGTGTACATTGTGGTGTCTCTCCTGATTGGATGAGGTCCCAAATGTGGGGCAACCATCAGGTGGAAGCCAGCCAGTGGTGTGGGCAGTGATTCACCCAAGGTAGAACAAAGATAGAAGTTGGTTGAATACATCACAAGGGAGTGGCGGGCGGGACAGCAGAGACTGTCAGCACTGAGGCAGTGGGTGGGGGCTGTTTTTAAAGAGGAAAGATGAGGAGGTATGGCAACACATGGAATCTTCCCTTTTTTGGTAACTGTGTTTGGTTGTAAGTGGCCCATTGGTCAGTTAGGGCCTATGGATATTACAAGGGGGATCACCTGATGGGCCTGTGTGTATTCAGCTAGGGGGTCACTGTGGGCCCTTCTGCCTTACTCTTCATTGCATTGCTCAAACCTGTCATCTAAAAGCAGCCTTGAGTATTATGCTGAGTGAAATAAATCAATCAGAGAAAGGCAATTATCATATGGTCTCATTCACATGTGGAATATAAGAAACAGCGCAGAGGATCATAGGGTAAGGAAGGAAAAACTGAATGGGAAGTCATCAGAGGGCAGCCCTGGTGGCTCAGCGGTTTAGCACCGCCTTCAGCCCGGGGTGTGGTCCTGGGGTCCCGGGATCGAGTCCCACATCGGGCTCCCTGCATGGAGCCTGCTTCTTCCTCTTCCTGTGTCTCTGCCTCTCTTTCTCTCTGTGTCTCTCATGAAATAAATAAATAAAATCT
Source organism: Vulpes lagopus (assembly GCF_018345385.1). Classification (NCBI taxonomy): domain Eukaryota; kingdom Metazoa; phylum Chordata; class Mammalia; order Carnivora; family Canidae; genus Vulpes; species Vulpes lagopus. Next base: position 39,239,712 of record NC_054848.1, read on the forward strand.
TAAAAAAAGGAAGTCATCAGAGAGGGAGAAATACCATGAGAGACTGTTAACTATAGGAAACAAAGGGATGTTTGAGGGTTGAAGGAGGGGAGGTGGGTGGAGGGATGTGCATGAAGGAGGGCATGGGATGTGATGCACTGGGTGTTATGCACAACTGATAAATCACTGAACAGGACATCTAAAACTAAGTATGTACTTTGTGTTGGCCAATTGAATTTATATTTTTTAAAAATGAAATCACCCAGACATCTCTGAGGGGAAAAAAGTGGCCTCTACGTTCTCCTCTGAACAATCATGGCCTTAAATCTTGAAGGTGGATGAAGATGGAAGGTCTTCTCTTCTGTAATTTTTTCCTGCGCAACTAGGGGCATAGAGATGTCCCTACCCATGGGTCAACACTAATCAGTTGGGAATTTATATGTAGGAATTACAAAAGGCAGAGGCTGTTGTGTCTAGGGTTGATAACATTCAGGAGTCTTCTTGAGCAGAGAGGATCATCTATTGGCTTACATTAGGGAGAGGGAAGGAGTCTTGGCACCAGGTGGAAAGACATGAGAGAAAACAACAAAACATAATTAGCATAACAAGAAAAAGAAGCCCAAATAAGAGTCCTTTGGTAGTTGACAGAAATCTTCCACCAGTCTTGGAGTTGAACCAATCATTAAAGGAAACAGAGGGATCCTTTAAAGTGCCAATATGAGTATTTATGTCTTCTAGTAACTGTCACTATTCTGTGGTAATCTGGAGTATATACATAACATTCTGTTTTTTTTTTTTAAGATTTCATTTATTCATTCATGAGACACACACACACACACAGAGGCAGAGACATACTCAGAGGGAGCAGCAGGCTCCCGGTGGGGAGCCCAATGTGGGACTCAATCTCAGAACCCCGGGATCACACCCTGAGAAGAAGGCAGATGCTCATCCACTGAGCCACCCAGGCATCCCTATAATATTCTGTTTTAATAAAGCATGGACGTGAGTTGCCATCAGGGTATAAAAGACCATTTCTTTTAAATTTATTATTTTTTTATTTTTTTTTTAAATTTTTATTTATTTATTTATTATAGTCACAGAGAGAGAGAGAGAGGCAGAGACATAGGCAGAGGGAGAGAAGCAGGCTCCATGCACCGGGAGCCTGACGTGGGATTCGATCCCGGGTCTCCAGGATCGCGCCCTGGGCCAAAGGCAGGCGCCAAACCGCTGCGCCACCCAGGGATCCCTCTTTTAAATTTATGGGTGACTACGAGTTGCATTTGGTTTAAGGCAGCTGCTGTAAGCTTGGCTAAAGCCTCTATCTGTAATTTTACATCAATAGAGGCAGCTCCTAGGACAAACTGCCTAAGGGATAAAACCATTGAGAAGCCCTCTTTGAGAACTAGCCTTAACAATATGCTAATAATGAAGAATCACTGGCAAGTGGGAGAAGACCTGTCTGGGAATATGGGCATCCCCAAGTGCATCATCCAATCCAAGCATAAGTGGGGCCATCCATTATTTCCACAAGTCCGCAGTTAACCCCATGAAGTGGGGTGCACTCTGGCTCTTAAGGAGTGATTTTGTCATCACAGCCACACAGAATTATTCAAGGTGTTAGTTGAGTTATACAATTGTTGGGGAGTCCATTCCAATTTCCAGCTGTTTAAATAATCATATGCCATGGGGTTCTGTTGTTATCGCCACAGAATAAGAAGCATGAAGACTGCCTATACATGATCTATTGTGGCCATTTTTCTGAAGTTTACCTCAAGTTTTTTAGCTTAGGCAAACAATAAATATTCAAAGACAACCATGATAAACTAGAATTTAACATTCACAAAGGTATGTATTGAAACAATTTTTCTCTAAGGTTTTATCTGTTTATTCATTTTTAGAGAGAGACAAAACATGAACAAGGGGAGGGGCAGAAGGAGAGGGAGAGGGAGAGAATTTCAAGTGGATTCTCACCGAGCAAAAAACCCAATGTGGGGCTCAATCTCACAACCCCAAGATCATGATCAGAGACAAAATCAAGAGTCAGATGCTTAACCATTTGAGCCACTCAGGCGCCCTCCTAATTTTTCTCTTTAAAATCACCCTTATTTCCAGGGTGATGCCTGGGTGGCTCAGTTGGTTGAGTATCTGACGCTTAATTTTGGCTCAGGTCATGGTCTTGGGGTCATGAGATTGAGCCCTGCTTTGGGCTCTGTGCTGGGAGTGGAACCTGCTTGAGATTCACTCTATCCCTCTTCCCCTCCCCTGCTCTCTCTCTCTAAAAAATTTTTTTAAAATAATAAAATCACCCTTATTTCCAGAGATAGCCAAATCAAGACTAATTCATTTGCAAAACAAGTCCAATTTTAAAAAGCTTGGCCTCATTATTTACATAAGCTCAGCAAGAATAGTGATTGATCATATAGATCTTTTAAAATCTGCTTTGCTGGAACTTTTTATAAGGAAACTCTACTGAACTTTCAGTTGTCTCTCAAGGCCAGGAGCCAAGCCAAATACTTGCCATCAGACATGCCCACATTACCTGTAGATTTGGGAAAATTCCTCTTCTTAAGGTCTCCAAAATATCCTGAGGTTCCTGCACCTGCCAGGAAGTGTCATTCTTCACCTACCTGGTAAGGCTGCTGGGAACTCTGTAAGCAAGGGATCAGGCCAACATTACCAAGGTGTTCTACTGGCTTGATAAATTCAATCTTAGTTCCTTAAAGCTGTCTGGTCATATCTGAGTCTCTGCACGTCTCTCAAATACGACATTCCAGCCAAAGCCTTGGTAAAATAACCAGTGTTTCCAATGGTGTCCTGTTACAAGGAGAACAGACTCTTATTGAACTTATGTAAATAACTATGATTGCCATGGAAGAAAGAATACTCACTGAGACTTTTTGAATTTCAGAGGGTTCAGGTAGAGAGAAAGGTTCAATGCTTCCATTTGTTCACAAATGAATACTTTGTCACATTTCTGTAAGTCATAGATATCTTAAGAGTAAATTTCCTTAATCTGGAAGAGCAAACATTAGAGAATCAGCAGTGTTTCAAACTGGAGTCATAATAACTATAATAATCTTCCTCAATTCATTTAGCCCTATGTTACTAATTCTTATTCAGTTTGAATGCACCCTTTTAGTTACTCCTGGAAATTCTTACTCATTTTAGTTTTATGATTTTAAAGATATCAAAAACCTGTATTTGTTGAAAGTCCTCAGGGTGCCTGGGTGGCTCAGTCTGCCTTCAGCTCAAGTCATGATCCTGGGATCCTGGGATCGATCCCTACATTGGTTTCCCTGCTCAGTGGGGAGTCTGCTTCTCCCTCTCCTTCTGTCCCTTCTCCACCCAGATGGTCTCTCTCTCTCAAATAAATAAATATTTTAAAAGTCCTTTTTTGAATCTCCTTAAAGATGGAACATGTTTTGCAAGAGCATCAGAACAATAAGTATAAATGACAAAAGACTCACAAATAGACATGATTGAAGATCTGAGAGTTCATTACCATGCAATTGACAAGGAAATTCAGTTATTTCTGTGACACATAACATTTTAATAATTAGAATATCAAGTGATGACCTTATACTAGAACACAACATACCAAAATAAACAAGCCTAATTAGTCAAAAGAGACTTCATTTACAATTCAAATCTTGGAAATTTGCTAAAATCTCAGAAAGTTTTATAAAGCATATGCCTAAATAGGATTATAGATCATCAAAGACCTGATAAAGACAAACATAGAAGCTCTTTTTGGGCAAAGAGAAAAAAAACCTTTGTTCACATTTTCTTATCAAGAGTAGACCAACAATTCAATAAAACTGTTTTTAACAGAGAAAAGCAGAATTTCAATGCTGTAATAGTGTATTTTTAAGATTCATTCATTTTGGGTGCCTGTGTGGCTCAACCAGTTAAGTGTCCGCCTTTGGCTCAGGTCACAATCTCAGGGTCCTGGGATTGAGTCCTACATGAGGCCCCTCATTCAGCGAGGAGTCTGCTTCTCCCTCTCCCTCTGCCCTTCCCCTCTCCCATGCTCATGCAAGCTCTCTCACACCCGCTCTCCTTCTCAAATAAATAAATAAATAAATAAATAAAATCTTTTATAAAAAGATTTAATTTATTCATTCATGAGAGATACAGAGAGAGGGAGAAGCAGAGACACAGGCAGGGGGAGAAGCAGGCTCCATGCAAGGAGCCTGATGTGGGACTTGATCCCGGGTGTCCACAATCACACCCTGGGCTGAAGGCGATGCTAAACTGCTGAGCCACCGGGGCTGCCCTAAATAAAATCTTTTTAAAAATTCATTCATTTCAATCTTAGTCTGACCTGACCACACATATAATTACTTTCCAAAGAGTTCCCTTCACAAGCCTACAATTTTTTCTTTTTGCATTCAGAATTTGTTTTTTTAAAGATTTTATTTATTTATTCATGAGAGACACAGAGAGAGAGAGAGAGTGAGAGAGAGAGAGGCAGAGACACAAGCAGAAGGAGAAGCAGGCTCCATGCAGGGAGCCCGACATGGGACTTGATCCCAGGACTCCAGGACCACACTCTGGAGCCAAAGGCAGGTCCTAAACCTCAGAGCCACCTAGGGATCCCCTGCATTCAGAATTTGTCCCAAGCCATTTCTCTGCAAACAACCAGTCTCTTTTTAGGACAAAATCACTTCCTTTTTCCTCCAACAAAAATGTATTCTCATTCCTTATATCTTTCTTACACATCTCTTACTTTCCCACATACAGAGTTGCTTCCCTTATTTCCATCACTCTTAATTATGTTTAGCAGAATTTTAACTCTTAGAAACCTTACCCTCCAGTGAAAACTAAGTAGGAACCGATTGTGAATTGTCTGTTACACCAGAATTCTTCAGATGGCAAATTTATTAATACATTTTTTATTTTATTTTATTTATTTTTTATTTATTTTTTAAATTTTTATTTATTTATGATAGTCACAGAGAGAGAGAGAGAGAGGCAGAGACACAGGCAGAGGGAGAAGCAGGCTCCATGCACGGGGAGCCTGATGTGGGATTCGATCCCAGGTCTCCAGGATCGCGCTCTGGGCCAAAGAAAGACAGGCGCCAAACCGCTGCGCCACCCAGGGATCCCTATTAATACATTTTTTAAAGATTTTATTTACTTATTCATGATAGAGAGAGAGAGAGAGAGGCAGAGACACAGTCAGAGGGAGAAGCAGGCTCCATGCCGGGAGCCTGACGCAGGACTCGATCCCGGGACTCCAGGGACTCCAGGATCGTGCCCTGGGCCAAAGGCAGGCACCAAACCGCTGAGCCACCCAGGGATCCCTATTAATACATTTTATCAATAAGGCACAAAGCATGTTTTCTAACAGACCTAAGTATCCTTAGTTTCTCTGCAGTAAGAAATCAAAAGCACAAACCTATGTTCAGTAATCAACGCTTTAGTATTTTGTCTCATTTGGAAAGGACTTAGATGTCCAAAGAATTCAATCCAATTTGTCAACCAAGCAAAACTTTAAAGTGTCAGATTATCAAAGACTTTGAAAGCTATCTAAACAATTACCCATGAAAACCTTGAGACACCAATAATTAACCATCATTTTAAATCATCTTTTTGCTAGCAAATTGCCACAGATAATACAAGCTTATTTGACCTTCAGTAATACTTGGTAGAATAAAAGTTTCCTATTTAATTCTGATAACTCTACAAAGACATATCTATCTTAATTAAAGCAGCAAACTTAAATTAGTTTAAATACTGAACTGTATTTCAGCTGCGTCCACTTAAAAGTCAATCAGTTTGTTTCTGATTGTTAGTTTTTACCTGGGGCACGGGTGGGGAAATCTGAAGCGGGTGGTGATGCAGAAAAATGTTGGGGTTCAGAGCCCAAGGCCAAGCAAGAATTCTTGAGATGTTTTCATGCAAAAAGGTGGTTTTATTAAAGCACCGGGACAGGACCTGTGGGCAGAAAGAACTTTGCTGGGGTTGTGATGGGTGACTGATTATATAATTTCAAGTTAGGAGGGGGTTAGGGACAGCACAAGCCTCTGAGGTATTTTGGAAACAAGGTTCTCAGGACCTTGAGGGGACTACCTGTTGTTAGGAAAAGGTCACTTATTACTGCCTAATAAAGCCTGAGTCATGAGACCCTTCAGATGTCTATCGGTGGGTCATATGCTTGGGGGATGATTGCCAGCTTGGGGGAGGGTTGAGATAAAGGAAGTTTCCAAAGGAATTTGTATATTTTAAAGTAGATTTACAGGATCTTGGGCGGTTGGGGTAATGTTAAGCCAAGATGGCCTTTTGCCCTCAGTGAAGTATTATCAAGCTAAGATGGCCTTTTGCCCTTACAAAGTATTAAGATTGGCAAATTGAACTCCAATAAAAAAATATAAAAAAGAAAGCACTGCTTAGTTTCTAGAGTAATGTTACTCTGCGTGTTTGAGGGACTTGTCAATGGGCTGTCAGTAGTAAGGAGATTTAGTTTTTATTTTCTCTTTGTTTCGCACATCAGGTGGTGTAAGTCCAAGGGGGTGCTCTCTCCTTGACAGGGAGGGTAGGAGGAGCCAATGGTGCTGGAGGCACCAAGGATGTTAAAGGAGCCAGTTATGCAGGCAGCACCCAAAACGGTGCAGAAACAGGAGCGGGAGTGCAAGGCAGAATAAGTGAGGTGCCTAAAAGCTCAGAGGCAGAGGAAGGGGACTCCTGGTTCTAAAGCTTCTCAGCTCCACGAGATGAACAGATGACATGTTTTTGTACCACCACGTGGAAATAGACAAGTCCATGTTGGAAACTTCCCTGAAATAAGAGGAGGTTTGGCAGTTGCTTAGGATTATTCCTTAAAGTCCTTCTGGAGGTAGACCAAACAGAGACAGTTGGCTCCAATTATCCTAGCCATTAACCCAGGAAATGAATGATGGAGAAGCCCCCACATATCACAAGTAACCTGGGTGTGTTAGGAGGATCAGAGTCAGCATCCGCTTCATTAGCGATGGCCTGTGTTTCCTCCAGCAACCTGGGTTCATTAGGAGGAGGCCTATTTAGACAATCGTCATCCAAAAGGTCAGGGAGGGGCGTTGATTAGCCTGGTTCATGGCCAAACATATTCTGGAAGAGGCCCTTAGGTCGGGGTCTGAAACAGAGCAAGACACTGTTTCCAGTTATTGTGGAGGTTGGGGTTTTGGGACAATGCCACAGAGGTTTGCATATCTGGGACTTCCGACCATTTGTAGGAGTTCCAGCGAAGGAGGTCAAGCTGGAAAATAGTATGATAAGAAAGTTCTGTGGAAGGGCCGTAAACTCTTGATCTGGGTGTTTGTAATGAGGCCAGGAAACATAAAAAGATGAGACATTTTTTCCCCTCAGCCCTTGTGGGTCAAATGTGTTCCAGCTTTTCAGAATAGAGCTCAAGGATGAGTCTAAGGAACAGAGGGGGTCGGTCCTATAGTGGGAAAGACGGGCTGCGCATTCCCGAAGGGCCGTCCCGCCAAAGGGAATGGAGTCCCGGCTTGCGGTCGACATTTCGGTCAGGCCTTCCTGCTGACCTGCAAAAGGACCCGCCCTTAGATGAGGCGACCGTGTTTGTGGGTGTCACACCAGGAGGGCCTGGGCCAATGGCGAATGGCGAACGGCAAATGGCTGTGGAGCTTCGGGGGGGGGGCATCCCCGGCAACAGGTAGAGCCAGACACCAGTTTGGCCCGACTGGGCCAGAATGAGGAGGGTGGGGACGTACTACCCAGCCGCGGGTCAAAATGGCGGCTGGAAAAGGCGGGAAACAGAGGCAGACGCAGCCAGCGTCAGGGAAAGTGTCTCGACCTAGTCTATAAGGTGTGCGGATTCGCCCTGGGCTTGTTTCTGCTGCCAGGGGGACACAGGTCTGGAGCAGAGCCCTGGGCCCGCAGGTAGAAAGCAGACGAAAGGAGTCCTTGGCCCTCACAGGCGTGGGCAGTCTGACATGTTGGCCCTCAGCCCTTCAGACCACACCAGGCAGCCGCCCTGGCCGGAGACCCTCACTTCTCTGGAAGGTGCCAGGGTTAGGCTGCCTGAGGGCTGAAAAGACAAGGGACACGGAGGCGTTGATCCCTCCGGAGGACAAAAGGGGAAATCCCTCACCATTTCGGGCCAGGCTGGTACAGCTGGACACCCCTAGAGCCGCGGATCCTCACCAAAGAGTCCCCCGGCCGGCGGCCTGAGCTCCCTCAGGACCACTAGAGTCGGTCCACCCAGGGAAAGCCCTGGGAAGTTCCTGGAGAATCTGGGGAGAGCCCCTGACCGGCAATGGGGCCTCGTGCGGGGTTCCCCCAAATGTAGGGAGCCCTAAAGTCTCCCCGCATGGGACACCCAATGTGAGGTATCTCCTGATCGCTTGGGGGCCCCCAAAGGTGGAGCCACGAGCAGGTGGAAGCCAGGGCTACCGCAGGTGGAAAGGGTTCACCCAAGGCAGAACAAAGGAGGTGCAAGTTTATTGAATCCACCCGGAGGGAAATGTGGGCGGGAAAGCAAAGGAGACGATGTGGGCAACCAGGCAGAGGATGCGGCAGTTTTTCAAGGGGGAAGGTGAGGAGGTATGAGGACATATTGAATTCTCCCTTTTTTGGTAACTGTGCCTGGTTGTAAGTAGCCCATTACTCAGTTAGGGCCTATGGATATCTTGATGGGGGTCGCCGGATGGGTCTGTGTGTATTTAGCCAGGGGCTCACTGCGGTCCCTTTTGCCTTTCTTTACATTCCATTGCTCACCCCTGTTGTCTAAATGTTGCCTCCCTGGGTGGCTCAGCGGTTTGGCACCTGCCTTCAGCCCAGGGCATGATCCTGCACCGTGGGATCGAGTCCCACATTGGGCTCCCTGTGTGGACCCTGCTTCTCTCTCTGCCTCTCTGTGTCTCTCATGAATAAATAAATAAAATCTAAAAAAAAAAAATAAAAGTGGCCTCTACATACATGATATACATGTAGCATGGGAAGTGAGCATTTTTATTATTTATTTATTTAAAAGATTGTGTTTATTTTTTCATAAGAGACAGAGAGAGGCAGAGACACAGACCAAGAGAGAAACAGGCTGCCCACAGGGAAGGAGATGCAGGACTCCATCCCAGGACCTCACAATCACCACCTGAGCTAAAAGTGGACGCTCAACCAGTGAGCCACCCAGATATCCCAACAATCATTTTTTTGTCTGGAAGCGGAAAAGGGACATCTGAGAGTCAGGTAAGCCTTCTTTGAGGGTCAGAATTTTGAAGGATGAATAGAAATAAAGAGGGGTTGACTGTGATGCTAATGAATATTTCACTATAGGTGCTCTATAGAGGCCCTCTCTAGGAGCCCCTCACATGCACTGCCTTTCCAAAGCTCTTGGATGGGCCTTAGGAATACATTGTTCTATATTTTTGTAAAATTTGAAAAAGATATTTTAACTGTAATTGGTTAAGACCTTGTATATTATTCAAGGTTCTCTAGAGAAACAGCATCTATCTATCTATCTATCTATCTATCTATCTATCTATCTATCATTTATCTATCAGGAATTGGCTCACATGATTATGGAAATGAAAAGTCCCAAGACCCAGGAGAGCTGGTGGTATAGTTTCAGTACTGATCCTAAGCCTGTGAGCCAGGAAAACTGATGCTGTAAGTTCCACTCTGAGGGGCTTACTCAAAGTTTTTGTGTTACAGGTTTTCAGTTGATTTGGTGAGGCTGACTCACATTAGGGAGGACCATCTGTTTTACTCAGTCTGTGGATTCAAGTGTTCATCTCATCCAGAAGCATCCTCACAGACACACCAAGCATAATGTTTGACCAAATCTCTGGGTACCCTGTGGGCCAGTCAAGCTGAGGCATCATACCAAACATCAGAGACCTCTCTGTCTGTCTCATTGCAAATGTTACTCCCTGACATTTCCCTTCATGTTGTGTTGTCAGGTAGTGTTCGAGCAACATCAGAATTCTGAGGATCCAACTAAGAGCAAGTTGAGTTGGGCTTAGATTTAGTTTGGGTTTAGTAAGATAAAAATTGATGAGTTTTTTTTTTTTTTTAAGATTTTGCTTATTCATGAGAGGCACAGAGAGACAGAGGCAGAGACATAGGCAGAGGGAGAAGCAGGCTCCTCACAGGGAGCCTGATGTGGGACGCAATCCCAGGACCCCGAGACCCTGGGACCACAACCTGAGTCAAAGCTAGACACTCAACCACTGAGCCACCCAGGCGCCCAAAAATTGATAAGTTCTATAAAGTCACTTCTGTGTATGGTTATTGCTAGTCATCCTGGCATAGAAATGGCCTCTACCATCCACTGTGTAGACACCTTGGTGATACAGAAGTTTTAGAACGAAATATGTAAACATATTCTGGTATCCAGCACCTGAATTACATGGGTAGTGTAAGAAAACATTTGCGCTTTGATAGAAAACTATACATTGTCTAGAAGACACCACTCTGGATTATCAGTTTCTGATTCTGTTGGATAAATTGTAGACAACCTATAGCGATGCAAAATAATTCCTGTCTAACGACATGCAAGTTCTGTCCTGTCTGGTCAACTGACTTACCTAACCCTGTAGAAAAACTGGATTATAAAGTCTCTCAAAGGACCTCTGTTCTGATTGCTTTATAAAAGTAAGTAAGCTTCGGTATATTGAATATTCTCTAATTTACTAGAAAATGAGAAAATGGAAGTTCTAATTTTTAAATGTGCTAGATAAAAAACATTCTTACAGCAACTAACTATAAAATGTTTAGGAACTCAATTTCTTAATTTAGGTAAATCTTTGGTAAATAAGATTAGCTTACTATTTTTGGTTTAATAAAAACAGCTGCATCTTCTCTGATTTATGGGAGCTATGTAGAATGTAAGTACACACTTTATTCTATGTGCTTATGTTCTTTCTCATTTATAGAGATTTACAACCAAATAAACTAGCATTTCTTCTGCTTAATATTTAAGCTTATAAAAACATAAATTTGTGTATGACCAAATTGAGTCATTATTCTCACAAATTTTGTTTCAACAGAAACTATGCTTTGTAGTATGTCCACTTGAAGATTTTTAGGGTGCTCAAAAATTGGATTGATAGTAAATTGAAATAATGGATATTTACTGGATGCCTAGATCATTTCAAGTAAGAATGCTAAAACACTGCTTATGAAGCATAACTTTAAGTTTATATGCTTTTACTTCTTATTTTTTATATGCTTGTAGAGAGGCCATGTCTTTGAGTCTGTTAAGGAATGTGTTCATTTTTGCCACACTCAGAGTTTGTATAAAGAATGTGTGTGGGGATGCCTGGGTGGCTTAGTGGTTGAGCATCTGCCTTCGGCTCAGGGTGTGATCCCAGGTCCTGGGATCGAGTCCCATGTTGGGCTCCCTACAAGGAGCTTGCTTTTCCCTCTACCTGTGTCTCTGCTTCTCTCTCTCTGTGTCTCTCATGAATAAATAAAATCTTTAAAAAAAAAGAATGTGTATGGCCATACAAAGTTATTAGTCATGAGCTCTACACATCCATTAAAATCTTCGTGTGTGATGGCATTTCCCAGTTATTCCCACTCCTCCTGCAGTTTTCTCTGTGACATAGAAATTACTTTGGTTAATAGTTACAGAGGGGAGGAAAAAGCATTTCTTCTACTCTCCTATGTTCTGTGACTGGGGCCTGCAAATTAAGTTGACAAAGGATAGATTAACAGAGGAAAAAACAATTTATTTGTGCATGCAACACACTTGCAAGTGGAACAACTCAGTGGTGAGTAACTCAAAGGGGTGGTTAGAGTTTGGGATTTATATGCCATCTTGATTGGTGAAGGGGAGGGAGACAAAGGCATTTATGAGAAAAATGATTTTTTTGGGAAGAGAAGTGGGTTTTCAGGAGAACAAAAGGAGGTAAGAGAGTTTGTAGTGATGTTTGTCTACGCAGGTATGAAAGTCTCCCTCGTGGGCTATAAAACTCCCCTGGAGAAGGAATTTGGGGTAGATCTTGTCAGCATTCTCCCTTCTGGGAATAGATCCAACCTGAAGAGGAATTTATGGCAGTCTTATTTTCCAGAAGTTCCTGTTTTAGGTAGATAAGGGAAGCTCTAAGAAAATTTTTGTTTTTGTTTTTTATTTTTATTTTTTTCCTGAACATATTGATTCTCAGATGTCTTTAGCTTAAAATAATCTTTATACCAACTCTGGGTTTCCAAGTGAGCCCTCATATTTTTAATAAATATAGGTGGTTAAAACTATACTTAGGAGAAGTAGTTTCAGAAAAATACACTTTTATATGTGCTTCTGTGTTTCAAGAAAAATAGTTTTGTCTTAAAAGCAGCAGTTTTCAAAGTTTTAGTTTTTTGCTCATATTTTTGGGGAGGGAGAGTCTCCAGAATGACCCCCAGAAGGTCATTTGTTGTTTTTCTGGGTTATAATTAATGATATTTACTGCACTGGAAATTGAAAGTGGGAAATTGTTGTTGGTTTGTTTTTTTTAGAGAGAGAGAGCAAGTGCATGGGTGGGGGGAAGCAGAGGGAAAGAGAGAAAATCTTAAGCAGGCTCCATGTCCAGCATGGAGCCTGATGCAAGGCTCAATCCTAGAACCCTGAGATCATGACCTGAGCCAAAATCAAGAATCGAATGCTCAATCAACTGCACTACCCAGGTGCCCTTGAGAAATTATTTGAATGTGTAAATTCTTAAAGACACCAGCGATGAACACATCACATTTTAACAGCATTGTAGTATTGTTACTAAATTAGTTCGGATCCATAAACCCTCTGAGATCTGCCTTAAAATTAAGGGTCGGTTTATTCCAGAATATGAACAAACTTAACAAAATACAAAATTTGGAAAGTGAATTTTATTTGCCTCAGTTTATAATCCTTGAGTCAGATAAGCTATGAAATGGATTAAACTCTGAGCAAAGTTTTCTCAGCTTTCACTGCTTCTTTGATTTACTTTTTGCCTTTACCTATAGCATCAATAGTTACTTTTTCTCTGTACTCTGCCTAGATGACAGTTTGCTACGCTTTCGGTCACTTAAAATAAAAGTTCCTCACTTACTGAAAAGCTAAAATTCTTTATAGGCATGTTAAGAGTCTCATGCTCTACCGACTGCACTAGCTGGGTGTCTTACAGGCATGCTAAAATCTATACATTTAAAAAATGTTGTCACTTTGGTTAAATAAGTAACTGGTTTCTTAGGTACCCATGATCCCATTGTGACCAGGTGTGTAAATCTAGTTTGATAACTTTTTTTTTGCCTTCTCTAAACCAAATCCTAAATAAACAATAATATAAAACCCTCAGGATATCTTTCTATACCTAAAACTATCTCTCAGATATTTCTAATAGCCCCTGGAAAATTATAAAGATTTGTTCTTTCATATTATGAAAAAAATGTCTTAGAAATAATTAAGCTTATTTGATGAGTTACTATTGATTAGTTGCTTGGAGGAGTTGTCAAAGCAGAAGAAATATACAGTGTTTTCTAGGTTAGATATGCATAGGTAATTTTTTTTTCCACAAAAGTATTTTAGAATTTGGATATTGTTTGGGAAGTTTCTAGAGATTTGTCAAAACCCTTGTTCTCTAGGATCTGATTCTGTTTCCTAGAGCTCCGAGGTTGCTTTGGGTGATGATATCAGGCAATAACAGTAGAGTGTTATCAGCCCCCATTTTGAGTGTTATTTAAAATACTTATGTGGCCACAGCCCTTAGTTTTACATTTGAATCTAGGTGAGAAGTTTTCAAGTAGGGATGCCCATAGGATTACTTACAGAGTGTGATATATATGGCAGATGTTTAGGACCTGCTCCAGATTCATGGATTCGCTTTACTTGATGTTCTTGGTATATGCTTGATGTATTCATTATGTATTATGCCTCAGGATTATTATATATATATTATAGACCTAATATAACTTATGTTATATTGGCATTGTATTATAGATTCTGCCTCCATATTTTTCTCTAAAAATATGTTTATCCAATTTTATAAATCAGATACAGTGTTTATTATCTTCCTTAATAACAGCCTTAATCACAATGCTTATAAACATCTGTCTCAAACTTTTTGGATTAGCCTTATTATTCTTTTTTTATGCCACAGAAATAATCACATTTCTTTGTCAGTTGCATTATTCTTGTTATGAACTTTTGTCAGATCTCTCACTTTTGAAAATTATCAGTAGTAAATTAAATTCAGGCATTTTGCTCCTCATCACTGGCCATCGGGGAAATACAAATCAAAACCACAATGAGATACCACCTCACACCAGTGAGAATGGTGAAAACTAACAAGACGGGAAACAACAATGTTGGAGAGGATGTGGAGAAAGGGGAACCCTCCTGCACTGTTGGTGGGAATGTGAATTGGTACAGCCACTCTGGAAATCTGTGTGGAGGTTCCTCAAAGAGTTAAAAATAGAGCTGCCCTACGACCCAGCAATTGCACTGCTGGGGATTTACCCCAAAGATACAGATGCAGTGAAACACAGGGACACCTGCACCCCGATGTTTCTAGCAGCAATGTCCACAATAGCCAAACTATGGAAGGAGCCTTGGTGTCCATTGACAGATGAATGGATAAAGAAGATGTGGTTTATGTGTACAATGGAATATTCCTCAGCCATTAGAAACGACAAATACCCACCATTTGCTTCAAAGTGGATGGACCTGGAGGGTATTATGCTGAGTGCAGTAAGTCAGTTGGAGAATGACAAACATTATATGGTCTCATTCATGCAGGGAATATAAGAAATAGTGAAAGGGATTATAGAGAAAAGGAGAGAAAATGAGGGAAAATATCAGTGAGGGTGACAAAACATGAGAGACACCTAACTCTGGGAAACGAACAAGGGGTAGTGGAAAGAGAGGTGGGCGGGGGGGGGGGGGTTGGGGTGACTGGGTGATGGGCACTGAGGGGGACACTTGATGGGATGAGCACTGGGTGTTATGCTATATGTTGGCAAATTGAACTCCAATAAAAAAAATAAAAAATAATGATAAAACAAAACAAGACAAAAAGTATTATTACTAACAATTCCCTTTTCAATATAAACTTATTAAAATGATTTAAAAAAATAAAATAAAACAGAAAAAAAAATAAATTCAGGTATTTTGAGTCTGCATCATCTACAGATCTTTTTTGGGGGGAGTTGTTTTGTTTTAATACTTCTCTGAAGGCTCTGCAATCAGCATAGGCCAAAGTTCCTGACTTTAACATAGAAAGACTGTCTCAGGGGCATCTGGGCGACACAGTCAGTTAAGTGTCTGACTCTTGGTTTTGGCTCAGGTCCTGATCTTAGGGTCATGAGATCGAATCCTGTGTCAGGCTCCATGCTCAACATGGAGTCTGCTTAAAAGACTCCCTCCCTTTCCCTTTGCCCCTCACCGTCTCACACTCTCTTTCTCTCTCTCTCTCAAATAAATAGATAAATCTTTTTTTAAAAAAAAAAAAGTACTATCTCAGAGCCCCACGGACAAGGAGTGTACAGAGTACTTCAAAGAATAGATTCTTAGGCACAAGTCGCCTGTGGCATCAATTAAAAAACTTTGAAACCATGCCAGTGGGCTGAGTTAATCAGGAGACAGACTCTAACTCAAGACGCAGAGAATCAAGAATTTATTATATACAACTGAGTGCACCAATGAGGGATGATGATAGTTTTTATCTGGAATATTATTGATGCTATTTATAGTTTGCTATAGTCCAAATATATTGTGTCCCCTCAAAATTCATGTGTTGAAACTTAACCCCCAATTTGGTGGTATTAGGAGGTGGGCCTTTGGATGGTGGTTAGGTCACGAGGTAGAGCCCTCATGAATGGGATCACTACCCTTATAAAAGAGCACCTGGACAGCTACTTTGCCCTTTCTGCCATGTGAGGAGATGGCCATCTACAAGCAAGTGGGCTCTCACCGGACTCTGAATCTGGTGGTGACTTGATCTTGGATTTCCCAGCCTCCATCACTGTGAGCAATAAATGTCTATTGTTTATAAGCTACCCAGTCTCTGGCATTTTGTTATAACAGCCCAAAGATACTGAGGCAGCGTTCTATTTTCTATTTATAAGGAAGCCCCTTTTTTTCTTAAGATATCTGTAACCTGTTAAAAACAATACAGTAGACTCAAAATGGGCGCCATGCCACCAAACTGAGAAAATACAGTTTCAGATCTCCCAGAAATGGAATCTTACAGCAGTCAATCAGGAGCTATGTGATCAGCACAACGAAGGTCATCTGCCTGATAGGTCCCTGCCATCCTCTAAAGAAGAGTGACCTTGTCACAACCAATCCACTTTTTGCTAGTATAACTTCCTTGTCCCTGCTCCCTTCTGCGTATAAAAGCCTTTCATTTTGCACAGCTCCTTGGAGCTCCGTTCCGTCTGCTGGATGCGACGCTGCCAGGCTCATGACTTGTTGAATAAAACCAATAAGGTCTTTAAAATTTACTCAGTTCAATTTTTTTTTAACAAACCCATAACAGTTTGGCAGATTCTGCTTTTGTAAAAGACTGAAATGAAACATTTGTAAAAGATCTTTAATCCTCTCTGCCTGACTCCCTTCAGAATTCAAAAACGATTACTGAGTCCTCTTACTTTTTTTTAAAAAGATTTTATTTATTTATACATGAGAGGCACAAAGAGAGAGAGAGGCAGAGATACAGGCAGAGGGAGAAGCAGGCTCCATGCAGGGAGCCCGAGGTGGGACTAGATTTGGGGTCTCCAGGATCACACCCTGGGCCGAAGGTGGCGCTAAACCGCTGAGCCACCCTGGGGTCCCTAGTCCTCTTACTTTTTATGGTGACATGATTATTTGCATAGATACAGTAAGAATCTGTTGTTGTCTTCTTCTTCTTCTTCTTCTTCTTCTTCTTCTTCTTCTTCTTCTTCTTCTTCTTCTTTTTTAACAAGGATATAATTAGAAAAAAAAATTGTGCAACCAAGGCCTTCCTTAAATTGTACTTGAGAATGATGCTCATTTAATCAGAGGTGACCTGCCCATTACAAGGAACTTAATTTGGCTTTTATGGAGCCAATGCTCATGAGGTCCTTAGGGGAAAACTGGCCTGGTATCTGGTACCTCGCCTTATAGGTGGTGAGGAAGGTCATTTCCTGGCAACCCCAGGAAACTCTGGATGAATCGAGGGACCTTGAGAAAAAGGCATTTGCTCAAATTTATAGGTACTGCAGGTGAAGCCTGCAGTGAAAGTTTTCTTGGTGTGGTTTCCCAGCTTCCACACAGCAAATAATAAGAAGCTTTTAAAAGTCTAGTCTGAGATTCCTTATGAAGTTTCCAGCAAACTTAAGAAGGCCTATTATATGGCACATTAACCCTCTTGCTGCACCTATGTAAACAGGCCAAACCTAGTGAGACCAATGTTATTTTTGTGATCATGAAAACTCTTTCTTTAAGATCATTTTTTGATGACAAGTGAGGAGACCGTAGTCGAAAAGTGTGCCTCAGTGGAAAACTATGCATCATCTAAAGGACACGCTCTAGGGTTATGAGATTCAGATTCTATCAGAGCTATTTTATGAATCTTGAAGTTGTAAATAACCGATTCCAATACAAAATAATTATTGGTCATTGATGTGTAAAATCTGTCCTGTCCTATAGAGGTTCAACTGCTCTCCCCCGCCCCCCCCGCTGTAGAAAAAACAGTTCTGCCTTCGTTTGCATATTCATGTCAATATTCTTTTACTCCATATTATTACATTTGTGCTTTTTTGACTTTACCTTTGAATCAGCTGTGATGTCTGCCTGAATCCTTACTAAGTTAAATAAATCTTTCACACATGATCATTTTTATAGCAGTATATGTCATGATTTTAGCTTTTTTTTTTTTGGAGAACTGTCTTTTAACAGTAATGAGGAAAGCAAAGTTTGAAATGCATGAAGGCAGAAGCTAGTCAGATGTGTGAAATTCTGAGTGGAGGATTTGGTTCTCACTGATGCCTAGTCAAAACAGCTTTCTCCTATTAGGAAGTACTTCATGATGCAGCAAATACAATAATACAACTAATGTGCTTTGGAAATGGGCCAGTCCATTAATTAATAAAGTCCATGTATTTATTTAGCAAGTGTTGTGATATTTATGTTACATGCTTTAAAATTTATATGGTGGGGTACCTTGGTGGCTTAGTCGATTAAGTGACTGCCTTTGGCTTAGGTCATGATCTCAAAGTCCTGGAATTGAATTCCTCCTTAGCAGGGAGCCTGCTTCTCCCTTTCCCTCTGCCTGCTGCTCCCCCTGCTTGTGCTCACTCTCTGTATGAAATAAAAAAATAAAAAAATAAGTATATGCTTTTACATTTGTAATTTGATGGGATATAGTTAGTTCCTAATTCTAAAGAAATATTTAGGGGCACCTGGGTGGCTCAGAGGTTGAGCATCTGCCTTTGGTTCAGGTTGTGATACCGGGGTCCTGGGATCGAGTCCCACATCAGGCTCCTGGTGAGGAGCCTGCTTCTCTCTCTGCCTGTGTCTCTGTCTCTCTCTCTGTGTGTCTCTAATGAATAGATAGATAGATAGATGATAGATAGATATGCACTTTCAAATTTAATTTTGTATTTGTAATACTGTGTTCTGTTTCTTTTTTGTTTTAAAGATTTTATTTATTTATTCATGAGAGAGAGAGAGAGAGAGGCAAAGACACAGGCAGAGGGAGAAGCAGGCTCCATGCAGGGATCTCAATGTGGGACTCAATCCTGAGACTCCAGGACCACGCCCTGGGCCGAAGGCAGGCGCTAAACTGCTGAGCCACCCAGGGATCCCCTGTGTTCTGTTTCTTAAAGAGGGCCTCCAAATGTATAAGCTTTAGGCCCTATAATACCTGGATTCCAACCGCCCCACTTAAGTCATGTGTTGTTTTTTTGTTTTGTTTTGTTTTGTTTTTTTAAATGCAGGCTTTTAAAATTTGAATTGGTGGGGTGCCTGGGTGGGTCAGTTGGTTGAGCTGTTCCACTGTTGATTTCAGCTCAGGTCATGATCTCAGGGTTGTGAGATTGAACTTGAGTTAGTTATGATTGCTGTCCCTTTCCACTCTGACTCCTCCATTCCACTTCTTGTGTCCAGTAGCTTTGGAATAGCAAGCAACAGGTGTCAAAGAAAAACCAGAGCTGGACAGTAGTTAGAGTGGTGAAAACAGATTTTATTCAGGACTACTACAATAGAGGAACAGAAACTTCCATATAGAACCAGGCTCAATTCTGAATACAGCTCGGGCAAGTGGGCATTTATAGCCAAGGAGCAGGAAGCGGGGTGTATCTGTGGATGGCACATTGCTAAGAAGAAATGTCAGGGGTCAGGGGGATTCCGGCTGAACTGACCTATCAGGACTCTTGCTGCCAGCAGGCTGGGGTGCTCTGCAGCCCTGGGGAGGGCTGGTGGAGGTTTAAGGAGCCTGATCATATGTTGAGGGTGATCGGATATGAAGGGTGGGGGATTCTGGCTAAAGTGACTTAGCAGGATTCTTGCTAAAAGTGGATGATGCAGAGATAAGCACAGAAGTCAAAAGACTGAGACCCAGTTGAAAAGTTCAGGGAGCCTGAGTAGGTTTGGTCAAGGAGGGTATCTTTGTCATAGATAATGTTAGGAATTCAGCAAAGCGAAGTTGAATTGGGGACACACTTAATTCGGGTCTAGTGGGCTATAGTTATGTGTTTATCAGTCATTTATGTCAAATAAAAAACAAACCCAGACTTCGTAAGGGGAGATTGTACTTGAAAGAATTGTCGCTGGTTTGGGGGAAAAGCCCTGCTGCAATAGGGAGAACACTCTGAGGTAGATCTGCAGGCCTCTCAAGGGCTGAGCAAATAGGGATTTCTTTCACAGGGAGGAGTAAACAAGAAAGAACTGAGCTAGAAAGAACTGAGTTTGGGGAAGAGGAATGGGAGGGTGGCTTGAACAGATCGTGGTAGCTCAGAGAATATTCTACTGGTTTACCCAGGGGTTGCTGTATGCTGTCTCAGGCTGGTGGTAAGCCGAAGTTCAGAAGCTGGGAGGAAGGAAAAAACCTTACCCAAAGTTTGGTTAACAGGCATTATGTTCTGATTGATCAGTGAGGACAACAGTTCAGCTGATAATTTATGAGACAAAGAATGGGAATTGGGAAGGTCTGTGTCTGGCCTTGTCATGGGTAAACAAGGAGGGCATCCATGAGTCTCGGTTATACGGGGTAGGAGCATTCTTTCTGATAAGCTGTGTCCCCCTAACACAAAAGCGTGGTGAGATTTATTAACCATCTCTACTTTCCAGGAGCACAGGGCTCAGGTAAAATTCAACTTTGCCACTTTTGAATGTATTTATTTCTAACTATCCCAATGTAGGAATGGCCTCTAGGAGGAATCCTACTACCCACAGAACTGATCAACCAGGTGTTGTGATTGATATGAAAATATAGGGCTGCTCTTTAAGAGGCGGAGATAAATTCCTAATAAAAGCAATGAATAGGATTGTTGATAATCCAGTTACTGAAGAGAAAGGAGTTCTAAGAACACATTGGAAAAAATTTAAATTCCTTGTTGACTTGACAGGAAATCCTGACATCCATGAAGATAACAAACAGTTCCCCACACAACACACAATAAGACAGTGCGAACATACCAGACGAGTGTTGTCAATGCAAAGAATATTAAACATTCAACAACTGAACAAGAAAACTTGAAACGCCCTGAAAGAAATGTGATAGAGGTTTTCCCAAATTTGATGACTATCCTAAAAATTTACATACTACATGAGTTGTGGAGCTGGAAGGAACATTTCTAAACTATCAATTATAAAAAAAAATAAATTTGAATTGCTTGAGCTAGAAGGATGACAATTATCTTTTCATTCTTTCTATTGGAAAGTATTTTGCAAAATCCTAGTTGTCTGGCAAAGTGATCCAGGGCATCATGGTTGATTTTTAGAATAAGGGGCCCCAAAGCATCAGGCCTCCTTGTGGTCACATCTCTTAGCAGTGACTTTGTAGCTCCTCCATCACAAGGTGGAATCTATGGGAATCTACCCTGGCCTTGTGACTTGATTTTACGAATAGAATGCAGTGGGAGTGACACTGCATCCTGTGCCTCGCAGCTTCTGTTTGCCCCCTTGGGATGCTCCTGTAATAAGGTAAGGAAGACCATGCTAGATGATGAGAAACCGTAGGGAGAAAGAAGCTGAGCTGACTTCCGGCCTCAATGCCTCAGACATGGGTGAGGCCATCTTGGACCATCCTACCTTTCTTGACTATAACTGCGTGAGTCAGCCCAGTCGAGACCCACAGGACACCCACCCACAGAATCGTGAGAAATCATAAATCATTGTCGTTTCAAACAACTAAGCTTTTAGGCTCTTTGGCAGTAATAGATAACTGATACAGGTTAACAGCCCAAAATATATAAAAATAAACAAGCAAGCAAATAGTAGGGAGGTATGTCAAGTGATTAATTGATAGAAATACAACGGTATTATTTTGGATTTTATATGTGGTACTTACCAGCCTTTTACATTTTGTCATTTGCTACAACTTCTTTTTTATTCTTAATAAGTATTCACTTTTCAACCAAATTTTGTATTTGCAACTTTGTAGTCTTTTCTTAAAGAAGGACCCCCCTCCCCCAAGTCATTTAAGTCTAAGGCACCACAAAGCCCTGGGCTAACAGGAAGTCCTTTCTTCCTCAATCACTGTCTCCCCTCCTGGAGATCTGTCTCCTCAGATTTTCAGCTTCCTTCCACTGTGTACTCCAGCCTCCCTTCTTCCTGAAAAAAAAAAAAAAACTCTTACTGTGGACATGTGATTCCCTGGGGGGGATAAAAAGCCCTAAACAATATCAAATTTAAGCTTCTGGACACCCATGGAGTCACTAATGGTATGTCTAGGAGGAAGGGAAAGCATAGGGGAGCACATCCAGGAAATGGCCTGTTCTCAGTGTGTGGCAGGAGGATGCTGGGCACCTGCTGGTCAGGCAAGTCCCCCATGGACATCATTGGAGGGAAACGATCCCTCCCATTCAGTGTGCTCGAATGAAGGCCTTGTCTCTTGCCCCAAGGCCTTCTCTGTGGAGCCAGCCTCCAGAAGAGGGGAAAATAGCTTGGTGTCCCAGTGAGAGGGTGAGGGAGGTGTCTTAGGACATAGGACATACTTCTCCAAGCTTGAAAGCCTGAATTTGCCTGGGATTCTGCTTTTCTCCTCAGGCTGTGGGGATGGAGCTAAGAACAGGACCAGCCTTTGTCAGGAGAGTTCTTTGTTAAGAGATCTTAAAGCTGGCTAGTGAAGGTAAGATCAACAAGGATTTATGGGGGAGAAGAGGAGTCAGCCATTTGTTGCAGTATAGCATAGAGGTTAAGATCACACACTCTAAAAAAAAAAAAAAAAAAAAAAGAACACACACTGATACCAGACTGACTAGGTTCAAGTCCCCACTGCTATGTGACCTGGGGAAAGTTGCTAAAGCTTTCTGTGCCTTAGTTTTTACCTCTGTAAAATGGATCTACCAATAGTACCTATCTGTGCTAGGTTAAACCTCCTCAAATTTAGTGGTATAAAACAACCATTTTATCATAGTCACAGACTTTTATGGGTTAGGAATTCAAACAAGGCATTATGAAGACAATTCAGATCTGTTCCCTGATGTTGGGGGTCTCGGGTGGGGAGTGATTTGAAGGATGGGGGTGGGGAGTGTGGAATCATCTACAGGCTTCTTTCCTTACATGTCTGACTTCTGGGATATATTCAAGGGAGGATGGGATTGCGGAGAAGAGTACTCTATGTGGCTTGGATTTCTCACAGCTTGGCAAGAAATAACACCCGGAAGTAAGTGTCCCATGAGAGCCAAACAGAAGCTACATGGCCTTGCATGACTTAATGAGTTATGTAGTATCACTGTGCTATACTCTATTGGTTGAAATAGTCATAAGCTCACCAAGATTCAAGGAGAGGGGACATAGATTCCACCTCTTGACGAGCAGGGCTGTCAAAAATTTGGGTGGGGGATCCAGCTTTAAAATTGTCACACTGGGATGCCTGGGTGGCTCAGTGGTTGAGCGTCTGCCTTTGGCTCAGGGCGTGATCCCAGGATCCAGGATTGAGTCCCACATTGGACTCCCCGCGCGGAGCCTGCTTCTCCCTCTGCCTATGTCTCTGCCTCTCTCTCTGTGTCTCTCATGAATAAATAAATAAATAAATAAATAAATAAATAAATATTAAAAATAAAGTCGTCACACTATCTCATGAGTTAGTTGTGAAGATTGAGTTATTATATACAAAGCACTTAGAAACAGGGCCCAGCTCAGTGTGAATGTTGTTAGGTGAAAGCTTTCTTTTTTTTTTTTTTTTAAGATTTTATTTATTTATTTATTTATTTATTTATTTATTTCACCCAGGTGTCCCTGGGTGAAAGCTTTTCTTATTATTTGCAGGACATAGTCCTTCTGGGCAAAGTTTTTGTCAGAGAAGAAGGCAGATTTGGGGGCAATGTTGAGGGAATGACCCTAGATAGGTGTCTCAGAGACGGAGGCTGGGAATGCCTTCAGGGTGGGGTGTCTCGGCTCACACAGGTCCTATCTCTTGGGCCATGGCTTCAGAGCCAGCTGTCAACTGTCTTGCTAGGGCCTCTAGAGCCCAAATGCATTTGGTCCCATCAGAAACATAACTCGACACAGCAGGGCCCCTCATTCCATTGCGGAGGTGGTAACCTCCAGGTGGTGCTAATGCCAGAGCCTGCCCCTGGAAGGTGACCCAAAGGTTCCACAGACCCCATGAACACAGACCTCCTTCTGGGGAGGCTGCTCTACCCAGGACAATAATCAAAGCCCTAAAAGGTTCTGGCAAACACTAAATCCCATTCTAGGGGGAACAGGGACCGTATGTATTCCCACATATTTGGGAGAAAGCAAAACCCTATTTTGCAAGCCTCTTTGGACACAACAGCCTACTGTTTGGCAACAGGGACAAAGGCAGATGTTTAACTCCTCTTTGCAAAACAATGCCCAAAACCCTTGCCACTCTTAGTGTGGTCTGTGGACCAGAAGCATCAGCATCACCTGGGAGTTGTGAGAAAGGCAGTATCTCTGGCTCCTCCCCAGAATTTGCATTTTACAAAATCTCTGGATGATTGCTCCATGTGTTAGAGTTGGGGAAACACAGATCTAAATTACCAGTGGGCCTTCACTTCCCCTACTTGGGCTAATTCTCCCCACTTCATACCCTGTTACACCATTATCCTCATTTATTTAAAAGAAGGTACAATGGTGTTTCTGGCCAGTGAATGCTGACTTCTCAAGATAGGGCAAGGGAAGTTTTCAATCACAGAAAGTTTCTTTGCAGAGTAAGAACCAATTTCATCCAGAGTGGACAAGAAGTAGAGGGAGTTGGGCTATAATTTCTGACAAAGAGTAAGGCATGATATTGATGACTTAATAAAACCACAATATATAGTGTCAGGGGAGGTGAGGAGAAGGAGATGCAGACCAGAGCCAGGAGTTGTTATGTGTAATTGAAAACACAAGTGGGGTTGATGGATGCTGGCTTCTTTCTCCTTCTGGATGATGTCAAAAGCCTGGAGTCTGGAAATATACCTTGCCCTCTCCTTCCCTAGTCTTCAGAGAGATACTGGGGGAGTTTTATGGGATATGGCTGTGGGGGAAATCTGAGTTTCCTTCAGTAGAATTCTGGGAAGAAAGAAGAAGTGGAAAGATGGTTGCTCAGATCCCACAGTGGCTATCACCTCATTCCATGGAGGAGAGTGTTTGAAATTTTTAGGTGCCCCTATAAATATTAGTTCCATTCTCATACTCTGAGCCACTGTCTTGGTGGCTGCATTCATCTAAAATATCACTACACCTTTCCTGGGTGCCCCCACCTATCCCTTTGCTACTACCTGCATGCAGGCCATCCTCCTCCATCTCTTCATGACTTGCCCTTAGGAAGCAATTCCAGGGGAATTTGTCTCTCATAGAGAGGTCTAGGACTCAAAAGACCAAGATGGAGTCAAAGGTAACAGCATGTACACATCAGTGTGACCCCCTCAGAAATGCAGGACTTAAAAAAAAAGAAATGCAGGACTTTTAGAGTGATAACAAGGGACCTACTTTGCAGCCCTGCAGAGAAGTCCCATTTTCAGGGTTTTAGTTTCTATAACTCTGCGTTCCTATTTCAGCCTCCCTGGCTGATTCCCTATCCTCCTCACTCAAACCCTTTGCTTGGGAGCAGTTAGAGGATCTGGCAATCTCCCTAACTTGTCTGGCACACATCTTTCATCTTTCATCATCTTTCATCTTTCTTCCCTCAGTTTACCACTGTGTTCCAACCCTTGGCACCTTATAGCTGAGCAAATGGTGCAATCTGCTGGGTAAGTTCTGAGTTCCTCAAGGGTCTTGCCTCAGCAGCTCAGGAGCCTGCTGGCATGTCAGTGGAGATTTGGGAGGTGAGCTGAGCAGGAATTAATGCCCAGCATGTGGAGAGCATCCTGAACACCCAGAGTGTGTAAAATTCAGTGGTCATTCGTTATGACTTCCATTTTAATATCAGTATCTTCAGAAAGAGCTGTTTTAGCAGTCATCCACATCATCTGTTTTTGGCTAGGTGATTCGAGGGGTCGAAATGGCCATTTGCACTTGTGTATGTGTGTTTGTGTGTGTGTGTGTAAATGTTTTCTTTATCAGTCTGTGGTTATGCATGATTCTGTGTTTGGAAAGGAGGGAAGGTCTGGTGAACACCTTTAATCCATCATAAATTTAGCTCCAACCAGCAGTTTGCTCTAAAGTAGGCTTTTCCAGTTAGATCTTTGAATAAGACTTCTCTTCTCACAAGTGTACCGGCTCAGGGTGCTCCAGCCTGGTTCTGCATAGCTTGTTCTGGAAAAAAGGACATAGGTAGATTTGATGAAACTAGATATTTTTCTTTGTCTTTTAAATTTTCTCCCCTCTTACTAGATAACGTGTACTTTTTTACTTGCTAATCAAGTTACCTATATACCACCCCTTCTGATGGGAAGTAATTAACTGAATGACACCGCAGCTGGGAATTTTGGAAGAAAAATATTCAAGCACACTGAGGCTGATTTGAAGAAAACTTGAATAGCAATGTCTCTAAAAGACAGCCATCAAAATTGTAAATATTTGAAAAAAATGAAGTAGCTTACAAAAAACATTTTCTAGCCCCTCCCAAATTAGAGGACCTATAAATACGAACTCATCATCTTTCCTACTTGCTCAACCTAAATTGTTAGTCTTAACAATAAGTGAGTAAGAGATCCTTTGCAAGTCTGAATGGTGCACGCTATAGGTCGAGGATCTTGAGAAGTGGAGGCTCTAAATGTGTCTCTGGAATCATTCTTGACACATGTTGATGAAAGGAATCAAGTGTGTATTTTCTGGGGATCCCTGGGTGGCTCAGCGGTTTGGCGCACCTGCCTTTGGCCCAGGGCGCTATCCTGGAGTCCTGGGATCGAGTCCCGCGTCGGGCTCCCGGCATGGAGCCTGCTTCTCTCTCTGCCTCTCTTTCTCTCTGTGTCTCTCATGAATAAATAAAATCTTTTTTTAAAAAAAGGTGTGTATTTTCTGAGCCTCTGGATGATGGGAAAGCTATAGTGGACCTATAGAGACCTTAGTAGAAGAAAGTACTAATCTGTTGGAGTCAAATGTTCAGTCCCTCTACAAACACTTACTGAGCAACTAATATGTGCCAGGCACTGTTAATGACACTGGATTGAGTAAAATTGGCAATGTCTCTGCTCTTAATAGTGGTCATTAACATTTGCATAGGGTGCTTATTATGTGCCAAATACTCTTTTTTTTTAAAGATCTTATTTATTTATTCATGAGAGACACAGAGAGAGAAGCAGAGACACAGGCAGAGGGAGAAGCAGGCTCCATGCAGGGAGCCCGACGTGAGACTCGATCCCAGGTCTCCAGAATCAGGCCCAGGGCCAAAGTCAGGCGCTAAACCACTGAGCCACCCGGGCTGCCCCCAAATACTCTTTTTTAAAAAAACTTTTTAACTAGGATCTTAATCATTTTATTTTTTTACTTAAAATCAATTAATTAGCATATAGGGTATTATTAGTTTTAGACAAAGAGTTTAGTGATTCATCAGTTGTGTATAATCCCTAGTGCTCATTACATCAGGTGCCCTCCTTAATACCCATCACCCAGTTACCGCATCCCCCCATCCACCTCCCCTCCAGCAACCCTCAGTTTGTTTCCTATAGTTAAGAGTTTATGATTTGTGTCCCTCTTTGATTCTGTCTTATTTTCCCCTCCCTTCCCCTATGCTCACCTGTTTTATTTCTTAAATTCCACATATGAGTGAAATCATATGATATTTGTCTTGCTCTGACTGATTTATTTCCCTAGCATAATACCCTCTAGTTCCATATCTTTGCAAATGGCAAGATTTCATTTTCTGATGGTCTTCTTTATCCATTCATGTGTTGATGGATATCTGGACTCTTCCATATTTTTATGTGCCAAATATACTCTTATAAATGCTTTACACATATTAATTTACTTGATTCTCACAAAAAAACTTACATGGCAAGTGCTATTACCCTCATTTTAGATGAGGAAGCCAAGGCACAGAGAGATTAAATAACTCCCCCCCCCCAAGGTCACTGTTGGGCTGGTCCTCCACCAGTCTGACTTCTGAGGCTGAGCTCCCACTTGCTGGGCTCCTACTTCTCATGGAGTTTCTTGCAAAGTGAGGAAAGACACACCATAAACACATAAACAAGGAATTACATAAAAATCCATGGAAGTGCCCTGAATAGAAGAGAGTGCTCTTCAGAAGAACAATCAGGGTGCTTTTACCAAAGGCAATCACTTAAGACAAACCTCTTTGGGTTATTTGGGAATGATTGAACCTGTATTTGTTTGCTAGGGATACCATAACGAGGTACCACAAACGTATGTGTCCTATCTCACACTTCTGGAGCCTGAAAGTCTGAGTGTTGGCAGTGGTGGTGCCTTCCGGGGGCTGGGAGGGGGCGTCTGTCCCAGGTTTCCCTCCTAGCTCCCGCTGACTTGCCAGCAGTCTTTGGGCCAACTTGGGTTGTAGAAGCAACACCCCAATCTCTGCCTTCATCTTCACATAGCATTCTCCCTGTTTGTATCTTTCTCCAAATTTCTCCCTTTATATAAGGAACCAGGCATGTTGATTAGGGTACCACCCTACCCCAGCCTGACTCCATCTTAACTACTGACATCTGCAACAATCCTATTTCCAAAAAAAGTCACGTTCTGAGGTACTGGGGTGAGGAGGGGGCTAGGGCTTCAACATATGAATTTGGGTGGGACACGATTTGACTCCTAACAGGAACCCAAAGAAAACAATGCCAAGGGTGCCTGGGTGGCTCAGGTTGTGATCCCGGGGTCCTGGGATCAAGTCCTGCATCCAGGCTCCCCACAGGGAGCCTGCTTCTCCCTCTGCCTATGTCTCTGCCTCTCTCTGTGTGCCTCTCATGAATAAATAAAAATAAAATAAAAAGAAATCTTCAGAAAGCAGTGCTAGCGCTACCTTAAAGGCAGTTATTTTAAGTACTATGTTGGCAGGATGTTCCTAAGAGAAATGAGCTGGAAGGCAGTTATCTTTGAACAGAAAGGACACAGCTGAATGAATGAATGAACAAGTTAGCTTTGTCTTTGAAGTTGACTTGTTGGATCTACCAGGGGCCTGCACTTGGGATGTTGTTTCAGCTGGCCTCTGCATGTGCTTGTTCAGCTACATTTCCTTTTTCAGAGCTCTTTGTGAACAATGGTCACCACTCATGAGTCCAGTGACCAGAGCAAAAGGGGGTAGCCTGAAGGGTGACTGGCCTCCCCAGGGATCAAACGCTCAGTTCGGCCCTCATGAGCTCCTTGCTCCACTGGCTTTGGCAGATAGAAGGGAAGAAAGCAGTCCCTTTGGCTTTAGCCAACGTAGAAGTTAACGGGTAAGGTGATGGCTGGGACACTCATATTGTCCACAGAAGCAATGTCTCACGTGGCCATGAGCCCGCCATTAGTCCTATTGTTGACCAAACTATGACACTGAAGTGAATACAGTAAATCTGAGCCTGAGCAGAGGGCCCTAGGGAACAGGAGCCAAAGGCAGTGTGAGGTGCCACTCATTTTGCTGGGTCGAGAGATGGCCCCAGGCATTACAACTATTGGTCTGGAGCAACCTTCATCTCTTCCCCAAAACCTCTGACACTTCCTAATTCCCTTCCCTGCCTCTCTAACCTAGCATGTGTTCCCAGGAATCTCACCCTTCTCCTGAGAGTGCTCCTTATAGGGAAATTGTTGTCCTCCCCAACTAAATCTTCCAATCTCTTGGTGAAGAGCGACACCTCAGAGTAGGGGGTTAGGGGATTGGTCAAGCTGGGCCAGTTCACTCTAATGGAGTAATCATCAGCCTCGACTGCACATTTGAGTTACCTGAAGAGTTAAAAAAAAAATACTGGGACACCTGGGTGGCTCAGTCAGTTAGGAGTTTGCCTTTGGCTCAGGTAGTGATCCTGGGGCCCTGGAATGGAGCCCCTCCCTCATCAGGCTCCCTGCTCAGTGGGGAGTCTGCTTCTCCCTCTGCCCCTCCCCGCCTTGAGCTCACTTGCTCTTCCTCTCCTTCTCTCTCTCAAATAAAATTAAAAAATTAAAAAAATAATTAAAATTAAAAAATTAATAAAAATTAAAAAATTAATAAAAATTAAAAAAATACTGACTGATGTTTGGGTCCATTCAAAGAAATTTTGATTTAATGGGTGCAGAGTGTGGCCTGCACTACAGGATCTGTAAAGCTTCCTTCCGGAGTGATTCTAACGCTCAGCCAGGGCTGAGACCTGCTCTACGTGAACCTTAAAAGAAGGTTCCTGTTAACCCCAGGGACGTGGAACGAGAGGAAATGTGCAACTGTGCGAAAGTGCATTTGCTTTGGATGGCCTTGATATAGAGGTGGCTGGGGTGGGGGTAGGCAGGGTACTCTGTGTGTCAATGGGAATCCCACGTGGATGAGTCCATGGGGCCTCTGGGATCACTTCTCCCCCCAGCAGTGCTCTTAATATATCCTTACATTGCATGGCTTTGGCTCCGCCTTTGTTTCTGAACCTGGTAGTTTCCTAGAACAGCTTTTAGTTCTGGTGGGAGCGGGGGTGCCCTGGAAGTTTTGATGCCGAACACCGGTAGTATGGGGGACAGGTTTCTGTGTCTGACTTGTTCCAAAGCCGGGGGCTTCTTGAGTGACCTAAGTAAACAGTGGAGAATAATCAGCTCATGTACCTCAGGAATAAGCCAGGGAGGAAACCCTCACTTGAAATCAGGGTCTCTCAAATCTTCACAGATGTCCAGCTGATGTAAAGAATTTTTAAAAATTGCCTCTTCTACAAATGGAATCCGCACTGTGTTGGAGCTGAAATCTAAGAACTGCTAGGATAGTAACGGGAGGAGGGAGCGGAGGAACAGGGGGATTAGTTTTGCCTCTGCTTTAATTAGCATCTTCTCCTGTGCTGTGTAGAAGGGTTACCTGGGACATTAATTAAATTTGCAGCTGATGCTAAACTGGGATGCATTCCAGGGGCTAATGAGACCTAGGATTAACACAGGAGAGCTGAGGGAGGAAGAAAACAAGCCTCCTCTGAAGAAAGACATCCGTTCGCCGCTGGAAGCAGTGTCACCTGTGAACACAGGTCCCCACCAAGAGGACGAGTGAGAAAGGAACCGCGAGATGGGACCGGAAAAATACTGGAATCAAAGCTTGCTTCTAGAGCTCTCTTATTTTGAGTATCTGGGTTTGTTTTCATTTCAATAAAAGAAATGTCTTTGTTTTTTCCTAATGGCTGCTTTTGATGTGCTACCGCCTACTAAAGTCTTGGTTCTCCAGGTGTGGTCCCTGGAACAGCTGTGTCAGCGTCACACGGGGGCTCGTGAGAAACGTACATTCTCGGGCCCCCCTCCAGACCTAAGGGATCAGGAACTACGTTTTCACTGTATTTTAATAAAGCCCAAAACGGTGCAGCACAGAGAAGCCTCGTGTTGCCTGCGGCTCCCGGGGAAAGTAAAAAGATGTGGTCGGGAACCAGGACGACAGCTTCTTATCGGGCCGACGTGAGACTCGAGCCTGGGGCCCTTGATTCCTGGTCCAAGGATTCCGTCGGCTGAACCCAGCCTCCAGGTGATGGATGGAGGCGCGTCAGGGCTCCCAGGGGCTCTTCGTTCACGTGGTCTGTGGCCCATCCGTGGGCCGCCGGCGGGGGAGACGGAAAGGGGCAGTTCCGCCCTGTTGGGGCTCTGAGGCTTCCCGCTTTTACGTGAGGACAGGTCTCCTCTACTCAGCAAGGACAGAGTACACACAGTACACACTTCTTCATAGAAGTGCTCAGTTCTACTACTTGTCGTTGCATGTGTATTTTTTTTTTAAGATTTTATTCATTTATTCATGAGAGACACAGAGAGAGAGGCAGAGACACAGGCAGAGGGAGAAGCAGGCTCCATGCAGGGAGCCCGATGTGGGACTCGATCTCAGGACCCCAGGATCACGCCCGGAGCCGAAGGCAGCCGTTCAACCGCTGAGCCACCCGGGCGTCCCTCGTCGCATGTGTATTGATCATCCACTGTGTGCCAGGCCTTGTGTTAAGCACCGTGAGGGGTGCCCGGGGTATAACTGAGGCTCAAATTCTACCATCTGAATGGTAGGTAGGGTGACCATTCAGTAGGGTGGCCCATTCCATTTATCATCCAAAACCAGGATATATTTTGAAAGCTGAAGGGATTATTCTTAACATTTATCCTGGGACAACAGATGTATGAGCACGCTGAAATGGATGGTTATAATGCTTATAGACAAATGGGAGATACTGAGAACTACAGCAACCCCCCCCCCTTTTTAAGTTTATTTATGAAAGCAGCCTCTACACCCAATGTGGAGCTTGAACTCAGGACCCCGAGGTCGAGATCCATATGCAATACTAACGGAGTCAGCCAGGCGCCCCCCCAAGCATCCCTTGTTGGAGGGGGGAGAATGTGTATCTAATATCGGTATGTAACAGATGTATGAAATGTTATGAAAACTTGATGCAGGAGAGGATCAGGGCAGACATCTCAGAAGAGGAGGCATTTCAATTGGGCTTAAAAAAAAAGATTTTATTTATTCATGAGAGACACAGAGTGGGGCGGGGGCAGAGCCACAGGCAGAGGGAGAAGCAGGATCCCTGCGGGGAGCCCGATGCAAGACTCGATCCCGGGACCCTGGGATCTTGCCCTGATCCAAAGGCAGACGATCAACCACTGAGCCACCCAGGCGCCCCTGAACTGGGCTTTTAAGTGTGAGTAAGATTTCACTCGGCACGGGTTGTGGTAAGGCCGTATACATGTGTGGTTACACTGTGCTGCATGGCAATGCGGTTTTCTGTAATACAGGTAACTCAATGACCAGGAGGAATTTGTACGGAGTGTTAAGGATGGCTTTGATCTTTCATGGTTTGGTTGAGGCTCCCTCCCTGGTTGGCCTGTGTAGATGCCTTTAGAATGGAAGGAACTGGGTTTGTTTGGCAGAGCTGAGCTGCGGGAGGCACACATTTATGAACTTCATTGATGTGTCTCCACATTAGTTAGCTCTGAAGAGCTCTCCTGGGCACCCAAGGGACTGATAAATGAGCTTAACAGAAGCCTCCTTTATCAGCAGCTCCCCAAGGAAAAGGAAACAAGGGCTATCATTGTTTTTTAGTGAATCCCCCTCCCCAGGTTGTGTTGCCACCTTGGTTTGAAAAGGTTTTTCATGGGTTAAGTTCTCTTGAAAGAATCCCATTTTGATGGATGTATCTTTTGAGAAAGATAAAGGAAGGGAAAAAATGAAATTTAAAAATTCCTTCTCTTGGGCACCTGGGTGGCTTAGTCGGTTAAGCGTCAGACTCTCGATTTCAGCCCAGGTCATGATCTCAGGGTCATGAGATCGAGCCCTGAGTCGGGCTCCCTGCTCAGCCAGAAGTCTGCTTGGGAGTCTCTCTCCCTCTCCCTCTGCCCCTCCCCCTGCTCACATTCTCTCTCTCATAAATCTTTCCATAAAGATACATTAAAATACATACATACATTAAAATACATAAATCTTTAAAAACGTAAAAGTAAAAATTCTTCTCTTTTCTTCCAATGATTTGCATTCTGTTCTCAAACTGCTCCTGTCAACACCACCAAAGTTCTCCATGTTGCTAATTCCAATGGCTGGTTTTTAGCCTTCGTCTTCCCTGATGTTTTTCACTTGGCTTCCAACACATTACACTGTCTTTGCTTTCTCTGTCCTTAATGGTTGCTCCTTCTCCGTGTCCTTTGCTGGTTTCTTTCCCCCACCCCTCCTGAAGTGTTGACATTGGAATACCCTGATCCTTGGTCCTCTTCTCTTCTATGTCTGCCTTTGCTGCTTCCGTGACATCATGAATACCATGTTGTCTCCCGACATCTTTTCTGGATGCTAGGTTGTATTAGCAATCAGACTAGGCATCTCCACTTAAATGAATGGAGATGTCCCAAGTGCAACACACTTGAACGTGAACTCCGCTCTTTCTCATAGATTATCCAATCCTTCAGGAAATCCTGAAATTGTGCTTTATCCTTCGAATGTCTCCAGAATCTGACCACTTCCCTCCACATTCACTGCCACCTCCCTGGACCAAGCCACCATTAGCACTCACCCCTGGATTATGTTAATACCCTCCTATCTATCCTCTTGCTTCTGTGTTGCCCTTTACAGTGTATTCTCCACATAGCGGCCAGAAGCTGGGGTGATTTTTTTTAAAAGTGTAAGTCAGGGGGCACCTGGGTAGCTCAGTTGGTTAAGTGTCTGACTCTTGATTTTGGTTCAGGTCATGATCTTGGGGTGTGAGATCAAGCTGCGTGTTGGGATCCATGCTGGGCATGGAGCCGCCTTAAGACTCTCCCTCTGTCTCTTCCCCTCCCCGCACCCCATCCCCACCACTCTTTCTTTCTTTCTCTCAAAAAAGTGTAAGTCAGATCATGTCATACCTCTGGTCAAAACCCTCCTATGACTGTGCATCTCATATTGCATAAAAGCCAAAGAACTTATTTCCTACTGATTTCTTTGAACTCACTCCATTCCAGCCTCACTGGCATTCTTCCTGTTTGTTGACCATGCCAGACATGACACTGCCTCAGGGCCTTTGCACTGGCCATACTCTCTGCCTGGAATGCTCTTCTGCCAGATATATGTATGGCTCACTCCACTCCTTCATTTCCTTCAAAGCATTTGCTCAAATGTCACTATTGTGGGTTGGATTCTATGGGAAGCAGACTCTGAGAGATGATGTTTGGGTTGCAGGATGCTTATTAGGTGGTGCTCTTGCTATCAACAGGTGTGAAAGGGAGGGGGAGAAAGCGGGAATGGGTAGACGGAAAAGCTGATCTGTGACACAGGTCTAAAGGTAGCCTCGGCTGGTCCTAGAGTTAAAATAGCTTGTCAGAATTGTCTTCCATTGGGCTCAAATGGCCAATCTCTTATGTTCCCCTCTGACCTGGACCGACTTTGTGAGAGGTAGCTTTATGTGGAGGCGGCAATCCCTGAAGGGGTTGTCAGCATTTCCAGAAGCTGAGGCAGCAACTCGTTCCTTGAAGGGCAATCTGCATATCCCATAGTCCACTTCCCAGGAAGTCTTATCCCTCTACTTCTTGCAAACTGTGCCCCACCTTCTACTCTTCTAAATCTCCTTTACCTTCCTCTATGTCTCCAGAGCATGAGCCACACTCTGTGAACTATCATTTATTTTCTCTGGTTTTTGTTGATAGTCTGTCTCCTTTGCTAGAACATAGGCTCTATGAGGGCAGAGATTTCTGTGTCTTGTTCTGTAATATATCAAGTGCCTAGAATCGTGCCTTGCACCAGCGGGCACTCAACAAATCCTTGTGAATGAGTGTTGCTTGGTGAATCCTAGCTAATGGTCGATGTCACAAATGTGGTCAGGAGTCAGTGCTGAAAATAGGGGGCGAATTTTGTCTTCAGAGTTCCTGGTCTGCAAAATAAAGAGCGAGACCCTGAGGTGTTTATTATTTCGAATTTTCAACCACTATTCACAGGCCCTCGGTGTCGGGTGACCTGTTTCTGACCTATACTTGATTAACTCAGCTCTGGGGCCCCATGGGAGAAAAATGAGTAATGACATGCAGAAGTCTGCTGACCCACACGAAGTGTGCTTCTTCTAATATTTATGAAGACTGACATTTCATTTATACAAAGTTATTATTTACTATACATATTTCTTCATAATATGCTATGCTAACTGGCATGGCACGTTAAGATCAAGAGATATCTTCACAGTTGGCCCATTAGCCCCTGATGGTCCACACAATTTGGTAATGTGGACAGCAGTTCAACAATAGCAGGATTGTGGTAGGAAGGAAGGGGGAACATTTAGCAGAGCAAAGATATAAATTCCTTTTGTTACCACTGACTGAACTCTCCGATCGGGTCAGGTCAGGTTTTATTGCTTTTGGCTAAAAGCCAGCACAAGATTTACAGAGCAAGGAAGAGACTCCGGGTGAGATCAGAGTGAATTACAGAGTTGGCTGGAAAGAGGCATGAAAGTAGTTAAAATGTCAGAGGTAATTTTTACAAAAGAAATCATCGGGCCACTGCATCATTGTCAGTTCTGTTATAGAGTTTTTTTTAAAAACATCTAAAAATATGTGTTTATTTCTCGTGGGTTGTTTATTGAAGAGAATCCAGTGATCTAAGCACAAGGATGAAAATAAAAATCTCCCATTAAGACTGCTGTTAATATTCCATTATATGTACTTCTAGACTTTTTCCTAGACATAATCCCTTATGCTCATACACATGCTCTCTTATTTTTTTTCAAAACTGGAATCGAATTGGTTGGGGTATCTCCATGTGTCCTGCTCTGTTTACTTAATATGATATCTTTAGGATTTTCCCATATTATTAACTCTTTGTGAAAATGATTTCTAACTTAAATAGCATAAAACGGCATAGCTTGTGTGCATGTATGTGTGTGTTTTTCTTTTTATCGGTTTCCTGCGTGTATATTTATACTGTTCTAGAATATTTGGTATTGACTAATATTGCTGTGACCGTTCTTGAATGTCAGCCAATTTGTACATCTTTGACTTTCTTTTTAGGATGATTTTCTAGAAATGGAATTACTGGGTTAAAGACTCTTAATGCACATTGCCATACAGTGTCCCAAAAGGCCGCTTCCATTTGGACCTCTACTGAGAAGCATGTGAAATGGTTTCCATACCCTAGGTAACACTGGATCTTCTTGTCAGGAAAATTTCCTCCAAGCCCTCTTAGTTCTTTTGGCTGATCTAATAATTAAATGACACAAGACAGATTAACAGGAGAAAAGGAATATTTCCTATGTAAGAAGGTTTCATAGATATGGAACCTAAGAAGTGGCCAAAGCAAGCTGTTTATATACCTTTGAGACAAAGAGATGATAAATTTGTGAAGAACTGACAAGACAAAGAAACTTCGGTCTGGGTACTAATTAGTGAAAAAACTGAGCGGACTTTGTTTACATAGCCTTTTCGGCCTTGAATTCTGTATCTCTTGCGATAAGGATGGCTCTCTACCTCCTGAGGGTACCCTTCACATGGCAAATTTATTTCCTGCTTTCAGGGGGACAGAAAAGAGGGTCAGAGTGTCCTGCTTGCACTGGCTGCTTCTCACGTTCAGAATAGTTAATATAAACCACTTTGGCATATATTGAGGCAACCTGCCCTGAGCCCCATCATTCTCAATATTTGTAATCCTTGCCAGTCTGGGTTAAAAATGACATTTTTATTTTAATTCAAATGTCCACTTTTGGAGTAGGTATTTTTTTCACCTTACGATGGATTATTTGAATTTATTCTTTTCCAAAATGTCCCCCCCCCTTTTTTTTTGGCCCTTTGCTCATTTTCTAGTGGGGGTATGTTAGAGTTTTCTTATTGATTCTCTAATTTGTTTTCTAATTTAAATGTTATGATAAGGGATCCCTGGGTGGCACAGTGGTTTGGCGCTTGCCTTTGGCCCAGGGCGCGATCCTGGAGACCCGGGATCGAATCCCACGTCGGGCTCCCGGTGCATGGAGCCTGCTTCTCCCTCTGCCTGTGTCTCTGCCTCTCTCTCTCTCTCTCTCTGTGACTATCATAAATAAATAAAAATTAAAAAAAAATAAATGTTATGATAAATATAATAACATATTTAGAGAATACAAGAAAACACAAAGAAAAGTCCATCCACAATCCTATGACCCAGAGAAACAAATATTTCGATTTGCTTTCCTCCAGCTGCACATGTGCTTTTGTATGTTGTATGTACAAAGGATTTTATTAAATTTTACAACTTGAGAATAAAACATACCTTTTGTTTTTATTTTTCTTTGTTTTCATACTTCCATCGAAATTTACCTATAATAGCACAAGTATACGTGAATGATATACTTTTTTAAAATGATATACTTTTTAAATTAAAAACATTATAGATAAGGTCAAAGTCCCTTTCCCCAAGCCCTAGCCCCGGTCTGCTTCCTTCCCTCGCCAGATACCACCACTATTGTAAGTGTGCTTTGCATCCCTAAAACAAATTTAATACATTTATATCACAAGTGGGATTTCGTGTGTGTGTGTGTGTGTGTGTGTGTGTGCTTTTAAAACCTTTTATTATGATATAAACTCAGAGAAAAATTATGAGATGTAAATATCCAATATGATGAATTACTGAAAAGTTAACCCTGATGTTACCCAATCCAGGTCAAAGAATAGAACATTTCCAGCATCCCTAGCTTCCCGTGGGTTCCTCACTGATCACATCCTCTGACTACTATTCTGAATTTCATGATAATCACTTTCTTGCTTTGTTTTTAATTAGTAATTTTATTACCTAGGTGTATATCCTTACCTATTATCATCATTATTTTTTTATTTTAATTTTATGGAGATAGAATTATGCTCTGTGTAATATATTCCTTTGTGCCTTGATTCTCTCGCCAAACATTTTATTTGTGAGATTAACCTGTATTTTTGCTTGCAGCTAACCTTTGCTCATTTTCATCGTGATGTAGTATCCCATTGCATGACCATATCACCACTGTTTATCCTTTCCATTGCTAATGGACATTTGGATTATTTCCAGCTTGGGATAATTACAAACAATGTTGGTATGAACTTACAAAAAGCATGTCTTTATACACGTGTGTGGGTTTCTCTAAGTTATAAATCTAGTGGAGTTACTTGGCCCATTTTTTAAAAGATTTTATTTATTTATGTATTCGAGGGAGAGAGAACACAAGCAGGGGGAGGGGCAGAGGTAGAGGGAGAAGCAGGCTCCCCAATGAGCGGGGAGCCAGATATGGGGCTCCATCCCAGGACCCCAAGATTATGACCTGAGTCAAAGGCAAACGCTTAACCATTTGAGTCACCCAGGAGACCCTTACTTGGCCATTGTATATGCTTATCTCTGTCTGTATTAAATAATGCCAAAATGTTTTTCAGAATGTGCCAATTTACACTCCCACACCCAGTGCATAAGAAGTTCAGTTAGTTGTTTCCATCATCTCTAACACTTGGCATTGTTATATTTTTTTGAATTTTAAAACCTGGTGGCTGTGTAGTGGTGGTTTATGTGACTTTACCCTTGTCTGATTACTAATGAGGCTGAGCACCTTTTCATATGGCTATTAGCCATTTGGATTTACTGTTTTATGGCCCAGTTAAAAAATTTTTATTGATTAATTAATTAATTTTCCAGTAGAATTAACATATAGTGTTACATTACTTTCAGGTGTACAATATAGTGATTCAACAATTCTATACATTACTCAGTGTTCACCGTGTTAAGTGTTTTCTTGGTCTCCTTCACCTACTTCACACATCCCCCACCCACCTCCCTTCTGATAATCATCAGTTTTTTCCCTACAGTTAAGTATCTGTTTTTTGGTTTGTGTCTCTGGTTTTTCTTTGTTCATTTGTTTTCTTTCTTTTTTTTAAAAAAAGATTTTATTTATTTATTCATGCGACACACAGAGAGAGGCAGAGACACAGGCAGAGGGAGGAGAAGCAGGCTCCGTGCAAGAAG
The DNA here is from genome assembly GCF_018345385.1 of Vulpes lagopus. Lineage (NCBI taxonomy): Eukaryota > Metazoa > Chordata > Mammalia > Carnivora > Canidae > Vulpes > Vulpes lagopus. The sequence goes on from NC_054848.1 coordinate 39,278,675, forward strand.
CCCGATGTGGGACTCGATCCCGGGAATCCGGGATCACGCCCTAAGCCAAAGGCAGACGCTCAATCACTGAGCTACCCAGGTGTCCCCATTTGTTTTGTTTCTTAAACTCAACATGCAAGTGAAATCATATGGTACTTGTCTTTTGCTGATTGACTTACTTTACTTAACATTATACCCTCTAGACCCATCCATGTTGTTGCAAATGGCAAGATTTCATTTTTTTTTTTTATGGCTGAGTAGGATTCTTTTGGATATATATACTACTTCTTCTTTATCCATTCATTTACTGATGGACACTTAGGCTTCTTGCATAATTTGGCTACTATAAATAATGCTGTTATGAACATTGAGGTGCATGTGTCCCTTTGAATTAGTGTTTTCATATTCTTTGGATAAATACCCAGTACGACATTACTGGATCCTACGGTCGTTCTATCTTTTATTTTCTGAGGAATCTCCATACTGTTTTTCAGAGTGGCTGTGCCAGTTTGCATTCTCATCAACAGTGCAAGAGGGGTCCCCTTTCTCCACATCCTCACCAACACTTGTTGTTTCTTGTGTTTTGATTTTAGCCACTCTGACAGGTGTGAGGTGATATCTCTGTGTGCTTCCGATTTGCATTTCCCTGATGATGAGTGATGTTGACCATATTTTCATGTATCTGTTGGCCATCTGGATGTCTTCTTTGCAGAAATGTCTGTTCATGTCTTCTGCCCATTTTCAATTGGATTATTATTATTACTTGTGTTTTGGGTGTTGAGTTTTATAAGTTCTTTCTATTTTGGATACTTTATCAGATAAGTCATTTGCAAATATCTTCTCCCATTCTGTAGGTTGTCTTTTAGCTTTGCTGATTTCCTTCGCTGTGCAGAAGATTTTTATTTTGATGTAGTCCCAATAGTTCATTTTTACTTTTGTTTCCCTTGCCTCAGGAGACATATCTAGAAAGGAGTTGCTATGGCTTATGTCATAGAGGTTACTACTTGTGTTCTCTTGTAGGATTTTTTATGGTTTTGTGTCTCGCATTTAGAACTTTTTTTTCCACATTTAGAACTTTAATCCACTTTGAGTTTATTTTTGTGTATGGTGTAAGAAAGTTGTCCACTTTCATTCTTCTGCATATTGCTGTCCAGTTTTCCCCACACCATTTGTTGAAGAGACTGTTTTCCATTAAATATTTTTGCCTCCTTTGTTAAAGATTAATTGACCATATAATCATGGGTTTATTTCTGAGTGTTCTACTCTGTTCTATTGATTTATGTGTCTCTTATGTGTCTTGATGACTACAGCTTTGTAATATAACTCAAAATCTGGAATTGCAATACCTCCACTTTTGTTCTTCTTTTTCAAGATTGCTTTGGCTATTTGGGGTCTTTTATGGTTCCAAACAAATTTTAAGATTATTTGTTGTAGTTCTGTGGAAAATGCTGTTGGTGTTTTTTAAAAGATTTTATTTATTTATTCATGAGAGAGAGAGAGAGAGAGAGAGAGAGAGAGAGAGAGAGGCAGAGACACAGGCAGACGGAGAAGCAAGCTCCATGCAGAGAGCCTGATGTGGGACTCAATCCTGGGACTCTAGGATCATGCCCTGGGCTGAAGGTGGTGCTAAACCACTGAGCCACCCGGGCTGCCCCTGTTGGTGTTTTGATAGGAAATATATTAAATCTGTAGATTGCTTTGGGTAGTATGGACATTTTAACAAGTTTGTTCTTCTAATCTATGAGCATGGAATGTCTTTCCATTTGTGTGTGTGTGTGTGTGTGTGTGTGTTGTCTTTGATTTCTTTCATCAGTGTTTTATGGTTTTCAGAGTATAGGTCTTTCAACTTCTTAAGTTTATTCCTAGGTATTTTGTTATATTTGGTGAAATTGTAAATGCAATTGTTTTCTTAATTTCATTTTCTACTACTTCATTATTGGAATACAGAAATTCAATGGATTTCTATATATTGATTTTGTATCCTGTGAACTTATTGAATTCATTCAGTTTTAGTAATTTTTTGGTGGAATCTTTAGGGTTTTCTAGAGAGAGTATCATGTCATCTGCAAATAGCCAAAGCTTTACTCCTTCTTTACCAATTTGGATGCCTTCTATTTCTTTTTGTTGTCTGATTGTTGTTGTGGCTTGGACTTCTAGTACTGTGTTGAATAAGTTGTGAGAGTTGTGACATCCTTGTTTTGTTCCAGATCATAGAGGAAAAGTTTTTCACCATCGAGGATGATGATAGTTGTGGATTTTTCAAATATGGCTTTTATTATGCTGAGGTATGTTCCCTCTAAACCTCCTTGCTTTGTTGAGGGTATTTTTTTTTTATATCATGAATAGCTGTTGTACTTTTCAAATGTTTTTTTCTGCATCTATTGAAACTATTATGTAGTTTTTATCCTTTCTCTTATTGATATGATGTATCACGTTGATTGATTTGTGAATATTCAGCCATCCTTGCAACCCAGGAATAAATTCCACTTGATCGTGGTGAATGATGTATAGCTGAATTCAGTTTGCTAATGTATAGCTGAATTCAGTTTGCTAATATTTTGTTGAGGATTTTTGCATCTATGTTCATCAGAGATATTGGCTTGTTCTCTTTTATGTAGTGTCTTCATCTGGTTTTGGTATCAGGGTAATGCTCATCTCATAGAATGGATTTGCAAGCTTCCCTTCCTCTTCTATGTTTTGACATAGTTTGAGAAGAATAGGTATTAACTATTCTTTAAATATTTCTTTTGCCCATTTTTTTTCTATTGGGTTGCCTGTCTTTTCCTATTGATTTGTATGAGTTCTTTATATCTTCCAAATACTAATCATTTACCAGTTTATATGAGATGCAAATGTATTTTCCTCTTCTGCATCTTGAAATGTTCACTCCATGGTGTCTTTGATGTAATCAAATTTATGAATATTTTTCTTTATTACTGAAACACTATGTTTTTTGTGACTTGGGGGTGTATTTTTACTCTATACATCATATCATCTATGTATCATCTTGCAACTTGCCTTGTTTTCCTCATTATTATGTCTTAATGATCTACTTTGCTAATACATGCAAAAGTTTTTCATTATTCTGATACTGAACAATGTTCCAGATTGTGACTAATCCCAAGTTCATTTAATTACTTCTCAGTTGAAGATAATTTAGATTGTTTCAAGTTTTATTTACTTTCTGCTGCTATTCAAAAATACAATACTGAACATCTTTGATAGAAACCTTTTTTGTCACCCCCATTATTTTTTTAGGCTGAATTCCTAGTTGATGAGTAATTAGATCAAACATCAAAAAAATTAAATAAAATCAAACACTTAAAAAGATTGTTAAGTTTCCCAAATTACCCGTAGGAAAGTTTGAAAGGATTTACGTGGCCATCAGCATTGTGTGAGTGTTTTGTGAATGAGGGTGTAAATCTCCCTGTGGGGTCTTTAAGGATCAGTCTACTGTGGCTGTGGAAATTACATTTGGAGGGGCATATGGAATTAAAGGATTTATTATGCTCTCAGGTCCCAGAAAAGGAGGCATGCCATGCCACACAGGAACCACACAGGCTCAACCCAGTAGTTTGAATGTCACTAGGTCCCAGTTAGGGGAGGGTAAGAGCGGCAACTTGTTGGCAGGAACTAGCCTTATTATACCAGTGTACCTGGTCACCTGGCAGGGGTGGTCACAGCCTGTTTGTGGGGATGTTAAGCCAGCAGGAAAACATGACATTTAAAAAATTTATAATATGGTATGTCCATTTTTCTAGAAGTTGCCACTATTGAGTGTTTTATTTTAAAGGTCTTTGCCAGGGGTGCCTGGGTGGCTCAGTCAGTTAAGTGTCTGCCTTTGGCTCAGGCCATGATCCTAGGGTTCTGGGATCGAGCCCCGCATCAAGCCCCGCATGGGGCTCCCTGCTCATCAAGGAGCCTGCTTCTCCCTCTCCCTCTGTCCCTCCCCATCCGCTCATGCTCTGTCTCTCTCTCTCTCAAATAAATAAAATATTTTTTAAAAGTTAAAAAAATGAAAATCTTCATCCATAGTAAAACCATAAAGCTTTTACAGGAAAACATAGGAGAACATGTTTGTTACCCTGTATGATTTAAATAGGGCTAATAAAACACTGACCATAAAATAAATATTTTCAAGGAATATATTAAAATTAAGGACTTTTCCTCACCAAAACAAAAATAAAAGGCAACCCAAAGACTAGGAGATAATATTCATGATACAAATATCTGAAAATGAAAATGGACTGATATCCACAATATATTAAGAATTCCTGCTAATCAATAAGAAAAAGACACGATCTAAGGGAAAAGTGGGCAAAAGATTTGAACAGACACTTCACAAATAAGTGCATCTAAGAATAATAAACATAGAAAAAAGTACTTAGGTTCATTATATTTAAGGACATGCAAAGAAAAATCAAAATGAGATAATGTTACCTACCCACCAGAATGGCTATAATACAAATAATAATACCAAGTGTTGGTAAGGATATGGAACAATTGGAACTCTCATACATTGCTGCTGGAAATGTAAATTGGTACAAATATTTTGGGAAACTATTTGACAGTAGCTACTAAATTTGGGAAAGTGCATATCCTATGATCCAGCAATTTTATTCCTAGGTATATATCCAACAAAAATGTGTACTTAGGATCCCCAAAAGACATGTACTAAATAGTCAAGAGAGCACAATTCATAAGAGTTCCAAACTGAAAACTGCACAGTGACCTTCAATAGTAGCATGGATAAATTTTAGTGCACCTACAATGGATTAGTTAACACAGCAATGATAATGAATGATCTATGACTATATACAATAGCATAGGTTAGTCTTACAAACATCATCTGAACAAAAGAAGCCAGACAGAAGAGTACATACTGTATGATTGCATTAATATGCAAGATAGAAAAGGACAAAAGCATGCTGTGAGAAGGCAGGGTAGTGGTTACCTTTGGGTGGAGGGTGGAGGTTGTGACTGGAAGGGAAAATGAGGGTGCTTCCAGGATGTGGATAATAAGGTCTGTTTCTCGATCTGGGTGGTGTTTGTATGGACAGGTTCAGTTTGTGGAAATTCAGCTAGTTATGCACTTTAGATATGTGTTCTTCTGTATGCTTCAATAAGAAGCTGTTTTATTTCTTTTTAAAAAGATTTGTTTATTTATTTTAGAGAGAGAGAGAGTATGAACAGAGGTGGGGAGTGGCAGAGGGAGAGGGAGAGAAGCAGACTCTATGCAGAGTGCAGAGCCTGACACCCGTCTCTATCTCAAGACTCTGAGATCATCACCTGTGCTGAAACCAAGAGTCATACACTTAACCAGTTGAACCACCCAGGCACCCCTAAAAAGCCATTTTAAATGGGTTGGATAAACTACAAGTCATATGCCATCATTGCTTTCTATTTACAGTTCTCTGATGTTCATGGAGATTGCATATACTTTCATATGCTTATTGGTACTTTGTGCTGTTTTCTTTTTTTACAACATTTATTTATTTTTAATTAATTTTTATATGAGGATATTTTTCTTTTTCTCATTGATCCATGAAAGCTCTTTATATACTAAGGATATTCACTTTTTGTCATTGACATTGCAAAATATTTTTCCACTTGTCATTTTCCTGGCATAGAAAAGTGTTTATTATGTAATCATTTATATTAATCATTTCCTTTATAATTTCTTGGTTTTCACTTATGTTAAGTAACTTTAATGTCCTTAGACCTAATTTGTAAGTACAAATACAATCACAATAATACTTCACTTTCCTTGGTTTGTAGTTTCCACCTACTGAAGTTCAGGACACATCTCCACCTGCCTTTCTACACTTCCATGTCTCTCCAGTTATTTCTGGGAATCCTTGGGCTCATTGGCCTCCTTGTTGATAGGAATATTCATTGCCTGGGGGCACCTGGGTGGCTCAGTCGGTTAAGTGTCTGACTCTTGATTTCTGCTCATGTCACGATCTCAGGGTCATTAGATTGAGCCCCAAGTCGGCTCCACACTCAACTGGGAGTCTGCTTGAAATTTTCTCCCTCTGCCCCCCCCCAAATAAGTAAATAAATACAATCTTTAAAAAAAAAGAATATCCATTGCCTTGAGGCTTCTGAGGGTACCACATCACTACAAATGTCTGTCGCTAGATAACCTACTCTACTACTGTCTCCTGATATTCTCAAGGATGCACACTCTTGAGGGGCTATTGAAAGTGCATGGTCTTCAGTCCCAACTGTGCTGCAGCCTTGTTGGGATCCAGAAATGATGACAATGTCACTTGTCCCATAAACAGCAACAGGTGTATTGATCATTAAGTTTATATAAATAGTCTGTGTTTACTATCTATGCCATCGTGGTTTTCAAATTCAAAAACAACAAAGTGTGTATCATTTTATAACTTCCTTTTTTATGGAGATATAATAGACATAGGTAACATTGTGTAAGTTTAAGGTGTGTGACATGTTGATTCGATACATTTATATGCTGCAATATGATGAGCACCAGAGCGTTATCTAACACCTCTATCCCGTCACATAATTATCGTTTCTGTTCTATGGTGAGAACAATTAGGATCTAGTCTTTTAGCAACTTTGAATATATATACATCATCATTCTATATATGTAACATCTTCTTATCTATTCATCTGTTGGCAGGTTTTTAGATTGTCTCCATATCGGATAGCTATTGTGAATAATGCTGCAATGAACACGAGAGTGCAGATGTTTTTCAATATCCTGTTTTCATTTTCTTAGCATGTATACCACCAAGTGGGGTAGCTGGCTTATATGGTACTTCAATTTTTAATTTTTTGAGGAGCTTCCATACTATTTTCCATACTTTGTTTTTCTGAGTGCACTCCATTTACCAGAGCTTGCTCTCACCACCATGCTCGGTAGCACATACAAAGAGCTGGCCCCAGAGCATGTGGAGATATGGGTTTAGTATTTGGGGTGTTGGGGCTGCCTATGGGCCCACTGGAGGGATTGTTGAATAAGGCTGTCCCAGGGCTCATGCTGAAGTCTTGGGTATAGTCAGCAGGAACTGCATCCCTTTAATATCCTTTGATATTCTTATCTGCCTCTTTCCTGATTTCTTCCCTCTCCCAAGTCTTGGAGATCCCGTCTCAGTACCCTGGATGCTGCTGGAGCAAACAGGTTTCTTCAGCAGCATCCAGCACAGCTAAGAAAGCTGAGCACTCAACCACCGCTCTCCCTTTCTCACAGGGGAGAGGATGCTGGCAGCTAGCTCAGCCCCACATGGTGTTGCTTTAGGAGAGGGATGGCATTGGCAGAGTTCCTCTTCTTGTCTTCAGCGTGTCCAAACATATATAGATATTAAATATATAAATATAACATATATTAATATATTTAATAAAATATGTAAGGATATAATGCACATATAATATATTTAATAATGTTTGTGATATATAACATATTACATAGAATAAATGTATGATATGAGAAAAATATATAATTATATACAATAAAAAATATATACGTAACAAAAATACATTTTTCCAGGGCACCTGGGTGGCACAGTCGGTTAAGTCACCAACTCTTGGTTTCAGCTCAGGTCGAGATCTTAGGGTCCTGAGATCAAGTCCCACATTGGCTCCACCCTCAACAGGGAGTCAGCTTAAGATCCTCTCTCCCTCTCCGTCTGCCCCTCCTGCTCATGAGCTCTCTCTCTCTCTCTCTCAAATAAAAAAATAAATTTCAGAATGCTGGAATATTGAATATATATATATATATATATATATATATATATATATATCTAGAATATGCAATATATATATTTGCTCCAAAAGCACTCTGGAACCTTCCCTTGGGAAGGCTGGACTTCTACAAACGTTCTCCCTTCTTGGCTTTCTGCCCAAGTCACTTGTTTCCTGGCTTTTTTCTGACTGCAGCAGAGATAGATTGGGGCAGGTTTGTCAGCTCTGGCTGGTTCTGTAGCCCATATGAAGGTCTGTGTGCTTTTTTTTTTTAAAGATTTTATTTATTTATTCATAGAGACATAGAGAGAGAGAGAGAGAGAGAGGCAGAGACACAGGCAGAGGGAGAAGCAGGCCCGATGCAGGGAACCCGATGTGGGACTTGATCCCGGGTCCTCAGGATCACACCCCGGGGCTGCAGGCGGCGCTAAACCGCTGCACCACCAGGGCTGCCTGGTCTGTGTGCTTATTCCCAGATTTATAGATGGGCAAGACTCCTTCTGGGTCCTTTGGCATATCGTGAGGGATCCTGCAAATCCCAGAGGCACTTTATTCATGGATGGATGCCGAATGAATTGTTTAAAAAGGGGATATAATGGAGGGATATTTTATGCCACCATGATGCTGATGCCGCTCTTCTAGAATTTCTATGCAAAATGTTTTACCCAACAAACAGGTGGAAGTGTTTTTTACATGACTGCTCTCATGGCTCAACTGCCAAGCACCTGCTGGGCTTACTAGTTTATAAACATAACTTCAGAAGTGCCAGGAAGGTTGAGACTCCTCCTAAGAGATGCCAGCACTTCAGAGCATGTATTTACCTAATCTCTTTGAAATTAAGTTTAGAATGAGTAACTGAAAAATCCATTTGTGCAGACACGTTGGATAAGAATACCATGCATTTCTGAGCATTTATTTAACCAAATAATTTTATGCTTAAAAAGGCACATGTATAGTGAAAGTTTTGAAAGTATTAAGAAACATAAAAATGACTGATCTGAATACAAGAACCTTGACAAACTATAGATGAAAAGCCATATGTAGTGAAACATGAATAAATAAAATACACTAGTATTTTATTCATTACTATAAGATGTGCTGGTTTATTTTTATCTCTGGTATGTTGGTTTTTATATTTTCATCATTATTTAATAGTATGTTTTTGCGTTTGCAAAAACCAGCCAGAAATTTGTCTACCTAATTGGATTATCTTTGATTTGCTTAGCAATTCTGTTTCTTCATCCTAATTCTCATTTCTGTTTTTTTCCCCATCTTAATTTTTTCCTCTTGGATAACTTGATTTCTTATTTGCTTGAGATTTTTAAGACTACATGTGTTAAATTTTAGTTCAGTTCATTTTTATCCTGTTTTTGCTTAACAATAAGATGATTAAAGCTCTAAGTGTGTCTCTGAATGTTGGAATTAGCCTGTAAATGTTTTTTTGTGAGGAGTGTATTGATTGTAATCATTTAATTTTTTTCCCTAAACAAAAATGCAAACACATACACATACATGGAGGAGAAAATTGACATTCACTTTTTTTGTATTTCTTCTCTGTAATACCTCTTTCCTCATCTAGAGATAAACACTGTCAGTGATTTGTATATATCCTTCTGGATCCATTTTTATGCATTTGCCAATGTATGTGTATGTGTGCATGTATATTTACACACATTAGACATATATGCAAACATGTGATTTACACATAAGTATCATTCTAGTTATTGTTCTGTAAATTGATTTCCATTTTAATATGTCATGGATGTACATTAATTGCCAGTTGCCATCGCATGATAATTTACCAGTTCACATTACCTCCAAGGGGTATGATTTCCAATATCCTGTCCAGCAGCACCAAAGGGGATTCTACTGTTCTAATTTTAGCAAAATTGATATGTAAATATATACATTATTATTTTACATTAATGTACACTTCTTTGATTATTAGTGAGATTAGGGTAATTTCATTTATTAGCAACTGATATTTTCATAATTGGTTGTAGAGGCTTTCCTATTTTTTATCTTTGTAAAAAAGATTTTGTTTATTTATTCATGAGAAACACAGAGAGAGAGAGGCAGAGACATAGGCAGAGGGAGAAACAGGCTTTCTGCAGGGAGCCAGATGTGGAACTAGATCCCTGGACCCGGGATCACGACCTGAGCCCAAGGTAGGCTCCCAATTGTTAAGCCACCCACGCGTCCCTTTCTTATTTTTAAATCTTATTTTAATCCCAGTGTAGTTAACATACCCTGTTATATGAGTTTCTGGTGGACAATATAGTGATTCACCAGTTCCATACATTACTCAGCGCTCATCATGATAAATGCCCTCCTTAATCCCCATCACCGATTTCACCCATACCCCCACCCACCTCTGGTAACCATCAGTTTGTTCTCTAGAATTGAGTCTGTTTTTTTGGTTTGCCTCTCCCTTTTTGGGGGTTCCCCTTATTCATTTGTTTTGCTTCTTAAATTCCACATGTGAGTGAAATCATATGGTATTTGTCTTTGGTTTATTTTGTTTAGCATTATACTCTCTAGATCTATCCGTGTTGTTGCAAATGGCAGGATTTCATCTTTTTTATGGCTGAATAATATGCCATTATATAAATAATGTAAATATATATATATATATATATACACACATATATATACCATGTCTTCTCCATCCTTTCATCTATCAATAGACACTTGGGCTGCTTCCATAATTTGGCTATTGTAAATAATGATGCAATAAACATAGGGGTGCATGTACCTTTTGAATTAGCATTCTCATATTCTTTGGGTAAATATCCAGTACTAGAATTACTGGATCATATGGTAGTTCTATTTTTAATTTTTTGAAGACCCTCCATACTATTTTCCACAGTATTAGCCACTAAAATTCCAGTAAATTGCTTGCTCATCTTCTTTGCTTGATTTTTCTTGTTTAGCTTATTCTGATTTATTTGAGTAGTTCTCATTATTTTCTATGCAGTTGATAATGTTTGACTTCCCATTTGACCCAAGAATTATTGATGAGAGTGGTTTCACATTTCTAAGAAGTTGAATAATTCTTTTGTTTGTTTTAAATATCATTCCTTTCAAGTTGATTGTGTTGAGGTTAGGAATATAATCGACACAATCTCTACTTTTTGAAGTTTATTAAGGTTTATTTCATGGTCTAATATATAATCAATTTTTAAATATTTCCATGGACGTTGGTAAAAGCTGTTTTTTCTTTTGCAATTTATGTAATATACACCTATTAAATGAATCATATTCCTTGTTTATACAGATGCTCTACATCCTCAGGATTTTTTTTTTTGTCTAAATATAAGAAAAGTTGGCTAAAGTCTCTCAGTATTATTTTATCTTATGATTTTTCCTTATATTTTTAAAAAGTTTTGTTTTGTACTTTTAAATATAATGTTATTTAACATAAATATTTATGACTACTGTATCTTCTTAAATCATGTATTTATCCTACTTATTTTTTGGGGGGGGCTTTACGTCATTGATTTTTTTGTTTTTAAGTTTTAAACTTTCTATCATTTTGTTTTAGGCTTGTATAAACAGCATATGATTTCCCTTCATATTTTATTCCAGTATGAGTCTTTTTTTAAAAGATTGTATTTATTTATGAGAGACAAAGAGAGAGGCACAGACATAGGCAGAGGGAGAAGCAGGCTCCCTATGGGGAGCCTGATGCAGGACTCAATCCCAGGACCCCAGGATCACGCCCAGAGCCAAAGGCAGACGCTCAACCACTGAGCCACCCAGGTGCCCCGAGATGGAATTTCTTAGCAAATAAATAAAAACTGAAAAAAATCAAATTTAAATTTTAAAAGTGGAAATAAAATAGTTGAAGTTTTTAAATTCCTGGATGACCAAACAGCAAAATGGGAATGAGAGGAAATAGCCAACTTGAAGATAGATCAACAAATATATTCCAATATGAAGAACTGGGAGAAAGAAGATTTAAAAAGAATGAAGAAAGCCTCAGGGTCTATGGAACAATATCAAAAGATCTAACAGCTGTATCATTGGAGTCCAAAAAGGAGAGGTGAAGGAGGTTGGTGGAGAAAAAAATACATATTAAAAAAATAATGACATACAGCTTCCCAAATATGGTTTTTACAATTTCTTAATTATACAAATAATCATACAAATTCAAGAAGCTCTGTAAATGCCAAAAGGAGAAACCAAAGAAAACCACACCCAGACACATCATAGTCAAACTGCTGCAACCAAAGATGAGGGAAAAATGTTGAAAGCAGCTACAGAAAAACAAAACGTTACAAATAGGTTAACAACGACTGAAATGACTTGGGGATTTTGTATCAGAAAGCAGAGGTAAGAGAGTGGAGCAACATCACTGAAGTGCGAAAAGAAAAGAATTGACAACCCCAAATTCTATATCCAGGAATATCATTTAAGAATGAAGGCTGAATGAATACATTCTTACATGAAAGAAAACTAAAAGGATTCATCACTAGCAGACTTGTTCCAAAATAAAAAATAAAGGCAGAGCAGCTGGATGGCTTGTTGGGTTAAGTGGTGGACTCTTGATTTGGGCACAGGTCATGATGTTAGCATCTTGGGATCAAGCCCCACATTAGGCTCTGTGCTGAGTGTGGAGCCTGCTTGGGATTCTCTTTCTCCCTCTCCTTCTGCCCCTCTCCCCGCACCCTGCTCTGCCCTGTCTGTTGTGTGTGCACTCTTTCTCTGAAAAAAAAAATCTTTACAAAAAATAAAATAAATATGAAAGGCAGTTCCTCAGGCTGAATAGAAATGATACTAGGAGAAAATGGAATTTCATGAATGAAGAAGGAGTAGCAAAAATGGTAAATGCCTGGGTAAATATAATAAGATATGTTTCTCCTCTTAAGTACTTTGAAAAGGTATGAAAGCAGAAATTATAACGTCCAGTGAAGGTCCAATGTATGTAGATGGATACATATGACAACGAAAAGCATAAAGGTCAAGGAGAAAGTAAAGGGACATATATGGTTGTAAGACTTCTACATTTTAGTTGAAGTGGTAAAATATTGGGAAATTAAACAAGCAAACTTCTAGAAAGCTCACCAGTCAAATTAAGTCACAAGGAAATTTGAAAATATTTTGTATTAAATGAAAATGAAAACGTAACCTTCAAACTCATGGGATACAGCTTAGATGGAAAATTAGAGTATGAGTTGTTTATGTTGAAAAGGAGAAAGGTCTCAAATAATTGATTCAAATCACATGGCTAGGAAATATGAGGGTCATGTTAAGAAAGGGAGAGAAATTGGCAGTCCTGGTGGCTCAGCGGTTTAGCGCCCCCTGCAGACCGGGGTGTGATCCTGGAGACCTGGGATTGAGTCCCACATCAGGCTCCCTGCATGGAGCCTGCTTCTCCCTCTGCCTATGTCTCTGCCTCTCTCTCTCTCTCTCTCTCTAAATAAATAAATAAATAAATAAATAAATAAATAAATAAATCTTACAAAAAAGAAAGGAATATCAGGAAGGGACACAGAACATAAAGACTCCTAACTTTGGGAAATGAACTAGGGGTGGTGGAAGGGGGGGAGGATGGGGGGTGGGGGTGAATGGGTGACGGACACTGAGCGGGACACTTGACGGGATGAGCACTGGGTGTTATTCTGTATGTTGGTAAATTGAACACCAATACAAATTAATTTATAAAAAAAAGAAAAAGAAAAAAATAATTCTTTATATGTGAACAATATAAAATTTTTATCTGTTGTTCATGTGCAAAAAAAAAAAAAAAAAGAAAGGGAGAAAAAGAAGTGGATGTTGGAGAGGCAACCAATATCTTCAAGTATGAAGGGTTCACTACATCCCTAGACATAGCCATCTTGGTCCTTCTTTTTTTTTTATTTTGAAGGTAAAGAAAACCCCACAAACACTCAGATATGAAAAAGAAATTACCAACAAAGGAACGAAAAGCAAGCTGAGTGTAGAGTTCTTTTTCTGCAATACAAAGTGTGGGAAGACAGCAGCTCAATACCTAATAAATTTGAGGAAAAAGGAATACAACCCAGTTATTTTAGATAACTCATAGTTGTCATACGTGTATGTGTAGACAACTGAAAGTCAACTCACATATGCAAAGGCTCAAAAAATTCATTATGTGTGCACATATATATACACATATATTCTGAAAAATTTACTTGAAAACGAACTCCATCAATTGAGAGATTTAAAAAAATTGAGAGAGAAAATAGAGAGCTCAAAAGTAGGTAAATTGCATTACAAAATGACTAGCAGGGAACATCAAATCTATTAAACCAAAAATTAATGCAAATGATTCTTGTGAATTTGGTTATAAAACTACCAGTAATTGTCAAGAACGTTTCTTAAAAGAAAAGAGATATAATATAAAAACATTGCTTGAATAGTAATAATACAGGCAGAAGACACCAGACTCGGAATTAATTGGATCAAAGATGAAGAAAGAAAATGCCTTTTTAAAGAGTTTCTTGTCTTTAAGTGGAGATGATTGTTCAAAATGGCATTCTTTCTTGACTCAATTAGAGAAATACAGATTTTCCAAATCTTTTGAAAAAATTAAGGTAAAAAAGAAATGAAAATGCGACATACCGTTTTTCTTCTGATCTGAGGTAGGAAACATCTTTTATGTGCCATCAAGATAGAAAAAAGCTGCCAATTAAACTATAGTGTATCATCAATTATAAGATGAATTTTAATTCTAGGAACATTAAAATATGAAAAATATGGATCTTAGAATTTATAAAATATATTGTTTTCCAAACTCCTGGACAGGATAAAAGCAAGGAAATAGGTTTACATAACAACAGAGAAATGAATAAAATAAAATAATGAGAAAAAAATGAAAGAGCAAAAATAAGAGCAAATTCAGTAGATATAACAAATATTTATGATTTAAGTACTTTATTAAAAAAAATAGTCAACTATCCCGGGGTCCTAGAATGGAGTCCTGCATCAGGCTTCCCACAGGAAGTCTGCTTCTCCCTCTCCTTCTGCCTATGTCTCTGCCTTTCTCTCCCTGTCTCTCACGAATGAATGAATAAATGAATGAATGAATGAATAAATAAATAAATAAATAAATAAATAAATAAATAAATAAAATCTTAAAAAAAACAACTTCCATCTTGCCATTCATATCAAATATGTTTACCTTCATTTTACTGAGCATACTTAAAATTCTCTGGAGAGAGTTGATTTGTTTTGTCTGGCATATAATTAACTCAGATTCAGACTGCAAGTTTTACCTCACCGTGAAGTGGGGGATGTTACTACTCTCACTCTGGTTTACAAAGCCTTTGCTATGCTTCTTGTGGTTTGTTCCTCATATATGCCACTTGGGGGTTAGGTTGAGACTTGGCAGTGGATTGACATATAGTTCACTTCTCAAAGCATCTACTCTGCTTCTTTGGATCTTTCCTATGCATGCAAAACTCAGAGGGAAGCCCAGGATTTGTGTGGATTGGTATAGAGAATTGAGGATCATTCCTCCAGTTCTCTTCTCTCTGGTTCTCCTCCACCCTTTCTGCCTCTCAGGGTCCCCTTTCCTGATTACTCTGGAGAGAAAATTGGGGTGTATCTCAGGGTTTTTGCCACCTATCCTGCCAGTGCAGTGCAGATCTGTAATAGGACTCACTCTTGGGGCAAAGGTGAAAGAGAAAAGAGACCAAAAAGACCTATTTCCCCTCTTTGGACCAAATGAACTCATTTTTCCTGGTTCCTCTGGCCAGAAAGATGGACCTTCTATCTCAGTTTTAGCTGTTCACTTTGGTGCTTCTTCATAGCTCCATAACAGGGCCTGCCCTCAGAGCAAAGCTGTAAAAGTAAAGAAAGAGGGGACGCCTGGGTGGCTCACTGATTGTCTGCCTTTGGTTCAGGTCTTGATCCCGGGGTCCTGGGATCGACTCCCACATCGGGCTCCCCGTGGGGAGCCTGCTTATGTCTCTACCTCTCTGTGTCTCTCATGAATAAATAAATAGAATCTTTAAAAAAGAGAGAGAGAAAAAAATGAGAAATTTACCCCTGTTATGAATGACTTCTGCAAGTTTTGATTTTTTTTTCCTTCTGCTTTTGTTTACTTTTCAGTCCTCAGTATTTTCTCCAGCATTTTTAGTTGTAATAAGTAGGAGAAGCTTTAGTGGACTTAACTCCATCTTGGTTTCAATCACAAGCATGCTCATTGGGCTATTAACTAGCAATTCCCAGATAATAGGAAGGCTGGGCATCTTTTCTTCCCCCATCCCTTTTTTTCTCACTTGGATAGGCTCTTTAATAAAGTATTTTTGAGTATTTTGCCTAATTTTCTATTAGATTGTGCTTTTCTTATTAAGAGTTCTTTATTCAGAATATGAGTCCTTCCTGGATTCATGTATCATGAATAACTTCTCCTACTTTGTCAATTGCCCTTTCACTCTCTTCATGGTCTCTTGATAAATCGAAGTTCTTAATTTTGATATAATGCTATTTACATTTTTTTTCTCCCAGAGATAGTGCTTTTTGTGTCCTGTTTCAGAAATTTGTTTTGCTGGGGCATCTGGGTGGTTCAGGCAGTTAAGCCTTTGGCTGGCTCAGGTCATGATCCCAGGGTCCCAGGATCGAGCCCCAAGTTGGGCGTTCTGCTTAGTAGGGAGTCTGCTTCTCCCTCTCCCTCTGTGCATGCTTTCTCTCTCTCTCAAATAAATAAATAAAATCTTTAAAAAAAGAAAAAAAATTGCCAATTCCAAGATACTCTCTTGTTTTTCCTCTGGAGAGACTTATTTTTTTTAACTTTCACATTTAGATATGCAATGCATCTGGATTTTTTAAAAATAAAGACTGAAGTAAGTCAAATGCATTTCTTTTTCATATGGTTATCCAATTGCTTCAATATAATTAGTTAAAAAGACCATCCTTTCTCCACTAAACAGTAATGTTGAGTAATGGATATTACTTAGCTCTCTCTCTCTCTTTTTTAAGGTAGGGTCTATGCCCAATGCAGTGCTTGAACTCACAATGTTGAGATCAAAACCTGGGACCAAGAGTTGGATGCTCTGGGCACTTGGGTGAGTCGATAAAGTGTCTGGCTTGGGCTCAGGTCATGATCTCAGGACTCTGGGATCGAGCCCTGCACTGGATTCCCTGCTAAGCAGGGAACCTGCTTGCTTTTCTCTCTGCCTGCTACTCCCCTTGCTTGTGCTACCTCTCTCTCTGTCAAATAAATAAAATCTTAAAAAAAAAGTTGGACGCTCCACCAACTGAGTCACCCAGGCGCACCTTAGTTAGCACTCCCTTTTGAAAAGAATTCTGTCTAATATATGTAGATGGAGTGGAAATGTCATTTCTATTGAAGATTTTTTAGTTGAGGTGAGTAACTCTATATGAAGTAACTTGTCACTCTTTAAATGGCATAGAATTTAAATAGCTTGTAATATTTATTAATGCAGTCTTCTAGTTCTATGAGAATGTATAGCATAATTTTGATAGATGTTTCTCAAGATCTTTAAGGCTTAAATAAACTGCTGCTCCTGCAACCATATAACTTTATTTCAAATATTCGATTGTGTTTCTAGACCATGTGCCACATGAATTCTTGTGAATTTGGTGCATAAACAGTATATTTATGTAGTAAGACGTGACAAAAGAAACGAGGAAATAAATAGGCTATGCACTTGTATGCACAGCAGCCTGAAAAGTCAGATTTATTACCTGGAGTGATCAAGCTCTGAGTGATTTATTCTCATGGTTCTGAATTATAAACTGGCAAGTGAATGGAGTTATTCATGATGGGAAATATATTGGTGACAAATCACCAGCACTGAGCTTCCTTCTTGGTGATAAGTTTCACTCAGGAAGCAGAATTCGCTTGAATGATTCCATGGAGCAGTAGGAACAGAAACCAGTAGTGCCCATCAATATCATAAATGTCTGACTTAAGACCTGGCTGGATTCTCGGGCCAAAAAGCAGTATATTGGAGTGTAAATGCAGCTTAGGCAAGTGTGGTGAATGCAATTATACAGTGCTTCGGTTTGAACCATTTCTGCCCAAACTTGATGTAGTTGGCATGGGTGGCATATTTGTATTTTCTCACATTTTTAAATCGTGTTCAAACAGGCTTACCATTTAATTTGGAGATTGTACAGTAACTCTCTGGGTCCTGTTTACTGCCATTTAAACGTTATAATCTAGATAATGTTAACCCAGAAAGAGACGTTTTTGATCTGAGAAAAAAAAGTAACCCAAATTAGTCATCTGGAGTAAGGGATTTGTTCAAATAACTCTAATCCTGGTGGCTTTAATTTTAATTTTGTTCTTGGTAACTGGGGTCTACTGAGGCTCATTTTGTTATGTGAATTAGGATAATTTGATATTTAATGTCAAACTTCTTGTAATAGATATATATTATCATTTTAATGTCTCATTTTACTTGAGACAGTGGGTAAGATATACCGGAATTGGACTTTGCTTTTTCCAGTATGCCTTGTCTACATTCTGGGTATCCTGTGCTCATTTTTCCATTTTTGCCCACACTCCATAAGTGTAAGAGACCTCCAACAAATCATCAGTAATCAGGGTTTAATCACTGAGGTCAATCTGAGTTATTGGAACATCGAAATCACACAATTAAAAAATGTGTATTTACTTTCCTTGGTAAGGAACCTAGATGGGTTGAACTTATTATGCCTGAAAGTGAAGGAAATCTGGAATACATGGCTAAGGATTGAGAGAATGACCATCAATTACAGCCTTGGGGTCCAGTGGCACCATCAAGGACTGTATAGTTCATTCTACCAACGCTTCTGTCTTCAGTCTTATATGAGAGACTACAGCTGGCTAGCTGCCACCTTGAAGAATTAGTGACAGAGTGTACCTTGTTTGGACTGAAGCACATCTGGGTGGTAAAAGGGTCATCCTGTAACACATACTGCTTTGTGTCCTGTGCCACATCTCCTTGGCCCACTTGACTTTGGCTGCGGTGCCCAGTACCTATGCATGCTGCCAACTTCCCCTCTTAACCATCTGGAAAGTCTTTCAGCTGTTCTGCATGAGGGCTTTCTCTGAAGCCACGAAAAGTTGCTCATTCCATCCAGAAGCACAGTAGAGTTAACACCTCTGAGATGGTTAACCCATGGGGATGGCAGTTGGTAGTAAATACTTTAAACTCTGTCCTTCAGAAGGATAATTCTAGTATACTGTTCTAAATGGATTCCAAGAGGATCCCCAATGGTGTTAAGCCTCAGTTGCTCACAGAGATAATCAGCTCCATAATGTACTCCTGGTTTTTCATATCACCCTCCCCATTCCCACATCCCTGCTTTTAGAAGTCATTCCTAAATATGCTGCCTTCTAGTCCTTGTTCCAGGCTTCTACTTATTTAAATTTATCAGTGAATCAAGAATGTTTTTTGTCCTTAGTCTTAGAAAAAAAATTTTAAGATATTGATTGATGGTTTGATTTAATGAATAGCCTGTGGCCTTAAAAATGCTTAACTTTCTCTTCAGATACTTTTTCCATATAGTAAAAATGTAACACTTCAGCCAATTTTGAATGGAATAATTAAAACTCACACATCTCTGGGACCCACATGAACACAATTTTAACAATAAGATTTTCTCTTTTTCTTTGTTTATTTAAAAACAAGATTTTCAAAATCAAAATGCAAATTGGCTGATTTTCTAGATCCAAGTGCATGAATTTCTTCTTGTTCTTTATTATCCATCTACTTTTTATTTGATTTTAAATTTTTTGGCTTTCAAAGTTTCAGCTGATTCTCATGCTCTGTTTTGTTCCAGGCTGTTACGAATGGTTTCCCCGCTGTTCTAGGGGACAGGCTATTATTCCTGCATTATTCTCTGTAGGAACAGAGTTTCCTGCAGTCTGCTGAGAATTGCTGTTTAGTTGATGGTATTTTCACTTCTGCCTCGGTCTTGCTTCACAGTGCCAAGCTGAAAATTACCCCTCAGCTTGAAGTCATGGTTTACGAATTTGACATTTCCAGAAAAATCTTTTTCAATACCGCTCTCTCCCTCCTCCTTTCACCCCAGGTCCTCTTTCTGCATTTCTACTTTGTAGATTAGAACCTGTTAGTTGCAACAAACTTTGGTGTTCAAATTTTTTGTCACAGGGTGGTATTCTTTTGTTTGAGGTCCTTCCTTCTCCTCACAAATCTAGGATTTTACACTCCTTCTCCAGCATGTCCTTGTACATAGATTTCAGTCTCTGTCCAATGAGATTTAGCTCCAAATTGTGTGCTTAATATAGAAGTTCTTCAATATATGTGAATGGCAGGTAGAATTCTAGCTGTAAGAAAATAGCTTCGGTGACTATGGCAATAAGAGACTAGTCAGTAAAAAAGAAATTATACCAGATAGTTTAATTTAATAATTTAACAAAAATGGTAGAAGAGCTCAAAGAGCAAATTGGACAAGCATCTCTAGGGCTGAAAGGACAATGGAAAAGACAGTGTGAGTAGAGTCCAAGAGCCGAGATCACCCTGAGCATTTGAAATCATGGCAGGGGCTGCCCCCCAACAGCTGGAACCATGAAGGGACACAGCCACTGCTAGAGATGCCTGGAAGTCCAGAGAGGGAGAGAGGAAGGAAGGGAGAGAGAGGGATGAAAATGAGCATCAGAGAAATACGTTGCTCTGCTCCTCCTCTTCCTCAGGTCTTTTGCTGGGGCCTCCCACTGGTTAAACCTAACCAGAAGCCTGGGAAGTATGATTTGCATGGTTCAAAGCAACGTGATACAGAGCACAGCAAGGAAAGAGTGGGGAGTGGATTGACAAAAAGAGTACACAGTCACGGTAATGACTTTGTTGAGGCTACCCAAGCTATAGGTGTTATTATCAAAGAGGAGGTAGCAGGTGTCTGGCAGTTGAGGGAGATAGTGGGTAGGAAGGCTCTATTCTCTGTAGAATGGAGTAACTATCATGTATTGTTCACTGTGGATGAGACAGGAAATAGAGTAAAGAATGTCTGTACTTACAAAATGCAGAGCCTAGCAGGAAAGTCAGGCAACTAAAGTCTGTAATAAATTGCAATGTGTGTGTGTATATATATATATTTATATATGTATGCACAATGCACACACATATATGTATATAAAATTTATATTATAAATGGCATATTTGTTATTTATACTTAAACCGTTCTATAAATATTAGATATAAAATATGTTATTATACATTTATTATAAATAAGGTAGTATATGGGCGCCTGAGTGGCTCAGTTGGTTAAGCATTTGCCTTTGGCTCAGGTCATGATCCCAGAGTGCTGGGATCCAGCCCCACATTGGGCTCTCTGCTCAGTGTTGAGTCTGCTTCTCCCTCTCCCTTGGCCCCATGCCCTCCTCTCATACTCTGTCTCTTGCTTTCTCTCTCTCTTTAAAATAAATAAATAAAATCTTTAAAATAAACAAATAAAGTAGTATGGGAAAGTACAGCTAGGAGGTGTAATCTGTGGGAGTCAGGAAAGGCTTCCTGGAAGAAGTAACATTTAAGGATGAGTAAGAGTTAGAAGCAGAAACCCAAGGGTGCAGAAGACGGAGGAGATGAATCCAGAACAGAAAAATAGAAGGCACATTGTGGCTTGAAAGAGGAAGAGAAGAAATGCTGTGACAAAGCAATGGCTGTGGGCAGGAGCAGGAGGTGTTGATGGAGGTGGAGCTAGGGAGCAAGGTTGGGTGGCATCACAAAGGGCTTTGTAGACCAAGTTGCCTTATCCTGAAGGCACGGGGAGGTTATTGAAGGGATATAATTAGGGAAATAACAATCAGATTTCTGGTTTTAAAAGGTCACTCTGGGCTGGTGGTGGGGAGAGCAGGTAGGACGCTTTGCAATAGTCCAGCTGAGAAAGGATGCTGCTTTGGACCAGTGTAGTGAATGCAGATGGGGGAAAGAAAGTTCTAGAACTTTGGAAGTTTGGAAGTTTCTAGAAATTTTGAGGGCTGAAACAGCAGTGCTTCGATTGGCAACTGATTGGCTCTGTGGGTGAAGGTGAAAGGAGAGAAGGATCACATTTGGAACTCTGGTTAGATAGCAGGGCCAGCTGTTAAAATGAAGAACACATCTGCACAGTTAAGAAGCCAGGACTTGACAAACTCTCTGTAAAGGGCCATATAGCAAACAATTTTGGCCTTATGGGCCAAAATGACTCTGTTTGCAGCTACTTAGCCCTGCCATAGTAGTGTGAAAGTAGTCATAGACAATATATAAACAGTTGGGCACGGCTGTGTAAATAAAACTTTATTTACAAAAACAGATTTGGCTGAGAGTCATAGAGGTTTGTCCACCTCTAGTTAAGACACAAGTTTCCTATTGGGCACCTTGTAGTTAAAAGACTAGAAGACATCTAGATGGAGGTGTTGAGTAGGCAGTAAGGGTGGGAGGGAATACCCCCATTCCCATCTTTATCTTGTCTCCCACCCTGTTTAAAAAAAAAATGTAGCTACAAAAGTTCAGAATCCGTCTTCTTTGTGAAGGGTTTATCTTTCTGTAGGACAGCTATTTGGAGTTTGGGAAGGGGTAGGAGAAAGCAAAGGTTGATTCTTAAGGAATTCCAGTTCTTTCCTCCCTCCTTCCCTCCCTCCCTCCCATTTTTCCTTCCTTCCTTTTTTCCTTCCTTCCTCTCTCTATTTCACTGAAGTGTAGTTGACATACAACATTACGTTAATTTCAGGTGTATAACATAGTGATTCTAAATTTATATACACTGTGATCACCACGATAAATCTAGCTACCATCTGTCACCATATCAGGTCATTACTTACATATTATTAACTACACCCCCTATGCATTCTTGGTTCTTATTTATTTTACAACTGGAAGTTTGTGCTATTTAACCCCCTTTCCCTATTCTGCTATTCCCACTCCTCCACCTGCTCTCCTCTGGCAAGCATCAGATTCTTCTCTATTATCTATGAGTCTGTTTCTGTTTTGATTTATTCGTGTTTTTTTAAATTTTGATCTTTTTTTCCCTCCATCACTCTGTTTTCTTTCAAATCCTATACTAGATGTTTTAATCATGTACATCATTTAGAAACTGGGTTAATAATATTTCCCCTTTTTTAAAGACAGCATGTCTTCCAACATATATTATGTGTCCATTATCTATGGAACACTGAGATAGTCGCTAGGGATACTGAAATGAATAAGATGTTGTCTGAAGGTGCTCACACTCTAGTGAGGGAATACTACATTAGAAATTATCCTGTAGGGGATCCCTGGGTGGCTCAGTGGTTTAGCACCTGCCTTCGGCCCAGGGCCTGATCCTGGAGTCCCAGGATTGAGTCCCACATCGGGGTCCCTGCATGGAGCCTGCTTCTCCCTCTGCCTGTGTCTTTACCCCCCCCCCCCTCAAAGAAATAAATAAAATCTTTTTCAAAAAAGAAATTATCCTATGATGTAATGTGATGAAGGGACCATTGATTCTAACTCCAAAAAAGAAAGAACGAAAGAAGAAAGAAAGAAGGAAAGAAAGAAAGAAAGAAAGAAAGAAAGAAAGAAAGAAAGAAAAAAGAAAAAAACCAATGAAAGGTTGGGCATCATTCCCGAAAAGACACGAGAAGCATGTTGTTATTCCTGCAGAGGCTGAGTGGGTGAGTAGGAGCTTTCTTGAACCATACGCCTTGAAGATCAGATGGGAATTCACCAAGCAAACTGTAAAGTTGATGGCAGTGGAAGGGGGTGGTTGGGGTGGTGGGGGTGGTGATAATTCACACAGAAATAACAATATGGAGGAAACCAGGGAAAATGAAGATACTTGGTATGGTTAGGGGTCTGCTGAAACCCTGGCACAACTGGAAAGGCCCAGAACAATTCTCAGGTGAAAAAGCTTTTTGGTATTGGATTTGCACTTGTTTGGCCTTGAGTTGGAAACACAGAGACCACTTGGCTGGTAGGACAGGGCTTTGTTAGTGGATTTGGAGGTCTGGGGAGCCAGTGGGGCACTTAGTTTGTCCAGGAGCTTGCTGCTGTGAAGCCTGTCAATCTATGTCTGGGAGGCTGAATCATGGCTCACCTTTTCTTGTTGATCCCTTGGAAGTAGGATCTTGTGAAGGATCGCAGAGGATTTTGCATGGAGGCTCAGCTCTGGGGGCTGTTTGTCAGTTTCACCTACTCTTTCTTTCTTCTTTCTTTCTTTCTTTCTTTCTTTCTTTCTTTCTTTCTTTCTTTCTTTCTTCTTTTTCTCTTTCTTTCTTTCTTTTTTTCTTTTTCGTTGATTTTACTTATTTATTCATGAGAGACACAGACAGTCAGGGACGTAGGCAGAAAAAGAAGCAGGCTCCCTGTGGGGAGGCTGACACGGGACTTGATCCCGGGACCCTGGGATCACGACCTGAGCCAAAGGCAATGCTTAACCATTGAGCCACCCAGGCATCCTGTCATCCACACTTTCTTAATGGGGTGGCTTCTGTGAACTGTTCCCAACTCCTGGAGAAGACAGCTTGTTGTAAACCCAAACAAGCAAATAAAAAAATGTGATTATTTTCCTGATGTGATTATTGTTGAAAGATAAATATATTTGTAGGAGGAACTATCACTTGTCAAAAGGAGTTCACCGTGTCTGCTCAAAAGCATGTTGTTCTGTAGCTTGAAGATTTTCTGCAGACTGATGAAAACATTTAAGCAAATGCAAGTCACTGTGCGTTGCAGCAAAATTCCTAATCATGCTTCACAGTTTTTCCCAAACTCAGAGGCACTGAGAGAAACAGAACATGCCTCAAGATGGAGCCCTTGAACCACAAAGTTTTGAAGCAAAGTCTAAATCTGTAAAACTTGCCAGGTATAAAGTCGGAGCCACTGGTGAAGGCCGGCAGCCATTCTAGTGCGGAAAGCACAAAGTGGGGAGATGCTATATCCCCCAGCCCCCAAAGCTCTCAGGGGACTAGGCAGGCCTCAGAGGCAGGCTGATATAGTGATTCACAGACATGGGCTCTTTCAGCTTCAGGGTAAAGGTTAAATCAACAGGATAGGTCATTTTATTTGTACAAATAAGCTTATTTATATATTCCATGAACAAAGGCTACGTTTCCTTCCTCTTAAGCCCATCTCAAAAGGTGGAGAAACACAACTTGGGAGTTTGATAATCTTCTTTGAGCCCTAATAAGCTCTCATTCTATTTTTTATTTATTTATTTTTTATGATAGTCACAGAGAGAGAGAGAGAGAGGCAGAGACACAGGCAGAGGGAGAAGCAGGCTCCATTCACCGGGAGCCTGATGTGGGATTCGATCCCGGGTCTCCAGGATCGCGTCCTGGCCAAAGGCAGGCGCCAAACCGCTGCACCACCCAGGGATCCCCCTAAGCTCTCATTCTAAAGCACACATAGAAGGAGCCTCAACCGGGAGACTTCTGCAATAGTAGAGTGAATGAGATGCTCTTCTCCATAGGGCAGTCTCCCCTAGAGAGGGGGGAAGCACAGTGTTTAGGGGGAAAAAAGGAGCTAGACCCTTGGCATCTTCCCTGTTTAGGATTGAATCCTTCCCCAATCCCTTCTTAGCTATGTGTCTTTTGAGAGGAGGGGCAGAGGGAGAGGGAGAGAGAGAGAGAGAATCTTAAGCAGCCTCTACACCCAGTGTGCAGCCCAACTCCGGGCTGGATCTCTCGACCCTGAGATCACGACCTGAGCCAAAATCAAGAGTCAGACACTTCACTGACTGAACCACCCAGTCCAGTTTCTTAGCTGTTGCAGGCTGTTGAGGATTATGGATCTTGTGCTATAGCGCCTGGTGTCTATGCCTACCGGTCCAGTACCTACTAATGGTTACTGTCAAAACATCCATTTATGGGCATTCAGGCTGCGTACTGAATGAGGCATCATGTGTACGGGGGTGCTATTCACACTGTAGACAATATGATGCATATGAAAGCAGGTGAGCCCTAGAATGACAGGAAAATGCCCCCCTCCTCATTAACCCACATTGGCCCACGCAGCCATGGGTTTATTGGTGCTAAGACATGGGCAGGCAGGAATTATTGCACATGTTTGCAAGGCTGTTTCCTGTCCTGGCTGCACCTATTCTCCCCACGTCATAGGACCGTGATACAGTTGCCCCTCCTGTGTTGGTGGAGGAGGTGTAGGACATGGGCTGCTCCCACATGACCCAGGTGAGCAGATAAGAGTGGGGGGATTCCTCGACAGCAGCTTAGGCAGTACACTATCTTTGGCTGATTTCTCACGGGATTCTTGTGTTCTAGCCAATGGCCTCAAAAGGGTCCACAGAACTGTCAGTGGGGCAGTTTTCAGCTGGATGACAGAGCCCCTCCCAGCATCCCCCTCACTCCTTCCCCTCTTTCTCTTCTATAAGTGGGCAGGGGCCACACAAAAGGTCATGTGTCATACTTTCTCTGGCCAGCTATGTAAGCTTGTTCAACTTGGTTATTACCAAGAGACCTGGGGTCCATCATATTATCTATCACACAGACTGTTGTTTGGTGACAGTCATACTTGTTAATTACACTTAGTAGAGCTTTGTACTTTTCATTCCTCATGTCAGTTTCTGTCCTGCAGTCCATATTTTTTCTCTTCTCCAAGCTTCTTCCTTTATTTCCTTCTTCATTTTGTTCTCCCTCTCTCCATACTTTTCTCCCCAGCCATATTTTTCTTTCAGCTTTATTATGTTCTCTGAACTGTCACAGGCAACTCCTTCATTTTCCCTTTATTCACTCATTCCATTTCGCCCAATGGCACTGGAGTCAGAGAGTTCAGAGAAATGGAAGGTCACAGTGGTGGTGGGTGGTGGTGGGTACAAGTGAGGTCTTGCAAATGGCCATTTCACTTTGTATCCTTCAAACAAAGAATAATGGAGTCCCGAGAAGTCACCATAATGGATCTAGATGTATATACGGCATATAAATTCCCTCTGGAGCTGGAGCTGTGAATTTAGGTCTTGCTTAGGTTTAAATCTAAGTTCAGGGCTCATTTCCCTCTTGAAATTATCATAACAGAGGAGTCATGGAGTCTCTTTAGTGCTAGTCTAATGGTCTTGACCTTTTCTGGGGTCAAAGTCTCCTTTGAGAGAGAATCTGCTGGAATTTTTGAACTTCTTCTCAGAAAAATGCACATAAACTCAAATTTTGGCTTATAATGTTAAGAAATCCCCTAAAGCCCATTCATAGGCTCTCCAGGAGCCCTTTGGCTGGAGGTTGAGCAATATAAATTTGGATTCCAGTGGAAGTCTTGTCTACTTTGCCAAGCAGTTGGTTTTTGATAAGTTATAGTGTTGTGAATTGAGGCAGAATTTCATATTTCAGTAGCAGAGCTAAAGTCTATGGTAGGAATTTTCTAGATTGAGGAGATATTGGTCAGGTTCTGCCCGCCCTATGAGTTGCCCACCTTCAAGGAAGACAAGTAGACTTCACCTTTCAGAGCCTGTCTTTTCCTGGCCCTTTGGAAACCTGGACAGTTGAACTGCGTAAACTTCCAACTGGGCAGTGAGCTGAATGGAATAGTCATCGTGACATCTGTTGCTTTCTACAGCTTCCTGCTTTAGTCAGCTTCAGATTAATATCTGTTTTGGGGGGAGGAGTGGAGTAAGGAGGTCACTTTCTTTGTTCAAACTTTCTGACTCAAGGTGGCTTTTTCCACATGAAAAACAAATGTGGGAGGGAAGAATCCAATTTATCCACTTTGGAAAATAATCTATTCCAGCAGTTTGAACTCTGGGGTCCATTTTATTTAATCACTATGGCCCCATGAATTATCATCTTGTGGTTTTATGTGAGTGGTGGTGCTTATGTTTTGCTTGTATCCTTGTTATAAATTTAATGCTTTCTAATGAATTAGCTTCTTTCTTTTCTCATCCCAATAGGTCCTCCGGGTTTTTAAGCAGAATCAAATTTGGAAGAGCAATTTACTCCATTATCTGTTCCACTAGATGTTGTTTGGAATGGCTTTTTATCAATAAATTTAATTAACAGATACCAAGAGCAGTTTTTGTGTGAAATCCTGGTAGAAAGAAGAGGGAGCTAAAAAGAGCAGTATAAGACCCTTGCTACGCCTAAGGGGTGTGTGTGTGTGTGTGTGTGTGAGAGAGAGAGAGAGAGAGAGAGAGAGGTGATGTTTGTGTGAGGGTGAGAAAATCACTAAGAAGAGGAGAAAGTCACCATGTCTAGAGACTTGGCCCTATGCTGGCAATAGAGATCTAATGTGCCCAGTCCTTTTCATTAAAGGGGTTGAATGAAAGCCAAAAGTGCTGAGAAAGCTCAGTTTTACAGCTAGAGACACTCAGGATGTGAGATTGATGGTTGTACCAGTAACTCCTGACTCACTTGTTGGTGGCAGAGATCCCTATCGCTCTCCAGCTGGGAACACAGCAGGACCTGTTGAAGGTTTCTCAGGCTCACACTGAGCGGTGCTGAAGAAGGCAGAAGGTGACAGTGGCTAAATACCATTAAGGGGCTTGGGGAACAGTGGAGGAGGAGCAGCAGGTGTGAGGGAAAATTGTAAGTTGCACGGAGCACATATTCTTAAAATTTACAAGTGATAGATTATTCATGCTTCACCAAGGGGAAGGTAATATCCTAGAACTTGGCACAATTGCCTTCAGTTATTGTCATCAAAACAATTATAGTTTTCTCCTTGTAACTGTCTACTAACATGGCACATTGTCCAAGTGAATTAGGTGTGCTTACATCCTGATTGCAAATGCCAGTGCCATGTGATTCATTCTGAGTATAGGAAGCAGCGTGGAAAAGACCTTTTCTCAGCTAAATAGCACAACTTTGGGATCTGAGATACTTAAAGAAAGTGATTTCCAGAAGATTTCTTTTTTTTTTTAAAAAAAGATTTTTTTATTCATGAGAGACACAGAGAGAGGCTGAGACACAGGCAGAGGGAGAAGCAGGTCCCTGCAGGGAGCCTGATGTGAGACTCGATCCCGGGACCCCAGGATCACGCCCTGGGCGGAAGGCAGATGCTCACCCACTGAGCCACTCAGGCGTCCCACTACAGTGAACATTTAACTTAGTGTCCAAACTGGAACATGGGTTTGAATTTTTTTTAATAGCCTAGACATTGGGAGAGTTGTATTTAAAAAGGTTTTATTTTGAAAGACTGCGTACTCACGCCCAGTTGTAAGAAATAATACAGAGAGATCATTTATGTCCTATCACCACCTCGGATGGTAACATCTAGCATAACTATACTACAGTGTTATAACCAAGAAACTGACATTGATACAATCGACCTTCCTGATTCAGATTTCATCAGTTTTATATACAGTCCTCTGTGTGTGTGTGTGTGTGTGTGTGTGTTGTTCTGTGCAGTTTTATCAAATGTGTAGAATACTGTGACCACCACGATTAAGATACAGAAGAGGGACGCC
This sequence comes from Vulpes lagopus, assembly GCF_018345385.1. Classification (NCBI taxonomy): domain Eukaryota; kingdom Metazoa; phylum Chordata; class Mammalia; order Carnivora; family Canidae; genus Vulpes; species Vulpes lagopus. Next base: position 39,307,658 of record NC_054848.1, read on the forward strand.
TGGGTGGCTCAGTGGTTGAACGTCTGCTTTCAGCTCAGGTTGTGATCCTGGGGTCCTTGGATGGAGTCCTGCACCAGGCTCCCCACAGGGAGCCTGCTTCTCCCTCTGCCTATGTCTCTGCTGCTCTCTCTGTGTCTCTCATGAATAAATAAATAAAATCTTAAAAATATAAGATACAGAAGAACTCCATCATAAGAATCTCTCGTATTAACTTTTACCCTTGCCTCATCCCTGTACTCAAGCCCTGGCAATCACTAATCTCCATCTCTATAATTTTGTCACTTCAAAACTGTTATAGAAATGGAATCATGCAGGATATAACCTTTTGGAATTGCCCCCCCCCCCCCGCCATCCTGCATAATTTCCTTGAGGAACATTAATATTACTGCCAGTATGAGTAGTTTTTTCCCCTTTTTATACCATTCCACAGTTTAAATGTACCACATTTTGTTTATTCATTAATCAGTTGATGAACATTAAGTTGTTTCCAGCTTCGGGCTATTATGAATAAAGATGCTATGCTATGGCTATTTGAGTACAAGTCTTTGTGTGGACATAAGTTTTAATTTCTCTGGGTTAAATGCCCAAGAATGTAATATCTGGGTTGTATAGTAAGCACATGTTTGGTTTTTTAAAGAAACCACCACACTCTTTTTCAGAGTGCCTGTACTATTTTACGTTCCCACCGGCAGGGTATGAGAGATCCAGTTTCTCTGCATTGTTGCCATCATTTGGCGTGATGACTATTTTTTTCTTTGAACGATCCTGATAAGTGTGCAGGGATATGCTCCCCAATCCTGCTCATGGCAACAATTGTTTTGTGGCGAGCGGGATCACCTCCCCGACCCAAAGCTGGTTGAGGTGTTGAGACTGATGATACCACACACATAGGAAGACAGTATGAAAAGAGTTCACGTAATATGACTTTCTGTGGGGAGGGAAGGGCAGGTGCACAAGACAATCCGGAGTGGCTTGAATAAAGAGAAAGACAAGTGGTTTTGGATTTTATTATGATTAGGGGCTGGGGTTAAGGTGGAAATGCCCAGGCGTGGGCAGGTTTTCATACTCTGACCTTCCCTGGAGGTGCCAAGGGGGACGAAGTGCCCACACTTCCTTATCAACATGCCCATATGTAGGTATGGCAAAAGAAGAGAAGGGCTAGGAAGCTTTTAACAAACATCAAAAGTAGATTTAGACAGTTTGTTACGAATTGCTTTTGAACATCTTTCAAAGATCAGTTGGACATATTTGTGTTGGTCTAGTGCTGGTTTCCCTCTCCTTTCCCTGGTCCCATGTGTCTATTCCTCTGCATAGTACTTGTCTTGACTATGACACCTATATAGTAAGCCTTAGCATGGGCTAGAGTGGTTCTAGATGTGGGGCTCGATCTCCCGACCCTCGTATCATGACCTGAGCTGAAGCAGACAGTTAAATGACTGAGCCACCCAGGTGCCCTTATATTGAATCTTTTTTTTATAAAAAAAAGTAGGTTCCACTCCACATTGTTGGAGCCCAATACGGGGCTTGAACTCACAACCCTGAGATCAAGACATGAGCTGAGATCAGGAGTCAGATGCTTAACCGACTGAGCCACCCAGGTGCTCTACTATGTTGGGTCTTCCAATTCATGAACACAATATGTCACTCCTTTTATTTAGTTCTTCTTTAATTTCTTTCATCAACATTTTGTAAGTTTCAGGATACAAATGCTGTACATGTTTTATTAGATTCATAAGTATTTTATTCTCTTTGGAGTATTAATAAATTAAATAAATCAAGACAAAAACTTAAAAATGTTCAAGTGTTCTACTGGAAGGCTGGGATTGAGAAATCCAGGCAATAATCAGAAGCAGATAATAAAATGGAAGTAGAGGCACTTGGGTGGCTCAGTTGGTTAAGTGTTTGCTTTTGGCTCAAGTTATGATCTCAGGATCCTGGGATCAAGTTCCTCATTGGGCTCCCTGCTCAGTGGGTTGTCTGCTTCTCCCCATCACTCTCCCTCTGTGCTCTCTCTTTCTCGAATGAATGAATGAATGAATAAAATCTTAAAAAATACACTGGAAGTAGAAGCCCTAACATATCAATTATTACTTTAAATGTCAATAGTCTAAATACATCAATTAAAAACAGACTGGCAGAGTGGATTAAAAAACCCATGACCCAACTATATGCTGTGTATAAGAAACTCACTTTAAATACAATGACATAAGTGGGTTGAAAGTAAAAGGACAGAAGAAAGTGTGCCATGCAAATATTAACAACAAAGATAAAGCAGGAGTAGATATATTAAATGTCAGGTCAAGTGGGCCCCTGGGTAGCTCAGACGGTTAAGTGGCAGACAGTTGATCTCAGCTCAGATCTTAATCTCAGGGTAGTGGATTCAAACCCTGCATTGTGCTCCATGCTGGGTGTGGAGCCTAGTTAAAAAAATATATTAGGTAAAATAGATTTCAAAGCAAAGCAATGTCTCATGTAGTAGTGTATGAGATGCGTGGGTAGTGTGCAAAGTTGTCACTTTAACATGTGTTTAAATGTAAAAAATGGCAATTCTTTACAGATGCAATATAACAAACACCTCCTTTTTATGGACAGCTTGCAGCTTGCTGGTGGAACCAAGTTCTCTCAGACTCCATTAGTTAGAGATTGCTAACCCTTGGTGTTTGGTGATGTATTTAATGCAAGTCCATCTGCTGCTCAGTGTACCAGCCAGTTATGCTGTGACCCATGCCACAATCGAGATGCATAAAGTTCAAGCCCCATGTGTGGGGGGGGTCCCTGCTCAGCAGGGAATCTGCTTCTCCCTCTCCTTCTGCCCCTACCTCCGCCCCCACTCCTGCGCACATGTGAGGGCCGCTTGCGCACACACCCACACACTCTTTCTCTCTCTCAAATAAATAAATAAAATATTAAAAAATAATTCTTAGACAAAAAGATGCATTAAGTTGCCAGTTCAAAGGGTCAGGAGGAAATGTGAGATACTATGGTTAACTGTAAGTGAAATGCATGTGGGAAACCTATAGCATAAAGTGAAAATAGAACACTCTTACTGCAGTAGTTTTATTAATTATGTTAAGATGTAAATCTGCAGCTATTTACTTGTTTTGTTTGGTAATGTTGTTGTGTTGTTGTTGTTGTGTTTTTTTTTTTTTGGTTTGATTTTTTGTGAATACACCCTCTCTACGGCAATAAATTTTCAGTGGCAACGAGAAAAAGAAAGTAATTTTTGTTAAGAACTAGCGAATTTTTCTTTCTTAAAAAAAGAGAGATGGTGAATGTATAACCTGCACAAAAAGGTTTGTCAACATTTACCTTCCAACTAGAAGTCATAGTGATATCACTATATGAAAACCAGAAGACCCCAATCCACTGAGAGAACATCAAGATCTATTTCAAAAGTTAGCTGCAGAAGGAGAATTTGCATGGCATTCTGTGAAGCATGGTTTTTCAATTAGATCAAATGACAAGTCCTCTAAATTAATTTCATTCATTTTCAATTCCATGTTTTCCCATGCATGTATAAAGAGCAAAGTGATAGCATTAACAGGTTGGCTCCATTAACAGAAGATCTTTGCACACAGTTAAATGAGGCCAGTTTTATATCGATGACATTAGATGCTTCAAAGGGAAAACTGGTTAATTTCAGTAATGGCTTAATTTTTTCATCAAATTTATGCAATCAAAGTATAGCTTTTGGAAGTTAACTTTGTTGAAGGTAAAACATCTCACTTTAAAATGCTTATTTATAAATTCAGTTTAAAAATCCAATAATGAAAAATAAATAAAAAAATAAAAATCCAATAATGAAGATAAAATCATTTTGTTGTGATGATAATACAAATACAAATTTAGGTGGAATATAATTTATCTTGGCAAAAACAATATTCTTACTAAATTAAGAAACCTGGGGCACCTGGGTGGCTCAGTAGGTTAAGCGTCTGCCTTTGGCTCAGGTCATGATCCCAGAGTCCTGGGACAGAGTCCTGCATCAGGCTCCCTATTCAGCGGGGAGTCTGCTTCGTCCTCTGCCCCTCCCCCACCCCCCTTTCACCCCTGCTTGTGTTCTCTATCTCTCTGAAATAAATAAATAAAATCTTTCAAAAAAAGGAGAAACCTATAAAGCAGAAATACACTTGGAACTGGTTGTGGATTATATCATCATTATATCTACACTGTCATACTCTACTGATGGAGAGAGAAGCTATAGCTGTCAGCATTTACAAGTGTATTTACATATACATGTACACATTTAGAATAATTGAATTACAAACTTCTGTGAAAAATCTGATGTGGAACATGGCAGTATATGATTCTCTTTTTGTTTGTCATGACTCAGATTTTTAAAATATTTGAGTCTTTGTAGAAGTGTGTTGTTAATGAACTAAAGTGTCCTACAGGGATCCCTGGGTGGCGCAGCGGTTTGGCGCCTGCCTTTGGCCCGGGGCGCGATCCTGGAGACCCAGGATCGAATCCCACATCGGGCTTCCGGTGCATGGAGCCTGCTTCTCCCTCTGCCTGTGTCTCTGCCTCTCTCTCTCTCTCCCTGTGTGACTATCATAAATAAATAAAAATTAAAAAAAAATAAAGTGTCCTACAGAGTATTGAATGTTATTGTAAACAAGTTCTTTGTGTTTTGTTCAAAATCGTCTGGAAATTTTTAATCAAAGTACTCAAGAAATGAAGTACCAAAAATTTCAGCTTTTGAAGCTTTTAGCAAATTGCAATTATGAAAATAAAGCTTTTATTTGGGAGGAGATTGAAATTTATCATTTAATAAATTGTATATTGAGAGCCCAAACTGTGTATGAAGTTTAACTTTGGTGTTCTACAACTGCACTTTGTAACATCTTGACTTGATGCATCTCTTATTTTAAATTAGAGAAGTTTATAATCTGTACTGGAATAGAATAAACTTGAGATGGCCTTGATTTGGCAGTGTTAAAATTTGGTGAACCATTCAAAAGAATCATAAATTCAGAGAACTTAATGAGTTTTATCTTGTAAAAATATTTGCTGAAGGACCCTAAGTGGAAACAAAAAGATAGTACCCTTCAAAATATTTATACATTTTTCAGTAAAAGAATTAGAATTGAGAATACGCTCTAATTAGCAGTTCTAGAGTTATCAGATACCTTTACATCTGTAGGGAGAATATTTTAATTAAAAATACTAAAATCTTCAGAAAAGAATAAGTTGAAGTTATCAAAATTTTCAAATGTATTGGCTATAAACTACAATTTTGGAGACTATTGTAGGCAATGTTATTAAGCCCTATTGAAAAAATACATGTTCTGAAAAAAAGTCAATAGCTTAATATTACAAATAGATATTATTAATAAACTGATTAAAGTGCATGTATATTTACCAAAAATAATTATTCTCCTTATGTATTTTTTAATTTTGAAACAACATTTTGAAAAGTCTTTTACATGGAAACAATGTCACTTTTTAAAAATTTCATATTTAAAAATATTTTAAATATAGCAGTTTTTAGTTCTTTTAAAAATATTTATTTATTTTAGAGAGTGAGAGCCTGAACTAGGAGAGAGGGAGAGGGAGAGAGAATCCCAAGTAGACTTCCCGCTGAACGTGGAGCCCAATGTAGGGCTCTATCTCATGACTCTGAGATCATACCTTGAGTAAAACCAAGAGTTGAATGATCAACCAACTGTGCCATCTACGTGCCCCAACATTTTTTAGTTTTACCAATGATACTAGTCCAGTTTTGTTGGTCAAGAAATAAATATTTTAAAAAAAGCATGCAATTGTAATTCTTCAAATGTTTATTTCTTCAAAACGTTTCAGTCTGGGAATTAGATGGTCATCCTATATGACCAGGCAACACAAACTAAATAAAAATATGTGCTATCTTCTGATCAGCTTTCCTTCTATGCATACTCTAGTGCACATGAGACCAATTATTCACACACTTGCTTTCTATTTTCCTGTCCTCCTTTGACTATTATGTTTCACCTATTTTCGTGCTTGTATACCTTGATAGGAAAATAGTTTATAGTCCTTCCTATCAGTGTTCTTTTGGGTGAAATCTCAAGATTTCAGCATCATGAGAAAAAGTTGGATTATCCTAGAATAACATTGATTAATTGAGTAGACTTTGGTAGATCATTTAATGTTTCTTATCCTTAATGTTCTTACTTGTGAAATATGGATAATAATAACTATCTTGTGAGATTGTTGTATTTAAATTAATATTTGTTTTTTTAAAGATTTTATTTATTTATTCATGAGAGGCAGAGACACAGGCAGAGGGAGAAGCAGGCTCCATGCAGGGAGCCCAACGTGGGACTCGATCCTGGGTCTCCAGGATCACACCCTGGGCAGAAGGTGGCACCAAACCACTGAGCCACCTGGGCTGCCCCTAAACTAATATTTGTAAGTAGTTTTTAAAAGATTATATCTGAAGAGCAACTGTAGAAAATCATAGAAGCAATCGGATATATGTCCACTTTAAATTCCAAGTGACTAGTGTTAAAAAGCAAACCACAGGCCCAAAATGGAGTCACTTACATTAAGGTTCTGTCACCAAACCAAGCTCTAATACCTAACCTCACTGCAGTTTCAACCCCCCACCTCCAGGAATGTCACCTTTAACCAGTCAACATGGAATTTCATGGTCAGCACTAGGAAATTTACTGATAGGCTTCTTCCGTTCCCCTTAGGAGGGCAACCTTGCCTAGAACAATGGATTTTTTGCTAATAATTTCCTTTTTTCTGTTCCCTTTTCTTTAAAGACTTTTCTTTTTCTGCAGCTCAATGGAGCTTCTTTGTGTTTGCTAGATGCTGCCCCATTCATGAATCATTTAATAAAGCCAATTAGATCTTCACATTTACTGAGCTGAATTTTTGTTATTTAGCACTAACCTAATCTGGGCTTTGAATATGTATGGTCAGTTGACTTCATTTCTCTGGCCATCTTGTCCTCCAGCTCTTTTCATTATTCTTCACACATTCACATTCGCAACTGTATTCTCCAATTTCTCTGCTCTCCTTACCCTTTACCCTCTTTACTCTTAAATAGCATTGCTTGTCCTTTGCAGAGAAAACAACAGCCATCCTATCAGAACTCCATCAACTTCCTACCATCGGGATCCCTGGGTGGCGCAGCAGTTTGGCGCCTGCCTTTGGCCCAGGGCGCGATCCTGGAGACCCGGGATCGAATCCCACGTCGGGCTCCCGGTGCATGGAGCCTGCTTCTCCCTCTGCCTGTGTCTCTGCCTCTCTCTCTCTCTCTCTGTGTGACTATCATAAAAAAAAAAAAAAAAAAAAAAAAAAAACCAAAAACTTCCTACCATCATATTTACAAACTCACTGGCAACACAATGAGCCTTCCCCATTCCCTCTTATTACCAAGGAGGGAGGGATTCTTTTCCAAGGAGAGGATAATCCCTCCACGTTGCATCTCCTCCTTTCATACTTTCTCAGAAACTTTGGTTCATAAGATACCTCGGTTCATGCTGGATATCTTCTGGTTGCCCCAGATCTACTCTCTATGCTTTTCTACTCTGCTCCATTCCAAGAAAGCTGATATTAACAGTTGATGTCAATGACCTTCCTGGCCCTCTGCCTTCAAGTTGCATTGGTTAACTTTCAGGCCCTATGAGGAGATTAGAGAAAGAGTAGAGAGAGGTCAAGATATATACTCCTCCAGCTCCTCCCACCATGATCCTCAGTGTGTTGGCTCCTTTCTCAACTGAAGGTGACAACACCTATTAGACATCCCTCTTCTATAGCTAATGTCTGCAGGAAAGATAACTGCTTCCCTTTTGCCCCCTCAGGCCTAAGGGTAATAATAGTTGCCCTGCTGTTGCTAGCCCTCAGATGCATCAACATCCTTTGTTGGTTTCCCTCCACTCTGCCAACAACTTTGTAAATATTCCATCTAATTTGAGTGTGTGATATATTTCATGACAGTATCTTGAAATGATATAGATTTCTTTATGTTCAAATTCATTGTTCAGTCTTTCCTGTCCATGTTTAACTGAAGTTTCTCTTATAAAGTGACCTGTAACTGCTGCTAAAAACAATGGACATTTTAAAGTCTTCATTTAATTTGATTTTTTAGTCATCTTTTTACATTGTTGACTGTTTCCCTATTGAAAAAAAATTCATCCTATTTTTGAAATATTCTTTTTCCTTCGTTTCTCTGAAGTACACCATGCTCTCTGATGCACACACTCTTCAGTCTTTTGTGATGGGATTTTTCATCCTTCTCATCATTAAGTATTGAAATACATCAAGTCTTGATCCTTGACCCACAACATTCATTATAAGTGTTCCTCTAACTACCACGGCTTCAAATAACATAAAAAATCTTCTCATTCTCTAATATATATCTCAAATCAAGACCATCTTTTTTTTTTTTCCACTAATCACTTACAGGTTACATGAAAACGCCAAGCTTTTTACTTCATCAACACTTTTGGGCATGGTGAACATGCTGTTCTTCCTCCATGAATTTTTTTTTTTAATTCAAGCTTAATTAACATACATTGTTATATTAGTTTCTGGTGTACATTATAATGATTCAACAATTCTATACATTTCTCAGTGCTCATCAAGATAAGTGTAGTCTTAATACCTCTTATCTATTTTACCTATCCCTCCACTCACCTCCCCTCTGGCAATCATCAGTTTGTTCTCTATATTTAAGAGCCTGGTATTCTTTTCTCTTTTTTTTCCTTGTTTGCTCTTTTTTTTTCCCTTGAATTCCACACATGAGTGAAATAGTATGGTATTTGTCTTTCTGTGACTGATTTATTTCACTTAGCTCAAGACATTTTGGGGCCTCAGACTTGATTATATTCCTGCCTAGAGGAGAAGTTGTCAAACTATTTCTATAAAAGGCTAGATAGTAAATATTTTTAAATTTGTAAGCCAATTGGTCTCTGTCAAACTGCTCAACTTTTCCATTGTAGCACACAAGCAGGCATAGACAATATTTAAACAAATAAATATGACTGTGCTCCAATAAAAATAATTATTTATAAAATCAAGCAGTGAACTATTTGACATTGTCCTGGAGGTTCTAGCCAGAGCTACTAGATAAGAAAAAGAAACAAAAGGCATCTAACTTTGTAAGAAACAAGTAAAACTGTATTTGCAGATGATATGGTCCTAATATAGAAAATCCTAAAGAATCTATAAGAAAGCTAGTAGAGCTAATAAATGAATTCAGCAAAGTTATAGACTACAAATCAACACAAAATAAGCTGTGTTTCTAAACACCAGTAATGAACAATCCAAAATGAAAATTAAGAAAGCAATTCCATTTATAATAACATCTAAAAGCACAAAATACTTAGGAATAAATTTAACTGAGAGGCAAAAACCTTTTATACTGAAAATTATGAAGCATTGCTGAAAATAATGAAGGAAGACCTAAATAAATAGAAAGACATCTATTGTTCATTGATTACAAGATTTAATATTTTAAAATGTCAACAGTACCCAAAGTGATCTACAGATTCAACACAATTCTTATCACAATTTTAACAACTTTTTTCCCTCAGAAGTGAAAAAGCTGATTTTTAAATTCATATGGATTTCTAAGGGTCCCAGAATAGCCAAAATAATCTTGAAAAAGAAGAACCAAGGTGGAGGCCTCATACCTCCTGACTTCAAGAATTACTACTCAGCTACAGCGATCAAAACAGTGTGGTACTGGCATAAAGATAGGTATATAAACCCACTAAATAGAATTGAGACCCCATAAATATACCCATACATCTATGGCCAACTGAGTTTTGACAAAAATGTCAAGGCCACTGAATGGGGAAATAATTATCTCTTTAGTAAATAGTGCTAGGAAAATTGGATTTCCACATACAAAAGAATGAAGTTGGACTCTTGCTTCACATCATATACCAAAATTTACTCAAAATGTGTCAATGATGTAAATATTAGAGCTAAAACTCCAGACCTCTTGGAAAAACTCATAGGGAAAAGTTTTATGACCTTATATTTGTCAATAGATTCTTAGATATAACACCAAAAGCACAAGCAACAAAAGAAAAAACAGATCAACTGGACTTCTTGAAAATTAAAAACTTTTGTTCATCTAAAGATACTCTTAAGAGGGCAGCCCGGGTGGCTCAGCAGTTTAGCGCCACCTTCGGGCCAGGGCCTGATCCTGAAGACCCGGGATCGAGTCCCATGTCGGGCTCCCCGCATGGAGCCTGCTTCTCCCCCTGCCTGTGTCTCTGCCTCTCTCTCTCTGTCTCTCATGAATAAATAAATAAAATCTTAAAAAAAAAAAGATACCCTTAAGAGGATGTAAAGACAGTTCACAGAATGGGAGAAAATATTTGCAACTCCTGTCTGATAAGAGTTTAATATTTTGAATATAGAACGAACTCCTGTAACTCAGCAACAAAAAGATAAATAAACCAATTAAAAATGCATAAAGGGACTTGAATAAAAAAATTCTCCAGAGAAGATATGCAAATTTCCAGCAAGTACATGAAAAGATGCTCAACACCATTAGTCATTAAGGAAATGGAAATCAGGGCAGCCCTGGTGGCTCAGTGGTTTAGCGCCGCCTTCCGCCTAGGGCTGGATCCTGGAGTCCCAGGATGGAGTCCCATGTCAGGCTCCTTGCATGGGTCCCATGTCAGGCTCCTTGCTTCTCCCTCTGCCTGTGTCTCTGCCTCTCTCTCTCTGTCTCTCATGAATAAATAAATAAAATCTTAAAAAAAAGAAATGGAAATCAAAACCACAGTGAGATACCATTTCACACCTACTAGAATGACAATCATAATCATAATCATAATACAGGATGTTAATAAATTGGAACCCTCATCCTTTCCTGATGGAAACATAAAATGGTGCAGCCACTGTGAAAACAGTTTGGTGGTTCCTCAGAAAGTTAAATATCAAATTACTATATGACCTGGCAATTCCACTCTTAGGTATATACCCAAAGGAATTGGAAACAGGGACTCATAAACAGTTACTCATGTGCCAAAGTTATTGCAGCATCATTCACAATAGCCAGAAGGTGGAAAAAATGTAAGGGCTTATAAACAATGCATCCTTTGCTAATAGTGGTTGAATTATGATCAAAACAATTTCTAATTTTAGTTAAAACCCTTCAGAGGTTACCCATCAATGAATAAGTGAATGTCAAGATCTAAGGCTCCAAGGCTCCAAGCATGATGACTTGATTTTAGTTACATCTTTCCTAATCAAGGGTTTTTAAAATATCCTGTTTTCTTTGCTTAGCATGCTCTTCTTTTTTCCTGCTTGGCCCACTGCTACTCATCTGTCAAGTCTCAGATAAAATGTCATTTCCTTAGGGAAGCCTTAAACACTCCCCACACTGCCCCATTCTCCCAGACTATAAGGTAAGGGCCTTCCCTGTTTAATCCATTCCAAATACCACTTTTTTTGGTTGTTGTTAAAACTTGTCCCAATTGCAATTTAAATTGCTTCGTGGGCCCATCTTATTCGCTATTTTATCTGCAGCACCTGGCACTGTGCCTGGCACATAGGAAGCAGTCCACAAATAGCTATTGAATGCTTGAAATCAATGAACTACCCAGTGTATTACCTGCTGTTTGATAGACGGTGAGTCAACAGTACTAATTATTATTACTAAAGTATGAGGAATACTTCTACCTTGATTAAGGCTACCTCCTGAGACAAATGGCTTAGTGACAGCTTTCAAAAGAATCTGAATTCCAAGGCCCCTGAAAACAAAAAAGGTATATTATTTTGCCTTAGGTCAACAGCTTAAAATTGGGTTGTTTTACCATCTGTGAAAGTCATGAGGTATTTTAGCTCAAAGCAAATTTTCGAGTCAAATTGGGGAGTGGGTATCGTCTATAAAGTGTGTAATATAGAAGAAACAGTAGGAGGAAGGGAAATAGGTTAAAACAAAGAAACACATGGAGTGCCTAGTTGGCTCAGTCGGTAGAGCATGTGACTCTTAATCTCAGGGTTGTAAGTTCAAGCCCCACATTGGGTGTGAAGCCTACTTAAAATTTAAAATGAAATAAAAGTATGCAAAGGGTAAAAGAAATACATTATTTTGGGAGTCACAGGGAGAAGAATGTTTTAATCTAAGATATTTAGTGCTTCACTCTTAGGGTTGGCACTAGATTAGCTCCCACATTCCTTACTTAATTTAATGTCTAAGTATATACATATATGCATGTATGTGTATATACATATACATATATATACACACATACATGCACACATTCATACAGGTATAAGTATTTGCCCAGAAAATGTGTCTATGTACATTGCTACTGAATAAATAATCATGTTATAAATAAACTCATTAATAATGAAAACTTCATGTACAAACAAATAGTTAAAAATCTTAGTGAATACCTGCATTTTACCAGTGGAACACCAGTGTGGTGCTAATAGAGATGTGTGTAATATGACTAAAGACAAACATTAAAGGGATATCCTTCAAGGGATGGAACAAGTAGCATCACGAACTACACTTACATATAAGTTTTTCCTCCCAGGGATTTTATTTGTCTGCAATCATTGCCTTCAACCATGCTGTATTGAATATCTTTTGTATCCCTTAATGATACCTTGGGTGAATTCCAAAGCTTTCTTGTCACTTTCGGTTACTAAAACTCAGCTCAATCTAGTTAGTGTTATGCGTGTTGAAGTGTTCGGCAGTAAAATATACTGATGACTGTATTTTACTTTGAAATGGATCCAAAAAGTTAAGATAAAGTCATAAATGAGAGAAACATGAGGAAAGCATAGATATGAGATAAAGCAAGGATAGCAACATAGTAAGCGTAGAATCAACAGGGTAAGTATATGGGTGTTTATTGTATAATTCTTTCAACTTTTCTGTTTAAAAACATTCATCATAAAAAGTTGGGAAAAATAAAAAGCTCCTTTCCTCCCGCCACCTTGATTCTCAATTTAAAGCATGAACTTCAAGCTCAATGGCAGTCCCATATCTTCCCTTCTTTCAGGGGCAGCTGACCCAGGGAATTGTGACTGTGTGAGTTGCTGAGATGTAGGAAGCAAGTAAAGCCCACCTCTGGAAGATTTCAAAATAGACCCAGTGGGCTCCCATGCTCTTGCAGTCAAGTTGTGGTTAAGTACCCAAATATGGTATTCAAAGTGAACAAGGACAGGTCTCACTGTCCAGTGTGGGCTCAGAGTGAAATGGGGAAGCAAGTGGATCTATAGGCCTGAGAGTGTTGAGTCTTCTAGAAGACTGGGTCTCTTATTTAAAGTGGGGATACTTAGTGATGAAAGGTTAGACTCACCTATACCCATACCAACACTAGAAAAACCACCAAAAAAACCAAACCTTAAATAAAAATACAATCCAGTCAAAATACAATCTTAAATTTCCAGAGGCATAATCCTTTGAGCTAGTTTCTCTTCTGATGAACATGATTTTCTGCCTTTCTATTACCATATGAAAAGTAAAATTCTACAATTTGAAATGTGGACTGGTTGACTAACATTTTTTTCAGGTTACTTTCCAGGGCTGACCCTTCCAATGTGATGGCATTTAGGAAGTATATTGGAGGGGCATGTCTTCCCCCTCTCCAGCTACTTTCCTTCTGTCTATGGTTCACGTGCCCCTCTGTGTCTTTGCATACCATTACCTCACAATACCTTGGCTATAAGCTAGAGTCTGCACTGCTATCTCTCTTCAAGCCTGTCTTCCCCAAACCTTGGTCCTCTTTGCCCCTTCCCTCCCATGCTCCATTCCCAACCTTGCATTTCTCATCTGTTGTCATCCCTTGGGGAACCAGCCAGCCAGTCAAGGTCTTCATGGTATAGTGCTAGTGCCTAGGCACTGTCACTTAACACAGGTCTTTGTGCATGGTGGTACTGAGAGCAATTGCTACACTTCTCCACCACAATTCTTAGCAGACTATGAATGAGTCAGTAGAATTTAGTGGCTATGTCACTGTGATGGTGATGTGTCAACTTAGCTAGGCTATTGTGCCCAGTCGTTTGGTCAAACACTAGTCTAGATGTTACCAGGAAGGTGTTTAATATTTCCAATCAGTTGATCTTAAGTAAAGGAAGTTACCCTTGATAATGTGGGTGGCCTTCATCCAATCAGTTGGGGGCTTAGGTGAAAAACTGAGATTTCCCAGAGAAGAAAGAATTCTGCCTCAAGATTATAACATAGAAATTTTGCTAGAGTATCTAGCCTGTTGGCCAGCTTATAGATTTCAGATCTGCCAACCTCCACAACAGTGTGAGCCAATTCCTTAAAATAAATATTTCCCTTTCCCTCTTCCCCATTCTTTCTGTCATGCTTTTGGCTTGTTGGCATCTGTACCCCTTTCTACATCTGGGGAGCCCACCTATGAGAGGCTCCAGCATAGATACACAGACATTGAAAACAGCAGGTTATTGAACTCCAAGATGGCAGCCACTATGCAGGTCCAAGACTCAGGTATGCCCTCTTGAGTTCACCTCTGAAGCCAGTAGCTAATGCCAACCATGACAGTTTAGACCATTACAAACTATCCATGCTGGAGGGCCAGGTTTTAAAAATTTCCAATTTTCTAGGGAGTAATATTTTATAACAGACCATAAAAATGAGTCACTAGAAAAATGAATAATAAATGAAAAAAGTCATAAAACTACAAACCTCAATTATATATTATTAGGTTCTTGACAGAAAATTACTCCATCAAAGTACTATAAAATTTCTAAATGCTTATTTTCAAATTCTATACTTGTTGCAGATGAATAACAGACATTTTGGAGATCACCCCCCCCATGAGTGCAGTGACTTAGACTTTATTCTTGGAGGGATGCAGAGGCAAGGAGCACAATGTTCAGTGGCAGGGGAAGTAGTGAAGGCATCTCCACCAGATTCTTCCTGTGGTATGACTTGACTAATTTCTGGCTCCTGATCTACTCTCCCCGCTGTTACATTTCATCCATTCTCCAAGTTGGACTTAGCATCTTTTCTGGACTCTGTGAACTACCCAATATCCTTCCAATAAAATATATCTGAACTAAAATTAGCCATGACTATGGTTGGTAGTCTGTAGCCAAGAACCCTGACAAACATGAATATTCACAAATATTTACTGTGAATTTTTTTTAGAGATTTATTTTATTTATTTGACACATACAGAGAGAGATAAGAGGGACAGAGGGAGAGGGAGAGAGAGAATCTCAAGAAGACTTCCCACTGAGCATGAAGCCTGACGCAGGGCTCATTCTCATGATCCTGAGATCATGACCGGAGCTGAAATCCAGAATCTAACACTCAGGTGACTCAGCCACCCAGGCACCACTTACTGTGAAAATTTTGAAAGGATTATGTGAGCTAATGGGAATAAAGTGCTTACATGAGGCTTAGAACATAACAGGAGCTCAAGAAGCAATGTTAGACAGACCTCTGGTGACCTCCAATGATTTTTTGATTTCTGGTAGCCACACCTATCTGTACTTCCCTGCCTTTGAATGTGGGTGGGAACCTGTGACTTGCTTCTGATCAATAGAATATGACAAAAGTGATGGGATGTTCCATGACTACATTATATTATATGATGCTATAGTAGAAGATTAGAGGGAGATTCTCCTTGCTGCTTTGAAGGAGTAAGCAATAATGTGAGAAGTCCACATGGGAATTGGGAGAGAAGTATACCTTTAGGACTTGAGGGAAGTCTCCAACAGTTAATAAAAAGCCAGGGCCCTCAGTGCTATAGTTACAGGGAAATGAATTCTGCCAACAATCTGGGAAAGCTTAGAAATAAATCTTCTCCCAGTGGACCCTCTGACAGCTAGACCTTGACCAAGACCTTGAATGTAGTCAGAGACCTAAAACAGTGTACCCAGCTAAGCTGTGGCTGGACTCCTGACCTATAGGAACTGTTATTTGTATTGCTAAGTTTGTGGTAATTTGATATGCAGTGATAGATAACAAATACAAGTAGTGATGGTTTTTATAATTTCCTAAGTAAATAATTGTGAAAATCAGCCCCAGTAACCATGGTATACTTGACTAAAAATGGATGCCACTTTCCCAGGCACCCAGTACAAAATCTTAAAATAAATCAAAGAGTAAGAACTGAGATCTTCCAAGGGGGTAGTCAAAACATCAACTCAAGGATGAGATTTCTTTAGAGTCCCATTTAAAAACTAATTTTAGAAATAAATGGAACTTGGTGCAACCACTTTGGAAAACCTTTTGCAGTGTCTACGGAAGTGGAAAAAATGCCCACTGTATGATCTTACAGTTCGACTCTTGGTTATATACCCAGCTCAAGTGAATGCTTATTTCCACCAAAAGACATGTCCAAGACTATTTATAGCAGCACTATTCACAATAATTTTAAACTAGAAACTGTTTAAATGACTATGAATGGCAGAATAGATAAATTGTGGTATATTCACGCAATGGAATACTACATAGTGATGAGAATGAATGACCGTTAACTACATGCAACAATATGGATGGATCTCACAAACACAATATTGAGCAAAAAGAATCCAGAGGCTAAGCACATAGTATGATTCTATTTACATAAAGTTAAGGAATTACCCTTGGGGGGTAGTATCTGAAAGAAGCATAAGAGTGACTTCTGTAAAAGGGAAAGGAGAAAAAATGAGTGGGAAATATCAGAAAGGGAGACAGAACATGAGAGACTCCTAACTCTGGGAAACGAACAAGGGGTGGTGGAAAGGGAGGTGGGCGGGGGGTGGGGGTGACTGGGTGATGGGCACTGAGGGGGTACTTGGGATGAGCACTGGGTGTTATGCTATATGTTGGCAAATTGAACTCCAATAAAAAAAAATTTTAAAAGAGTGACTTCTGGGATGTTGGTAATGTTCTGTCTCTTGATTTTTGAAAAAGTCATCAAATTGTACTCGTGATATATGCATTTATGTGTATGCATGTTATACCTCAATAGAGATTTTAAAATTAACATGGGGATTGAATTCCACTCTGAAATATCTGCATATCTGTTTAAATGTACAGAGAGTGTGTATCTCTCCAAATTTTCAAGCAAAATGGATTCTCAAGGAAGATGTACCACTTTTATTCTGTGGTTTTGCATCACTTGTGGCTTACTTTCAGGGCTTGCTGTCCTGGCTGAGATCAAGAGCAACCGTGATCCTAGAGATGAAGTTTCAGTGTTAGAATTAGGAATGGTACAGGATGGGCTAGAGATTTTGGAGGGTATTTGTGCTCTCCTTTCTAAACCAGATGACAGAGAGACAACTGTCTCTGCTACCCTGTGGTCAGATTTATCCTGTGTATAGAATACATAATGATTTCTTGTTTTTATTTTTAAAAGATATTATGTATTCATTTAGTTATTTTTGAGAGACAGAAAGAGCATGAGAGAGAGAGAGAGAGAGAGAGAGAATGAGGAGGGTGGAGGGGTAGAGGGAGGGGAAGGAGCAGACTCCCTGCCGAGCAGGGAGCCTGATGCTAGACTTGATCCCAGGATTCTGGGATCATGACCTGAGCCAAAGGCAGATGCTTAACCGACTGAGCCACCCAGGTGTCCGAATACATGATGGTTTCTGATAGACGTGATGGGTCTGGCTATTGATGTCAACTCTTTTACAGTTTAAGTCATGCTGGTCCTTCATCCAGTGATGAGCTGTGACAGAATCATCACTTTTGGACACAAACTGCAGGAAAGGGATGTGGGAAGGTTTTAATGGCCCAGTCCAAAAGATAAAGCTAATCCGTTAGCTCCACACTTTTTTTTCTTTTAAGGTTTTCTTTCTTTATTTATTCATGAAAGACCCACAGAAAGAAAGAGAGAGAGAGAGAGAGAGAGAGAGAGACAGAGACAGAGACAGAGAGAGAGAGAAGCAGAGACACAGGCAGAGAGAGAAGCAGGCTCCATGCAGGGAGCCCGACTTGGGACTCAATCCTGGGTCTCCAGGATCACGCCCTGGCCCGAAGGCAGGCGCTCAACCGCTGAGTCACCCAGGGATCCCAGCTCTACACTTTCTAAATATCTACTCTATTCCAGGTTCTGTGGTTTTCTACACCTGTTGTTACTTTCATGTGCTATTGTTGAATTGTAAAGAAGCCAAAATATTTCTAAGCCAGAAGTAAAGTTGTTGAATTAAGGACAGCATCAAAATTTCTTGATGGCCACTTAAGTCATTTTTTCACGACTTGAACTAGGTGCAGTGGAATATTTGGTGGGCATTTGCTTGCATTTCTATAAATATAGACAACTTTAAGGAATCTTTCCACTCCTATATTGGTCTGCAAAACGTTTGAAGGCAACGCTCTCTTCTTATACATTCTTGAATTTTAAGAGTTTAGTAAGCAGATACATAGTTGACCAAATGAAACTCCAGAAGTTCCATATAGAAGGGAAGTTTCATTGCAGTTGAAAAGGGGTGAGAAGAGATTATTTCCATAGAGAAGGGAGGTTTCATTGCAGCTTAGGGGGTTTAGAGGAGGTTAGGAGACATGCCTCAGACCCATGTTTGCTTACTAATAGGCTTTAATTAAACTGCATTTTAATTTGGGGTGACTTTGGTGGGTTCTGATGGAAATGATGGAGCAGATTGGGCACCTGACTGAGACACCCTTTATTGGAGTCAGCATAAGCAAATAATAAAGACAGTCTCTGTCTTGGTAATAGTACTTTGGGACAATTCCATATGCATGCTTTCCAGGATCTGTCTGCTGGGAAAGATATTGACATCAATAATTATAGTAGAAGTTCTTTAATATAAGTGCTACGTTGGTCTGGGTCCAGTTGCAGATTATTAAATGTATTATATTTAGTTTAAGCATGAAAGGAATTAGGAAATTTAGGAAATTTTTGGGAGGATTAAAGGAGCAGGTTCTGGACTGGACTTCCAGGAGTAATGTAACTGGCTCACCAAGGGAGCTTCTACCTTTACTGGAGAATGATCAGGAGCTGGGGCCTCAGGATGTTTCTGCCCTCTCTTGAATTTAAGACTACATGACTCCAGCTGCCCCCTGGGGATGAGGAAGCCATTGCCAACACTCTTGGCTCAAGGGCACACCTCCTCAGCTGCTTCATGCCAACAAAGAAGAAGTTCTGTGTCCTGCTTGTAAGTACCCACCAGAGTAGAGACTAGGCACTGGAACCTCTACTATCACAGAAAAACCATCTGCCTCCACTGTTATGCTTGCTAAGAGGAGTATGGTCTCCCTCTTATCCCTATCCTTCAGTCCTTAAAGAGGTGAATAAGCCCAGTCACAAGAAGAGCCTGAGCTCTAAGACAATATGGAAAAGGTAATCTTTAGCTTTCTAACCTTCAGCTCTCAGTAAGACATGTTATAAGTCATCGGTCCTCATACTTGAGCATGCATTAGAATCACCTGGGAGTTTATTAAAACTTAAATTGTTAGGGCCCACCTTTAGAGTTTCTAATTCATTAGGTTTAGGGTGGGGGCCCCAGAGAATTTGTTTCTAACAAATTCCCACGTGGTGATGGTGTTGCTAACCAGAGATCATACTCTGAGAGCCACTGCTGTAAGGGAACTGGAATGGATTAGGAAAAACTAATCTGCAATATGTATTACAATGTGCATAAGAATCACTTGAATAGGGTCTGTTACACTAGTAGGTTTTCTGAAATACCCATCCACTTGGTTTATAGTAGAGGTCAAAGGTATGCACTTTGAACTAGTTCTTTTGGCTATTTTTATATTGTTGGTCTATTGGAAAATAATTCGAGAAGCATTGGCTTGGAGCAGTTGTTCTAACCCTTGGCCGCACATGACAATGCCTCAAAGAACATTAAAAAGTACTGATGTCTTGGTTCCATTCTTGGAAATTCTGATTTGGTCAATGGGGCATGCCCACTAGAACTCTCGGTGATTCAAATGTGCAGCCAAGATTGAAAACTACTGGCCCAGAGGAGTCTGTCAACAGAAAGTATCAAGAGGGGTTACCTGAAGCTGGCAGGTTAGATTTGGTTCTTTTCTAGGACTAGTCATGTTGGAGGCCACTTTTAGAGGCTTAGATGATGTGAAATCATTTCCCACATGGATTCCATTGTACAAAGAAGCATCAAAAAGGACAGATAGGCTATTTTTTACCTTGCCATACTTTCAGTAATGGAAGAGTTTTCAGTTTCTTGGAAAACCTCCTTGAATCTTGGGATTTCCAGTCTTTAGGGATCCATTGGTTTCATTTAATCATTGAAAATCTTTCAAAGTCTGTTTCACAAGCACAGAAAAATTCTTTCAAGGGGATCAAAACTTTAGATAAATGAGCATGTCATTAAGCTAACTTATGGGTCTATATTATAAATCATTAATGAAAAGACAAAAGGCAAATACAGGGAGGAGGTGAGAATATTTATGTATAAATCTTGGATGAAGTTTTAACCCACAATTAGACCTTTATCCATGATGTTCTAGAAAGATTGAGTGAAAATTTGGTCCTTCTTTAAAATTAATATTTTCTAGCTTGTGTTTAAACTATAAGTTCAGGGATCCCTGGGTGGCTCAGAAGTTCAGCGCCTGCCTTTGGCCCAGGGCATGATCCTGGAGTCCCGGGATTAAGTCCCACGTCGGGCTCCCAGCATGGAGCCCGCTTCTCCCTCTGCCTGTGTCTCTGCCTCTCTCTCTCTCTCTCTCTCTCTGTATCTATCATGAATAAATAAATAAATAAATCTTAAAAAAAAACCTATAAATTCTTCTAGAGTAGAGGAATTTGTTTTTCACTTTGCATGTCCCTATTACTCAATAGGAAGCTGAAGTGGAAGGGAAGGGGGAGGCAACCTCTTTTTGGGGGGTGGCTTACCTTTTTCTAAAAAAGTGAAGGAGCTGTGGTATTGAATTGGGCCGGGTATGTTACTGCCACTGTAGGGTAAAAAGAGTGAGAATTTTCTACCTCTAAGAAATTATGGCTTCGTGAGTCTTGTTTTCTCTCTGGCTTCAACCCTAGCTCTTTTTCAAGCAAACCAATACATGAATAATAAACTTACTGCATGACTAAATTATGGCTGCAGATTTTGGCTCCCAGGGAAAGGAAGATTGAGAGAAAGCAAAAGAGTGAGAGAGGCAGATGATTCATCAACCATTTTGGGTGGAGAGGGTGGATACTAAAGGTTTAACCTTTTAACTCATGGACTTTGGTATTTGAATCATTTGTGGGATGGAAAATTTTCCAAAATACACCATGCTTGTCTCTCCTTTTTTGGGTTTCCTTTTTTGGGTCTCCTTTTTTACTGGTTTCTACACTTTTTCTTATCCATGAAATTCATGTGTAGTAGATACAGCTATAGATGGATATTCTGTTGGGTGAGGCTAAGGGGGACCTGACTCCAGCATGGCTCACGATGGCCTTGCATGAGAAAGTCAGTGAAATCAACTTCCATTTTGGCCATGAGCCCCATTCTCATAAAGACTGCGTAAAATATGTCTAGTTGTATGATCACCTAGGCAATGTGATATGATAGTTTGTCTTCAAATAAAAAGAAGCCTACCAAAGACTGAAGCAACTTTTCCCAGATCACAAAGACAAGGAAACTTGTCTTTACTCTTCCTGTTGTGGTTAAAGTGGTCACTTTAGGTGGGTCTGCTGAAAGGCCTTTGGATTGGGCCTGATTGGAGCGGGGCCTCAGTTGAGTGAACTCATTCAAAATCAAAGACCTTGTGCCTGCAAATTCAGAGATTGCAAATTAACTCATATTTCTAAATGTCACTATTTAGTCTTTAATCTGACAATAATACCCTTAGGGAAGAGAAGTGTATGGCTGGGTCTAGAGTAGAACAAACCCTATGAAACTACCATTAACCCAAGTCACAGGAAATGGATACACAAATTAGAACACTAATATGTAATTGATAATGAAAATCCTGAGGTTTGCTTTTTTCAGTTGTTAGTAAGTTCTCTCTGGATGGGAAGCTCCAGTGGAGGCCCAAATATGAAAAGAAGGCTGCCTATGGGCAAGGAAACAGAGAGAAGGGAGGTATGTGGTGATTTTAATAACTGATAGCATCTGCTTCAATAGCTAGATGCATCCATCTCTACCACAGGAACAATATTTACTACAGGGTCTAGATAGCTATGTTCATGGGCCAGGGCACCATTTCTCCTTTGATATGCTGAATGGGCATTGCCACTTTTTTAAAAAATTATTTATTTATTTATTTTTTAATGATAGTCACACAGAGAGAGAGAGAGAGGCAGAGACACAGGCAGAGGGAGAAGCAGGCTCCATGCACCGGGAGCCCGATGTGGGATTCGATCCCGGGTCTCCAGGATCGCGCCCCGGGGCCAAAGGCAGGCACCAAACCGCTGCGCTACCCAGGGATCCCCGGCATTGCCACTTTTAACCCTGACCGTCTTTTTTTGGTTCTGTGTATCCAGGATGACTACCTCTTTCTCTGGATGCTGCATTTCCTTTTTTTTTTTTTCCAAAGATTTTATTTATTCATGAGAGACACAGAGAGAGAGGCAGAGACACAGGCAGAGGGAGAAGCAGGCTCCATGCAGGGAGCCTGACCTGGGACTTGATCCTGGGTCTCCAGGATCACACCCTGGGCTGAAGGCGGTGCTAAACCCCTGAGCCACCCAGGCTTCCCTCCTTTAGCTATGCCAGCCCTGCTACACCTGAGATTCTCTTTCTGCTTGATGATCTATTTTTTTAAAGTTTTATGTGTTTATTTTGTTAATTAAAGTCCCTGAGTTCTGGTAGCGTCTTCCTGTAGATTTGCTCTCAGTGCCCCATGTTTTGTCAGCTTAGTGAGACAGCTCGTCATCCGAGGAGCTTTTTTATCTCACTTAAGCCCTGTTATTCTGAAATGATCGACTACTGAAAACATTGTTCCAGAGCCTCCCCCATGCAACCACATTAAAGCTAACCTCCTGCTGAGCCCACATTCTGTCTTAATACCCCCCACTTCCCACTCACTTCTGGTTCCTTAGTCCCTTTCTCCTAAGAGAACCCCCTACCTTGGCAACTAATCACTTGCACAATAACTCCTGTTTCAGGCTCTGCTACTCAAGATGGGAAATTAAAAATATTTAAGTAGATTAGTTCATATATAGACTAAGACAGGTTAATGTATCTTCAAGTTGCATGCTTATTCCTTTAGAATTCTTTGAGTTACTACTGGTTGTTAGTTGTTCCCTCCACCATCACACACAGAATGGAAAGGTCTAAATGCCTATGGTTTTAAGGGCTAGACATTATAGGTGGCTGATTTTCCCCAGGTGAAGTTAAGGGATTTCTTCTTTTCCACTTTGGGATGACTGCCTATCTATCCCTGCTGTTTTTCTTCTGTGGCTATTGTGATTATAGCATTTGTTCTTAGATCTTCCGCTATGCTCCCATACCATCATCTTCTCCTTTTCCTGTTGCTTAGCCTCCAAAGCCAATAATCTTTGATGGCAAATGAAGGGACATGGTCAGAATGACCATGGGGAAATAGTCCAGTTGTACCACACCATGGCTTTTGCTCAGATGTAATGTGACATATTAGCCATTTGTCCACGTGGCTTCAAAGGAGAAGTGCCTCATCTCTTCCAGAACCTTGGGAAACCATTCTGGCCATCTCTTGTGGAATGAGGTAGAGAGGGGCCTATAGCCACCCTGACATAGCTAAAACACTAATTTTTTTGTTCCTAAGAGTTTACGTTCTTACAATTCTTTGCTTTCTCTGATTTCAGCAGACCTAGGCTACATCAAGGTGGTGCAAATTGCAACAGGGCTGCTACTTGGCCATAAATGTGGGGTTAGCCTCTCTACTGGAGGGATGTCACTGGTTCCGTGGCACATCTCATGTTTTGGTTACTGGACTCCCAGGTGCAGGTGGAACAGAAACGACAGCTGCTCAGTCCATATGGTGCTTTGGTCCTGGACCTGTGGCAACATTTCTGCAAAGCATAATCCAGCAGGTCCCCTTACCTGTCTGTCACAGGGCAAGATTCCTTCAATGCTTGGTAGATAGCTCTGCTGACTTGTCAGGTGCTAGCCTCCCTTGCTATTAACTATTTTGCACAAGGCAATCCTAACCATTTTCAAGAGACCCTCCTTTCTTTCCTCTCTTCTCCCTCCAAACTTGGTCTAGATGGGTGTGTTGGATAAATTTGTCACTGCTCTGTGGCACTGGCTTAGGCTCTAGATAGCTTCTTTACATAGCTGGAGTAGAAATAGGAAGGAAAATTTTCCTGTTTCAGCACCCTGCCCCCACCCCCAGGCTCGAAGACTCTTGGTTTTTCCCTATCCCATCTCCAGAGAGTCATTCAAATCTCAGCATGGCTCTGCACAAAAGCCAACGAAAGATACACTTCTTTCATCCCTCCTTTTCACATCAGAGACTCTCAGTACCATTCCTGAAAGGAATTCCCTGGTCAGATGCCCCTAAGAAAATTGGCACCAGTTGGTAGAAGAACACACAAGGATGCCTTCCTGGGGTGGGCAGCATGTGCTTTGGGGACCCTGTATGGAAGGCCTGACTGTGAGGGTCCTAGTGTTTCAATGGCATTCAGATAAACAGAAACAGCGTGTTTTCCCTCACTGTCATACCAAGGGAAACATTTAAGAAACCATCTGTTGTGTGTGTGTGTGGGGGGGAGTTGGTCGAAGGCAGAATTTTCAAAATCCCTTTCTTCTTTTCACTGAGCAAAGTCTCAGCTGCTGCAACAATTTCTGTCATCTGCACCTGGGCTTGGGAGGAGTACTTGTCAGGAGCCACTGGATTTCCATTCACCTCCTCCCCTCCCCTCCCACACCATGATTGCTGAGATTTGCTGCTTTGCCTCCACATCATGCTCCTATATTCAAGACTAAGACACAAGCCCTTCTCTCAGAGGAAACTGACAGTTGCTACCTCAGGAAAACAATATGTACACATTGGGAACAGAAAATGAAAGGACATGAGAAGCATACTGAGGGAGCCCTTGAAAGACAGAAGGAAGAGTGGAAAGTTGGTGACAAATATGTGTATAAGTAAAGCTTTCTCCATGGAGGAAACTACAGACATGGCTTTGCCATGCTTGGGTTGCGGCCCTCAAAAATGCCTTCCCCGGCTGATGGAGTGCCTCTGGGCTTTGGAACTAGACAGAAGCAATCTGAAGCCTGTCTTCCTATCTACAGCTGGTGCCAGGATGCAACTACCTCTCAGGCTCCGTGACTTCCCCTATAAACCAGATGATAATACTTCAAGCCACATTCGTGAAGTCTACCAGAGGGAGCCTGTGCAACCTTCCTGACATGCAAGAAGTTCTCAGGAAGTACTTGTTACCTTCTCTTTTCCTTAGCCCATAAGCCTTGCCAAAAACAAGAAGTATGCAGTTTCCTTAGTGGGAAGCTGAAAGAACCAAAGACCTCACCCTCAGCAGATTTGAATTGAAAATTTGAATTTTCCCCCTGAGTTCTTAGAAATTTCCCGTTTGTCTTTCACATATTTTTTCAGTTTCTGAACTTCAGTAGCTCTTACATGTGATTTGATTTTAATGAGATTCAATGTTCATGGCTGTTACGTTTAATTGGTGTAATTTATGTATTCTCATTATATGTACTGCTAAATATTACAATTGTTTTAGTTTCAGAGGCTATTTATTTACTTACTTATTTTCAGTTTTATTGAAATATAGTTGACATGTAACATTGTGTAAGTTTAAGGTGTACAGTGTAATGGTTCGATATTTGTGTATGTTGCTAGATGATCACCACAATAAGAATAGTTGACACATTCATCACTTATGTGTTTATAATTTTTTGAGTGTGGCAAGAACTTTTAAGATCTACTCTTTTAGCAATTTCCAAATATACAATACAGCATAGTCATCATGCTGTATATTACATGTATATTACATATTGTATATTATTTACCTTATAACTGGAAGTTAGTACCTTTTGACTATGCTCACCCATTTCCCCCACCCCCTGCTCCTGCCTGTGGCAGCCATCAATCAGCCATGAGTTCCATTTCTGCAGATTTCACATGTAAAAGAGATCATTCTCTGCTTGACTTATCTCACTTTGCATAATGCCCTCACGGTTCATCCATGCTGCTGCAAATGGCAAGATTTCACTCTTTTTTGATGGCTGAGTAATATTTCATTATATATATATGTATGTATATACAATGAAATATACAAAATATATATACATATATAATGAAATATACAAAAATGTATAAACATATATACACCTATATACATATATAATGTATGTATATAATCCATATATGTGTATATATATATGTATATACCACTTCTTCTTTATCCATTCCTCTTCCCAATTTTTTTTTTTATTTTTTTTTTTAATTTTTTTTTTATTTTTATTTATGTAGTCATACAGAGAGAGAGAGAGAGAGAGAGAGAGAGGCAGAGACACAGGCAGAGGGAGAAGCAGGCTCCATGCACCGGGAGCCTGACGTGGGATTCGATCCCGGGTCTCCAGGATCGCGCCCTGAGCCAAAGGCAGGCGCCAAACCGCTGCGCCACCCAGGGATCCCCCTCTTCCCAATTTTAAAATGGCTTTTGTTACTGTTGTTGTTATTGAGTTGTATGAGTTCTTTGCATATGTTGAGTATAAACCTCTTATCTCATATATGGTTTGCAAATATTTTCTCCCATTCCACAGGTTGCCTTTCATCTTGTTCATTGTTATTTTTGCTATGCAGAAACTTTTTATTTATATATTATTTATTATTTTTATTTATTTATTATTTTTTTATTTTTATTTTTTGTATTTTTTTTATTGGAGTTGGATTTGCCAACATATAGTACAACACCCCGTATTCATCCCGACAAGTGCCCCCCTCAGTGCCCGTCACCCTGTCACCCCATCCCCCTGCCCACCTCCCTTTCCACCACCCCTTGTTCGTTTCCCAGAGTTAGGAGTCTCTCATGTTCTCTCACCTTCTCTGATATTTCCCACTCATTTTTTCTCCTTTCTCCTATAATCCCTTTCACTATTTCGTATATTCCCTGCATGAATGAGACCATATAATGTTTGTCCTTCTCCAATTGACTTACTTCACTCAGCATAATACCCTCCAGTTCCATCCACCTCGAAGCAAATGGTGGGTATTCGTCATTTCTAAGGGCTGAGGAATATTCCATTGTATACATAGACCACAGCTTCTTTATCCAGTCATCTGTCAATGGACACCGAGGCTCCTTCCACAGTTTGGCTATTGTGGACATTGCTGCTATAAACATCGAGGTGCAGGTGTCCCGGCGTTTCACTGCATCTGTATCTTTGGGGTAAATCCCCAGCAGTGCAATTGCTGGGTCGTAGGGCAGGTCTATTTTTAACTCTTTGAAGAACCTCCACACAGTTGTCCAGAGTGGCTGTACCCGTTCACATTCCCACCAACAGGGCAAGAGGGTCCCCCTTTCTCCACATCCTCTCCAACATTTGTTGTTTCCTGTCTTGTTAATTTTCCCCATTCTCACTGGTGTGAGGTGGTATCTCATTGTGGTTTTGATTTGTATTTCCCTGATGGCAAGTGATGCGGAGCATTTTCTCATGTGCTTGTTGGCCTGTCAAACTCTCCCTCTTCCCAGAAACTTTTTAGTTTGATGTAGTCCCACTTGTTGATTTTTTGCTTTTGATGCTGTGATTTTGGTGTTATGTCCAAAAAATCATTGCCAAGACCAATATCAAGGACCTTCTTTCCTATGTTTTTTTTTTCCTACGAGGTTCACAGTATCAGGCCTTATGTTCAAGTCTTTAACCTATTTTGAGATTTTTTTTGTAAGTGGTATGAAAATGTCCAATTTTATTTTCTGCATGTGGTTATCCAGTTTCCCAACATCATTGAGGAGACTGTCCTTCGCCCATTTTTGGCTCCCTTGTCAAATATAAGTTGATCAAAATATGTGAGGGTTTATTTCTGGGCCCTCTATTCTGTTCTATTGAATCTGTGTGTCTGTTTTTATGCCCATAACATATTGTTTTGATTAATGCAGCTTTGTAGTATACTTAAAATTTTTTTAGTTTTTATTTAAATCCCAAGTAGTTAACATACATTATTAGTTTCAGGTGTACAATATAGAGATTCAACACTTCCGTACAACATTCAGTGCTTATCACAAGTGTGCTCCTTAATCCCCATCACCTGTTTTATTTTTAAGTAGGCTCCATGGCTAGTGTGGAGCCAGGTGCAGGGCCTGAACTCACAACCGTGAAATCAAGACATGAGCTGAGATCAAGAGTCAGACACCTAACAGACTGAGCCACCCAGGTACTCATTCCCATCACCTATTAACCCATTCCCCCTACCTACTGCCCGCCCCCTCACCGGTAACAATCAGTTTGTTCTCCATAGTTAAGAGTCTGTTTCTTGGTTTGCCTCCCTCTCTTTTTTTTATTCCTCTTACTCATTTGTTTTGTTCCTTAAATTCTACATATGAGTGAAATCATAAGGTATTTGTCTTTCTCTGACTGACTTATTTTGTTTAGCATTATACTCTTTAGCTCTACCTACATCATCACAAATGGCAAAATTTCATTCTTTTTATGGCTGAGTAATATGCATATATATTATATATATGCACACACACACCACATCTTCTTCATCCCTTCATTAGCCAATGAACACTCAAGCTATTTCCATTACTTGGTTATTGTTAATAATGTTGCTGTAAACATCAGGGTGCATGTATCCCTTTGAATTAACATTTTTGTATTCTTTGGGTAATTACCTAGTAGTACAACTGCTGGATCATAGGGTAGTTCTATTTTTAACTTTTTGAGGAATCTCCATAGTATCTTCCAGAGTGGCTGCACTAGTTTACATTCCTACCAACAGTGCAAGAGGGGTCCCCTTTCTCTGCATCCTCACCAATGCCTGTTGTTTCTTGTGTTCTTGATTTTATCTATTCTGAGTGGTGTGAGGTGATATCAAATTATAGTATTGATTTGTATTTTCCTAATGGTCAGAGCATCTTTTCATATGTCTGATGGGCATCTGTATGCCTTCTTTGGAAAAACTTTCTATTCCTGTCTTCTGCCCATTTTTTTAAATTGAATTATTTGTTGTTTGGTGTTGAATTTTATAAGTTCTTTATATATTTTGGATATGAACCCTTTATCAGATATCACTTGCAAGTATCATTTCCATTCTACAGGTTGCCTTTTAGTTTTGCTGATTGTTTCCTTTGCTATGCAGAAGTTTTATTTTGAGAAAGTCCCAATAGTTTATTTTTCCTTTTGTTTCCCTTGCCTCAGGAGACTTACCTAGAAAGAAGCTGCCACAGCTAATGCCAAAGAAGTTACTGCCTGTGTTCTCCTCAAGAATTTTTCTGATTTCAGGTCTCACATTTAGATCTATTATTCCATTTTGAATTTTTTCTTTTTGCGTATAGTGTAAAAAAGTGGTCCAACTTCATTCTTTTGCATGTTACTGTTCAGTTTTCCCAACATCATTTGTTGAAGAGACTTTTTTCCATTGAATATTCTTTCTTGCTTTGTTGAAGATTTATTGACCATATAGTTGTGGGTTCATTTCTGCGTTTTCCATTCTGTTGTACTGTGCTAGTACCATACTGTTTTGTATGTGCCAATACCATGCTATTTTGATCACTACAGCTTTATAATATAACTTGAAGCCTGAAACTGTGAAGCCTCCAGCCTTACTTTTCTTTTTCAAGGTTGCTTTGGCTCTTCGGGGGCTTTTGTGATTTCATACACATTTTAGGATTTCTTGTTCTAACACTGTGAAAAATCTGTTGATATTTTGACAGGGATCACATTAAATGTGTAGATTGCTTTGGGTAGTACAGATATTTTCATAATATTTGTTCTTCCAATCCATGAGCATGAAATCTCTTTCCATTTCTTTGTGTCACCTTTATTTCATCAGTATCTTATAGTTTTCTGAGTACAGGTCTTTCACCTCTCTGGTTAGATTTATTCCTAGGTATCTTATTGTTTTTGATGCAATTGTAAATGAGGTTGATTCCTTTATTTCTCTTTCTACTGCTTCATTATTGGTGTGTAGAAATAAAATGGATTTCTACATGTTGATTTTGTATCCTGAGACTTTACTGAATTCATGTATCAGTTCTAGCAGTTTTTCGGTGGAGTCTTTCATGTTTTCTATATATAGTATCATGTCATCTCCAAATAGTGAATGTTTTACTTCTTTGCCAATTTGGATGCCTTTTATTTCATTCTGTTGTCTGATTGCTGTGGCTAGGACTTCCAGTACTATATTAAATAAGAGTGATGAGAGTGAGCATCCCTGTTTCTGACTTTTTGGCAAAACTTCCAGGTTTTCCCCATTGAGAATGATATTAGCTGTGGGTTTTTCATAGATGACCTTTATTATATTGAGGTATGTTCCTTCTAAACCTACTTTCTGAGGAGGGTTTCTTTTATCATGAGTGGATGTTTTACTTTGTCAGATCCTCTTTCTGCATTTACTGAAATGATCATATAGTTTTTATCCTTTATCTTATTGATGTGATATATCACATTGATTGATTTGTGAATATTCAACCACCTTTGCAACTTAGGACTAAATCTCACTTGATCATGGTAAATGATTTTTTAATGTATTATTGGGTTTGGTTTGCTAGTATTTTATTGAGAATTTTTGCATCCATGTTCATCAGGAATATTGGGTGTAGTTCTCTTTTTTTAGTTGAGTGTTTACCTGGTTTTGGTATTGGGGTAATGCTAGCCTCATAGAATGAATTTAGAAGTTATCCTTCTTGTTCTATTTTTTGGAATGTTTTAAGAATAGGTATTAACTCTTTTAAAAATGTTGGTAGAATTTGTCTGTGAAGCCATCTGGCCCTGGACTTTTGTTTGTTGGGAGTTTTGTGATTACTGATTCAATTTCCTTGCTGGCTACCCATCTGTTCAAGTTTTCTATTTCTTCCTATTTCAGTTTTGGTAATTTATATGTTTCTAAGAATGTATCCATTTCTTACAGATTGTCCAGTTTGTCGGCATATAATTTTTCATAATATTCTCTTATAATTGTTTGCATTTCTGTGGTATTGGTTGTGATTTCTCCTCTCTCATTTGTGATTTCATTTATTTGGGCCCTTTCTATTTTCTTTGTAATAAGTCTGGCTATAGATTTGTCAATTTTATTAAGTTTTTCAAAGAACCAGCTCCTGGTTTCATCGATCTGTTCTATTATTGTTTTAGTTTCTATATAATTTATTTCTGCTCTACTCTATTATTTCCTTCCTTCTGCTCACTTTGGGCTTCATTTGTAGTTCTTTTTGTAATTCCCTTAGGTGTAAGGTTAGGTTGTTTGAGATCTTTCTTGCTTCTTGAGGTAGGCCTGTTTTGTTACATACTTGCTCCTTATGACCACTTTCATTGCATCCCAAAGGTTTTGGACCATTTTCATTTGTTTCCATGTATTTTTTTTTATTTCTTCTTTGATTTCTGGTTGATCCACTTACTTTAGTAGCATGTTGTTTAACCTCCATGTTTGTGTTCTTTCCAGATTTTTTCTTGTGGTTGACTTAGGTTTCATAGCATTGGGTCAGAATAGGTGCATGGTATGATTTCAATCTTTTTGTATTTGTCAAGGCCTGATCTGTGATATCATATGTGATCTATTCTGGAGAATGTCCCATGTGCACTTGAAAAGAATTTGTTTTCTGCTGTTTAAGGATGGAATGTTCTCAATATATCTGTTAAATTCATCTGATCCAGTGTGTCATTCAAAGGCATTGTTTCCTTGTTGATTTTCTGTTTAGTTCACCTGTCCATTGATGTAAGTGCAGTGTTAAAGTCCCCGACTATTATTTTATCATTATCAATCAGTTCCTTTATGTTTGTTATTAAGTGTTTTATATATTTGGGTGCTTCCATGTTGGATGCATAAATATTTATAATTATTAGATCTTCTTGTTGGATTATCCCCTTTATTATGATTTAGGGCCCTTCTTCATCTCTTGTTACAGTCTTTGTTTTAAAGTCTGGTTTGTCTGATGTAAGTATAGCTACTCCAGCTTTCTTTTGATGTCCATTAGCATGATAGATGGTTCTCCATCCCCTCACTTTCAACCTGCAGGTGTACTTAGGTCAAAAATGAATCTTTTGTAGGCAGCATATAGATGCGTCTTGTTTTTTTTTTTTTAATATTTATTTATTCAGAGAGAGAGGGGAAGAGACACAGGCAGAGGAAGAAGCAGGCTCCGTGCAGGAAGCCCGACGTGGGACTCGATCCAGGTCTCTAGGATCACACCCCGGGCTGCAGGCAGTGCTAAACCACTGCGCCGCCAGGGCTGCCCTGTTTTTTTTTTTTTTTTTATCCATTCTCACATCCTACATCTTTTGATTGAAGCATTTATCCCTTTTACATTCAAAGTAATTATTGATAGATGTGTATTTAGTGCCATCTTATTGCTTATTTTGTCATTGTTTCTGGAGATTTTCTCTGGTCCTTTCTTGTCTTTGTGACTTTTGGTCTCTCCTTTGTACTCAAAGAGTCCCCTTTAGTATTTCTTGCAGAGCTGGTTTAGTGGTCACAAACTCCTTTAGATTTGCTTGTCTGGGAAACCAGCTCTCCTTCTATTCCAAATGATAGCCTTCTTGGATAGAGTATTGTTGGCTGCAGGTTTTTCCCATTCAGCACTTTCAAGATATCATGCCATTCCCTTCTAACTTGCTAACTTTCTGTTGAGAAATCTACAGCTAGTCTTATGGGTCTTCCTTTGTAAGCTAAGGATATCTTTTGTTTTGCTTTAAAAAAATTTTTTTTAATTGCCATATATTGCAAATTTAATTACAATATGCCTTGGTGTTGGCCTACTTTGTTGACTTTGATGGGATTTCTCTGTGCCTCCTGGATCAGGATGTCTGTTTCTTTCCCCAGACTAGCAAAGTGTTCAGCTATTATTTCTTCAATTAAATTTTCTGTCCACTTTTCTCTCTCTTCTCCTGTACTCCTATAATACAAATGTTATTACATTTGATGAGGTCACTGAGTTCCTTAAATCTATTCTTGTGTTTCATAATTCTTGTTTCTCTCTTCTGTTCAGCTTCATTATTTTCCATTATTTTGTCTTCTAGGTCTCTGATTCATTCCTCTTCTTCTTTCATCCTTCTGTTCATTGCATCAAGCCTGTTTCTAATCTCTTTGTTGTATTCTTTATCTCTGATTGATTGTCTCTTAATTCTTTTATCTCTGTGGTAAGGGTCTCACTGATGTCTTGTATTCTTTTCTCAAGCCCAGTGAATATCCTTATGATCATTGCTTTCAAGTCTCCATCAGGCATGTTACTTATATCTATCTTCCTTAGATCTCTGGCCATGGCCTTATCTTGTTCTTTCACTTGGAATGAATTCCTCTGTTTTCACATTTTGTATAAGTCTCTGCTTTCTTCTATGTGTTAGAAAAGTTAGTCATGTCTCCTGCTCCTTGATAGTAATGTCCTTGTGAAGAAGAGGTCATGTAGTGCCCAGGGCCTGGTACTTCGGGGAGTGTCTCTGGTGTGTGTTGATGGTTGTGTTTTGGCTGTTCTATCCTTCAGGCCAGTTGTCTGCAGAGACTCTCCTTGCCTGCTATGGGCAATGTTTGGTCCCTTGCCCGATTGTGGCAAATTTTAACTAGGTGTGCTCTGGTATGCTTGTGAAATGAGACCTGACACTACTTCCACCACAACTGAGGCCCTACAGAACTCTCTGCTCAGTAAATGTGGTAGGGGCAGGGATTTGTGCTGGTCTTTTGGGGAAGGGGCCCACTGCATCAGGACTGAGGCAACCATTACTGAGAAGGGCAGTCCCACCAGAGTACAGGGATGTGGGGCTTGGTGTATGCAAATTAAACAGCTAGTGTCAGTGCTGCACTGCTTCCTGCAGGTGGCTCTGTGTTGAAGGAAATGGTGTCTGTCAGCCAGTTCATTTATTCCAGGAGAGGTGTCTCTGTGAATGATGTCTCTCAGGAACACGCTGAGGAGAGTGAATAATTTCCATCCTGTGTGCCCCAGTCATTCTTTAGATAGTTGTTTCCACACTGTCTGCCTCTGTGTTGTTTGCCTGCCTTCTCTCCAGGAGCACTGCACTGCTCTCTGGGCTCTATCCCAGCCAATCCTGGTGGCCTTTAAAACCTCAGGATCTAAGCCCTGCTGGTTGCAAAAATTCACAAAATTCAGCACCTTTTGTTTTCCAAGCCGATGGTTTTGAGGAAGCATTCTCCTTTTGAGTTCTCCTGTGTGCTTTTGTCTCTCTCCCCCTTTTCTGTGACTATGGCTCCTTCCTCTCTGTAGTGCCTGTGATTTGTTTCTCCCCTACACCATTTCTCCACACTTCCTACCTTCTTCAGTGTGGCCTCTACTCTTCCTTTAGTTGTGGAGTTTGTTCTGTCAGTCTTCAGGTCAATTTCTGGGGTATTTAGGATGGTTTGATAGTCATCTAGTTGTTTTCATGGAATGAGATAACCCTAGGGTCCTCCTACTCTGCTGCCACCTTCCTCATCATCTGTAATATACTTTGAAAAGTGTGATGCCTCCAGGTTTGCTCTTCTTTCTCTTGGCTCTCTGGAGTCTTTTGCTCTTCCATACAATTTAAGGGTTGTTTTTTTTTCTGTTTCTGTGAAAAATGCCCCTGGTTATTTTATATGCATTGTATTGATTCAAATATGGCTTTGAGCAGTGTGGACATTTTAGTGATATTAATTCTTCTGTTCCATGAACATAGGATATCTTTCATCAAAGTCTTGTAGTTTTCATTATATGGATCTTTTACTTCCTGGGTTAAATTTATTCCTACTTTTTTGTTGTTGTTGTTTTTGATGCTATTGTGAAATGGGATAGCTGTCTTTATTTCTTTTTCAAATGTTTCATTGTCACTGTATTGAAAAGCAACTTATTTCTGAATGTTGATTTTATATCCTGCAAGTTTACTGGGTCAATTAATTAGGTACAATAAACTTTTTGGTTGAATCTTCGGGGTTTTCTATATATATCATATCTGCAAGTAATGATAATTTTACTCTTTCCTTTCCAATTTGAATGCCTTCATTTCTTCATTTTGCCTAATTACTCTAGCTAGGACTTCCAGCACTATGTTAAATAGAAGTGATGAGAGTGGACATGCCTGTATTGCTCTTGATCTTAGAGGAAAATACTTTCAACCCTTTATTATTGAGTCTGATCTTAGATGTGGGTTTGTCATATATGGCCTTTGTTATGTTGAGGTTTCTTCCTTCTGTGCCCGATTTGTCGAGGTTATTATTCCTGCTGTTGAAAGTTCCCATTCTGTGTTTGCTTTTCTTGTATCTATTTGACTGAGACAGAATTGGGGGAAGCTGAACATTCTTGGAACCACTTTCACCAAAGCTATTAAAGGTATCCTGGGCATGAAGGGGTCATCCCTTTAGGTCTTGGGCTTGAGGGGGAGACATTTCTTTTTTTTTAAGATTTTATTTATTTATTAATGAGAGACACACAGAGAGAGGCAGAGACATAGGCAGAGGGAGAAGCAGGCTCCCCACAGGGAACCTGATGCAAGACTTGATCTCAGGACTCTGGGATCACAACCTGAGCCGAAGGCAGATGCTCAACCACTGAGCCATGCAGGTGCCCCTGGTGAGGATATTTCAATCTTTAGGTTACATACAGTTGCATTACCTTCACATAGGAAAGACTTAAATTGAGGTAGTCTCCATGGCTTTCCTTTTTATATGAAGTAATACACATTCATCCTTGTGAATGACTCCCAGACTGTCCTGCCAACCGAACACCAACATGATGGAACTAGATGCAGAGCTGAGTGGCAGTCTGAATTCCAAAAGTAGCAGTCAGCACCCCTTATATGAAACCAAAAGCTGGAGCCTCATTTCCTGAAATAGATTAGTGTTCTAGCTTTCCCATCTGCCAATTGTAATAACAAAATTTGTAGTTAAAATTTGAATTCCTCAGTAACTATGTCTAAGGGACTCTGGTGCTCTCCTAAAATTAGTGAGAAAAAGTGACAGTCCAAGAGCAGCTCGCTCAGGTCCATCATCTTTATTTAATATCAGCATATTGTTGAGTTAC
Organism: Vulpes lagopus; assembly: GCF_018345385.1. Lineage (NCBI taxonomy): Eukaryota > Metazoa > Chordata > Mammalia > Carnivora > Canidae > Vulpes > Vulpes lagopus. The sequence continues at coordinate 39,343,576 of NC_054848.1, forward strand.
AAGAAATTAGAGTATTGGGGCAGGAGAATGTTCCTTTCAGGGGGTTTATTCATAAGTTTTCATTTCAGACAGGGTGACTCCCTAGGTGCTGGAATTAGAAGAGACAAGAAGCAAAGTCTGCTAGTTTTCTTCATTTATTTGTCTCTGCTCACAGCTAACTTCCCATTTTGATTCAAAATAAGACTGTCACAAGAGGTTGTGCTCTTCAACTTCATCATATAGGTGACCCTGAAATTACAAAAATAGGGAGAATGTCTGAACCTAACCCATTGCATTGGGAGCTGAAAAATAGAGAAGCAATAGTATGACCACTACTGACTGAAGGCACTGGTTTCTCCTTCAAAAGACTGCAACATAAGTTCATCAGAAGGTCTTCTCCTTGTGGTGGTGGGAGACTATGGGTCAGAAAGCTGCCCTGGTGTGACTGAGTTTGCCCCTTCAGGATATTCTACTGTGAAGGGGCTCTTGGATTATTCTCTGATGTTGGCAGGTGTTGGGAAGTTACCCAGACCTCTCCACAGTGATGGAGAATGTCTGAGTATTAAATATGATAGGCTCATAGTCTGACGATCTTGGCTAGTTCTTTCATACAACAATTAAGAGCATGGGTTGTGGAGTCAGATAAATTGGATTAGAATAGTGATGTTACTGTTTTCCATCTGTGTAAACTTGGGAGCATCAGCCTCTCTAAGTCTTTGATTTCTCATCTGCCAAAGAGAGTGTGTTAGGGTTCTCCAGAGAAATAGAGTGAATAAAATATGGATATGGATATATATCATGTGAGGAGAGATGAGAGAGAGAGAGAGAAAGAGAGAGAGAGAGAGAGAGAGAGGAAGAGAGAGATGTATCTTAAGGCACTGGTTCATGTAATTGTGGAGATGTAGTAGGTTCAAAATCAGTAGAGCAGGCCAACTGGCTGGAGACCTAGAGTAGAGCTACAATTCAAGTACAAAACATGTCTGCTGCCAGAGTTCCTTCTTGCTCAAAAGAAGTCAGTATTCGTTTTCTTCAAGCCTTCCACTGTTTGGATGAGACCTACCCACATTATGGAGGGCAATGTGCCTTACTCAAAGCCCACCAGTTGAAATATTAATGTCATCCAAAAGCACCTTCATAGAAACATCCAGAATAATGTTTGACCAAATATCTACATACTATGGTGTATCCAAGTTGACGTAAAATTAGCCATGACATAGAGATAATAACACTTAACTTTAGGAGACTAAAGTCTTATAAAGGAGACTTTATGAGATAATGTATGTTAAGTCAAAAGAAGTTGAGCCCTCCATAAATGATGGCGACAATGACTACTATTGCTATTTTTCTTAATTGAGATATTAGTAGCCAAAGGACCAAGATAAAAATTGGTATAAACTCTCTGGAGGGAAAGCTGACAACATGTACAAAAATCTTCAAAGATTTGTTCTTCAAAGTGTGCTTCCATAATTAAAACTCTATCCAAAGGAAATAATTCAAGATGAGTACAAAAGTCTAACCCTGGGCATTCTCATAATAGTGAAATTTATAATGGAGAAAACTTGGAAACATTCTAAATTTCCAGCAATATGAGATTGAATAAGTAAATCCTGATATAGATCACACAATGGAGTATTAAGTAACCCTTTAAAACAATGTCATGGAAGATTTTTCATTGGAAAATTACGATATAATGAGAAGTAAAAAAAAAAAGACTGAAATCAATATGTACAGCTTGAGTCTATGCTTTTATTTAAAAAGTGTATGCATAAAAAGATGGAAAGGTCATCCTTTGAAATGTAAATGATAGTTATTTCTGAGTTGTGGGATTAAAGGTGATTTTTTATGTCATTTTTTGTAGATCTGAATTTTCTGATATTTATAAAAATGAATATGCTACAAAGGTATTTTTAGGTAGTTTTGTAATGGATTTTCCATGGCAGACATGAGATTGGTCAGAGAAAGTTTGGCCAGGTGGTGCTGCTCTGAGAGAGGAGGCAATACCAAGTCAAAAGAAGTTGAATCCTTCATGTATGGCCTCACCTAGCAAGAAAGCCAGATAAAGCAGGAATTATCACTGCAAGATGGAGGGTAGTCTTTTCTTGATCTTTTGAAGTCTTTGTAACAGTGGGCTTTTAAGGTACCAATAAGGCCAGGACCAGGGTGAAGAAAGCAAGGCACCAGGTGCAAAATGTAAGGTGGCACACACTCTTGGTGCAGACCCTGTGCTTTCACTGTGAAGAAGTTTCAGTACCTTCTCCAGCGTATGTGTGAGTGAGCACTACCTTGCATTCTGAAACCTGGATGTCTCACTAGCTTCACTCTAGTCTCCATCCTGGTATCAATAAGTAACTTCTAATTAATTGCCACCACTGAAATGTTATTAGCCAAGTTGTAGCTGGAGGAAGGAAATGTGCTACCATGCTCAACAGGTAGATGGGCCTATGGGCAGTGGATCCTTCTTTCTTTGCTGCTTGTTGATTTAAGTTATGTTTCTAATAATATAGAATTAAATATAAATCATTTTTTAAAGATATTTTATTTTTTAATTTTTATTATTTTTTTTATAATTTATTCATAGAGACACACAGAGAAAGAGAGAGAGAGAGAGACAGGCAGAGACACAGGTAGAGGGAGAAGCAGGCTCTATGCAGGGAGCCCGACGTGGGACTGGATCCCGGGTCTCCAGGATCACACCCCGGGCTGCAGGTGGCGCTAAACCACTATGCCACTGGGGATGCCCTATAAATCATTTTTGTAGTTGGCATCTTTGAGTGTTTGTTGGGAGTTGGTGATGTTGAGCAGGAAATGATAAAGCAAAATATTTTACAGCCATACAGGTTAGGTTAGCTATTTGCTAGGGCCTTATGAAATTACTTCCAGAATGACACATTTACCTTACAGAGCCAGGAAGTAGATACCAGACTTTAGGATAAAGACAGCTTTAAAAACTAAGAATCTAATGAAGGCTGAGGATTAACTACAACTTCAGTGAGAATTACAGATTTCCCTGAGCGGATGGAAGAAGTCAAAAATGGCAGCCCTTGAACTCAGAAAACTCAATCATATAAAAAACACAGGCAGATTTGTAACTGAGATAAGGCCTCTGTTCTCTTAAAATGGAAGATATTAAAATGTTTCAACTTAGTGCACCTGGCCAAATTCACTGTACAATTATAATGTAGGTAGGAATTACAATCTGGCTTATTAGTCCAGTTAGACAAATTTTCTTGAACATTTCAAGTACAGAGGCACCAAATATGCACAGATCCTTTAATACAAAAAATTAAAAAGTATAGCTCTTAAAGATTTATGCTTTAATTCTAAATCTTCCTGTGATTAAAAGAACCTTACCTCCGTGGTAGGCAGAATTCTAAGATAACCCCCAATGATTCACACCCTTGTATAATCACCTGTCCTTCAGTGTGGCTGAAACTTAGAAATATGATGAGATTGCTGTGATTTGATTACTAATCAATCGACTTTGAGCTAATCAAAACAGACATTCTTGTATTGATAGGGTCTGACTTAGCCAGGCAAGAAGGTAAAAACGTCATAGAAATATTCTACTGACTTTGAAGATGTAGCTGACCCCTGGCCAACTCCAGCAAAAACAAAAACAAAAACAACCCCAAAACAAAAACAAAAACAAAAACAAAAAGCCAACCTGGGACCTAAGTCCTACAACCACAAGGAATTCAGCTGTGACAACCAGTAAATTTAGCAAAGGAGTCTGGGCTTTACATGAGAACCACAGCCTTAGATTTCAGCCTGGTAAGACCCTGGTCTGACCTGTGCCAGAACTCATGGTCCACAGAAACTGTCATAGAAAACTAATATTCCGGGGATCCCTGGGTGGCGCAGCAGTTTGGCGCCTGCCTTTGGCCCAGGGCGCAATCCTGGAGACCCGGGATCGAGTCCCACATCAGGCTCCTGGTGCATGGAGCCTGCTTCTCCCTCTGCCTATGTCTCTGCCTCTCTCTCTCTCTCTCTGTGTGACTATCATAAATAAAAATTTTTAAAAAATTAAAAAAAAAGAAAACTAATATTCCATCTTTAGTGGATTGACTTGTGTCTCCCTCCCTCCACACACACAGAAAATACGTTGAACATGTTGAAACCCTAACCCTTGGTACCTGTGAATGTGATCTTATTTGGAAATAGAGTCTTTGCAGATGTAATCAAGTTAAGATGAGGTCATACTGAGTTTGAGTGGGCCCTAAATCTGATGACTGGTGTCCTTATAAGGAGAGGGAAATTTGTAGACACACATAAACAAACAGAGGAAAGATGGCCAAGTAAAGATGGAGGCAGTAATTGGAGTGATGTAGCTAAAAGCCAAGGAATGGTAGTGATTGCTGGCAACCATCAAAAGCTGGAATAGGCAAAGAAAGATTCTACCCTAGAGCCTTCAGAGGGAGCATGGCCTGCCAACATCTTGATTTCAGACTTCTGGCCTCCAGAATTGTGAGAGGATAAATTTTTGTTGTTATAAGCCGCCCAGTTTGTGGTAATTTGTTATGGAAGCTTTGGAAAACTAATACACCCTCTAAAGAAACACTTATGCCATCCCTGGCAGAGAGTTGCCAGACACTCACCAAATCCATTTTTTTTCTAGCACATGGCTAGACCACGTTCTCAGCAGTCTTTCATCTGGAGTGGTCATGTGACCAATTCTTGCTGATAGATTGTGGCCGAGGTATTGTGACACTTTAGATCATTGAGTTAAAGCTGCTGTGCTTTGTCCAAGCTCTGTCTTGCCTTGTTCCATAGCAACCTTGGAGGCCATGTGTTGAAGATGGCAGCCCCACATGATTAAATGTGCCTGAATCTCCAAGTCTCTGCTTAGAGGAAAACCATAGTCCAGGAACATCTGCATTGGACTTTCCATGAGAGGGAAGTAAACTTGCCTTGTCCTAAGCTACTGAGGTTTGGGGGCTTGTTATTTATTTACTTTTTAAGTAAGATTTACACCTAATATGGGACTTAAACTCACAACTCTGAGATCAAGGGTCATATGCTCTACTGACTGAGCCAGCCAGAACCTCATAAACCTTCATTTCTGTAGGATCAGTTATTGGAGTTTTTTTAGTTTCTAATTTTTTTTTTAATTTATTTATGATAGGCACACCGTGAGAGAGAGAGAGGCAGAGACATAGGCAGAGGGAGAAGCAGGCTCCATGCACCGGAAGCCCGATGTGGGATTCGATCCCAGGTCTCCAGGATCGCGCCCTGGGCCAGAGGCAGGCGCCAAACCGCTGCGCCACCCAGGGATCCCTTGGGGGCTTGTTAATTGCCCCATTATACCATCCCAAATATTGTTTGAGAGTTGATGGTACATAGCATCCAGAGATATCAGCTGGGATGGAGTAGCAGCCAGACAAAGCAATTTTTTTCCTGATCCCAACTGTCAAGCTGAGCCCCCTTTTTATACTCACGGAGTCTTGTACTATATATACACTAAAGTTTAAAGAAGGGATGATCACTGCATTAGGAACTGGCTTACACAATTATGGAAGTTGAGAAATCCCACAATCTGCCATCTGCAAATTGAAAATCCAGGAAAGCTGGTCGTATAGTTCAGTCAAAATCTGAAGGTCTAAGAACCAGAACTGATGGTGTAAGCCTCAGTCTAAGTGTAGAAGTCCAATGTCCTGGCTCAATCAGTCAGGCAGTGAAGAGACAGTTTTCTCTCTTTTGTCTTTTGTTTTATTCAGGCCCTTAAAACATTGAGTGATGCCAACTCTCATTGGGCAGGGAAATCTGCTTTACTGAGTTCAGTGATTCAAGGGCTAATCTCATCCAGAAACACCCTCACAGACATACCCAGAAATAATGGGTAGCTAAATATGGGCCCTCCATGATCCAGTCATGTTGACACATAAAATTAATCTTCACAATCACAAAGCCTGTGTCCCTGGTTTGTACCTAATTTTTACCAAATTCCTCCATCCACTCACAGAATCCTACAACCTCAAGCTACTCCTTCACAAAATGGGATCTTTAAGGTTACTTAAAAACCTTTATGTTTTAGTTTTAAATTCTTTGGACTTGACAGATCATGCATTTTTCCATCTTTTTCAACACAACTTTTACAAATTTTAAAATACATCTGGAAGAATTTCTCAAGGCTTTGTCCCTAGTCTTAAGGGCATTATACTGACATGTTTGGACATTTAAGAGAACTCTAAGATTCACTATACTTTTAAATTTAATTGATTACTTTTATAGGAATAAATTAAGTGCTGAGAAGGTTTTTTTTTGTTAGTCAGATATTAAGGGGCTTAAAAAGTAAATTGAATTGTTCCATTTATAAGGACATTTCATTTAAATGGGACTAATCATCAGTCAAAGGCATGTGTGTGAGTAATCATTAAACTTTACTAGATTCATAAATCGAATAATAAGATAGATTTGTAGGTTGAACTTAGAAGGTTAAGGAAAAACTAGATTTGGAGTTTGTTATTTAAATAAAATATAATAACCTCATTTTATAGCAAATTATTTTCTGCAAACAAAGTTTCACATTATAGCTCAAAACCAAAATCAAATGAACAAAGAAACAAACCTGCTTCCACATCACAAGTAGATAGCTTCTAATCTACTCTGTGTTGGGAAATCAGATAATCAGAATTTTGAAAGTATTGTGTAGATGAGTAATGAGCTCTTGTCAGGTCTTAAGAGCTCCTTAAAAAGGAAAGAGCATGAATTTTAGTGCACATAAAAGGCATGGTGTACTTAGACACGAATGATCATCAGGGATGTTTGTTAAAAGATCAGATTCTGGGCATCTCCCTTGTGATTCTGATCCCCTGAATCTGAGGTGGGATTTGGGGAATTTGGAGTGTTTAATACAATGATTCTCAAAGGGTGGTCTGTGGACCAGTGGTATTAGCTTGACTTATATTAAGATGTTTCTTCACAGTCAACAAAAACAAAAATAAACAAGTGGGACTATATCAAACTAAAAAGCTTCCGTATAGCAATAGAGAAAATCAACAGAGTGAAAAAGTAACCTATGGAATGGGAGAAAATATTTGCAAGCCATTTGTGATAATCTGCACAATATACAAGGAACTTCAACTCCATAGTAAAACAAAACAAAACAAAACAAACAACTAATAGCCTGATTTACAAATGGGCTAAAGACTTGAATAGACATTTTTCAAGAAAAAAAAAATAACCCCACCCATACATATGGCCAACATATATAGGAAAAGATCCTCAAAGTAACCATCATTAGGGAAATGCAAATCAAAGCTACAAAGACCACATCACATCTATCAGGATGGCTATTATCTAAAAAACAACAGCTAACTGGTAGTGAGGATTTGGAGAAATTGAAACCCTTGCACAATGTTAGTGGCAATGCAAAATAGTGCAGCCACTATAGGTAACTGTATAGAGGTTCCTCCAAAAACTAAAAATAGGACTACCATATGATCCAGCACTCCCACTTCTGGGTATTTATCCAAAAGAATTGAAATAAAGATTTCAAAGAGACATCAGCACTCCTACATTCATTGCAGTACTATTCGCAATAGCAAGAGGTAGAAACAACATAAGTGTCCATTGACAAATGAATGGATAAAGAAAATGTGGTACATATATACAATGGAATACTACTCAGGCTTTAAAAAGAAGGAAACTCTTTTTTAAAGATTTTATTTGTTTATTCATGAGAGACACAGAGAGAGAGAGGCAGAGACACAGGCAGAGGGAGCAGCAGGATCCATGCAGGGAGCCCGACGTGGGACTCGATCCCGGGTCTCCAGGATCAGGCCCTGCGCTGCAGGCGGCGCTAAACCGCTGAACCACCTGGGCTGCCCAAAAAGAAGGAAATTCTGCAATATGAGACAACATGGGTAAACCTTGAGGATATTACGCTAAGTGAAATTAGCCAGTCATAGACAAGTACTATGTGATTCCACTTATATAAAGTATCTAAAATCGTCAAATTCATAGAATCAAAGAGTGGAGTAGTGGTTGCCAGAGGTGAAGAGAGGGAGAAATGGGAATTACTAATAAATGAGCATAACATTTCAATAAAGCAAGAACAAGTTCTAGAGATATTCTGTACAACATTGTACCTGTCTTCAACAATAATGTATTACACACTTAAAAATTTGTTAACATGGTAGATCTCATGTTAAATAGTCTTACGGTGAAATACAATATGATATGATATGATATGATATGATATGATATGATATGATACAATAAAAATAGGGAGAAAAAATATTTCTTATGTTCTCTTATCAATCTCCGTCACTTTTTATTTAGGAGTGATTTCTGTTTTCCTAAGTCAGTGGCTATCTTCCTCCCTGAAGGAAGGAATCTCTGCCTACTGCTTCTGGGTTTCCAAGGTTGCAGACTCAACATGGCTTTTTATCCTCTTGACACCCCAATTTTTCTTTTCTTTTTTTTAAAGCATAGAGCTATCTTTAAAAAACTTTTAAAAATTATTTTTATTTATGAGAGACAGAGAGAAAGAGGCAGAGACATAGGCAGAGGGAGAAGCAGGCTCCCTGTGGGAGCCCGATGGGGGACTTGATCCCAGGACCCCAGGATCATGACCTGAGCTGAAGGCAGACCCTCAACCACTGAGCCACCCAGGTGCCCCCACCCCAATTTTTAAATTTTCAGATTGAATGTGGTCTAGAAGAATGTCATTCAGTGGGCAGAGCCGGGACATTTCCTGTCATCATGATGTAGGCTATTGGCTGAGGCAGTCTGTTTGCTTTTTCAGTGACTCCCTGCAAATTGATGCAAGTGCACTGTTGTGACACGGATTGTTTCTTCAGAGGTCTTTAAAAATGTCTTCTTGACTGTGATATATATAATTGAAAAGGCCATGTACAGGAGTGTGTCTCCCATACATCCTTGCAAAATGTGAGGGCAGGAGATAAATCTTAGAAATGCCATGTTATCTGATAATTCCTAAGTGTGCGAATGATGAGGAAGTCACAAGTAATTTTACTAGAATATGTATAAAAATGGACTCCACACATGGGCTCATTGAGCAGGAATACTGCAATTGCAAAGGGAGGCCTGCCCCTAATATTTGTAGGGCTTGAAGCAAGAGTGTCAATGAAGACCCCAGCCATAGCTTCCACCTCCCTTTCCTTCCACCTCTGGCTTTGTTTTGAACTACGAGAGGCCCTGGGCAGCTCTAACTGTATTCCATTGAGTCCTGTACCCCATTCACCCAGTTCATCAGCCATTCCTTAGCACAGTCTGCTCTCAAGAGGATGGACCTGGAAACAGGCCTGTGTGGGCCCTGGAAGTGGCTTGGATCCCTTTGGGTAGAGAATTTTGGCATCCTAAACTTGACCTAGAAGAGGGGCTGTGGGGTTTGAGTGAGCACATTTCCCTGGTTCTATGGATTACTTGCTTTATGTGGAGGGCACTACTGGAGGAAATCTAAAGCAGGGTCTTCTAAACTTTCAAGTGTGGGCTTCCTTCTAGGTGAGGGGCCCTTGGTGCCCAGGTCTACAGGTAGTACTGGCCATGGGATCCAACAACAGAGAATATCTAATTGTCAGAAAGGATGTGTCATGATGCAGAAACTACACCAGCCCCTTATAGAACTCTTTGGGACACCTAATTTTTACCAATGGCCATAGTTAGTTAATTTGAGACCCTAAATCATTATGCTTCCATCTTTCTTCTCTTATTGCAACCACACCCTTCCCTCAGAATCCCCCCCACAGCAATTCAGTTTTGCTATGATTTATGATTTTCTTTTTTTTTTATTTTTTTTAATTTTTTATTTATTTATGATAGTCACAGAGAGAGAGAGAGGCAGGGACACAGGCAGAGGGAGAAGCAGGCTCCCCGCGGAGAGCCTGATGAGAGACTCAATCCCAGGACCCCCGGATCATGACCTGAGCCAAATGCAGACGTTCAACCACTGAGCCACCCAGGTGCCCTGTTGCTTTAAATTTGAGGAAAAAATATATTCAGACTCTACTCGTGGTAGAGGTTATAAATCAAGAAAGAAAAATCTCTCCTGATATCAGGAGTTAAAAAATAAAAACATTGGTCTAAATCTCTTACCTGTCAATCTTTTTTTGACTTGAATCTGGCTGAATTCACTGATACATTATTACTTATAAGCAAAAAAGGATTGTTTTATTGTATGCATGTCCTCCATGTGTTATTAAGAAATGAGATGACTGGAAGTGGCCATCATAACTGAAAGGAGATAGGATCTTGTATCTCAGTGTGCTGGGTAGCTTCTAAGATAGCTCCTAAATATTCCTATCTCTTGGCATTCACAGCCCTGTGTAATCCCCTTCCCTTGAGTAACTTGCTTCAATGGACTATCTCAACTATGAGATGTCACTTCTTTGATTACATTCTAAGAGATTGTTGCCATGCTATCTTGCTATCCAGACTCTCTTCTTTGCTTAAGATGATGAAACAAGCTGCCTTGTTTAGGAGGTCCACATGGCAAGGAACTAAGGGTGTCCTCTGGCTAACAGCCATCAAAGAACTGGAATTCTCAGCCCAGTTATCCAAAAGGAGCTGAATTCTGTCCACAATCATGCAGTGATCTTGGAAGTAGATCCTTCCCTAGTTGAGCTTTCAGATGTGACTCCAGCCCTGGCTGACACCTTAATTGCAGCCTCATAGGACACCCTGAAGCACAAAATCCAGCTAAACCATGCTCAGATTCCTAATCCAAGGAAACTATGAGATAATAAATGTGTTTTTTTTTAACTACAAATGTATGTGGCATTTTATTATGCAGCAATAGATAACTAGTATACTAAGCATGTGTAAATATGTGCGATTGTTAAGTATTTGCACTTTCTTTTTCATTCTTTTCAAATATTAGGGGAAATATTTGGAATTTAGTAGGATAATTCAGGTTCTAACAGAGGTGATAGCATCCTGAATGCTGAATCAAATGGACCATGGTAGTGATGAATTATACTTAAATTTCAAGCTTGCACTTCCACTGTTGTCAAAGGAAAAGAAAGATTGCTTCTCTTTGAAAGTCTACCTGACCAAGACTCTTTGTATAAAAATGTCACTTATGGATGAATTTCTGAGTATATTTTGCACCAATGATCCTAAGTCATCCTAAGCATATGCAAATCTCTTAGCAACAGAAGATGATCCCAAATGAGAAAGCATTATGAGCCAACTCCCCTGCAAGCATCTGAGCCAACAAAGATGGGGTTTTAAACTTTATTTAAAAATATTAAAAAAAAATTCATCTCGAGAGAAAGGAGCAGCATGTATAAATCAATTAACTGTTTAAGTAAGTTCAATCACTTCAAGTTTATATCTTTTATGTCTAGGATAAATATATTTTAGAAATCCATACAGTAAAATGTGAAAAACTGTTTTCTTGGGATCAACATGTCTGCTGTGAAAGAAGTCATATTTCTTGTAAAACAATGCAACATAATGGATGGCAGTGGAGTGTGGCCAACTGGTTTTAAATATCAAGCTGACAGTGGAATGTGGTATTTAGAAGATAGTCACAGCACAACATATAAGGAGAAATAGAAACCCACGGGTTGACAACTTAACAAAATGCAGTGTGTTCTCCAAAGGATTATTTCAGCCTCAGAAATAGGTATTTCTTACATAGCTTCACTTTGGGGTCAGTATACTCTGTCTGCTGTGGGTGAATTCCATGGGATCACTTCAGAGATGAAATTGCTTCATAACTAGGTCCTTTTACCCCTTTGTTCTCTAGTCTAGAAGTTTCTGGGTTGGAGTATGTGAAAGATCCATTTGGGTATAGGAAGAAAATATTAGGACTTTTTCCTTTAAAAAAAACAAGAAAGAAATTAAGCTTTATCAGCAGTTAATACTCAGACTAACACTGAAGGCCTCACTCAGCCCATCTGCATAGAAGCCTGTTGTGTGTCATGTACCCGGTATCCATGGTTTCCTGAGAGAAAGCTTGTATTCCATAAAATGTAGACAGGTTGACAGAGGTCCTCTCACTATTTGTTGGTTCTATTCCAGGGTATTGAAGTTTACATGAGCCTGGTTAAGTGGATTTGACTGGAAGGTTATATTTTCTTGTAAAGTAGAAACTACACACTGAAACTATATACTGAAATAAAATGAGTGACCTTAAAAATTTCTTTTACCACACACAGGTTCGCTGGGTATCCCAAGGCCAAAAGAGCTTTCGAACTTATTTTTCTTCTTCTTTTTATTTTCCAGTTTCTTAATATTGAAGCCTAGATTACTGATTGGAGTCCTCTCTTCTTTACCAATACAAGCATTTAATGCTATACATTTCTCCCTAATTATAGATAATTGTGGATAACATATGGGTGTGGCTTGTTTTTTTTTTTAAATTCAATCTGGCAATTGTGTTTTAATTGGTGTGTTGGCTCTGCATCTCACAAATTTTGTTACGCTGAATTTTCGCTTTTATTTCAGCTCAAAATATTTTCTTATCTGTCTTGGTGCTTCCTTTTTGACCCATGGATTTTTCAGAAGTGTTTTGTTTAATTTCTAAGAGCTTGGGAATTTTCAAGATGTCTTTCTGTAATTAACTTCTAAGTTTAATTCCATTATTATTGTGGAACATACTTTGCATCACTTTAATTCCTTTAAATTTGTTAAGGTTTGTCTTATTACCCAGGATGTAGTGTATATTAGTGAACATTCCAAATGCACTTGAGAAGATGAACATTTTGCCATTAAGTGAAGTTTTCTATAAATGTCAATTAGGTCCTTGTGATTGATAATTTTGTTCAGTTCTTTTATATCCTTGCTGAATTTCTGCATACTTGTTCTATCAAGTACTAAGAGAAGAGTGTTGAAAAATCTCCATCTGTAATTGTAAATTTATCCATTTCTCCTTTCAATTCTATCAGATTTTACTTCATGTATTTTGAAGCTCAGTTGTTTGGTGCATACACACATAGAACACTTATGTCTTATTAGTGAATTGACCTTTTTACATTATGTAATGTCACTTTTTATCCCTGATAACTTTTTTGCTTTTGAACCTATTTTGTCTGATATATATATTTTAAAGATTTTATTTATTTATTCATGAGAAACACACATAGGCACAGGGAGAAGCAGGCTCCCGGTGGTGAGCCCAATGGGAGACTCAATCCCAGGACCCTGGGATCACGACCTGAGCCAAAGGCAAATGCTCAATCCCTGAGTCACCCAGGTCTCCCTGTGCTCTGATGGCAGAATAGTTGTGATAAAGATTGTATGGCTCCCAAAACCATCCAGGCGGCCCTACTTTGTCTGAGATTAATATAGAATTTTTATGCAACAATAAAAAGAAATTTTAAGACTATTTCATATTGCACCATCCTAAATTTCTGTTTCATGTATGTTGTACAATGTATGTAATACCTAAGCACAATAGTGATTGTATAACATATGCAAAATATAAGTAATATATAAGTACAATTGTGCTTGTAGGTGTATTATTTAAAAGTTGGGAGACTTTTTCTAAACTTAATAACCCAAAGTATACTATACCTTTCCCTGTTTTTACAGAATGTAATAGATGTTATGAATAAATAAAAATAATAAAATCTTTCATAGTCTTATAAGGATAGGAAATGCTGCTTTAAGCAGAACAGAACGTGTTTCTTTGTGTGTGACTTCCTGGAGCCTTTAACATGCTAGTATGTATGATAACTATCCAAGAGGCGCACAGTATGCAGTATTCCCCAGGCTCTGGTTCTTGGAAGAGGTTTGTTAGTCTTATTTTGTGATCAGTTTGTGTGCCTCATTGTACTCAGACTTGTGGTAAAAATACCAGATTTGGCTCCTTTTATGTTTGTGATGTTTTGCTAACATCAAGTTACCAGTATGTCTTTCTTCATCATAAGTAAAGAGCAGCATTACTTTATTTTTGTGAAAGAAGTGAAACTGTATACGGCAATTAATCAAATTCTGACCAGACTGAAAGCATCAATTAACTTACTTAAACTGATCTATAATAAATCTAAAATAATACCAAAATATGGGGATTTAGGGAGTGCACTTGTTCTGATGAGCACTGGGTGTTGTATGAAAATGGTGAATCATCATATTGTACATCTGAAACTAATATTACACTGTATGTTAACTAACTGGAATTTATTTATTTATTTATTTTTAAAAGATTTTATTTATTTGAGAGAGACAGTATGGGGCAGGGAGGTACAGAGAGAGAGGGACAAACAGACTCCTTGCTGAGCAGGGAGCCCAATGTGGGACTCAATCCCAGGACCCTGGGATCATGACCTGGGCCAAAGGTAGACACTTAACTGACTGAGCCACCCAGGCACCCTGTTAACTAACTGGAATTTAAATAAAAACTTTTAAAAATGAAATAATACCAAAATATCCAGTACCTTATTTGAATATCTAACCAAGTAATGAGGTAGCTATATATATAGCTCATGGGTGAAATTCTATTTTAAAAGTCTGAATATTTTAGTATCACATGCGAGCACAATCCAAGTGAATTTTCTTCTCTATTAATTGCTTCACCTAAGTCCATTTATTCTGCCAAGAGATGTCTTAAAGTAGAGCCACAATTTCTGTCCGATTTTCCAACGCTGCAGTTCAGACCCTCTTCCTCTCTTAATTGCTCTTGTATGACAACCTCAGAATGGCTTTCTGGGCTTTCTTTCTGTTTCCCATTAAAGAAACTTGGTCACCAGAGTTATTGTTTGAAAAATAGCACAAATGATTCATATCAATTCCTTCTTGAAAAATTTCCACTGCACAGCTTATTGTCCAAACTTCAGGATAATATTCAAACACAGAGAAGCCTTAAACATCGGACACCAATCAAAATATCTTCCTTCATGTCTTGATGCTCCACCCTGAACTTTGGCACACTGGCTTCATCATTCATAAAGTTGTTTTTTTACCTATATTATATTATCGTGCCCATCCTGTGAGGTTGACAAGATGTTTTACTATCTCCCGCATTATGTGGGTGAAGAAACAGAGCCTAATGATCTTGCCCAAGGTCACATACCTGGTAAGAAAGAGAGTCAGCTCTCAAAGGGTAGTTTTCTGATTTCAAATCCAGCATTTGTTTCAGTGTATGAAGCTATTTGCCAGTGAAAGGAGCATGAGTCTAGAGATCAAGAGGTTCTAAAACAGTTCCTGAAGGTGATAACTTAAAGAATGATGGATTTAGATAAATAAGGTAAAAAATTTGTAGATAGATGCTCAACATCTATTCCATTATTCTTCTAGAGCAGTGGTTCTTGTTCTTGGCTTCACATTGAGATCATGGGTGGAGCTTTAAAAAACTGAGGACCCAGTCTCACCCCAGAGAACCTCATGTAATTGATCTGGAGTGTGGCCTGGCATCAGGACTTCTAAGAGCTGCACAGATGATTCTAACATGTGCCCAATGTTAAGAACCACTGTTCTAGAGCAGTTCTCAAAGAATGTTCCTTGGACCAACAGTATCAACATCACCTGAAAACTTGTTTGAAATGTAAATTCTCAGGCCTCACACCATATGTGAATCAGAAATTTGGGATGGGACACAACCTTTGTGCTTTAATAAATCCACCTGGGGATTCTGATGCAGGCTAAAGTTTGAGAATTATGGCACTAGTATAATGCATTTGAAGCTTTTTAAAGGCATTTGGATGGCTTAGTTGGCTGACCATCTGACTCTTGGTTTTGGCTCAGGTCATGATCTCAGGATCGTGAGATCAAGCCCCATATCAAGCTCTGTGCTCTGTGGAGAGTCTGCTTGAGGATTCTCTCTCCCTCTCCCTCTGCCCCAAACCGTACTTTCTCTCTCTCTCTCTCTCACTCTCTTAAAAAATAAAATAAAATAAGAAATAAAACTTTTTGGACTGGAACTTACAGTAATAAATGCATTTTATATAGTATCCCAGTGCATTTCCATATTACATTCTCTAGACTTATATAACTAAAGCAAAATTTTCATGAAATGTTAGTAACCCTGAATGTGTACTATGATATTTTCTAGTCTATCCCAACCCATTCCATTTCATTAAAAAAAATGAGTCATGACACCTTACATCAATTTTATAAACCACTAATGGATTATGAAAAACATGGATTCAGTGTCTTCTTCTCTGGTGTGGGGGTTAGAAAATTTAAATCTACTTTCCAGAGACTCCGCTGCAACTGGTTATGCACATTATAGAAGGTTAAACGAATCAGGTAGGTGCATTCACGTAAGAAACGGAAGACAGAGTTTTTCTACAGCAGCATTAACGGAGGTCCCAATGTCAAGTAACTAGCATCATGGGTGTTGAGAGGCAGGGTGTGGGATGTCAGTTTTCATAGTGTAGATCCTAGCAGGTATGGTGTAGTTCTGTGGTGGCACTGATAATGATGATTGTTCTGATTGTAGCAGCTTTTTAAAATTATATCAGTGGCTATATGGTTCTGGAGCTAGAAGCTTCCTGATGTAGAGGAAATAGTAGCTTACTTGGTGACTTTCCTTTCTGCAGTCTGGCTTTGGGATTTGCTCTAGGAATCTCAGCTTAGAGTGCGTTTCTTCACCTTTTTCAGTGATTCTTACTGATTAAGAAACTGCAAGCCCTGGGTATAAAGTTTGTAGTAGACAAAGATAGGAGATAATACTGGAGAGACAGATCACAAAGGACCTTGTATACCATATTATTTGGAATTTGGAAGTTTTCTTGTAGGTCATGGAGACCGATTACATAATTTTAAGTGGAATTTTCAGAATTGAATTTTAACTAGATCAGTACTACTCAAATTGTGGTCCACCTATGGTTGCTGGTTCAAGAACTATTTGTTATCAGTCTGCAGTAAATACATAAATTGAGATTAAGTATTTGAAAGCTTTTATAGCAATTTGAAAGTGCTGCCACATCCAAATGAGTGATCAGTTGACTTTGACAAAGTATTGGTAGGCCATTGATTTAGGGGAAAAATAATCACACTGATCCTTCAGGTGTGATTACATACATACATACATACATACATACCATAGGTAGTTTGAGAAGCACAGAGTGAGATTATTCTGGAGGTTACATGGAGATTGAAATGAAGGTATGGGGCACCTGGGTGGCTCAGTGCTTGAGCATCTGACTTCAGCTCAGGTCATGATCCCAGGGTCCTGGGATCAAGCCTCACATCGGGATCCCTGCAGGGAGTCTGCTGCTGTCTCTGCCTATGTCTCTGCCTCTCTGTGTGCCTCTCATGAGTTTTTTACAGCAGTTTCACTATGATGTGTCTGGATGTGTTTTTTGGATTTATTTGTATTTCTCCAGCTTGAGATTTAGTATGATCCTCACTGTCATTATCTTTTCAAATAGCTTTGTATTTTCTCCTTAAACTTCTATTACAACTGTAGTAAATGTGTTTCTTCTAGTTTCAAGGTCTCTTAACTGTGCTCCTGTATATTTTATTTTCTTTCCATTTGCACACCATTTTGGTAATTGTTCTAAACCACTCTTCTAGTTCAGCTATGTGTAGTGTGTTTTAGCATGTACATTGAGTTGGTGATTTCAAAAATGGTATTTCATTTTTTTCTGAAGATTTTATTTTCAAATCTTTGTTTTCTTGTTAATAGCATTTTCCTCCTCATGATTTGCAATTTGTTATTTTATTTGTTATTTTATTTAAACTTAATATTTTTAGTTCAAATATAATTCCATTATATGAAGTTCAAGAGAGTAGTATTCATGTTTTCTTTTATGTTAATTTTCATTCATGGTGGCTGGTTTTAGGTATTGATTGCATATACACATTTTTTTTTATTGTTAAGATCATGCTTAGTGGAAGGGGAGGGAATATTTATGTGTGGAAATCCTAGGTGGCCCATTTTGAGAATGGGTCCCTTCTATGGGATCTTGAATTTTCTCTTCTAGGCCTCTTGAAATATAATCAATTTGAGGTCATTTTTCCACTTTTTATTTTTATTTATTTATTTTTTTAAAGAGGTTTGAAAATTTTTTTTTTAATTTTTATTTATTTATGATAGTCACAGAGAGATAGAGAGAGAGGCAGAGACACAGGCAGAGGGAGAAGCAGGCTCCATGCACCGGGAGCCCGACGTGGGATTCGATCCCGGGTCTCCAGGATCGCGCCCTGGGCCAAAGGCAGGCGCCAAACCGCTGCGCCACCCAGGGATCCCCATTTTTCCACTTTTTAAAAAATATTTTATTTTATTTATTCATGAGAGACACAGAGAGAAAGGCAGAAACACAGGCAAAGAGAGAAGCAGGCTCCTCACAGGGAGCTGAATGCAGGACTTGATTCCAGGACCCCAGGATCATGCCCTGAGCCGAAGGCAGATGCTCAACCACTGAGCCATCCAGGCATCACATTTTTCCACTCTTATACTGGTTTCTCAGGACTTTCTTGGATCACTCAGTGATAAGTTAGAGTATCTCATTTATTAGTGCGGTATATGACTAAATGGGACCTGATCACCAGATTTCCAATGTATGTGTGCATAGGTTTCTCCACAGCATGAAGCAATTCTCCAGACACTAGCTGGGTGTCCTACCACTCAGTTCTGACACTGTCTACCTGGAGATAGCATCAGATCTCACAGGTTAAGAGTTTAGTCCCACAAGACTATCCTCCTGACCCCCACCCCCACACTTCAGATGTCAGTCACAAGTCCAGATTGTCACCTGTGCTTCTTACCAATTGGTTCTAAATCAGGAGATTCCCACAGCTCCCTCCTTGGGTTTGATAAATTTTCTTCAGTGGTTCACAGAACTCTGGAAACCCATTTATTCACTAGATTAATGGTTTATTATAAAAGGACATAACTATAACTCAGGAACAGATGGATAGAAGAGATGCCCAGGGCAAACTATGGGAAAGGGTGCAGAGCTTCCATGCCCTCTCTGGGTCCACCACTCTCCCCACATCTGCATGTGTTTGCCAATCTGGAAGCTTTCCAAATCCTGTCTTTTGGGGTCTGTATGGAGGCTTTATTAACCAGGTATGGTTGATTAAATCATTGTCCATTGGTGATTGAACTCAATCTTCAGACCCTCTCCCCACCCCAGAAATGAAGGAGATAGGATTGAAACTTCTAATCTCTAATCACATGGCTGGTTCTACTGGTGAGCAGCTCTACCATTAGGTGCGGTCCAAAAGTCACCTCATTAACATAACAAAAGACATCTTTATTGCTCTTACCACAGGAAATTCCAAGTGTTTTAGGAGCTCTGTGCCCAGGATGAAGACCAAATATATATTTCTTATTATAAATCTAACATCACATTAATATATTTTCTGATAATGAATTATCATTGCATTTCTAGGATAAAGCCTAGATGTTTTAATTTTTGTTTTGTTTTGTCTTAAGTTCACTGCTGGATTTTACTTCATGAGATGTTTAGGATTTCCTTTTCTTATATTTTCCTTCATAGATTTTGTGTGTGTGTGTGTGTGTGTGTGTGTGTGTGTGTGTAGAGAGAGAAAGCAGGCGAGCAATTAATTTAATCTTGAAATTTCTGTTGCTTAAGACAACAAATGTTTGTTTCTTGCCCATACAAAATCTGCTTCAAGCTGGGTATCTCCTCAAGAGCAGCTCTCCCCAAGCAGAGATTCAGGTGGATCCAGGCTGTTTCTATTTTATGATGTTGTTATGGCTCCTGGGTCTCTACAGCAGGAGAAGAAAGCTCAAAGATGGTGAACGGGCTTTTGACTTCCTCAGCCCAGAAGTGACCGTGGGCAAAAGGTAGTCATGTGGCACCACACAGCTGCAGGGGGATGAGGAAGTACAGTCTTTTAGGTGCCTAGGAAGGAAAGGAAAACTATGTATTGGAGAGCATAAGTAATGTCTACCACACAGGCAGGTAAATTTGTACCCTGTGAGGGTAGCCTGCAGTTTTCAATTCTCAAGGGAGACCTTCTTTTCACCCAAATCCCAAATCCAGACATTAACCTTTGCTGGAGGATTTATATCCTGTCTATACTTCTGAACAGAGTGCACAGTTTTGACAGCCTATGTTTTATTCAGGGATCTTAATTCCATCTCTTTGCCTCACAAGGGCCTTAAATCTTGGTGCCTCTCCAAGTGGTTAAAATATGCAAGTCTTTTATTTACTAATGTAGTAATGCTTTTAGGGTAGCCAAAGCACTACTGCCTATATAGTTAGTAGGTTTCCCTTTAATTTTTGACTCTTGGGATTCCTTCCTTCCTAAACTTTTTATTTGGATGTAATTTCTAACTTAAAGAAAAATTGGAAGGATAAAGTTCCAGCCCAGCTCCTCTGAGGTTACACCCTGAGCCCACAGAAAGCTGAATGATGGCCATGACCTTGGCTCCCTGGGGCATCCATGGGCTGGCTTATACCATCCACCTGCTTCTGGACCACACAGACTCAAAGCTATGAGGAGAAGAAATATGTGATGGGGATACTCCAAGTATGACAGAAGCCAGTGGCTGAATGAAACATTCACGTTGAGCCTCGACTTTCTCAGTCTGCCCTACTTCATTAATAAAGTTCACAAGATCACCCAGAGCAATGCCACCCTTCACTGCATTGCTCACAAGCACAATCTATGAGGAGAAACAGGAGAGAAGATTCATGTTGACAATTTGAAGAACTAGGTTACAGACACCTCCAATCAGCTGGCCAGTGTTTGCTACAACCCTGACTTCAAGAAACGAAGCATGAGTCCTTGGGGGGCTCCCTAAAAAGATGAAGGTCTCACAGACAGTTTCTAGGGAAGAGGTCACCATTTGTGGGGGACAAGATCACCATTGCAGATCTCCTTGCTTATGGCATCCTTGACCTGCACCATGTATTTGAGCCCAAGTGCCTGAATGCAAGAAACATGAAAGACTTCATCACCCTCTGGCCTGAAGAAGATCTCTGCCTACATAAAGCCCAGCTGCCTCCTCTCAGGCCTATGTTCAGGACTGCCATGGGCAACAAGTAGGGCCCTGTTAAGACCAGGAGAGAGGAGAGAAGATGGATGCCCAGGTAGCTCAGTGGTTGAACATCTATCTGCCTTCAACTCAGGGCGTGATCCTGGGGTCCTGGGATCGAGTCCCATATCAGGCTCCCCGTAGCGAGCCTGCTTCTCCCTCTGCTTATGTCTCTGCCTCTCTCTGTGTATCTCTCATGAATAAATAAATAAAATCTTTACAAAAAATCAGGAGAGAGGAGCAAGAAGCTAGTACTGCACCAATACTGCTCCACTGGGGCTCTGGAGAAAAGGTGGACCTCCCGGCACTCCAGAATCACCCTTCTTATTAATTTCTCCTTCTTTTCTTTCCCTTCTTCCTCAATTCAAGCCCTCTTAGGCCCCTATTACTCCCCCAAATACTTGTTCATGTAGGCCTTTTAAAGCTCTACAACACTCAACTTCTCTTCGGCAAAGTCTGTCCCCATTGACGTTATCGCTCTTGCACTAATGTCAACTAGACCATTCTTCCTTTTATGGTTGCCTCTACTTTGAGGTGCCCAACTGGACTCCTCACCTGTAGAGCTCAGGCCTAAGCTCCCCAACATTTCCCTAAGGACCAGTATTGGCCTGGTATGCAGGCCCTGCTCCCCTAACATGGTCCTTGTCCCAGTCCCGCCTGATCCCCCGTAAAGCCTCAATCAAACATGCACACACACAATTTATGAAGGAAAATATAAGAGAAGAAAATCCTAGGCCTATCTCATGGTGCAAATGTTCTCATATCAAATTCAACAGTACTAAAAATGAAACAAAATTAAAAACATCTCAACTGTATTAGTCATATTTAAAATTTTTTCTGTATTTATATGTTTTGACATCTTGGAACCTTGCTAATCTTAGAGAGACTTCCTCTTCCAGGGCTAGCTAATTTCTAGAAATAGTAAACAATTTGCTTGCCAGCAAGTCTTTCATATGCAAACCAACAAATTCACAGACCAATCACCTCTTTTACCCTCTCACACATCAAGCCAATATTCCCCCTGCCCTAAATCATCCCAGGGTCAGGTACAGGATGACTGGGGACCTTCTCTGTAACCTGCTAAAATTATTCAAACTCACCAATCCTAAAATATTTACCTTGCCTTGCCCATTCCTTCCCATGAAAACCACAATAAAGGCTGGCACCCATATTTCCTCCCCACTCCTTCTGCCTCCTGATTGACACTGGTACTTCCCTCTGTGGCCCCGCAAGATGCGACAAAACCCTCTCTTCTTAGGAACAATTGTAATAAACTCTTATTTCAAAAGCAGTGGTCTCATGTCTGTCATTTTACCATACCTGATTGCCAAAAAGATCTCAGGAACATTTCAAGACGTCGGCCAAATGAAATGATAATTGATTATCAAAAAATCTACTCCTGTCATATATCACACTACTAAGGAACATAGTCATATGATCATTTCACTGGAGCAGAGAAAGTAGTTGATAAAACTCAAACAAATATATCCATCCAAAATCTAGAGCAAACATATTTAATTGTGACACTTTTGACACACCATCATAAAGTCAGAGTCTCCATAAACATCGATAAGTGCTTCTGCCCCACATTATGCTGGAGGTCCTATCCAATGCGAAAAGTGAAGAAAAACAAAGCGTATTTAAATTGGATTAGGAAGAGACAACCTGTCTTTGTTTGAAGATTGTGTGATAGTCTACATAGAAAATTCAAGAGGAGCTACAGATAAATTATTAAAACAGATAAAGATTCATCAAGTTTGCTAGATGAAATATCAACCTAGAAGCTCAAATAAAGTCCTCAGGGTGCCTTCACATTGTGTTTTATAACATAATACTGAGTGACAAAAGCAAATTTCACAAAGATTCATGTGGTTTGGTCCCCTTTACATAAAGTTCAAAACCCCCAAAGTAATACTCTGTATGTTCTAGGGATGTATACAAATGTAATAATTTAGCTAAAGCTTGCTGCTAATGATAAATTCTAAATTCACGATGCTGATTACCTTGCGGAGAGAGGAAGGAAAATGAGCCAAGGGTCATAAAACTGAAGCTTCATCTAGATCTATCATTATTTCCCCTGAAAAATCAGATGCAAGGGGGGAGGGGCAAGATGGCGGGAGACTAGGGTCCCCAAATCACCTGTCCCCAACAAATTACCTAGAAAACCTTCCAATCATCCTGAAAATCTACGAATTCGGCCTGAGATTTAAAGAGAGACCAGCTGGAACGCTACAGTGAGAAGAGTTCGCGCTTCTATCAAGGTAGGAAGACGGGGAAAAAGAAATAAAGAAACAAAAGTCCTCCAAGGGGGAGGGGCCCGCGAGGAGCCGGGCTGAGGCCGGGGCGAGTGTCCCCAGGACAGGAGAGCCCCGTCCCGGAGGAGCAGGAGCTGCACCAACCTTCCCGGGTGGAAAGGGGCCCGCAGGGAGTTAGAGCAGGACCCAGGAGGGCGGGGATGCCCTCGGGCTCCCTGGGACACTAACAGAGGAACTGCGCCCCGGGGAGATGCGCCGAGCTCCCTAAGGGCTGCAGCGCTCGGCGGGACCCGGAGCAGCTCGGAGGGGCTCGGGCGGCGGCTCCGCGGAGGGGGCTGCACGGCTCCGGGAACAGCTCGGAGGGGCTCGGGCTGCGGCTCCGCAGAGGGGGCTGCGGGGCTCCGGGAGCAGCTCAGAGGCGGCAGCTCGGGCGGAGGAAGAAGCTCTGCGCGGAGGGGGCGGCGCGGCTCCGGGAACAGCTCGGAGGGGCTCGGGCGGCGGCTCCGCGGAGGGGGCTGCGGGGCGGGAGCGCGAATCCAACAGCGCAGGCCCCGGAGCACAGGGCGCCGGGACACAGCCCAGGATCCGGCCTCCCCCGGGACAGGCAGAGGCCCGGAGGGCCCAGGACAGCGAGGACGCTCCTGCCTGGAACTGAGCAGATCAGCGGCCCCGCCCCGGAGCCCCCAGGCCCTGCAGAAGGAGAGCCCCGGAGCTACTGCGGGGGCTGACTCCAGGGCTCCAGAGCTGCCGCCCCGCCACTGTGGCTTCCTCCCGGGGCCTCACGGGGTGAACACCCCCCACTGAGCCCTGCACCAGGCAGGGGGCAGAGCAGCTCCCCCAAGTGCTAACACCTGAGAATCAGCACAGCAGGCCCCTCCCCCAGAAGACCAGCGAGACGGACCAGTTCCAGGGGAAGTCAAGGGACTTAACGTATACAGAATCGGAAGATACTTCCCCGTGTTTTTTTTTGTTTTGTTTTGTTTTTTTTGTTTTTGTTTTGTTTTGTGCTTTTTTTCTTTCTTTCTTCTTGATTTCTGATTGCTTCCCCCACCCCACCCCCTTTTTTTCTCCTTTCTTTTTCTTTCTCTTTTTCCCCCTTTTCTTCTTCTTTCTCTTTTTTCTTTTTCTCTTTTCTTTCCTTCTCTCTCTTTTTCTCCTTTTCCCAATACAACTTGTTTTTGGCCACTCTGCACTGAGCAAAATGACTAGAAGGAAAACCTCACCTCAAAAAAAAAGAATCAGAAACAGCCCTCTCTCCCACAGAGTTACAAAATCTGGATTACAATTCAATGTCAGAAAGCCAATTCAGAAGCACTATTATACAGCGACTGGTGGCTCTAGAAAAAACCATAAAGGACTCAAGAGACTTCATGACTGCAGAATTTAGATCCAATCAGGCAGAAGTTAAAAATCAATTAAATGAGATGCAATCCAAGCTAGAAGTCCTAACGACGAGGCTTAATGAGGTGGAAGAACGAGTGAGTGACATGGAAGACAAGTTGATGGCAAAGAGGGAAACTGAGGAAAAAAGAGACAGGCAATTAAAAGACCATGAGGATAGATTAAGGGAAATAAATGACAGCCTGAGGAAGAAAAACCTACATTTAATTGAGGTTCCCGAGGGCGCCGAAAGGGACAGAGGGCCAGAATATGTATTTGAACAAATCCTAGCTGAAAACTTTCCGAATCTGGGAAAGGAAACAGGCATTCAGATCCAGGAAATAGAGAGATTCCCCCCCCCAAAATCAACAAAAACCGTTCAACACCTCGACATTTAATAGTGAAGCTTGCAAATTCCAAAGATAAGGAGAAGATCCTTAAAGCAGCAAGAGAAAAAAAAGTCCCTGACTTTTATGGGGAGGAATATTAGGGTAACAGCAGACCTCTCCACAGAGACCTGGCAGGCCAGAAAGGGCTGGCAGGATATATTCAGGATCCTAAATGAGAAGAACATGCATCCAAGAATACTGTATCCAGCAAGACTCTCATTCAAAATGGAAGGAGAGATAAAGAGCTTCCAAGACAGGCAGGAACTGAAAGAATATGTAACCTCCAAACCAGCTCTGCAAGAAATTTTAAGGGGAACTCTTAAAATTCCCCTTTAAGAAGAAGTTCAGTGGAACAATCCACAAAAACAAGGACTGAATAGAAATGATGACACTAAACTCATATCTATCAATAGTAACTCTGAACGTGAACGGGCTTAATGACCCCATCAAAAGGCACAGGGTTTCAGACTGGATAAAAAAGCAGGACCCATCTATTTGCTGTCTACAAGAGACTCATTTTAGACAGAAGGACACCTACAACCTGAAAATAAAAGGTTGGAGAACCATTTACCATTCAAATGGTCCTCAAAAGAAAGCAGGGGTAGCCATCCTTATATCAGATAAATTAAAATTTACCCCGAAGACTATAGTGAGAGATGAAGAGGGACACTATCTCATACTCAAAGGATCTATCCAACAAGAGGACTTAACAATCCTCAATATATATGCCCCGAATGTGGGAGCTGCCAAATATTTAAACCAATTAATAACCAAACTGAAGAAATACTTTGATAATAATACACTTATACTTGGTGACTTCAATCTAGCTCCTTCTATACTAGATAGGTCTTCTAAACACAACATCTCCAAAGAAACAAGAGCTTTAAATGATACACTGGACCAGATGGATTTCACAGATATCTACAGAACTTTACATCCAAACTCAACTGAATACACATTCTTCTCAAGTGCACATGGAACTTTCTCCAGAATAGACCACATACTGGGTCACAAATCAGGTCTGAACCGATACCAAAAGATCGGGATAGTCCCCTGCATATTCTCAGACCATAATGCCTTGAAATTAGAACTTAATCACAACAAGAAGTTTGGAAGGACCACAAACACGTGGAGGTTAAGGACCATCCTGCTAAAAGATGAAAAGGTCAACCAGGAAATGAAGGAAGAATTAAAAAGATTCATGGAAACTAATGAGAATGAAGATACAACCATTCAAAATCTTTGGGATGCAGCAAAAGCAGTCCTGAGGGGGAAATACATCGCAATACAAGCATCCATTCAAAAACTGGAAAGAACTCAAATTCAAAAGCTCACCTTACACATAAAGGAACTAGAAAAAAGCAACAAATGGACCCCACCCCCAGCAGAAGAAGAGAGTTAATTAAAATTCGAGCAGAACTCAATGAAATCGAGACCAAAAGAACTGTGGAACAGATCAACAGAACTAGGAGTTGGTTCTTTGAAAGAATTAATAAGATAGATAAACCATTAGCCAACCTTATTAAAAAGAAGAGAGAGAAGACTCAAATTAATAAAATCATGAATGAGAAAGGAGAGATCACTACCAACACCAAGGAAATACAAACGATTTAAAAAACATATTATGAACAGCTGTACGCCAATAAATTAGGAAATCTAGAAGAAATGGACGCATTCCTGGAAAGCCACAAACTACCAAAACTGGAGCAGGAAGAAATAGAAAACCTGAACAGGCCAATAACCAGGGAGGAAATTGAAGCAGTCATCAAAAACCTACCAAGACACAAGAGTCCAGGGCCAGATGGCTTCCCAGGGGAATTCTATCTAACGTTTAAAGAAGAAATCATACCTATTCTGCTAAAGCTGTTTGGAAAGATAGAAAGAGATGGAGTACTTCCAAATTCGTTCTATGAGGCCAGCATCACCTTAATTCCGAAACCAGACAAAGACCCCACCAAAAAGGAGAATTACAGACCAATTTCCCTGATGAACATGGATGCAAAAATTCTCAACAAGATACTAGCCAATAGGATCCAACAACACATTAAGAAAATTATTCACCATGACCAAGTAGGATTTATCCCCGGGACACAAGGCTGGTTCAACACTCGTAAAACCATCAATGTGATTCATCATATCAGCAAAAGAAAAACCAAGAACCATATGATCCTCTCATTAGATGCAGAGAAAGCATTTGACAAAAAACAGCATCCATTCCTGATCAAAACCCTTCAGAGTGTTGGGATAGAGGGAAATTTCCTTGACATCTTAAAAGCCATTTACGAAAAGCCCACAGCAAATATCATTCTCAATGGGGAAGCACTGGGAGCCTTTCCCCTAAGATCAGGAACAAGACAGGGATGTCCACTCTCACCACTGCTGTTCAACATAGTTCTGGAAGTCCTCGCCTCAGCAATCAGACAACAAAAAGACATTAAAGGCATTCAAATTGGCAAAGAAGAAGTCAAACTCTCCCTCTTCGCCGATGACATGATACTCTACATAGAAAACCCAAAAGCCTCCACCCCAAGATTGCTAGAACTCATACAGCAATTTGGTAGCGTGGCAGGATACAAAATCAATGCCCAGAAATCAATGGCATTTCTATACCCTAACAATGAGGCTGAAGAAAGAGAAATTAAGGAGTCAATCCCATTTACAATTGCACCCAAAAGCATAAGATTCCTAGGAATAAACCTAACCAAAGAGGTAAAAGATCTATACCCTAAAAACTATAGAACACTTCTGAAAGAAATTGAGGAAGACACAAAGAGATGGAAAAATATTCCATGCTCATGGATTGGCAGAATTAATATTGTGAAAATGTCAATGTTACCCAGGGCAATTTACACGTTTAATGCAATCCCTATCAAAATACCATGGACTTTCTTCAGAGAGTTAGAACAAATTATTTTAAGATTTGTGTGGAATCAGAAAAGACCCCGAATAGCCAGGGGAATTTTAAAAAAGAAAACCATAGCTGGGGGCATCACAATGCCAGATTTCAGGTTGTACTACAAAGCTGTGGTCATCAAGACAGTGTGGTACTGGCACAAAAACAGACACATAGATCAATGGAACAGAATAGAGAACCCAGAAGTGGACCCTGAAATGTATGGTCATCTAATATTCGATAAGGGAGGAAAGACTATCCATTGGAAGAAAGACAGTCTCTTCAATAAATGGTGTTGGGAAAATTGGACATCCACATGCAGAAGAATGAAACTGGACCACTCTCTTTCACCATACACAAAGACAAACTCAAAATGGATGAGAGATCTAAATGTGAGACAAGAGTCCATCAAAATCCTAGAGGAGAACACAGGCAACACCCTTTTTGAACTCGGCCACAGGGGATCCCTGGGTGGCGCAGCGGTTTGGCGCCTGCCTTTGGCCCAGGGCGCGATCCTGGAGACCCGGGATCGAATCCCACGTCGGGCTTCCGGTGCATGGAGCCTGCTTCTCCCTCTGCCTGTGTCTCTGCCTCTCTCTCTCTCTCTGTGGCTATCATAAATAAATAAAAATTAAAAAAAAAAAATATATATATATAAAAGAAATTATTCCCGTTGATCTACTTATTTAAAAAAAAAAAAAATGAACTCGGCCACAGTAACTTCTTGCAAGATACATCCACAAAGGCAAAAGAAACAAAAGCAAAAATGAACTATTGGGACTTCATCAAGATAAGAAGCTTTTGCACAGCAAAGGATACAGTCAACAAAACTAAAAGACAACCTACAGAATGGGAGAAGATATTTGCAAATGACATATCAGATAAAGGGCTAGTTTCCAAAATCTATAAAGAACTTATTAAACTCAACACCAAAGAAACAAACAATCCAATCATGAAATGGGCAAAAGACATGAAGAGAAATCTCACAGAGGAAGACATGGACATGGCCAACATGCACATGAGAAAATGCTCCGCATCACTTGCCATCAGGGAAATACAAATCAAAACCACAATGAGATACCACCTCACACCAGTGAGAATGGGGAAAATTAACAAGGCAGGAAACAACAAATGTTGGAGAGGATGCAGAGAAAAGGGAACCCTCTTACACTGTTGGTGGGAATGTGAACTGGTGCAGCCACTCTGGAAAACTGTGTGGAGGTTCCTCAAAGAGTTAAAAATAGACCTGCCCTACGACCCAGCAATTGCACTGTTGGGGATTTACCCCAAAGATTCAGATGCAATGAAACGTCGGGACACCTGCACCCCGATGTTTCTATCAGCAATGGCCACAATAGCCAAACTGTGGAAGGAGCCTCGGTGTCCATCGAAAGATGAATGGATAAAGAAGATGTGGTTTATGTATACAATGGAATATTACTCAGCAATTAGAAACGACAAATACCCACCATTTGCTTCAACGTGGATGGAACTGGAGGGTATTATGCTGAGTGAAATAAGTCAATCGGAGAAGGACAAACAGTGTATGTTCTCATTCATTTGGGGAATATAAATAATAGTGAAAGGGAATATAAGGGAAGGGAAAAGAAATGTTGGGAAATATCAGGAAGGGAGACAGAACATAAAGACTCCTAACTTTGGGAAACGAACTAGGGGTGGTGGAAGGGGAGGAGGGCGGGTGTTGGAGGGGAATGGGTGACGGGCACTGAGGCGGATACTTGACGGGATGAGCACTGGGTGTTTTTCTGTATGTTGGTAAATTGAACACCAATAAAAATTAATTTAAAAAAATCAGATGCAAATATTATAACAAATTAAGATTTGCTAAAACTGAGTATACCTTATATTTATTGCTACAGTTTTCTGTATGAAATATTTCATGATAAAACCAAAAGAATTAGAGAAATAAGTTAGAAAGCTGTATGGTAATCTAGGTGAAAGTCAATAGGGATATGGTCCAGGACAGTAGTCTGGAATGGAAGTAAAATAAAGAAATATTTAGTCTAGACAGGAAAATGGAAGTAGGGAGGAATCATGTACACTATCACTCATGTGTCTAGCTGAGATGACAGTGCAGATAAAATTGTAACCACTGAGACGTGACAGGAGTGTGTTTTCTGCCATGTTTCATTTGAAAGATGCAGAGGACCTCCTGGTGAAAGCATGAGACCAAAAGTTGGAGACATGATTCGGAATTTGGGAGGAAGTATGGATGGGGAGCATGAGTGTGGGGATTGCTAGCACTATAGACAGTAATAGGAAATATGTGGGTAGGTGAGACCATCCAGGTGATGGTAGCCGAGTGAAAAGACTAGCCGAAGGAGGAGGACAAAGTCCTTAGAAACATTAATATTTAAGGGGTTGGAAGAGTAGGGGAAGTCTAGAGAATGGTTGGAGATACACGGAGGAGAGGCCTATGGAGATGGAAATTTCAAGGAGGTGCATTCGGTGGTTTCACATATCACTGAGTTCAATAAAATAAGGATTAAGAAACATGGCATTTAAGGGGTGCCTAGGTGGCTTGGTTGATTAAGTGTTAGACTTTAGCTCAGGTCATGATTCCAGGGTGCTGGGATAGAGCCCATGTCCAGCTTCCTGCTCAGCAGGGAGTCTACTCTTCCCTCTCCCTCTGCCCCCCCCCAAGCCCCTACCCTGCTTGTGCGCTCTCTCTCCCTCTTTCTCTCTTGCAAATAATAATAAAAAAGAAACACGTCATTTAAGTTTTGCAAATAGGAGGTTACTTGTGACCTTAGCGAGAGTGGTTTCAGGGAATTGGGGTTTGGGGGGAAAAGCCAAATTGAAATGAGTCAAGGAATGAATGGCACGAGAATATAGGAGTATAGATCACTCTTTTAAGAGTATCACTACTGGTATTAGCATTATAATTGCCAGAAATATCACCACTACCAACAGTGATAATCCTTTTCCCCATTACTACTACAATCACCACCCAGTCCACTGGCCTTTTGATAATGTCTTTTCCCTTCTCTCTGCTTCTTTCTGTTCCCTTCTCAATCAATCATACATAGTTACACACATCTGAAACTGCTTGAAAGTATAAAGTTGAACAAATATTGAAATGGCTGCACTAATGCTTCAGTGAAACTTGACCATATTTTTTTAAAGATTTTATTTATTTATTTATTTATTTATTTATTTATTTATTTATTTGAGAGAAAGAGAGAGAGAGCATGAGGAGGGGAGGGAAGAGCAGAGGGAGTAGTCTCCCCGCTGAACAGGGAGCCTGATGCGGGGCTCGATCCCAGGACCCTGAGATCCATGACCTGAGCTGAAGGCAGATGCATAACTAACTGAGCCACCCAGGAGCCCCTTGATTTTAAAGTTACCTTTTTTCTCTCTTCCACAAGCTTCCCCTCCTCCCTCATTAGCCTTTTGTTTCAGGAACCTGGTACCAACCTGAGGATGACAAAGAGGCCAGCTAGATCCCGTATTTCCCTATAAACACCTCTTCCCAAGCTCCTTCCTCTCAGTGGGCTTATAGTTTTTCAAGCCATAGCCTGCTGCAGCCTCCTTTGCCCAGCAAAGAAACAAAGCTGTTTTATTCCTCTTTATGCCAAATTCTGTCTTTGCATCATATTTTGGCTCCAAAGCACAGAGATCAGTTTTTTGACAACACATCTACTACATTTGTTTAGGTCTGTATATAAGGTAAGATTTTTGCCCTTGACGGGGTTACTTTGTAGTGGACAGGACAGGCATGCAAACATGTGACTTTAATGCTTGTCCTCTGTGGTAGTCATTCATATTATTCACCAGATATTTCCAGCTCTCCTTCTGTAAACATAGTAGAATTACACTTCCTTGCTTCTGTAGCTGGGTAGGGCCATCTGCTTAATTCTGGCCACTGAATTCGTGAGTTAAAGAGATCTATGCTCCTTCTAAGCTACACATTTAAATTTAATTGCTCATGTGACACCCTTTAGAGCTGAACTACAGTAGGAGTGATTAACTATTGCCTCTGGGCCAAATCCAGCCTATAGCCTATTTTATAAATAAAGTTTTATTGGAACACAAATGTGCCCATTTCTTTACATATTGTCCAAGGCTGCTTTTTTTAAAAGATTTTATTTATTTATTCATGAGAGACACAGAAAGAAGCAAAGGGAGAAGCAGGCTCCCTGCAAGGAGCCCGATGTGGGACTCGATCCCACGACCCCGGGATCATAACCTGAGCCAAAGGCAGATGCTCAACCACTGAGCCACCCAGGTGCCCCTGTGCTCTAATGGCAGAGTAGTTGTGACAAAGATGGTATGGCTCTCAAAAGCTACAATCATTTACTATATGGAAAATGTCTGCTGACACATTCTCTAACACAACCTACCTTATCCTGAGGATAGAGGCAAATGGGAGCAAGCTCAGATTTGCATTCCCTGGCTGTAAAGGATTTCTACAGACTGAGCATTTGTGCTTTGACCCCCCAGATCCTTTTTTAAAAGAGATTTTATTTATTTTTCTGACTGAGAGATAAAGAGAGCCAGAGAGCACAAGCAGGGGGAATGGCAGAAGGAGAGGGAGAAGCGGACTCCCTACCAAGCGGGGATCCTGACGCAGGCTCGGTCCCAGGACCCTGGAATCTGTTATTCATAAACCACTTTGTCTGTGGCATTCTGTTATGGTAGCCTGAACAGATTAAGATAGGAATAAAGGGAGTATTGAGGGATGCTCAATATGATAAATCAATTTTTATTTTTAAATTTTTAAAAAAGATCTATACTTACTTATTCATGAGACACACATAGAAAGAGGCAGAGACATAGGCAGTGGGAGAAGCAGACTCCCTGCAGGGAGCCCGATGTTGGACTCGATCTCAGGACCCTGGAATCACAACCTGAGCCAAAGGCAGGCATTCAACCACTGAGCCACCCAGGTGCCCTGATAAAGCAATCTTTAAAAGGCAGAAGTGTCCAAAGGAGGACTGGGCTGTCTTGCAGCAGTGAAGAGTGCAGGTGGCCCTGGGGTATGGAGGATGAGTTCCCTGTTGCCCCAAGTATTCAAGAAGAAGTTCACTTACCTCTTAGGAAAATAACATATTAGTTTTTATAGCTGCATAACAGATACCTATAAATGTAGAGGTTTAAAACAACATACATTTATTTGCTTACAGTTTTATAGGTCAGAAGTCCAGCACAGCATTGCTGGTTCTCTGCTCATCATATCACAGGGCTGAAATCAAGGTGCTGGTCAGGCCAAATTCTCATCAAGAGATTCTAGGGAAAAGTCCACTTCGGAGCTCATTCTTGTTGTCAGAATCCAGTTCCTTGTGGTTATTAAAAAGAAAGAAGCCCCCACTGGAGTTATTTGCTTCCCATGACAGCAAACTGAGATCTTGATTACCATTTCAGCCTCTCCTGGGAGTGTGACCTTGCAACAGCTAATCTGAAACTTCAGGATCAGCACGAGGGACATAACGTATGATCAAAACTCTGCTGGTCTTTCTCCCCCACCCTAAGAAAGAATCTGTCCTGGCCTGAAATAATGTTTCCATTTATTTTGCTGATAGCTTCCTTGCCCCACCCTCCTGCCTATAAAAACCTTCCATTTTGTACAACTCCTCCAAGCATCTCTCTACTTGCTAGAAGGGATGCTGCCCAATTCATGAATCACTTAATAAAGCCAATTAGGTCTTCAAATGTGCTCAGTTGAATTTTATTCTTTAATAGAGTGAGGTCCCTGTTTCCTTGTTGGCTGTGAGCCAGGGGCTGCTGTCAGCTCCTAGAGGCTACTCACCTTCCTTGTCCTGTCTTCTTCCATCTTCAAGTCAGCAATGTGTTTTAATGTGTTTTGAGTGTCTCATTTCCTGTCTGTGACCAGTTGGAAGAAACTGCTTTTAAAAGGCTAATGTGAGGGGTTCCTGGGTGGCTCAGTCGGTTAAGCGTCTGCCTTCAGCTCAGGTCATGATCCTGGAGTCCTGGGATTGAGCCCAGCGCCTGGCTCCCTGATCAGTGGGGAGTCTGCTGCTCCCTCTCCCTCTGCCCTCTGCTTGTGCTCTCTCTCCCTCTATCTCAAATAAATAAATAAATAAAATATATTTTTTTTTTAAAATAAAGGCTCATGTGATTAGGTCAGGCCACCTGGATGGTCTCCCTGTCTTAAGGTCAATGGTGCCATATAACATAATCAAAGTATAGGAGTAAAATTCATCACATTCAGTGTCCAGGCATTATGCAAGATGTGTATGTGGTGATGGTGGTGGGAGGTGATCTTGGAGACCATGTTAGAATTCTGGCTACTAACCATAAGGGGATGCTAATGGATACTTTAGCACTCAGCTAAACAAATTGATGTTCAAAATACCTTCTAATCTTGAGGATCTATGATTCCGTAACTACACTGAAGTTTGAATTGAAAGGAGGGGCTTAAGTCACAATTGCTGCCTACATGCACTTTATAGTGTGGTTAACATGAATACAACTAGCAACATTGTGTTAAATGAATGGTTAAACTGCAGTTTAAGAGTCTCCAGAAGGCCAAGGGGGAATGAGATTGCCCAAGACTAAAAGGGTTAGAATATTTTCTTGGAGAAGATGTGATTTGAACTGTTACTTGAAGTAGGAAGAGATAGAAATAAAGTCTTTCCTTTTTCTAAAACTCTGGATGGTTTTTATTCACTGTAAGTTGACATTTCTAAAGTGTGATACTGAAAAATAGGCTAAGAAAATTTATTTAAAGCTTATAAATAGGCAAAAGGAAGCCTACATATCTTTGCAAAGTCATACCAGAGTAATGGCGACATGTTCATTCTGTCTGAGGATTAATTCTCTAGATCAGTGGTTCTCAAACTTTCATATGCCTCAGAATCCCCTAAAGGGCTTGTTAAAACACAGAGGTCTAAGCCCTATCCTAGACTTTCTGATGCAGTAGATCTTGAGTGGGGCTCAAGAAATGGCATTTCTAACAAGATTCCAGGTGATGCTGGTCTTGGGAGCACACTTCAAGAACTCTTGGGTCTAGAGGAACGTAACATCGTTTGACTTACTATTTACCGCTGTTTATCAAGGCAGAGATTCTGCTGAGTGACAGGTAAATTTGTAGAAGTTGCCAAGGACTTTTGTACAGTGGAAATGCAAATAATCTGCCCAATGAAAAAGATAACCCCAATGGTTAGTTTTACTGCCCTATAAAACTTTAAGGTTTCAGCAATTTAGCAATCTTATTTCAGCATTTTCTCTCTTTCAGTTGACTGTATACTGGTTTCTCGGAACCTTCTTTGAACCAGCTTTACCATCCCACTGATGCACACTCTCATTAACAAGTTAAATAAACCTTTGTGTTAAATAAATTTCTGACATATGCTCACTATGTTAGTATGATAGTCATGATTTTTAACTTTTTGAAAATTATACCCTGACAGGGCTGTGTGATCAAATAAGTTTTGACAAGTCAAGTTAAGGAAATTTACTCAGGATTCTTAACAATGCACCTCTCCCAGCCTTTAATTTGCTATTTAAAAAGTAGATGATGCAGCATTTTACCAACTTATTTGACACCGGACACTTTTTACACCAAGTGTCTCTAGAAAACACTGCTCTACATAGTTATTACCAGTGACATCATGGCCATTCCCACCATATCTAAAAGAAATATAAGTTACCTAAGGGCACACACTGACTCTCATCTCAGTGGTAGCAGCTTATTTTTAAAGACAAGGAAGAGATCTTTTGTTGTCAGTTGGCATTGAGGAGGCCTCCATCACCAGATGCAGGGTGGGGGACAGTTTGTCTCCTTTTTATCTCCTAACACCAAGTGAGACTCCAAATTCCCCTGAGAGTTCGTGTGAAATGACAGAGAAATATCCAATGCAGTTTTTCGTGCTGGAGCCAAGTCTCCCAATGCCAGAAATCTTTCTTTTTCAGCGCAGCAAAATGTTTGTAGATTTCTCCTTTTTCAGTGTGTCTGGGATAACTCTCCCACAGAATTGGAGAGCACTCACTAGTGGTTTCGGAGCAAAAGTAGTTGCCATGTCAGGAATTCTTGGTTCTGTTTCTATAGCCCCACATCAGCAGAGGCCTGGATTGAGCCCAAACCCATGTTCCAATTATGGTTTCTCATTCTGGAAAGCTCTTTTGTCATTTGGGGCCTTTTATCCCCCAGTAAGGCTCTCACTTTCCCTCTCCACAGCCAACTGACTCCCTTGAGTCCTAAACTAAAGTTGAAGAATGTGAGGATTGTAAAGATTGACAGTTTGTGGTTTCCTTCAATTTAGAAGCAAACCTTATAGGGGCTCATGTCTTTAAATCTATGAAGTAGAGAAACTGCTTTCCTTACGGGTGAGCAAAGACCTGGGAGGCTGTTCCTATGGTCAGTTGTGTGTTTATCCAGTGAGGAAATCGCATAGGTTTATGTTTGAGGTTCCTGGAAGTATTTCCACCAATGGGATTGTGAGGTATTTCTTCCAACCTTGGAATTTGGCCACCTTTTGCCTACCTACTGGAGTGTATTTTCTCAGGCAGCCATTCCCCGTGTTCCATTGATATGGAGCACTCACTGAAGTCGGTAACCTCATTCTCGGGCCAAGTAAGAACCGAGGTGTATGGAGATTATTAGCATCCACATGGAAATCCATGAGTCCACACTCACACTACCCCCACCGGTCCCCTTGATACTGTGCAGATTGAAACAGATCCTGACTCTATGGAACTACTCAAGGCTGGAGAAAAAGGTTCCTTCAGGTGAGTCCATAAGTTCCAAAGCTGAACCCTGGCTTTCTCCATAACTACTGTCAAGGCCACACCACATGCCTACAGCAATGAAGGCCAACCCTGTGAGCAAGCCTTCCTATATTTGGTCAATTTTGTTCCTTCTTCCCTCGTAGTTTACTGTCGACTACACAAGCAAAGCACTTTCCATACTGTCACGAGATTTGCTCTTTGCCTTAGAAAAATGTTCATATAATTCATTCTATTTGCATGTGTGGTGGTGACCATCTTTTTTAAATTTGAACTTTTTATTTTGAGATACTTGTAGATTTACATGCAGTTGTAAGAAATGGTACAGAGAGATCCTATGTGCCATTTACCCAGTTTCCCCCAAAAGTGGCATCTTGCAAAACTGTAGTACAGTATCACAACCAGGATGTTGACATGGATGCAGTGCAGAAAAAGAATCATTCCATCTCCACACGGACCCCCCTTGTTGCCTTTTATAGTTGCATCCACCACTGTATCTCCCTTCACCTGCCCCTACCCCTGGAAACCACAAATTTGTTCTCCATTTCCAAAATTTTATCTTTTCAAAATATTATATAATTAGAATCCCATAGTACATAACCATTTGGAATTGGCTTATTATTTTTTTTTTACCTGGCATAATTCCCTAGAAGTTCATCAAAATCATTACATGTATCCACAGGTCACCCCTTATTACTGCTGAGCAGCATTCAACGATATGAATATACCACCATTTGTTTAACCATTCAACCATTGAAGGACATCTGGGTAATTTTCCAGTTTGGGACTATTACATTTGTGCACAGGTTTTTATGTGCACAGAATTTAAGCTTTCATGTTATGCGTGCAATTTTCTGGGTCATATGGTAATTTTATGTTTACTTAAGAGACTGCCAAACTGTTCTACAGGATTGTTCTACCATTTTACATTCCTACCAGCAATGTATGAGAGATCCAGTTTCTCCACATCCTTGTCAGCATTTGGTGTTATCACTATTTTTTATTTTAGCTCTTCTGAGGGGTGTGTAGGGATATCTCATCGCGGTTTTAATTTGCATTTCCCTAATGACTAATGACGTTGAACATTTTTCATGTGTTTATCATCTGTATGTCATCTTTGGGGAAATTCCTGTTTATATCCTTTGCTCATTTTCTTATTGAATTTGTTGTTTCTTTACTGTTGAATTTTGAGTGTTCTTGCTTTGTTTTAGATTCAAGATCCTTGTCAGATATGTGGTTTGAAAATATCTGAGCAAGTTCTATTGATCTGTCCTTAAGTTCACGAATTGTATCTTCTATCATCTCCATTCTACCACTGAGCCCCCAGCCAGGGAGTTTTTATTTCTCTTGTTATAATTTTCAGTTTTTAATTTCCATTTAGTCCTTTTTATAACTTCTACTTCTTTCCTGACATTTTAAATTATCTTTCATTTGTTTCAATATAATTTGTAATTGCTTGTTCAATCATTTGTATGATGGTTACTTTAAAATCTTTATCAGGTAATTCCAACATCCAGTTCATCTCTGTGATGGCACCAGTTAAACGTTTTCTTTTTTTCCTTCAAGTTGTGGTTTTCCTGGTTTCTGATGTAGAGTGATTTTCAATTATATCTGGACATTTTGGCTATTACATTAGGAGACTGTGGGTCCCATTAACTTCTTAATTTTAATGGGGAGTCATTTTGTTTAGATTTACTATGCAGGTCCTTGTTTAATTTTTTAAAAAGATTTTATGTATTTATTCATGAGACACACAGAGAGAGGCAGAGACATAGGCAGAGGGAGAAGCAGGCTCCTGTGGGGACCCTGAAGCGGGACTCCATATCAGGACCTGTGGATCACGACCTGAGCCAAAGGCAGATACTCAACCACTGAGCCACCCAGGTGCCCCAGTCTTGGTCTAATTATTGAACTGTGATTCCAATATAATCACCAGAGTTTTGGGGGTGCTATTTTTTGTCTACTTGACTTACCTCAAGCCACCAGAGCTTTCATTGATCTTTTGTTAATGCTGTTGGAGGGAGCTGAAGAAGTAAGCTTGCTCTAGGCTAGGCTGGTGAAAACCTGTACGTGGGGAAAGGAGTTTTCCCGCTTTAGGGATGAATGGAGCTCCCGGTGCTTTTTTTTTTTTTAAGATTATTTATTTATTTATTCATGAGAGACACACAGAGAGAAGCAGAGATGTAGGCAGAGGGAGAAGCAGGCTCCCCGCAGGGAGCCCGATGTGGGACTCAATCCCAAACCTCTGAGATCACACCCTGAGCTGAAGGCAGATGCTCAATCGCTGAGCCACCCAGGCATCCCTTCCAGGGTGCTTGCTTGTTATTCCAGGCTCCTCCTGATAGCAGGCTCCTCCCATCTGTGGGGGATGGAGAGTGCCTCCCTAGTGGAGTGCTTATGAAGGTTCCTTGGAATGTCTCTGGGGGGGCGGGCAGGGAGAGTCTTAGGCCTGGAGGGACAAATAGCCTTCCTGGCAGTCTCCCCACGGCTTGGGGGGTGGTGTAAAGTGCATCCCAGTCTACAGACTTACTGTGGCATGATTCCACTTACCCGTTCCCTCCCACTGCATGTATGGTGTCTCTGAGTGGGGGAGGAGAGCCTTGGGCCTAATAGGGAAGCAGAATGCTTCCCAACTGGCACTTGCATTGGGATCCCCTTTGCCAGTACCCTTTAGCTGTGTGGTGTCTCTGGACGGGGGGAGAGGAGTCTCAAACAGAGTAAAGATACCCTGATCACTTATTGTCAGTGTGGCATCCAATAGATTCCCTTTGGTGGTTCTTCCAGGCATATATAATATTGTTGGTGGGGCTCCCGTTTCATCTGAGGAAGGAGTGAGCCTATCAGGGCTACCCTTTTTCTTAATAGGTTGTGGGTTTGGAAGATACTAGTTCTGAGTGTTCTTCTGTTGCATGGTGGTTTGTAAGCTGTCTTGACACTGTGGTGTTCCTCTAGTCCTGTGGTCTGTCTTCCACCTTTCAGAGCTTGTCTTTGAGAGTCTTATGAGTTATTTTCAGGGCTCACAGTTGTATGCAGAAAAGAACAAAAGAGATGAGTCTACACTATCTTGTCCAGAGCAGAAGTCTCATTTTTCTTATTCCTATATAATCTCTATTTTAGCATTCCTAGCAATCTGACAAGTTTCTTTACTATCACTTTGCCTTTATCACTGCTTTTGCACTTATCAGATATTAGAGAGTTAATAATATTTATAAAACATTACAACCAAGAGCAAGGTCAGTAAATATGCAAGCGTCTAACAAATACTGTGAAAATAGAGACCAAAATCCTGGCATGTAAGCACTAAAAACACAGTAATCATGCTTTTGTTATAGAACAGGACTTTCTTTGTTCTTATGTAGACTTTTAAGTAAAGAAGACTCACATATTTGTAATCATAGTGACCGTTTATTGAACTCTTATAGTCCCCAGGCAATATGCTAAAGGCCTTTAGTATATTATCTCACTAACTCTTGACAATAACCATATATGATAGTGTAGTTGGTTGAATAGTGTCCCCCCACCAAATGATAGTTCAAGTCTTAACCCTCAGTGTTGGTGAATATGACCTTATTGGAAAAAGATGTGTAATTTACAGATATAATTAAGTGGAAGGGGGTGCCCGGGTGGTTCAGTCAGTTAAGCATCTGTCTTCAGCTCAGGTCATGATTCTGGAGTTCCAAGATCGAGCCCCACATGGGGCTCTCTGCTCAGTGGGGAGTCTGATGTTCCCTCTCCCTCTGTCCTTCCCCCTACTTGTGCTCGCGCTCTCTCTCTTTCAAATAAATAAAGTCTTAAAAAAATTAAGTGGAGGATTTCAAGATGAGATCATCCTGGATTGTGGCAGGCCCTAAATCTGGTATCCTTCTAAAGGGAGATTTGAGATGCAGAGAAGAAGGCCATGTGAATGCAGAGGCAGAGATTGGAATAATGAAGCCACAGGCCAGAGAATGCCAAGGATTGCTGGCAGTCACCAGAAGTTGGGAGAGAGGAGTGGAATGGATTCTTTCTCCCAGACTCTAGAAGCAACCAACCCCACCAATACCTTGCTTTCAGACTTCGGGCCTCCAGAACAATGAGGCAGTACATTTCTGTTGTTTTAAATCACTGAATTTGTGGTCATTTTGTTACAGCAGCCCCAGGAAACTAATACAGGTATGATTGTTTGCCACCATCTTACAGATGAGGAAACCAGATTGGAAAGGTTAAATGACTTGCATATGTTCACACAGCTTGTAAGTAAAGGAGTTCGGAATTAAGCCCATGACTATATGCTGCAAAACTTGTCTTTTTCAACCTTAACCTTCTAAAATTTTATTGATAACAAATTAAAAACAGCACCATGGCCTTCATGCTTACCACTCGGCCTACTCCTTCTTCAGGGGCATCTCCATACTCCAAGACTTCCTTCCATTGCTCTCAAGCTATTCCTCCTCCATGTTGCTATTTGAGATGAGTGATTAGAGTTGGCACATTATGGTTGGGTATTACTGACCGTGAGTTTTTCCATCTCAGGAAAAGTTTAAACTGGTTCTAGGAGAGAGAACATTGCTTAACACAATGGAGAAGCTCCTGAGAGGGTGTCTTCAGGCCATGAGCAGCCAATCAGAGGTAGAGATGGTTTTAAGCTGAGCAAGGTCTGTCATGTCCATTCAAATCACCAACGCTAATGCCTTGCTTCCACCACACTTAAAGCCAGCCCAACTATTGTTTTGAGGATCAGACTATAGCAAGAGATATTTGCCTCCTAAAACTCAGTCTTGGAGCATTGGGATTGAGCAAGAGTTGTCATCCAGTTTGCCCCCTGCCAAGAAACCTTATATCAGGGGCTGAGGAGAAAAGCAACAATTGCTACTTCCTTGTGGTTCTTCTAAAAGTGTTTCTTCTAATAAGATGTCATTAAACATTATGCACAGTTGGCCGGATATTAAAATTATAGATGAAAACATTTTTTTAAAATGTGTTCATGTAAAAATAAACCAATGTGTGAGAACAGAGTGCCTAAGCAGCAGACGGCATACTCTGGGGTGGGGTGTCCCGATGCCAGGTCTGTCACCAAATTTGGTGTCATTTGAGTAAGTCGTTTCAATCTCAAATACTTACTAAACGCCTACTGTGAGCTAGGTATTGTTCTGGCCAATTCTCTGCTTGGTGTCGGCTACATTGGATAAATTCTTAACTCTCCCTTCTGAATATAACTACGACGAAACACTATCACTTTTTTTTTTCTTCTTCTGGCAGGAGTTAGGAGAGATGGGAGCAGATAATTCTAGAACCAAGTAAATCTGAGACTAAATTCCATTTTAACTTTGAACTCGCCAAATGGAACATTTTCCACATTCGCTCAGCTGACAACCGTGAGCAAATGGCTCAATGGTCAGAAGTCAGAGAATTAGCAATCGGTTCTTTTCTGAAAGATGAGGCAAAGAACTATTTCTTGAATACTGGCTAATTACTTAAATCTTGTTGGAAAAGAAATATTCTAAAGCATATCAGTTAAGTTGTCTGGGGAAACATGGGCACATGAAGCTTTATTAATGTAATCAGATCTTAGAAAACATGAACTTGTGCCTCAGTGTTTTCTTTTTTAAAAATTTTTTTAAAGATTTATTTATTTATTCATAGAGACAGAGAGAGAGAGAGGCAGAGACACAGGCAGAGGGAGAAGCAGGCTCCATGTAGGGAGCCCGATGTGGGACTCCATCCTGGGTCTCCAGGATCAGGCCCTGGGCTGAACACGGCACTAAACCGCTGAGCCACCTGGGCTGCCCTTACCTCAATGTTTTCTTTTTGAGAACTTTGAGGAACAAAATGTCCTTAACAGTGAAACTCTTCATATGGCAAGAGTCCCCGTGAGTTGAGCCTAGCAGGGGGTGGGCAGCGCAGAACCCAGTGCCATGACTGAACAACCTCAACAGCTTGCCTTGTGATCTGGTCACTGATGGAGAGGAT
Source organism: Vulpes lagopus (assembly GCF_018345385.1). Lineage (NCBI taxonomy): Eukaryota > Metazoa > Chordata > Mammalia > Carnivora > Canidae > Vulpes > Vulpes lagopus. The sequence continues at coordinate 39,385,996 of NC_054848.1, forward strand.
ACCTGCCTCTAGGGCAGGCCCAGTACAGAGGCAATCTTTGAACTCCAAGCCACCATATGCTGGCAGTAAAAAGGTGTCATGATTGGAGTTGGGCTGGGGATTGGCTCTGGAAAATAGTGTGTAAACAACCATATCCAGTGTCAGAGGTAGATATATTCTTGGTGATCAAGAGCTATTCCGACAGGGTCAGTTGTGTGAAATGATGATAGTGGTAAAGCAACCTTAAATCTTATGGATTTACCTGGTCCACACAAGCAACAAAGCATCTACCTGGTCCACACAAGCAACAAAGACCTCTCAGGTCTGAAGGAGTGGCATCAGTAAAAGACAGAAAAAGACATAAAAGGTCCCAAGAATTTTTATTTGCCCAAATGATTAGGAGACACTTCTATAAAATACTAATGTGAATCTAGGACCCTCCTTTAGTGAGTCCAAGGCCCCCTCAAGCAGAAGTGATTTCATCCTGAGGGTGGGGTGGCAATGATGCACCAGTAAGGAAAAGGATGATCTTTCTGAAATGTTAATTTTACTTAAATTGGAAAAGAATTATTATTTCTACTAGAACGTGTCCCATCAGAGCATAGAGATTTTTCTTCTTTAGTGACAGAAGCAAACAGATGCTCACCACATGTGCAGAGCTAGATCCCCATGGAAGAGGAATTTGAATATATATGCCTCCCTCTCATGTGTATATGTTTTAAATTGTAGAATCTTGACTAGATGTTAACATTCCACCAACACATGAAGAGATAATGACTTTGGGGCCCGTGGGTGGCTCAGTCAGTTTGGCATCAGGCTCTTGATTTGGGCTCAGGTCATGACCTCAGAGTCCTGGGATCAGCGCTGCTTGGGGCTCCTAGCTCAGTGGGGAGCCTGCTTCTCTCCCTCTGCCCCTCCCCCTGCTCGTGCTCTCTCTCTCTCTCTCTAATAAATAAGTAAATCTTTTTAAAAATTAAAAAAGAGATAATGACTTCTATATCTAATACCTCTAGAGTGCCAAATATATGTGAGGTACTTCTCTACATACCTTACAAACGTATTAACGCATGGCACAGCACCTCACAGAAACTCTGTGAGGCAGGCACTATTATTATCCCCTTTTTACAGATGGGGAAACTGAGGCTCAGAGAGGCCCAAGGATCCATAGCCAGTGAGCCAGTTGGAGTCTAGATCTGAATCCAGACAGTCTGGCTTCAGAAGCTGTGTATGTGTGTGTGTGTGTGTGTGTGTGTGTGTGTGTGTGTGTGCTCTTAACCACTTTGTTCTAAAGCTATAGAAGAAACATGCATATGGTTTGTGATTAGTAGTCAATGTTGTAGGTAGAAAGAGATACTGAAAAACATAAATAATAAACATGTTAGAGAAACAAAGTAGCAAGCAAGCTATAGAAGTTAAAAGATGTTTCTCTGTCCTTGTGGTTATGTTCATTTGGGTCAAGGCAAACGATTATGATAAGTTTTCTGCCTCCAGGGAACTATATGATCATGGTTTACATTTCCTTATAGACAGCATCTACTTTAATACAGACACATTGCTACCAGGTAAAAATCAGTGTTACTTAGAAGAGAAGAAGGGAATTATTTCAGAAGTTACACTCACCAAACAAGCTAAATGTTTTTCAATGCTGTTATTTCACAAGAACATCAGAAGCCTAAATATACTTTCAAAATAGCCTTCAGACACCAAGCAAATTTATACAAGGCACAGTTTGAAAGATCTAACTCTAGCCTTCCATTGTTAGCCTCAAAGGCAACAATGTGAATGCTGGTTGGCTGAAAGCTCAGAGGGCTGCTGCATGTTTTGGCTCTTGCTGGGGCTCTGGTTCTGACCTCGGAACACAAAGCAGAGCCCTCCCTACTCCCAGACCTGAAGCAAAGACATCTGAATCTCCTTCCCTCCACGTGCTGCACAATTGCCTCATTTTAAAAAAATTTTAAATCTATCTCTTAGGAGCCAATGACAAATGATTCAGGTGAATTCCGTGTTGTCTCTTCAGGGTTCTCAGAAAATGAAAGGATTTGATGTCTGAGCACTCAGCAGGAGCAGATATAGCTGATGTTCATCTTATTTATTTTTATATTTAAAGGGGTTCTAAGCCAAAAAAAAAAAAAACAGTGAAGGATGAGAAGGAGGATTGTCTTTTGTCACTTTAAGATATAAATTCAATGGGAGGAATTTAACTGAAGTGGTGAAAGCAAAACATTCATCTCATCCGAATACGGCTCTGTAAACTTCAGCCACTTAAAATTATCTGACAGATAGAAAAACAGTCTCAAAAAAGGAAGTGGTGTCGTGTCTGACTCAGAGAATACAAGATTACAGCATTTAAGTCATAAGATGCTTGGACAGGCGGTTTCTCTCAGTGACAGCATACTGTGAGTCTTCGAGCTTGGACTGGTCACCCATTTCATCAGCATCTCTAATTCCCACTCTTGCTAATACTCTGCCAAACACCAAAGAGAGAGTAGTGCACAAGATGCCATCCTCGCCTTCCTGGGGTTTCTTTTTTTCTTTTAAGATTTTATTTATATATTCATAAGAGACACAGAGAGAGGCAGAGACACAGGCAGAGCGAGAAGAGAAGCAGGCTCCACGCAGGGAGCCTGATGTGGGACTCAATCCCGGGTGTCCAGGACCACGCCCTGGGCCGAAGGCAGGCACTAAACCCCTGAGCCACCCAGGGATCCCCCTTCCTGGAGTTTCTAACTACTGTGGGGACAGACAGGGAAACAGGCACTTTTAATTCCGACAAATGAGACAGACACGGTATGATATGCGGCCACGTAGGATGCCTGATGCATTTAGAGTATCCACCCGAAAGACAGTTAGTGAGGGGGGATGATGCAGGGAGGGGTGCAGAAGATGGTAATGAAAAGTGGAGAGCATTTCAGGCAGAGGCAGAGGCAAAAGGCGCTTGCATAAGAGCAGCTGGTAGTAGTTCCGTTTGGCTATAAGCTATAGTTGAGGCAGGAATATTGGGTCAAGTTGAAATTGGAGAAATAGTCCAGCTTCTGATTCTGAAGGTTCTGATTCTGAAGGTTCTTGTGAGACCAGTCGAGGAGACCCATTCCATTCCTAAAGCAATGTGGAGGCTGGATAGGTATGCCATTGAGCTGGTCAGTCTTCACCCTACTCATTTCAGGGGTGGCCGGCAGAGCTGGCTTCAGGGGCATAGGGCCAGTACAGTGGCACAGGGCCCTTGTTCAGAGGGCCCCAGGCTTAGGGATTAATGCTATGTGGTCACTCTCTTCAAATTCTTAATACTTTCATTTTTGAATTTGTGTTTTGTAAATGACATCTGCAGGGACAATGCGGCATGTGCAAGGACCTTGGTGCCTTAGCTCAGGTTGAGGTCTTACCTTCTCCACCTCCCTGGGATGGATTCTCAGCTGCCTGCTTCCTGACACCCCAGGCCCCACTGGGTCCCCTCTCCCCACCTCAGCCCTGACAGCTGATATCCTCTGTCCCTGGCAAGGGCCTGTGTATGAGTATGGGGAGGACGGGGTTGGGTATGTGCCCCCCCGCAGCATCCCTGGGCAGGAAGAGTGGCCCTGTTCCTACCCCAGGCTGGTAGTACTATGGGATATTTGGGGACAGCTGTGCCTCAAGGGGGACACGCACGCCTCTTTTCTATCCTGTTCCAGGGACTGATGCATCCTGGCAGAGTTTTAAAGATCTTTCAGCGTCATCTGTCTGCCATAGGTTAGGATGGCAGGCCCTAGGAAAGAAAAATGGTGGCTGAACTTCCCCAGGCCCTGCCTCCCCGTGGGGGGATGGAGGCGGGACAGGGGGCGTGGTCTAGGAGCTGAGGTCGGGGAACCTGTTGAAGGTCAAGCCTGTGAGTGTGCCCCGCCAAGGACAGAGGCTTGGGTGCTTGGGTGCCTGGGTGGGTCTGCACTTGTCTGGTCAATATCACAGAAGAGCTCTCTCAGCTAATTCTGTGCATGGGGAAGTTCTTCATTTCCTTCCAACCTTCTTGAACCTGGCTTGTGTCCATCTCTTCTGGCCCGTTTGAGACACCTTTCAGGGATGAGCCACGAAATACAAATTGTGAAATTTTGGTGATTCTACATATAGAATAAATGCTCTAATATTGCATTTATTTATTATTATGTTTATTTATTTGCACAACAGAAAGACAACTTATGCTAACGATTTAAAGGTTTAATTTTTCATTAATTAGAATGATTTTAAATTACAAATAAAAAATACCATGACAATTCAAGAGATGGGAAAGAAAGAAAAAAAAAAACCTATGTGTACCTTTACTGACACTATTTTCCTGTTTTTTTAAAAAATGATTTTATTGGGATGCCTGGGTGGCTCAGCAGTAGAGTGTCTGCCTTTGGCCCAGGGCGTGATCCTGGAGTCCCAGGATCGAGTCCCATGTCGGGCTTCTCGCAGGAGCCTGCTTCTCCCTCTGCCTGTGTCTCTGCCTCTCTCTCTCTATCTCTCATGAATAAATAAATAAATATTTATTTATTTAATAATTAAATTAAATCATTAAATTTATTTAATAATTAAATAATTATTTAATTATTAATTATTTAATAATTAAATAATTAAATAAAATAAATTTATTTATTTATTCATGAGAGACACGCACAGAAAGAGAGAGGCAGAGACACAGACAGAGCGAGAAGCAGGCTCCCTCTGGGGAGCCTGATGCAGGACTTGATCCAAGGGCCCAAGATCATGACCTGAGCCAAAGACGGATGCTTAACCACTGAGCCACCCAGGCGTCCCTATTTTCCTGCTTTTTGAACAAGAGTCCTACATTTTCACTTTGTACTGGGCCTGGAAATTGTGTGGGTAGCCTTGGTAGCTGGAAGGTACAAATAAACCTATAATAAGTGGTACTTGGGTGGGGAGATGTTAAAATCTGACTTCATCTATTGTTTAGGATGGCCATTATTCCACTCTGGAGCAGAGTTTCTCACACTTTGGTGTCCATAAGAAGTCAGCTAGAGGTCTTAATAAAACGGAAATGACTGGTCCCCACCCCTAGTGTTTCTGATTCAGTAGGTTTGAGATTGGACTAAAGACTTTGCATCTCTAACTAGTGCCCAGGTGATGCTGCTGCTGCTGGTCCGAGACTGCACTTTGAGGACCACTTAGCTAATGCTTTCCTTGACCTTGTTCGTGCCTGCATGAAAGCCTCAGTGCAGATTTAGATGTGACGTGTCCAGCAGAACTTCTTCCTTGAGTGAAGATTAAATGAGCTGGAGGATGACCTCGGGGGACAAAGTACTGGAAGACAAACACCATCCTCCTTCACAGTTCTGGCCAGGCGCAGGCCCAGCCCACTATGTAACTCTCAGGCCAATTCAGGCTGAAAACTCCCATGAAGCCAGGAGAGAAGGCACTGCAGGTCTGCAGCTCCGGGCTCCTTCTGCCCAGAGGTAACAAAAATCCTTAAGATCATGGCTGGGAAGGCAAGAGTGACTGCATAGAGTTTTAGGGGAAAGGAAGAGGGATTGATTTCTGCCAACAAATGGGGCCCAACAAATGCACTCCTGGGTGAAGCGATTCTCAGGGTCACCTATTGGAATGATGGCTCCAGCAGCCACCCTTTGAGGAGCTCTGTGCTTCAAATGGAAATAAAAAGTTAGAGATACTTAGAGACTCTGGGGAACAATTGTTGGGTGAAGCAGTGATAAGGAGGAAGTTTTAACTTGTACTTAAATTGACCAGAAGCTCCAAGTACTGCTAGTGAACCATCTTTTCCTTTTCCTTTAACAAGGAAGGCAGGGGGCAGTGGTGACTATTTTGTGGTTAAAACTGGTCAATAGTGCTTTTTATTCCTCTTTTTTTCACATCACCTGCCAGACCCAGATAACCTGTGGGTAACATCTTTTCTCTCTTCTTCCCAATCGTCCCTTCCTGCCCAGTTTCATCCTTCTGGTTAGTGTTATTTCTGAAGTTTAGGCTTTTGATCATATTCATCATGTTTCATTCTGACTTGATTTAATCCACTTGTCCCTTGGAGGCTGATGACGTGGAGCTAAGAAGAAGGAGAAGGCACAATCATGGCATGGCAATCCATTTTTCTGGTGGCCCACGCCTCTTCTCTGCGCTCTCCCAGCTCCTGCTGAGTGGGTAACAGGCCATAAGAGTCTTCCCTCTGGTCAACCAGGGGTTGGTACATGATCTAAGCTGGGCAAATCAGGTTTCTCTAAAGTTATATTTAGAACACAGAGATTGAATGGAGTCTTTGTTGTAGGCTCAAAGGGAGGAAATGATATAAAGTCATGATTGGGGCAAACAAATTCGGCTTCTAGGTAAGTGCAGCAGAGAAAAATATGTCCAGAGATGAAGAGAGAATTAGCCATATGTAAAGAAAGCAGCCCCTGAAGCATTTCCAGCTCCTGGGTTCAATCCTGTCTAAAGCATGGCTGTGTACCTTCCACCCAAAGACTTGAAGATGCTCTTGCCTCCCTACAACATGTTCATCCTTTTTCTTTAAGCTAGCTTGAGAAGGTTTATTCCTAGTAACTGTCATCTTGCTGCAGGATCAACCCCAAGCTCTATATACAAGGATCCTGAGCCCCTGCTGAGACACAAGTTATGGGGAAATGTCCCTGTGCTGTATCTGAGGTTACTTGAGGCCAATTATGAATATGGGTTATGGGATAAATTTAAGTCAAACCAAAGATTTGATTCCAAATCTTTGCCTAATACATTCTTTAAGGTTTTCAATGGATTTGGGGTTTTTTCATACCAGACATATCACATTCAAAAAAAAAAAAAAAAAGAAAGAAAATAAGGCACTTATAGCAGTTCTACCAGCCTCCTTAAAACTTACAAATCCGTAGTCCCTGGTGGGAAGGCACAGTATGTCTATATTTGCTAATTTGTAAAATGTCTTTCAAAATCCTGAGGTTCTTTCCTCACCAGTGAGAACTCTGCAATGCCCAAGTTATATATTCCCTTCCTGCAGTGAAAGCACAATTCTGGCCAGGTGGAAAATCAGGCAAGTGGATGAGATATACCTCTTGAAAGGTCACCACTATGAAAAATATGGGAGCCAGAGAGAAAGCTTATTGCCAATCTCCTCCCAAACACATGGTAGCCAGGTTGGGTTCCCCTCAATAATTGTTCTTTTAGGCTCAGAAAAAATTGTGATACTCATAGGTTTAGTCAGAAAAGGAGAACCACTATTTTTTCACAATTTTTTGCGACCCCTGCCCCCTACCCCAAACACAAAGCTAATGTTTAGTGTATAGATGCTCGAAACATGTTGAATTATATGTAATTGTAGTAGTAGTAGTGGTAGTAGTAGTAGTAGTAGTAGTAGTAGTAGTTAGTAGTAATAGTAATAATAATATAACATCTATAAGAACCAACATTTATTGAGTACTCATCACTGGCCAACAACTTAATATATACTACCAAATTTAACCCTTATAATAAGCCTATGAAGTAAATAAAATTACCTCAGGAAGCTGAGGCCTGGAATGGTTAAATAATTTGCTCAAAGTCACAGTGGCAGGAGGTAAAGCCAGGAATAAAATCCAAGCATTTTGTTTACAGAGTCCAAGTGCTTATTCACACTATGTTGCCTATTTTCTCACTCTTCCAGATGGGACAGCTGAGCCTCATAGCTACATACTCGACGACTGGGGAGGTTGGGAGAGTGAGAGCCCAAATTTGATGCCACCAGTAGCAACTGGCTTTTCTATTACATCACAGACATTTTCTTAAGTTTCTCTGGTTCTGTCATTCTCATGAATTATAGGCTTTCATTTCACTTATTTCAAGCAAATTAATGGAGGTTTTGAATCCAGTCAAGTAAAGAACAATGAGCAGCAATTAATTGTTATTTAAGGGTAAGATTATCTTTAAAGACTGGGAAGGGAAAACAAAAAGTATCCATAAGAATTTCTTTTTGAGGTTGATTTGTTGTTGTTGTTGTTATTGACTCATTGCTTTTCAGATTAGTTTATGCTCCTGCAGAAAATCTGGGAAATGTAAAAATTCAGCTCTTTTTCTTCGATTTCAGAAGATTTGCTAATAGTGGGTCCTATCTATATTCATTTAAATATCCAAGGCTGAAGTGACATCTGCCACACAGCTGAAGAAGACATCCATCATTGTATGCCCTCCTCGATAACAATTTGGCATCTATCCACGGACAAAGGTGCCATTGTGGGAGCTGTGGGATCTGGCACCATATGCCAGGGGACCTGGGAGTAGTGCTGCTCATTCATGCATTGGGAAATAGGCATACCAACCTCAGTCTCAGCTTTGGATCTTAAAGTGGCTCATGAAATGGCTCCGGCAACCTCTTGGTCATGGTCTGGGAACCTCAGGAGAACACTGTCTTAGACAATCACCTGTGGACAAAGAACTTTTGTAGAAGGCCAGGTTTCTGGCAGAGAAGCTGGAGCACACTGTTGAAACAAAAAGAAATATGAGTTTGGATGCAGTGGAGAGGGTAAGAGAAATAATTCAACTTTACCTGCATCACGCTTCCCCCAACATGGTGCAGCTCAGTGCCAGGCAAGACCTTCTTGGCTCATAATTTTTCCCATGGGAGAAAGTGAGAGCCTGTGAGTAAGAGCCTGGGGCTCCCCCAGCTGTGTGGGATCATGAAAAAGAGCCAAATAAGAATTATGGAGCTGAAGAATATAATAAATGAAATGAAAACAAAAATGCAATAGAGAGCATCAATAACATAATTAATGAAGCCAAAGAAAGAATCTGTGAATTAGAGGACAGGAACTTTGAAATTATCCAGAACAGAAAGAAGGAAAAAAATGAAAAAGAGTGAAGGAATGATTTCATAGTCTGTGGAATACTATCAAAAGCATCAATTTATGGATTATTGGAATTCCAGGAGAAGAGAGGGAGAGAGGGACAGAAAGCTGATTTGGATATTCAAGTTCATGAACCTCATGTGTCACCAAACAAACTCAACTTAAAAAGATTCTCTTCAAGAGACATTAAAATAAAACTGTCAAAACATAAAGACAAAGGAAAAATGTTAAATGTATCAAGAGAAAAAAGCTTATAACTTACCAGGGATCCCCCATAAGGCCATTGGTAGATTTCTCAGCAGAAATCTTATAGGCCAGGAGAGAGCAAGCTGATACATTCAAAGTGCTGGAAGAGAATGCTAACCAAAAAATATTCTTTCCACCAAAGCTGTCCTTTGGAAAGGGAGAGACAAAGACTTTCCCAGACAAACAAAACTGGGGGTCTATATCACCACTGGACCCACATTACAAGAAACACTGAAAGGAATTCTTCAAGCTGAAATGAGTGAATACTAATTAGTAACATGAAAACATATGAAAATATACAACATTCTGATACAGTAAGTATAGACAAATTCAGAATATGCTAATACTATAATATGGTGGTGTGCTAATTACTTACCACTAGTATAAAGATTAAAGAACAAAAGATTAAAAATATACCTATAAGAAGATGGCAGAGTAGGAGGATCCTAGACTCATCTCATCCCACAGCTACTAGATAAGACAGATATACATCAGTGTAAATAACCCAGAAACCAACCCAAAGACAGGCAGAACAAACTCTCCATAGCTAAATGTTAGAGAAGAAGACATATCAAAGAGAGTAAGAAGGGTAGAGATGCTTCTGGAAGCAAAACCAACCAGTCGAACTGTGTGCAGGAAGGAGGGATGTGGAGTCGCCTGGGTGGCTCAGCAATTTAGCACCTGCCTCCGGCCCAGGGCTTGATCCTGGAGTCGCAGGATTGAGTCCCACATCAGGCTCCCTGCATGGAGCCTGCTTCTCCCTCTGCCTATGTCTCCGTCTCTCTCACGAATAAATAAATTAAATCTTAAAAAAAGGAGGGAGGGATGTGGTGGGCTTGGAGAGGAGAGGAGAGAGGAGCAGACCCTCACCCCACATACCCTAGGCACAGGGGACTCACACTGGGAAGAAAAATTCCCATAACATTTGCTTTGAAAACCAGAAAGACCTAACTTTGTAAGTTCTTACAATCAGTGGGGCTTCACACCTAGAACTTTAAAAATCAGCAGCATGGCTCTGGAAGAGTCAGAGGGTGAGAAGAAACTGAGTCCCACCCTTAAAAAGGCAGCACAATAAATAGTCCTGCTGAGATACAGCATAGAAGCAGCAATTTGAAAAATGCCTGGAGTATACCGGAAGATTTATTGACTAATCTCAGGGCATGTGCTGGAGGGGCATGGACCTTTGGAAGACTTCTCCAAGAACAAAAAGCTGGTGGGTGCTATTTCCCTCTTCTTCCCAACCCCTCCTCCGCCGTAAATAGATAACTATGGGAACCAGCATAGCACAGACACTCTCCATGTAGCTTGCTAATGGTGCACTCCTCCCTGCTGTGCTTCTATGGATCTTCCCCCTCCAACCTGGCTGCTCTCAGCAGAAGTTTTCCCAGGTGGTTGTTGGTCCCTTCCCACAGCAGACCAATGCACCCCACCTCCACATTCTCCTGTGGACTTGCCCCTTCCAATATGCTCTTGGCCAGAGCCCATCCAAAGGGGTGCCACAAGCATGGACTGTGCAAGCATCCCTGACAGGGGTCAGCAAGCAGGGGCAGGTACCACTCCAAGGGACTCTTTCCCTGGGGAGAGGAGTAGATGGACACATACACCAGTCTGACTGCAGGCCCACCCACCAATGAAAGCTTCTCTGGGGACAACACAGGGAAAGTGCCCTGCAGTTCAGTGATGCTGCATCTCTGGAAAACACCCGGTGGACACATCTCAAGTCTAGGGAGGCCGCAGACTGGCTCACTAATACTACAGGCACGAACCCTACCTGTAACAGGCAAAGAGAGCCATGGCTTGTGACTGGACTGAAGGAAAAAGTGGCTTATCACAACAGTAGGGTGTGTGCAAAACACACAGGAGACACCCCTCAAGCACCAGGTTCTGGTGAACAGAGGACATTGCCCTGCAGGGACACTACAGGACCTCTTCTTCAAAAGGCAACTACTTTCAAGAGCAGGAGACATAGCTGACTTTCCTAACACACAGAAACAGACACAGAGAGAGAGATAGACAAAATGAGGAGACAGAAGAGGAGTATGTTTCAAATGATTGAACAAAACAAAATCACAGCAAGAGAACTAAATGAAATGGAAATAAGTAACATGCCTGATAGAGATTTAAAGTAATGGTCATAAAGATACTCATGGACTTAAGAAGAATGGAGGATCTCAGTGAGACACGCAACTAATAGATAATAAACATAAAAAGAACCAACTAGAGATGAAGAACTCAATGACTGATTTAAAAATATAAGAGGTGAGGGGCGGCCTCGGGTGGCTCAGCGGTTTAGTACTGTCTCTGGCCCAGGGTGTGACCCTGGAGACCCGTGGGATTGAGTCCCACGTCGGGATCCTTGCATGGAGCCTGCTTCTCGCTCTGCCTGTGTCTCTGCCTCTCTGTCTCTCATGAATAAGTAAATAAAATCTTTAAAAAAATATGTGAGAGGTGGAATGAAGACTTGATTCAAGGAAGCAGAAGAACAGATAAGTGACCTAAATGAGGACAGAGAAATGGAAAGCAATCAAGCTGAACAGCAGAGTGAAAAAATAATAATACAAAATGAAAATAGACTTAGGAAACTCAGCAACACCATCAAGTGTAATAACATTTATATTACAGGGATCCCAGGAGAAGAGAGAGCAAAGGGGGCAGAAAATTTATCTGAAGAAATAATATCTGAAGAAATAAGCTTTCCCCCTTAATTTGGGGAAGGAAACAGAAATCCAGATCCAGGAGGCACAGAGACCCTCCAACAAAATCAACCCAAGGAGGCGTACACCAAGACATAGTAATTAAAATCGCAAAAAGTAATCATAAAGAAAGAATTGTAAAAGCAGCAAGAGAAAAGAAAACAGGTACATACAAGGGAAACCCCATAAGGCTATCAGTGGATTTCTTAGCAGTAACTTTGCAGGTCAGAAGGGAATGGCATGATATATTCCAAGAGCTGAAAGAAAAAAACCTGCAACCAAGAACACTCTATCCAGCAAAAGAGAGATAAAGTGCTTACCAAACAAAAGTTAAAGGAATTCATGACCACTAAACCAGTCCTACAAGAAATGTTAAAGGGGACTTTTTGAGTAGAAAGAAAGGACCATAAATACAAGTATGAAAAGTAGGAAGCACAAAGGCAGTAAATTAATTATAAAAGTCAGCCAACATATTCACAAATTAAAAGGATGTGAAGCATGACACCATATACCTAAAATGGCGGGGGGATAAAATTTAGTGCTTTTAGAATAGGTTCAACCTTAAGCAACCATCAACTTAATATAGATTGCTATATGCATATGCTACTATGCTTTGCAATATAGATGCATGTATAAATCTAATGGTAACCATAAATCAAAATTTGGTAATAGATATGCAAAAAATAAAGAGAAGGAATTCAAGTATATCACTAAAGAAAGTCAGCAAACCATGAGAGAAGACAGCAAGACAGGACAAAATACAGAGAACTACAAAAACAACCATAAAATATGTAAAAAAAAAAAAAGGCAATATGTACATACTTATCAATAATTATTTTGAATGTAAATGGACCAAATGCTCCAATCAAAAGACATAGGGTGATAGAATGGATTAAAAAAAAAAAAGACCCATCTATACACTGCCTACAAGAAACTCACTTCAAACTTAAAGACATCTACCAATTGAAAGTAAAGGGATGGAAAAGCATTTATCATGCAAATAGAAGTGAAAAGAAAGCCAGGGTAATAATACTTACATTGGATAAAACTGACTTTAAAACAAAGACTAGAACAAGAGACAAAGAAGTACACTATATAATTATAGAGGGAAAAATCAAACAAGAAGATATACCAATTGTAAATATATACTCATCCAACATGGGAGCACCCAAATACATAAAGCAGCATCTAATGAACATAAAGTAATCAAGGGGCACCTGGGTGGCTCAGTTGGTTAAGTGTCTGACTCTTGGTTTCGGCTCAGCTCATGGTCCCAGAGTTTTGGGATTGAGCCCCACATTGTGCTCTGTGCTCAGCATGGAGTCTGCTTGTCCCTTTCCCTCTCTCCTCCCTCTCCCTCACTGACATACACACACACACACACACAAACACACACACACACACACACATTCCCTCTCTCTCTCTCAAATAAATAAATACAATCTTTTTTTAAAAAAGAAAGTAATCAATAGTAATATAATAATAGTAGGGGATTTTAACACCCACTTACATCGATGGACAGATATCCACACAGAAAATCAACAAGGAAACAGTGTCTTTGAATGACACATTTGGCCAAATGGATCTAACAGACATATTCAGACCATTCCATTCTAACAGAGCAGACTACACATTATTTTCAAGTGCACATGGAACATCCTCCAGAATAGATCACATATTAGGTCACAAAAAATAGGCCTTAATAAATTAAAAAAAGATTGAAGTCATACCATGCATCTTTTCCAACCATAACACTGTGAAACTAAAAATTAACCACCAGAAAAATCTGGGAAGAAAACAAATATATGGAGGTTAAATAAAATGCTACTAAACAATGAATGAGTCAATCAAAAAAATCAAAGAGGAAATTAAAAAAAAACATGGAGGCAAATGAAAACAAAAACACAACAATCCAAAATCTTTGGGATACAGCAAATCTGTTCTAAGAAGGAAGTTTAATGCAATACAGGCCTATTTCAAGAAGCAAGAAAAAGCTCAAATAAACATCCTAACTTTATACCTAAAGTAGCTAGAAAAAGAACAAACAAAACCCGGATCCAGTAGAAAGAAGGAAATAATAAAGATTTTAGCAGAAATAAATGAAATAGAAACTGAAAAACTGAGCAGATCAATGAAACCAGGAGCTAGTTCTTTGAAAAGATCAACAAAATTGATAAACCTTTAGCCAGACTCATCAGAGAGATAGAGAGAGGACTCAAACAGAATCAGAAACTAAAGACGAGAAATAAAAACCAACACTACAGAAATACAAAGGATTATAAGAGGATATTATGCAAAATTATATGCAAACAAATTTGGCAAACTAGAAGAAATGGATAAATTCTTAGGAACATTTAACCTCCCAAAACCGAATCAGGAAGAAATAGAAAATTTGAACAGACCAATTACCAGCAATGAAATTGAATCAGAACCAAGAAACTCCCAACCAACAAAAGTCCAGGGCCAGATGGGCTTCACAGGTGAATTCTATCAAACATTTAAAGAAGAGTTAATATCCATTCTTCTCAAACTATTCCAAAAAAGAGGAGAGGAAAATTTCCAAATCCGTTCTATGAGGGCAGCATTATCTCAGTACCAAAACCAGCTAAAGACACTACCAAAAAGACACAGAGAGAGAGAGAGAGAGAGAGAGAGAGAGAGAGAGAGAGAGAGAACTATAGGGCTGTATCTCTGATGAACGTAGATGCAAAAAGCCTTCCACAAAATATTGGCAATCTGAATCCAATGATACATTAAAAAAAATCTTTCACCACAATCAAGCGAGATTTATTCCTGGGATACAAGGGTGGTCCAATATTTGTAAATCAATCAATGTGATACATTACATCAACAAGAGAAAGGATAAAAACCTTATGAGCATTTCAATAGATGCAGGAAAAAACATTTAACAAAATACAACATCCATTCATGAGAAAAACCATCAACAAAGTAGGTTTAGAAGGAACATACCTGAATATAACAAAGGCCATCTATGAAAAACCTGCAGTTAACATTTTACTCAATGGTGAAAAGTGAGAGCTTTCCTCCTAAGATCAGGAACAAGACAAGGATGTCCACTCTCACCATTTTTATTCCATAGTATTGGAGTCCCAGCCACAATAATCAGATAATAAAAAGAAATAAAAGGCACTCAAATTGGTAAGGAAGAAGTAGAATTGTCACTATTTTCAGATGACATGATATTATATGTAGAAAACCCTAAAGACGCCACCAAAAGTTACTGGAACTGATAAATGGATTTGGTAAGATCACAGGATACAAAACCAATATACAGAAGTCCATTGTATTTCTATACACTAATAATAAAGCAGCACAAAGAGAAATTAAGAAAACAATTCCATTTACAGTCACACCAAAAATAATAAAATACCCAGGATTAAACTTAATAAGGAGGGGAAAGACCTGTATTCTGAAAACTATAAGATATTGATAAAAGGACAGGTGGACATCCTAGCATTGCAAAATACAGTATCTAAAAATAAGATATCACGTGACTTTAGCAATAGGCTGGACACAACAGAAAACAGGATTGATGGACTCAAAGACAGGCCCACAGAAAATATTCCAACTGAAGAACAAAGAGAAAAAGAATGAAAAACAATTTTTTAAACAACCAGAAATAAGCATAAGAGTGATTGGGACATGATAAAAAAAATCTAACACATATGTAAATGAACTGCTGAAATGAGAGGAGAGAGATAATGTAACAGAAACAGTAGTTGAAGACATAAAGAATGAGAAGTTTCCAAATCTGCAGAGAGATACAAACCCATATGTCCAAGAAGCAGGATAAATAATAATAAAGCCATATCCAGGCACATAATAGTCAAACCATTGAAAACCGAAAGTGTAAATTTTAGAAAATTCTAAAAGCTGCCCAAAGGAGAGAAAGATTTATTACTTTCAGAACAACAGTAAGAGTTATACAGGACTTCTTAATCGAAACATGGATGGACCTAGAAGGTGTTATGCTAAGTGAAATAGGTCAGACACAGAAAGACAAATATGGCATGATTTCACTTATATGTGGAATCCAAAAAACAAAACAAATGAACAAACAAAAAAAAAACAGAAACAGACTCATAAACACAGGGAACAAACTGGTGGTTGCCAGAGGGAAGGAAGGCAGGGGGATGGGCAAAATACTGAAGGGGATTAAGAGATACAAATTTCCAGTTATAAAATAAATAAGTCATGGGAATGAAAAGCACAGCATAGGGAATATAGTCAACAATATTGTAATAACTTTGTATGGTGACAGATGGTAACTACACTTAACCATGATGATCATTTCGTAATGCATATAAATGTCTAATCTCTCTCTTATGTACCTGAAACGAATATAATATTGTAAGTCAACTATACTTCAATTAAAAAAAAGAAAAAAGGAAAAACTATGGAAGCCAGAAGATAATGGAATTGCATTTTTGAAGTATTGAAAGGAAAACACCAAACTGTCAAACTACAACTTTATTCAGAGAGATAACATCCTTCCAAAAATGAAGGCAAAGTAACAATGTTTTCAGACAAACAAATCTGAGAGACTTTATCATCAATAGACTCACACTACAGGAAACATTAAGGGTTATTCAGTACAAAGGAAAATGATCCCGGATAGAAGCACAGAAGTACAAGAAAAGATGAATAAGGGATGCCTGGGTGGCTCAGTGGTTGAGCGTCTAGTCTGCCTTTGGCCCAGGGCGTGATCCCGGGGCCATGGGATCGGGTCCGCATCCGGATCCCCGCAGGGAGCTTCCTTCTCCCTCTGCCTATGTCTCTGCCTCTCTCTCTGTGTCTCTCATGAATAAATAAAATCTTTTTTTAAAAAAAAGAATGAATGAATAACACTCAAAAGAGGTAAATAAGTGGATAAATATAACATACTGTTGTCTTTTTAAGCAACAATAATAACAATGTTTTGTGGATTTGACAAAATATGCAGAAGTAAAATATGTAGCAGCAACAGAAAAACTAATGAAGGAGGAGGTAAACAGAGTCAAACTGTTGTAAAGTTCTTGTATTAAGAAGCTGGTAAAAGTATTGATTTAAGATAGATGTAATAAGTTAAAAATTTGTAATTTCTAAGATAATCACCAAAATACTGATGTTAATAGGTATAAGTACAAAGCTAAAAGAGGAGATAAAGTAGAATGATAAAGATATTTAAATAATGAAAAAGTGTGGTAATGATACAAGGCTAAACAAATAAATTTGTAGGCAGCCTAAAGAAGACAAAAAGAGATCTTAGCATATATGGAAATATAATAGTTTATATCATATACTTTTCCAAAACAATCTCCTGAAATGTCCGCCATTTACTCTTGGTTTTATCATATAGAAATCTGAAATATGCAGACTCAGATGCAGACAGACAGACACACACACTTTACATAGTTGAAGATGATTACTGGTCCCTCTTAATTCTAGTTGCTCTGGACCTCTTGTGATGTGATTTCTCCACCCTCTATCACCCCATGACTTCTCTTTTGGGCCCACTCCATTTCATCAGCATCTTTTTTTGGGTAAAGATTTTGTTTATTTATTCATGAGAGACACACAGAGAGAAGCAGAGGGAGAAACAGACTCCCTGTGGGGAGCCTGATGCAGGACTCAATCCCAGGACCCCAGGATCACGACCTAAGCTAAAGGCAGTTGCTCGACCACTGAGACACCCAGGTGCCCCTAGAACAATAAGGTTTGTTTCTCCTTTTCTTTTGTTTCTTTTTTAACCACTGAGTCACCTAGGCATCCCTCGTCAGCATCTTTAGAGTGCTATCCAGAAGGGGGCACCAGGCTCCAGGAGCATTCCAATCCAGAATGGTACAGAATTCTGATATATACACATTTGTTAGGTATTTCAGGAAGAGTGTCCTTATTGCTGTATACCGAGCTTAGAGATAATGGAAACATCTACATCATTCTACATTCCACACTATTCATCCTCTATTCTCATCTTGTAAGTTGGCCTTTTGAGGTCATGTTTAGGAACTTTAGATATTCTTTATTATCTTTCTTCTCATTTAATCTGTGTTACAGTTCTAGCCTGAATTTGTCTTGGACCCGAAATCTGTCATCCTGATACATTTGCTAACCCCATCTACCATATTCTTCAAATTTGATAAGTGTTACTTTCATAAACTTATGAAATAGGATATGTTCAAAAGGTCGCATAGTGTAGATTCTCTGACAGTAAGAGTTCTACATTGGAAAGGGGCAGCTAAAATCCTTAAAGTCCATTATAGAGAGCAGTCTTTGTGTGTCAGTTTGCTTAGAGGTGATTCACTGAAATGGAGTAGTGAGCAAAACAAAGAAAAGTGGGGAAGAGAAAAGCAGCTAATGTTCTGATGTGTGGAAATGTCACTGTTGACCTCATCAAGTAATGTACCTCCTCTATTCTCCAACTTCTGAATACAACAAGCCATTTCAAAGGCAGTTTTACAGTCTGTTTCCTCTTCTTTCTCACTCTTTTTACTCCTGGAAAATCCCTGCTCATCTTTTAAGCATCAATTCAAACATCACTTTTTCTCTGTTGTATCTTTGACTCTTTACCTTTATCTTCTACTCCTATCACAGGGCTGAATAATAGCTTGCTCATATGTGTTCCTCTAACTTAATGTTCAGTTTGATATATTACAGTCAATGGCTTATGTGTCTGACTCACTAGTTTGTGCACTTCTTGAGAAAAGAACTCATGTCTGACTTGTTTTCCCAGTGGTTTGCACAGGGCTTGGCCCATAAGAAGTGTTCAAGAAATATTTATTAAATTTTTAAAAAGCACCTTATGTGCACCCCTCAAATTACAGTAAACCTACCTAAGAGGCCCAGAATGTAAACTTCAGTTTTTTCGGATATATATATATATATATATCTCAAACAAATGCTATACCAATTCTTGTGCCGTTGTGCTCTGAACAGGATCCCCAAAATCCTTTCTATCTTTTAAAAATTGCTTAGTTGAAGGACTGGCCTCAAAGTATTTGGTCAAAGTATTAAGGACCCAGTACTCTGCTCAAATAGAGAAAAAGATTGAAATCCTTTAGCCATGGGATAAAGGGTCGCAAAGGAATGGTGACATGCAGGAGCCAAAGGAATACTTACATATGCTATATAATAGAAAAAGGTAGCTGATCTCAATGAGATGTATTCAATTCTAATTATAGAATCCTCACCATGCATATATGAGTATATATTTGTGTGGGTGGGGTAGGAGTGGAACATGGGAAAATGGTAGGAAAAGGAAAGAGGAGGTCTTAAAGAGAAGCCACAGATAGTAACTAAAGCCTGGTACATTCAAAGTGTGCTATAAATATTTAATGATTGATTGAATGAATGGAGGAATGAGAGTGTTTGAAGTGTTTGGCTGTGGCTTCAACAGAGAAATCTACTTTGGGTGGTGGAGAGTAAAAGAATTCTAGATTATTAACATTAGGAGAGAAATTAGAAAAAGAAGAGGAAGGATTTGAAATAAAATGTAAAAGGTGGCCAAAAAATAAGAAAGAAAGGGTAGAAGAGTATATTCAGTGATTAGAGGGAAAACTTTGGGTTTTAAACATGTATTTCCCAAAGGGGACTCATTGGCATGATCTGATGTATTGCAGGATCCATCTAGCTTTATCTAGTAAAAAATCTGAGTTTAATAAATAGCTGTGTATGAGGCAGTGAGTTAAGATGAAAAGTTTCATTCATTCAATGGTAATTTTATAAGTTAGATATCTATTACTGTACTAATAAGGTCATGTGTTTCCAACCCACATAGTTGGCTGCTATTTATGCAGGATCAGCAATATTATTCATGATGCATTTGGGCACAGAATTTAAAAATTAAGGATATACTTAGAGTGTAAACACTGCATCCACAGAGTTACTCAGACAGTATCATCTTGGTTTGATTAAATCAGCCATCCAGTTCATCAGAAAATGGCTCTGGTAGGGCCAGGTGCTCTGTGAAGTAAACATGAAATATCCCTAAAAGTGTGCTACTCCACACTCTGTCCAAAGTCATATAATTCTGAAAACCTTTCTGCCAACTAATTATTTAAATGTATACTATTTTGAAGAGAAAACATTATGCGGTATTCTGAATGAAACTTTTTTTTCATTTTAGAGAGAGAGAGAGAGAGAGAGAGAGAGAGAGAGACAGTGTGCATGACCTGGTGGGAGGGGCAGAGGGAGAAAGAAAGAGAGAATCTTAAACAGACTCCAAGCCCGGCATGGAGCCCAATGCAAGGCTCAATCCCACGACCCTGAGATCATGACCTGAGCCAAAATCAAGAGTCTATCCCTTAGGCAACTGAGCCACCCAGGTGCCCCCTGAATGAAATTTTATATGAATATAAAATGGTATATGAATTTCAACTGAGAATAAATGTAAATATAATAAGATATTAATGGAGTGGATCTTGATAATAACACAAACTAAATATATATAAATTATTATCATATAATACAAATTAAATATATACAAATTAAACTTAGGTGGAAAAGTCAAATGAAAAAATAAAGCTAGGACCAAAAATAAAGCTAGGATTAGCTTAAGAAAATAAATAAGTTTTATGAGAAACTGATTTTGTATATGAAACCCAGATTAGATGAGAAAGTGCTTTGTAATATTTAGAATCAAGGCAACAAAAGTAAACCAAGATGTGATTCCCAGGTAATCAGGTTTCTTACTCATTCTCCCTGAACTAGACATACTACCATGATTTCTCATGACATGCTTCTCTTATTTCAAGTGTTCTTGAATGATCAACACTTACTTCTAAAAGCTTGGTGATTTGCCTGCTTCCTCTTTTTATGCCTTCCACACTCATCTGTAGGGTCCCTGAAAACCTTCATGCCTGCTATCCCACTCCCAATTCCATTTCCCATCTGCTAGAACAAAATTTTCATCTAGAGTAAATTTAAAAGGCTCAGTATGTGAGCTCTGCCTTCTTTGTGTAATACCTGGCCTCCTGCCTAACTGACATCTCTTTTTGTTCAAGTTCCAGAGCTGAGCTCTGGTTCCTGCACTGAAGTCTTATTTGATTCCCCTCGTTCTTGGGAACTCAAGCCCTTCCTTTTGAATACTCAGTGTTTCTTTCCTGCCTTGTTCTCCCATTTACTGACTGAATCCCACAATGCTTCCTGTACTCACTTGGTCAAGCTTCTTCCTATGGCCTCCGGCTGGCTATTTACAGGCACTGTAAACTCCAGTAAGTAGTCATATGAGAAAGAGGCCATTCTTGGAGGCAATTATTTTAGATGTTATTCTCAACTGAAGTTATGCATTAGAATCACCTGGGGAGCTTTTGGAAATACAAGTAACTGACCACAACCCATATTTAAGTTTAAATTATTTACAGATGATTGTGACACTACCCATAGATAGAATACAAGGCATGTATTCTTCATGAAGGAATTGATTCTTTGACCTTTGTTTCTTTGTCTTTCTTCCTCTCTTTCCATTCTTTCTTCCTTCCCTCTTTCTGTAAACTTCTGCATGTAAAGTGCCTGGCACATGGTAGGCACTCAGAAACTGATTACTTACTGATTGATCAACAGGAAGATGGCAGTTGAGTGGAAAGACCAAGAATTCTGAATGTACTAAGCGTGGCATATCTTGATAGAAATGTGACTCCATTTTCTATAGCAGTAGTTCTCAAATTATTTGGTTGTATTCTCAAATCATTTGCACTGATAAAAGCAGGACTCCAAAGAGCCTTTGTATGTGTGTGTTATATCTGTTGATGTTTGCCATATTAGAGATTAAAACAAAAATCGGAAACATAAGAATACACTTAAATTCATTCCATTAGTCATCAGAGTGGTGGCATCATCACTCATCATGTAGCCTCCAGAAAATGCCATTGTACAATCAAGAGGGAATAAGAGAGGAAAAGGTAAATAACATCTTAGGTTTGTTATAAAAATGGTTTTGACCTCATGGAACTTCTGAAAGGGCTTCAGGGACCCCTAAAGTCCCGTAGATTACCCTTTGAGAACTGCTGCTCTATAAGGATAAAAACTGATGAGAGAAGAGGAGTGGATCTGAGTCCCAAAAGCAGGCAGCTGGGATAAGGTCAAAGCCCAATCACAGAAATCAGATCTGGGAACAAGCCCAAAGATTGCCTATGGGTGAGATAAGATTGTATGAGTATGTAGGCAGAAATTTAAAGTGATTCTGTTTGATAGCAAATATGTCTAAGTAACATCTGAGCATTTGTCTTTGTCTTACATATCTTTTGCATGTAAGTAGCCATTCATTTTTAAAAACCAAGACAACAGGCCCAGAATGGGGTCATTTATGCTCAACCTCACGTCACCAAACTGAGACTTAATTTAATTACAGTTTTGGGTCTCCTGGAAAGGACTTGATTAAGCCAGCCAATCAAGAATCACCTGACCAGAACTAGTTAGGTAATCTGCCTGATAGATCCCCTGCCACCCCTAAAGGAAAGTGACCTTGTAACAAAAAACCTGCTTTTTTGTCTAGTATAACTTCCTTGTTCCCATTCCCCTCTGCCTGTCAAAATCATTGAGTATAGCTCCTTGGAGCTCCTTTTTGTCTGCTAGATTGGATGGGGCCCAATTCATAAATCATTGAATAAGGCCAATAAGATCTTTAAAATTTACCCAGTCGAATTTTTATTTTTAGCAATGTTGATTTAATATGTGATGTTTTAAATTTAAAAAATATATGTAGAAAGCATACAGAGTTGGCTATGCTTTTAAAATTCTTCTTTCCTCTGTGATTCATGCCTAAAAATAGCTTAGTCAGACATAGATGGAATCCCTGGATCTGTGCCTATCTCTCCTTCATCTAGACTAGTGGTTCTCAGACTTGAGTGGGCATGAGAATTACCTGGAACACTTGTTTAAATGCAGATGTAACAATCTGGAAGGTCCGCGTTTGACATACTTTAATAGTTGCTCCTGGTGTTCCTGAGCAGGTGGAAGAAAGACCTTTTGAGAAATGGTGCCTTGTACAAACACAGCCCTTACCTGGTGACATTACCCAGGTGCCCAGGGGGAGGTGTAATTTGTCTCATGGATTTTTGTCTTGCACACCACTACCTAATTTAGTAAGAGAATAAATCACATCCCTCAATCATGGAGTTTGAATTTTGGTTTGGAAATACTTGGTTTGGGGACGCCTGGGTGGCTCAGGGGTTGAATATCTGCCTTTGGCTCAGGTCGTGATCCTGGGGTCCTGGGATCAAGTCCTGCATCAGGCCCCCTGCAGGAAGCCTGCTTTTCCCTCTGCCTGTGTCTCTGCCTCTCTCCCTGTGTCTCTCATGAATAAATAAATAAAATCTTTTTTTTTTTAAGAAAAGAAAATACTTGGTTTCTTCAAGAGTAAAATGAAATACTTTCTTTGAGACACCCTCTTTGTTAGGTACCTCCAGTCACTATTGAGCCAACCTGAAGGAGCTAAAGCACTGGGACATTTGGCTTTCCTTGTTGAGGTGGGAAGAGCCAATGTCTGACAGCATATGCTGTTCATTCTCTAAGAGGAAGGAGTGGGGAGGGGGCCTATTTATAGGTACAAGTAGCTGAATTCTAAGGAAGGCTGGCTTTTGTGTTAGAAGAGTTGAGACCACTTTAGGTAATTTCTTTGAGTCAAGTTTACTCTATCGTGAAAGAGGGTAGTAAACCCTACTGGTTCCCTTTTATCCATGGCTCCAGAACAAATGTTCCTAATCTAAGAAGCCTACCAAACAAACAGGGGAGGTGACTGTGCCATTCTGGTGGGTGAGGAGTTTCCCGGCAGCTTGTTCTTTGCTGATGAGGAGGATGGTTTTCTTTCCAGTCACTGTGGGATGCAGCAGACTTCCTCTGTTGACACCCACAGACTAGTAACATTTTCATGAAAAAGAACATGCTTTTACATCTTATTCTCTTGACAGAAAATCAGCAGACAGGAGAACTTTTTTTTTTAATGGCTACATCTTTGAAGTAGGAGTTCAGCGGATCAAGGTGGCTGAGATTTCACTTGTGACACTGATCGTTGTAAATGACAGAGGGTTACTTTGTGAAGGCAATGAGAGTTCATGCAAAAGCAGCCTGGGGGCGGGGAGGCTGGAAGGGAGGCAGGTGGAAGAAACAGGGAGGTGTTGGGGAGAGGAGCTAAAAAGAGAAGAGTGCAGGGGAGAGAGGTCCAAGAACTGCTTGTTCTCACTCTGGTGTTCATAGCACCGCGAGACTATTGTCCAGCAAATTGTGAATTTCAAAAGCACAGGACATTTTTATCCACAATCTCCGTGACTAAGAGCAAATTACCTATTGAAAGGCAGGGAAAAAAAAACCCCACAATGTTTGCTTCTTTAATGAAGATTACAGGTCATATCCCTCAGAGAGATTGTGGAGCACAGTTTGGGCCTTCTGTTTATTGCTCTGTCAAGGCTCAGCGGGTATGCTTTTCCCAAAGGCCCACACACAAGCTGTGAACAGGCCACATGATCGGGTGATCAGAATCTCTATTCCTTCCTCAATTATAAATGATAATAGCAGAAGTTTTCTTTGGTGAACAATTCTTTCTAGAAGTGCCAAGAGCCAGTTTGTAGAGTAGCTTTAGAATAAGTCTCCCAGGATATTCTTGTGTAGTTATAGAACTGGCAGGGATAGCATGGGTAAAATGACTATGGGATCTTCCTTCACTTCCATCCCAACAGCCACATAAGGCACATCTGGCTTTGGAGCAAATCCGCAGATTCTGAGGTCTTGACCTTGGTCAATACCTTATTTTTAAGATCCTGCAATTAGGCACTTAGAGGAACTATGGGGCCTTGTATTCAGCTTAGCTAACTAGCTGCTAACCAGCTAGATGACCTTAGGTTGGTCACTTTATCTTCTCTAGGTCTTACTCTCTCTATTTTGACTTGGGGCTATTCCCTGCCGGATCTTATATAGTGCTTGGGAGAATCACATGACAGAATGAATGTGTCATGACATTGTGAAGTCTGTACTTCCTTTTTAAGCCCTTGTTAGCCAAAGGCATAGGTGCTAGGAGACATGGATGAGGTAGAAAGTAACTCCATTCACGTGTCTTTTCAGACTTCTGCAACCACTGGGTGTGGTTGTATGGCTCTGATCACTGTTAAAGCTGAGAGGGCTTAGAAGATCCTGAAAGAAATACTGCTGTCAACCATACTGTGTTTGAAAACTAGGGGCTTTGACACTGTGTCCTCTTCAGATTGGTGTGATTGGTTGTAGACAGGCCAAGCCTTTGTTGGGGACAGAGGAGTACAGTACGTGCACGTGTGAATACAGAGAGACAGAGACAGAAACAAAGAGAACAGAGACTGAATCCAGAGAAGTAGGATATAGGATATACAATCAGGGAAGAAGGCCATTTACTATTCATCTTAACTTCTTTCCTTTCTATATGTGACCCAGGATTTAGAACACTGAATTTTTGTTCCCTGTCAGTACTATAGAGCAGGGCCCAAACCTATTGCTGTCCCCTCCATTACACACACAGATTGTTCAAGTGTGTCCTGATGTCATGGAGAAGGCAATGTTTCTTTCGGTGATCTGTCCATATCTTTCCCTTAAAGGTGAGGTTGATAGGAAGTCTTTCTAGGCTTATGGAACAATGCATTCTCTGGGAGATAGGAATTGCTATCCTGAAAACCCAGGTATTCTTTAAATCAAGAAAAGAAAAGAGATTGATTGGTTGATTGATTGATTGATTGATTGATTTTACTTTTCTTGTGGTTACCATTCCTGTGGCACCATTCCTGTTTCGAAGATATCTTCATTAGGATGTTCTTAGAAACTCGCAGGAATATAAAAGAGTTGACAAAACCATGTACCTCTACATACAACTAGGTGATTTTCTTTTCTTTTTTTCTTTTTTATATTTTATGATCCTGGGTAGGATAACTTTTCTTTTTTTATTTTTTATTTTTTTTTTATTTTTATTTATTTTTTTCTTTTTTTCTTTTCTTTTTTTATTGAAGTATAGTTGACACACAATGGCTTTTTTAAGATTTTATTTATTTATTCATGAGAGACACACGAGAGAGGCAGAGACATAGGAAGAGGGAGGAGAAGCGGGCTCCATGCAGAAAGCCTGATGTGGGACTCCATCCTGGGACTCCGGGATCACACCCTGACCCAAAGGTAGACACTCAACCACCAAGCCACCTAGGCATCCCAGTTGATACACAATATTATATTAGTTTCAGGTGTATGACATAGTGATTTGACAACTATATACATAACTCCGTGCTCACCACAATAAGTGTGGTGACCATCTGTCACCATATGAAGGTTATTACAGTATTATTCCCTATGTTGTACTTTTCATCCCTGTGACTTATTTATTTTGTAACTGGAAATTTGTACCTCTTAATCCTCTTCACTATTTTGCTCACCCCCTCCCCACCTACCTTCCCTCTGGCAACCATCAGTTTGCTCTCTGGATTATGAGTCTATTTCTGTTTGCTTGTTTGTTTTTTTTTGTTTTTTAGATTTCATAGGTGATTTTCAAGTTACCATTTCATGATCATGCATTGAATTCTTCTCTGCTTGCATCTGTTACTCTGAGTTCAAGTCACTGTGTGGCCCAATGGAGAAAGAACTGGATTGGGAGTTAGGGGAACCCATTTTGCCTTATTTAGGTCACTTAATTTCTCTAAAACTGAGTTTCCTGTCTTCCAAATGAGGGTCTTAGGCTGGGTATTTTTTAATGTTCCTTCCCAGTCTAATATTCCATGATTTCATGACTCTGAGGAGAAAAGTTTAGCTTAAAGGAGCCAGAACTGGGAAGGGATTGAGCTAGGGGGCAGTGTGCCACTAAAAGTCTGTGCCACTTAGAAATCAGGCTCACAGGACATGATTGTAATCCAGCAGCAGCATCCAATCCACACTAATTGGTCTTTAACACCATTAGGTCATGTTAACTTAGGTGGTAGGCAGTACAGTAGTTCTTTCTCCTTAAACTTCCATTATTGCTGCCCTTTTTAAAAAAATATGATCTGTACTATGTAAATAAATAAAAAATATTATTTTAAGTGAGGAATAAAGATGAAAAAGGGAATTTCTCGAGTGAAGGTCTCAGGAAAACAGGCAGGAATCAACTTGGTGCAAGCTGGATCTCACAGGTCATTATCAACAGGCCTCCAACTCTCTCAGCATCCCACAGAAAGGAATGCTTGCACCTGGCATGCTGAGACACATCGAGCTTATGGTTCAAGAAAGGTACTCATGGGTCCCTCCCATGTCACCTCTCTATAGGTCAAGTATGAGAGCAGCCATTCAGAGGTTGGGAGATCTTAGAGAGTATGAGCTTGGGCATCAGCTTTTCAGGGGGTTGCATGTCTTCACTGATACCACTGGGAGACTTAGTGGTTTACTGAGACCCCAAGCAGCTCCATCAGATGGAGGGAGGGGAAGCCACCAAGCCCATCTTCCTCATTGCCAGGCAACTCGAAGAGAGCTGTGTGTGTGCTGGGAGTGGTCAGGTGGTTAGTCTCCTTTCCACACATCTCCTGCAGGAAGCTTTCCTTGATGACAATAGTTCATGTTGCTTTCTCCTTTCCAAAATGTCTTTCATACCAATTGCCTATAATGTGTAACTCATAATTTATTGTATTGGTGTAGAACATTAACATATTTGATTTAATATATTAAGGAGGGGTCGAAGGTACAAACTTCCAGTTATAAAATAAGGAAGTCATGGAGATGTAATATACAGCATGATGATTATGTTAATAATATTGTATTGCATATATGAAAGTTGCTGAGAGAGTAAATCTGCAAAATTCTCATCACAAGAAAAAAATGTATAACCGTATATGATGATAGATGTTAACTAAGCTTATTGTACTGATTATTTTGCATTATATAAAAAATATCAAATCATTGTGTTGTACACCTGGAACTAATATAATGTTATTTGTCAATTATACCTCAATCAAAATTTTTGATTTAATATTTTCTTCTTTCACATGCAGTCTCATTCAATCGAGTCTTATCTTTCAAATATACCTAGAGCATCCTACCTGTAGAGATTGTGTGTGTGTTGTCAGGGGTGGGGAGTGTTTTCTTTGTCTCCATAGTTGCTACAGAATAGACTGCTTAAAAACACTTCAGTTAATTCTTATCGATTAATAGAATACTAAGCATTGTCTAACAAGTATTTCATGTAGTTATGGATGTCTGGTAGAACAGATGGAGAGACTGCCAAGGAAATATTCTAGATTTTGGTAATTTGGGACCTACCTTTCATAGGAAATAAAATAATTATCTCCTTGCTTTTGCTGTCTTCTGACCACTATTGTCAAAGGTGTATCTCCTGCTTCCTTTTCCAAGGATTAGCCAAAAAAAACCCAAAACTAGCTTCACTCTTGATTAAGCCTGGAACATGAAGTTTCATGTTGGAGTTGTGAATTTATTTTACTGACAGCTGATGCAGCACCTATCCAGGGACCTGCCTTTACCCACTCAAGACCCTGCCCTACATCCTCATCCAGAGTTCACCTTACCAGAACCCTGGCAATTGCTATCCTCTTTTGTTTATCTAGGAATGGATTGGTCCTTGGATCACCATTGACCTCTTTGTTCATGTGTTTCTTGTGTTTCTCACAGTGAGTTCCATGGAGCATAATTTTTTCAAAATTAAAAAAAATTCTGGTCAGATAAGCTTTGTTAATCTTTTACCTATTCTAGGAGAGTCATCAAGTACAGTCTTATCTTAAGAGCACTAAGAAATTTCAGCATAAATTGACTTAGTTTTGCTTAATTCAGAGCTTCCCAAATATTTTTTTTTTTGCATATGGAAATATCTTTAGAAAGACACTTTAAAAAATTAGAGCTCTAACCAAAGGTTACTTTCACCTAAACATCTGTGCTCTGAAGAAGAGTTTAGGAAAAAAATCAAGGAATAATTTTGGAAGATTCTTATTTGTCATAATTTTAATGGAACTCGAAGGGCAGAGGAGGCAAGAGTGAGAAAAGAACTGCCAACTGAATTTGAAGACAGTCTGAAAACAGAAGTGCTTTCAAATGCCAAGGCACAGTCATTTTTCTAAAGAAGAATATGAGGTTTTGTCAAGTTTTTTTAAATCAACATTTCATCAATCAGACAAGAAGAATTTGCAAAGTGAGCACAAGTTCAACATGGTTCTAGCTACCCTGTGTATCTCCATTTTTATCTCCACTCTTCTGTGCCCTGCTGTCTCAAGAAACTGACTGTATAGACCATATGGTCTTTCTTGTGCTCTATTTCCAGCTGGGTTTGTCCACCGGGAAGCGTCAGCAGCATATTGGAATGATGACTTCAGCTAACTGAAGCTAGCTCTCCTACTGTAGGCTTCTTGAGGCTGACCATATCCCCGTAGAGGTCACAGCCCTCTTCACCTAGTGCTCTCTGAGTCCAGGCTCTGGTAAGCACATCTTCTGCTCACCCTCTCAGGACTAGGGGTGGTAAAAGCACTTCACTGTAACCTGTTTCTCATAAGGCCATGTATGAGATCCCTACATCTTGATGAAACACTATCCCTACCCTCAAGGAGCTTACAACCTCATAAAGTTACCATTGGAGAAATATATATTAGCACACACAACATCCGTTGTATTAGAAGAGAGATGCTATAGAGCAGTGAGGTATTTTTTAAAAAGATTTTATTTATTTATTCATGAGAGACACAGGCAGAGGGAGAAGCAGGCTCCCTGTGGGAGCTCTCTCCCAGGACCCCGGGATCATGCTCTGAGCCAAAGGCAGATGCTCAACCACAGAGCAATGTAGGTATCCCTAGAGCAGTGAGTTTTGTTTCTCCTTTTCTTTTTTAACAGCTTTATTGAGGGATTATTGGTATGCCAATAGAGTGCACATATTTAAAATGTATAATTTGATAGGTTCTAACATATGTATATACCCATGACACCATCAACATCTGGCCACATCCAGATAACAAACATATCTATCACCCCCAACAATTTTTCCACATCACTTTGTAATCTCTCCTTCCTGTCAAACCCTTGGCTCACAAAAACCTATCCTCATGCTACCACTGATCTGTATTTTGTTAACATAGATTAGTTTTTCATTTTCTAGAATTTTATATAAGTAGAATCATAAATGAGTGTGTACTCATTCTTTATCTGGCTTTTTTCATTTGGCAGGATTATTTTAAAATTCATTCATGTTGTAGGGTGTATCAATATTTCATTTTTCTTTATTTCTGAGTAATATTCCATTGTATGGCTATATCACTGTTTACTTATCCATTTACCTGTTGAGAGACATTTGAGCTGTTTCCAGTTCTTGACTTTTATAAATAAAGCTGCTGTAAACGTTTATGTACTAGTCTTTGTGGGGATATATGCTTTCATTCTGCTTTGGTAAATACCTAAAGGTTAACAGCTGCATCACATGGTAGGTGTATGTTGAACTTTTTAAGAAACTGCCACACTCTTCCAAAGTGGTTTTGTGTTTCCACTACACTGTATAGGAATTCCAGTTGCTCCACATCCTCACTGAACACATGCTGTGGTGAGTCTTTTTAATGTAATTCATTTCAATAGATGTATAGCGGTATCTCATTGTGGTTTTAATTTGTATTTCCCTAATCATTAATTATGTTGAGCATCTTTTTACGTGCTTATTTGCTATCTGTATATCTTCCTGAAGTGTGTGTTCAAATATTTTGCCTAATTTTTTATTGGGTCTTTTAAAAAAATTACTGAGTGTTGAGAGTTCTTTTTTAAAGTTTCTTTTGAAATTTATTTTATTTTATTTTTTAAATTTGAACTCCAGGGGCATCTGGGTGGCTCAGTGGTTGTCTGCCTTTGGCTCAGGTCGTGATCCCGGCAGGGTCTTGGGAATGAGTCCTGCATCTGGTTGCTTGTAGGGAGCCTGCTTCTCCCTCTGTCTATGTCTCTGCCTCTCTCTCTATGTCTCTCATGAATAAATAAATAATTTTTTTTAAAAAAATGAATTCCAGTGTAGATAACATACAGTGTTAAAGTGTACAGTATCGTGATTCAACAGTTCCATATATTTCCTAGTGCTCATGAAGATAAATGTACTTAACTCCCCTCACCGATTTCACCCATTCCCCCACCCACCTTTCCTCTGGTAGCCATTTGTTTGTTTGCTATAGTTGAGTCCATTTTTTTATTTGTCTCTTTTTTTCCCCTTTGTTTATTTGGTTTGTTTCTTAAATTCCACATTTTAGTGAAATCATATCGCATATTTCTTTCTGGTTTATTTTGCTTAGCATAATACTCTCTAGATCCACCCATGTTGTTGGAAATGGCAAGATTTCATTCTTTTTTGTGGTGAAATAATATTCCATTGTCTCTATATACTGTATCTTGTTTATCCATTCATCTGTTGATGGACACCTGGGCCGCTTCTATAATTTGGCTATTGTAAATAATGCTGCAATAAACATAGGGGTGCATATATCTTTTTGAATTTAAATTAGTGTTTTCATATTCTTTGGGTAAATACCCAGTAGTGTGATTACTGGCTCATATGGTAGTTCTATTTTTAATTTTTTGAGGAACTTCCATACTGTCTTCCACAATGACTACTTCAACAAATGGTGTCGGGAAAACTGGACAGCTACAATGCAAAAGAATGAAACTGGGCCACTTTCTTACACCATGCACAAAAATAAACTCAAAATGGATCAAGGACCTAAATGTAAGATCTGAAACCATGAAAATCCTAGACGAGAGCACTGGCAGTAATTTCTCTGACATCAGCCATAACAATGCCTTTCTTGTTATGTCTCTTGAGGCAAGGGAAACAAAAGCAAAAATAGACTATTGGGATTGCATCAAAGTAAAAAGCTTCTGCACAGCGAAGGAAACAATCACCAAAACTAAAAGGCAACCTACAGAATGGGAGAAGATATTTGTAAATGACATATTTGATAAAAGGTTAGTATCCAAAATATATAAAGAGCATTGATAGTTCTTTGCACATTCTGTATACAAATTCTTGTGTGTGTGTGTATACATATATAGCATACATATGACACCACATATATGATTTTTTTTCTCAGTATACATCTTGTCTTTTCATCTTCTTCAACAATATCTTAATAAGAGTAGAAATTTTAACCTTTATAATGTTCCATATATCAATTTTTTTCTTTTATTGATCATTCATTTAGTGTCTCATATAAGATATCTTTGCCCAATTCAAGGTCATGAAGGCTGTTTCCTAAATTTGTTTTCTAAAAATTTTATATTTTTAATAAAAGTTTTACATTTAAGCCTATGACTTATTTTGAATTAATTTTAGTATATGATATGAGATATAGGTTGAAGGGGTTTTTTGCATATGAATATCCAATATAGATATCCAATTATTCCAACGTTATTTGTTGAAAAGATGATCATTTCTCCACTGAATTGCTTTAGCACTTAGAAAAAAATTGACCATATATGTGTTCATCTATTTTTAATCTCTCTATTCTGTTTCTATTTGCATGTCTTTACGCAAATGCCATTCTGTACTGATAACTCTAGCTTTATAATAAGTCTTGAAGTAAAATAGTGTAAATCTTCCATGCTTTTTGTTCTCTTTTAAACTTTTTTTGGCTATTTGAAATTCTTTGCATATACATATGAATTTTTAAATCAAATTGTCAATTTTTACACAAAGTCTCCAGAAATTTGCAATAAGATTGTATTAAATCTTTAGTCCAACTAGGGGACAATTGATTTCTTAACAATATTTAGCTTCCCAATCCATAAACACAGTAGATTGTTCCATTTATTTAGGTCTTCTTCAATTTCTCTTAGAGATAGTTTGTAGTTTTTTTATATGTAGGCCTTTCACATCTTTTGTTATATTTTCCCTAAGTATTTAATATTTTTGAGGCTATTGTAAAGTGATATTGTTTTTTATTTCAATTTTTGATTATTCCTAGTACTGCATATCAAAAATACTTTCATTTTTGTATGCTGACCTTTTATTCTACAACTTTGCTAAATTCACCTATTAGTTCTAATAGATTTATTTTTTAGATCCCATCAGACTTTCTACATATATGATCATGTTTCAGATAAAGATAGTTTTACCTCTTCCTTTCTAATCTGGATGCTTTTATTTCTTTACCTTGCCTTATTGCTGTGTCTAGAACTTCTTTACAAGTGGAATAGATGTAGTATAAATGGACATCCCTGTCTTATTCCTAATCATAAAAAGCATTCCATTTTTTACTATTTAGTATGATTTGGGCCATAGGGTTTTTGTAGATTCCCTTTGTCAGGTTGAAGAATTTTCCTTCTATTCCTAAATTGCTGATTTTTTTTTTTTTTTTTTTTTTTTTTTTTACTATTTTAAATTTAAGAATGTGTGTTAGATTTTGTCAAACATTTTTCTAGGACAATTCAGGTGATCACATATTTTTTTTCTTTTTAGTTTGGTTATATGATGAACAGAGTTCATTGCTTTTTTAAATGTTAGGCCAACTTTGCTTCACTTTGACAAGTCTCATTTGGTCATTATATATAGTACATTTTGTGGGATTTTATTTTTTAAAATTTTGTTTTGAATTTATTTTTGCACCTGTGTGCATGAAGAATATTGTTTTGTGGTTTTCTCTTTTTTTGTAATGTCTGGTTTTGTTATCAGGACAATTGTGGCCTCACAGGATGAACTGAGACATAGTTCACTGTTTTCAATTTTAGGAAAGTGTTTATGCGAAATTAGAATTATTTCTTCATTAAATATTTGGTAAAATCCACCAGTGAAGCTAACTGGGCCCAAACTTTCTTGTGTGAGAAGGTTTTAAACTACAAATTCAATTCCTTTAAGAGATACAGGAAATCCACATTATCTATTTCTTCTTTAATGAACTTTCAAGCAATTCTTCAGTTGTATCTAGATTGTTGAATATCATGGAATAAAATTGTTTATAAGTTCCCTTATTATCCTTTTAATATTTATAGACTTTTCTATTGATGTCTACTATTTCATTCTAGTAATTGTAATATTGGTAATTGTGTCTTCTCTCTTTTTTTCCTGATCAGTATGACTAGAGTTTAGTCAATTTTATTGATCTATTCAAATAATTAACTTTTGGTTTCATTGACTTTTTTTCTATCATTTTCTGGTTTTTTTTCTCTGTTTCATTGATTTCCTCTCTGGTATCTATTATTCACTTTCTCCAGTTTAATTTTGGTTTAATTTGCTCTTTTTTTCTAGTGGTTTAAGGTGGAAGAGAGGTCATTAATTTCAGACCTTTCTTCTTTTCTAATGCTGGTATTTAGTGCTATAAACTTCTCCCCTAATTACTGCTGAATTGACATCTCACAAATTTTGATATGCTGTGCTTTTATTTTTATTCAGTACAAAATACTTTCTACTTTCTCTTTTAATTTCTTCTTTGACCCATGGGTTATCCAGATGTGTGTTATTCAGTTTCCAAAATTTTAGGGATTTTCCAGAGATCTTTTCATTATTGATTCTAAAGGAAATTCCACTGTGGTCAGAGGACATACTTTTTATGACTTAGATCCTTTAAAATTTATTGAAGCTTGTTTTATGGCCCAGAATATGGTCTATCTTGGTAAATATTCTGTGTGCACTTGAAAAGAATGTGTATTTTGCTATTGTTGGGTGGAGTGCTCTGTAAATGTCAATTAGGTCAAGATGGCTGAAAATGTTGTTTAAATCTATATCCTTGATGATTTTTCTAGCTACTTATTCTATCAGTGATTTGGAGAGGGGAAATTTAAATCTCTAACTATGATTGTGAATTTACCTTTTCTTTTTTTGCCATTTCATTAGTCTTACTTCATGTATTTTAAAGCTTATTATTAGGTGCACAAATTTTTTAAGATGGTAAAGTTCTCTTGATGAATTGATTTCTTAATCATGATGAAATGGCCTTCTTTATCCCTGGTCATATACTCTGTTTGGAAGTCTACTTTGTCTAGTGTTAATATAGCCACTCTAGCTTTCTTTTGGTTACTGTTAGCATAGTATCTTTTTCTCTCCTTTACCTTTAACTTACTCGCATCTTTATAGGAAGACTATAGTTAGATATTGTTTTTTTAATTCAGCCTGACAACCTCTGCCTTTCTATTGAGGAATTCATACTTTTATATGTCATTTAATTATTAATATGGTTAGATTTGAATCTACCATCTTGTTATTTGTTTTCTAATGTCCCATCCGAGCTTTTTTCTTCTTCCTTTTTCTTTACCTTCTTTTTGATTAATTTTTTAAATTATTCCATTTTATTTCCATTGTCAAATTATTACCTATTTTAATAGTTTAGGATTTATTTAACTTTAAGTTTTATAGTCTACTTTCAAATGATATTATACACTTCATACATATTAAAAAAACCTTACAATAATGTATTTTCATTTCTCCCCTCCTGGTCTTTGTGATATTGTCTCCATGCATTTCACTTATACATATATTATAAGCACTACACTCTTTTATTATTTTTGTTTAAATAATCAATTGTCTTTTAAGGAAATTTAAATAGTATCATGTATTTTCCATGTTATCATTTCCTGTGTTCTTTATTCCACTCTGTATTATTATTTTATTTTTGCTTCACGGACTTTAACATTTCTTGTAGAGTAGGTCTCCTGGTAATGAATTCCTTCAGCATTTGTAAAATGTCTTTATTCCAAAAAGTTTTTCTTTTTTTAAAAAAAGATTTTATTTATTTATTCATGAGAGACTCAGAGAGAGACAGAGAGAAGCAGAGACACAGGAAGGGGGAGAAGCAGCCTCCATGCAGAGAGCCCAATATGGGACTCAATCCCAGGACTCCAAGATCATGCCCTGGGCGGAAGGCAGGCACTCAACCTCTAATCCACCCAGGTGTCCCCAAAAAGTTTTTCAAAGATATTTTTAATAGTTATAGAATTGTAGGCTAATAGCTTCATTTTTTCTTTCAGTACTTTAAAAATATTGCCCCATTGTCCTTGTTTGCATTGTTTACAAGAAATCTGTTGATCTGTTGTCATCTTTACCTTTGTTCCTTTGTATGTAATGTGTCTTTTTTCTCTTGTAGCTTTTCAAAATTTCTCTTTATTACTACTTTTGAGAAAGTCTTTTATAATGTGCCTTGGTATTGCTTTCTTCACACTGGTGGTGTTGGAATTCATTGAAATTCTTGGATCTGAGTTCATAATTTTTATCAAATTTCTAAAATTGTTGGCTATTAGTTCTTCAAACATTTTCCCACACTCCTCTCTCCTTATAAGATTCTAATTGCACATGTATTAAGTTACTTTATGTTGTTCCTCATATCATTGATTCTGAGTTCATTTTCCCCCCTTCTTTGACTGTTTCACTTTGGATTACTTTCTATTGCTATGTCAAGTGAGATCTAATTTGATATTATTCTTATTCAGTCTATTTTTCATTTCAGGCATTGTAGTTGTCATATGTAGAAGCTTGTATCCTCCATGTTTCCATTTAGCTTTTTTAAACATATGAAATATTGTTATAACTTTTGAAATGTCCTTGTCTCCTAATTCTAACATCTGTGCCAGTTCTGGATTGGTTTTAATTGATTGATTTCTCTCTTCATCATAGGTCTTATTTTCCAGCTTTGTAATACTTTCACAACTTCATTGAGATATAATAAACACACTATTCAATTCACCCATTTAAAGGGTACACCCCAACAATGTTTTTTAGACTAGCAATTTTTTAAAGATTTTATTTATTTATTCATGAGAGACAGAGAGAGAGAGATGCAGAGACAGAGGGAGAAGCAGGCTCCATGCAGGGAGCCAAAGTCAGATGCTCAACCGCTGAGCCACCCAGGGGTCTCAGATATTTTTTTATTTCTATAAATATGACTGATACTTTTTTCTAAGATTCAGTAAAATTAATTGAAAATAGTTTGATTTTTTTAAGTCTTGCTTTGAAGACATTTTAGACAGGAGCAAAGTTGTATTCAGTTTTAGGCTAATTATTCCCCATCACTGACGCAAGACGCTTTTGTGTACTGTACCCAATGCCTTGTAAATCATGAGATTTTCCAGTCTGGCTGGTAGTAACAAGCAAAATTCCTAGCTCAGCATGAACACCAGGTATTATTCCTTGTAGTCCTTTTAGATGATTGTTTGCCAGCTGTGGGCAGTTTCTTTAAGTGCCTTCACTGATCGATACCTAGCTGAATACTTGAATGGGTCCTTGTAGGCAAATCTCCAGATTTTTCTCTGTGTGCAGCACTCTTTTTTCTGGTACTTAGTTTGGTTAACTATAGCTGCTTTGGTCTCCCTAAACTCTCAGCTCTATCTCCTGAATTCAAGTAGTTTGCTAGGCTCTACTTAGGTTCCCTGACCCTGTGGCCTGAAATCTCTTAAGGCACTAAGTAGGGGCCATCATAAGACTCATCTAATTTGTTTCCCTTCTTTCAAGCCTTACTGTCTCACATAGCCTGATAACCATTGTCTTAAGAATTACTGATTCATATATTTTGTCCACTACATGGTTATTTGAAGTGAGAAATTAATCTAGCCCTTTTACTGAATGTTAACTGGAAGCAGAAGTGTAGAGAAGTGAGTTTTCTAAACAATTTTTTCCTGTAATTCCAAAGAATTTTTCATGTATCTTTTAAAAGAAACACATTGAGTTTGTGTCTATCCTAGAACCTCTAAACCTTGATCCACTGTAGCATTGTGTTGAAAAATAAATTTAAAAAAATCTAAAAGCATAATTCAACTGTCTATTAAATGGGTCTATCTACAATACACTTTTTGGATTACAAATGATCTCTTCTACTCTTAACAGAAACTGCCTTTCTCTTAACATTTTTTAATCCTACCACAGCCGGGGTCTTTGGGCCAGCCTCAATGGGGTTTGCTTTTATTATTATAAGGGAAGCATATAAAACCTGGTGGAATGAAGAAAAGGTTTGGTATAAAGTGCCTTCTTAATGTTACCTTTTGGATTTCTTGCTTGGATTATGGTACCCATTACTCAGAACCTCTGTCCAGTCTGGACCTATTCTAAATTCTGACCATTCTTTCTAATACATTTACACCTAGTTTTACATTTACTAGGACTCTACCAAGAATATAAATGTTCTTCATTTTTAGTTTCCAATCTTTTATCAGCTCCCCTGCATCTACCTCTTGACTCTTGTTTACATCCATTCACCTTAGAAACTAATGGAAAAGGATGAATTACAATGTTCAGTCTTGTAGCATGTTTGTGGCTCCTCAAAAAAGCCATAATTTGAACTTTGTTCAATCAATAATAGGAGTGGGAGGGGATGAGTAGTTATTGTAGCCTAACCAAGTGATAGCATCAGGACTACATGTTTTATGTAAACATTGGATGTCATTTATTTTTCTTCTGCTTGTTAAAATGGGGCTTTTCTACTTGTGAATGTATCCCTTGACTTAAAACTTCCACACTATTTCACCCTTTTGTATTCATGGATCTCTTACAGTGGAGTGAGGTCTTAAAATGCCTTCAAAATGGTATTTCCTATCCTTGTGCTTCACTGGTAACCCCTTGATGAATTACAAATTTCTGTTAATGGATCACAAACAATGGTTTTGCTGTTTTCCTTTAGGTCAAAATGCTTTCCATAGGGAATGGGGGCCTTGCCTCAACTGTGATATATATTGGACTCTACTCATACACTAAATTTAGCCTATGTCATCTAGGTTCTTGAAAGGTAATTGTATTCAACAAACTGGATCACATAACAGACACTAATGAAGGGACTAATTACAGAGGTATGGACTTAGTTAAGAAATCCAACAAAGGATGTTAAGGCATTCAGAGACTAGTATTCTTGGAAAACCACTAGGGGCAATGGCAATAAAAAATATGTTCCCAGAGCTATGGAATAAGGCAGAAAAGGAAGATTCCCAGCAGAAGCTGTAGTCTCATAGGGACATGACCATGCCAGAAATGTGGCACTCATGAATGGAGAAATCAGGGGAAGAAATACCCCAACCTCTCTTTCCTGGCACTTTTCAATCCCCCATGAATGCTTCCATAGAAATAGCCTAAGCAGGGATCCCTGGGTGGCGCAGCGGTTTGGCACCTGCCTTTGGCCCAGGGCGCGATCCTGGAGACCTGGGATCGAATCCCACGTCGGGCTCCCGGTGCATGGAGCCTGCTTCTCCCTCTGCCTGTGTCTCTGCCTCTCTCTCTCTCTGTGTGACTATCATAAATTTAAAAAACAATTAAAAAAAAAAGAAATAGCCTAAGCAGAAATCAGCTGGCAAGGAGGCTTGGGTAATACAGTCCACATGACCCCCTGGGACACAGAGCAGGGCAGAAAGGGGCATAGAATATATATGATGGGGGTGTAGATAAGGAAAAATCCTTTGCCCCTTTCTGGATCCTCACTTCTATGTTAGGTAATTATTTAACTATTGCAGGTTACAACTGTAGTAAGACTAATAATTGAGCTAAGCTGCCATTTTTCTGTTTTTCTTTATTACCCACAGCAATTTTATAAAACCTTAAACACAAACTAAAATATTTGGAATGATGTTTCTAAAATTATGTTGGATTTTTGAAAGTTTTAATGGCTTCTAGCATAAAACATTTTTCTAATGCAGTCTGTGAGATGCATATCTCTGTTTTAAAAGGGCCAATGTACTGGTATGGTATGAGCCTACACTCACTGACCACTCCAGTTTTAACTACTTTTAATGTTCAGAAACAAACAAGAGCCCTGAGTGCTCTTGTTGGCAGGCTGTGTTTTTTAAAACACTTCCTCAGAATACCACAGTTATTTGAAGGATGTGTCATATGTCTGCTCCTGGCTTAAGAAAACATGAGATGGAGGACATTCAGTTGCCTTTTTGAACTTACTTATTCAATTTTAGAAATAAGTGCTTGACAAAGGGTGCTTTGATTTCATAAGCTGAAAGCCTGTGCGCAAGTCCCAAACTTTTGAGCTGTAAGTCTCCTCTATGACTCTGGCGTGAGTAGTTGTTTGGGTTGACATGGATTTCTCCACCAGGGCTGGCAGACTCAGCCTTATGTATACTTCAATCCACTTGGTTCTTAGCCCCACTTGCGAGGACGTCTGAGCAAGTTAGTTGAACTACTGCAGTTCAAATGCACTCAATATGGATGAGAATCAAAGATAAACAAGATGTGGAAGCAACATGGGAAAAAATGGGTGCATAAGCAGACTCTTCCAATATCAGGTAGTGTGTGTGGTTATAGAAGTAGGTGTGGGGTATTCAGTTCACCTGAGTCATAGAAAAGCTTTCTGGTGACTAATAGATTTTTTAATGTTTCTGGATTTCACATCCAGTGGGGAGATGAAAATAGGAAGAGTGGTCCAGGCAAGGAGAACATCATGACTAAAGGTACAGAGGCATGAATCAGCATGGTGAGTACTGGGAACTGTACCAAGCATAAATAGCAAAAAAGGGAGTAGTAAGGAATTGGGCTGAGGGAAGCCAGCAGGAAAGCTGATGTCAGGTGGGGTAAACTTGCTCAAAAGTTTGGACAGTATCTGAAGTTGTCCAATATAGCTTTAAGCAAATATAGGAAAAGGAATTAGTCTGACGGGGGACAACACTGTATGGCAGTAGTGTAGGGGGAGTGAGTAGAAGGTCAATTATGTGATGGTCCTCCAGCCTCCCAAGAGGAACAGGGATAAGACATCAGGAACAATTGACCCATGTGATTCATGTAATTTTCAGATCATATATTAAGGAACCCCTGGCCAAAACTCTGATTGTCAGTGCAGAAATTCAAAGCCATAGGTAAAACAAAAGTTAATTCTATTTGGCTTTGCAATCTTGAAATGAGAAAAAATATTCCAGTTGACATATATCCCTATAACTCAAGGAAACTACACCACTTTCTCCCCAAATGTTTACCAGTACCCTTCTCCTCAGAGGGTCATCTACACAGAAAATACTCAGTTGTCTAAGAGTAAATATAATTTTCTTCAACTCGGGGAGATTTGGGCATGTAATCATCACCAGTACTTTATTCATAACTATTCAAGTCGTTTATAGGATTCAGCTTGGTAATGGTTACCTTTTTACAGTTGCTTCTCCATTCTTCCTCCAGATGAGAGGGTTCATTACCAGTCTTAGGTAACAAGGGCTTTCTTGCTGGACTTAAGCAATAACCCCTCAGTTTCAAGGTAAAATCTTCCCATCAGAAATAATTTTAAATCCCACACCAAGATTTTATCCTCCTCTCCATTCCAGCAACATTCAATTTTCATTTTGATTTTTAAAAAGGGATATTCAATATACCATGGGGGGGTCAATTGGAAAAACCTATGGAAAAAAGCCACATCTTAACCCCTACTTAATGCAACGACCAAAAATTAATTTCAGGTAAGTTGTAGACCACAGTGTGAAAGATAGAACAATAAATCTTCTAGAAGATAGCATAGAAGAGCTTCATTACCTTGGAAAATATTTTGAATTCAGACACAAAAAGCACCAACCATAAAAAAGAAAACAGATAAATTAGACCACATTGATAAATAAAGTAGACTATTTAAATACTTTATTTTCATCAAAAGACACCAATAAGAGAGAATGGGCAAGCCACAGAAACATAGATACAGAATATTATAAGGAAAGGACAGATACACCAATGGAAAAATGAGCAAACTTGAATTCTGAATTCACCCCTTAGAGTATGCAATTCAGTTATATATAGTATATTTATAGACATGCTCAACCATTGCCACTATCTAAATTTGAGAATCTTTTCACCATCTGAAAAAGAGACTCTGTATCACTCACCATTGTGCCATCTCCCAGTCCCAGCATCTACTAATCTACTTTCCATCTCTATGAATTTGCCTATTCTGGACACATCATATAAATGGAATCATACAATATGTGATCTTTCGTGACTGGCTTTCTTCACTTAGCCTAACATTTTCGATGTTCATCCATGTTATACCATGTTATCAATATCCCATTCCTTTCTGTGGTTGAGTAACATTTCATGAACTGGATATAGTCTATTTTATTTACCCATCAGTTGATGGACATTTGAGTTATTTTCACCTTTTGGTTACAATGGATAATGCTGCTATAAATGTTAGTATACAAAGTTTTGTGTGGAAATATATTTTCATTTCCTTAGGGTATAAACCTGGGAGTGGAATTGCTGAGTTGTACGGTAATTCTATGTTTAATCTTTTGAAGAACTGTACAACTGTTTCCAAAGCTCCTGCACCATTTTACAGTTCCACAATGACTGAGGGTTCTAGTTTCTCCACATCCTTGTCAATACTTGTATGGCCTGTCTAAAAAAAATTAGAAATTGTAATCATCATACTGGGTATGAAGTGCTATCTCATTGTAGTTTTGATTTTCATTTTCCTAGTGACTAAAAATATCACGGATCTTTTCGTGTGTTTATTGGCCATTTGTATGTCTTCTTTGGAGAAATGTCTGTTTAATTCCTTTGCTTATTATTTGAAATTGGGCTGTCTTTATATTGCTAAGTTGTGAGAGTTCTTTATTTATCCCGAATATAATTCCCTTCTCAGACTTGTGTATCTTTTTTACTTTGTTGATGGTGTCCTTTGAAGCACAAAAGTTTTTCATTTTGATGAAGTTCAATTTACCTATTTTTCATTTGGCTGCTTGTGCTTTTGCTGTCATATTTAAGAAGGCTCCTATATTTTTAGCTAAGCATTTTATAGCAATAGTTTTTCTATTTAGGTCTATGATTCATTTGATGTTAATTTTTGTTTATAGTATGAGGAAGAGGTCCACCTTTATTCTTTTGCATGTGGACATTCAATTGTCCCAGAACCAATTGCATTGTTATGATAAATCACACTGGGCCATGGTGTGTAAAAGTTTTTAATGTATTGTTGGTTTCAATTTGCCAATATTTTGTTGAAAATGTTTCCACTCATGATCATAAGAGATATTGGTCTGTAGTTTTCTTTTATTGTAATGTCTTTGTTTCATTTTGTTTTCAGAGTAATACTAACCTCATAGAATGAATTGGAAAGCATTCCCTCCTCTTCTACGTTTTGGTAGACTTTGTGTATGGTTTGTATTCTTTAAATGTTTGGTAGAATTCAGCAGTGAAGCCATCTGGGCTTGGGATTTTCTTGGTGGGAAGTTTTAAAGTTACTAATTTAATATTTTCCTTATTATAGGTCTATTCAGATTTTATATTTCTTCTTGCATCAGTATCAGTAGTTGGTATCTTTCTAGGAGTTTGTTCATTTCACCTTCACCTTTACTATTTAATTTGTTGGCACACAGTTGCTCATAGTATTCACTTTTGAGCCTTTTTTAAAAAATATTTATTTATTTATTTATTTATTTATTTATTTATTTAAGAGAGAAAGTGAGAGGGTGCTTGTGAGAGTCCAAGCAGAGAGGGAGGAGCAGAAGGGGAGGTAGAAGGAGAAAGAACCTCAAGCAGATGTCTCTCACAACTGCAGAGCTGGAAGTAGAGCTGAAACCAAGAGTCTGTCACTCAACTGACTGAGCCACCTAGGTGCCCCCACATTTGATTTTTTTTTCTTATGTAAAGTTGGTAATAGTGTTCCTTCTTTCTTGATTTTAGTAATTTGAGTCTTCTTTCCTTCTTGATTATTCTAGGTAGAGATTCTTTTTGTTGATATTTTAAGGAACCAACTTTTGATTTTAATTTTTTTCTGCTGTTGTTGTTGCAAGAACTGCCAGAGTTTTAGTGTTTAATAAACATGTGATGTGGAGTATCTTTTCATATGCTTATTTGCCATAGGTGAATCTTCTTTGGTGAAGTGTCTGTTCAGATATCTTGTCCATTTTTAAATCAGGTTTTTTTGTTTCATTGTTGAATTTTAAGTGTTCTTTGTGTACTTTAGGTAATAGTACTTTATCAGATGTATCTTTTGCAAATATCTCCTCCCAGTCTTTGGCTTGTCTTCTCATTCTCTTTATGGTATCTTTCACAGAGCAGAAGTTTTTAATTATAATGAAGTCCAGTTTATCAATTATTTCTTTCATTAATAGTGCCCTTTGTGTTATATCTAAAAAGTCATCACCAAACCCAAGGTCATCTAGAGTTTCTTTTATGCTATTCTCTAGAAGTTTTATACTTTTGTGTTTTACATTTAGGCCTGTGATCCATTTTGAGTTAATTTTGTGAAGAGTATAAGCTCTATGTCTAGGTACTTTTTTTTCTTTTTTTTGCATGTGGATGTCCAGTTCCCTATTTGTGGAAAAGACTATCTTTGCTCCTTTGTCAAAGATAAATTGACTATATTTATGTGAGTCTATTTCTGGGCTCTCTATCTTTTCAACTGATTTATTTGAATATTCTTTCACCATACTATACTGATTTGATTACTATGCCTTTATGTAAATCTTGAAGTTAGGTAGTATCAGTCCTTCAATTTTGTTCTTTAATATTGTGTTGGCTATTTTGGGTCTTTTTCCTTTCCACATAAACTTTAGAATCAGTTTCTATATATCCACAAAATAACTTGTTAGGATTTTGAGGTTTCATTAAAGCTACATATTAAATTGGAAAGAACTGATATCTTGACAATATTGAGTCTTCCTACCCATGAATATGGAATACTTCTGCATTTATATAGTACTTCTTTGATTTTGTTTGTCACGGTTTTTTAGTCTTTCCCATATAGATCTTGCACATATTTTGTTAGATTTATACCTAATTATTTCTTTCTCTTTTTTTGGTGCTAATGTAAATCGTGTTTTTTTAATTTCAAATTCTAATTGCTCATTGCTGGCATATAGAAAAGTCAGTTGACTTCTATATATTACATTTGTATCCTGCTACCTTCTATAATCTCTTATTAGTTCCAGGAATTTTTTTTTGTGCATGTGATTCTTTGGGATTTTCTACATAAGCAAATCATGTCATCGGTAAACAAAGACAGTATTAATTCTTCCTTCCCACTCTGTATACCTTTAATTTCCTTTTCTTGTCTTATTGCATTAGCTAGAACTTCCAGTATGATGTTGAAAAGGAGTGCTTAGAGGAGACATCTTTGCCTTGTTTTTATTTGTTTTTTAATATGTCATGTGCATTTTATGTTCCTGTATTCCTCTATTACTGCTTTCTAATGTTAAATCAATATTTTCTTGTGTATCATTTCAATTACCTTGTTTTATTTACTTATATATTTTTGAGTTATTTCCTTAGTGCTTGCCCTGGAGATTATAATTAACGCTTTAAAAATCTTGTTTGGAATAATGCTAACTTAATTTCAATAATATACAAAAAAAATTGTTCCAATATACCTCCATTTCTTCCCCCTTCTTTGTACTATTATTGTCATACAAATTATATCTTTATATATTA
The DNA here is from genome assembly GCF_018345385.1 of Vulpes lagopus. NCBI lineage: Eukaryota > Metazoa > Chordata > Mammalia > Carnivora > Canidae > Vulpes > Vulpes lagopus. The sequence continues at coordinate 39,430,941 of NC_054848.1, forward strand.
TGATCCCATCAACACATTTCCATAATTATTGCTTTACACAATTGTCTTTTAAGTCCCATATAAGAAAAAAAAATAGTTGCAAGTGTATTATTAATCTTTTATATTTATCTGTGCAGTTACCCTTTCCAGTTCTCTTTATTTCATCTTGTCAACTTAAACTGCTGTCTAATGTCCTTTTATTTCAGCCTGAAGAACTCTTTGTATTATATCTAGTAAGGCAAGTCTGGTGGCAACATTTTCTTAATTGCAAATGCCTTCATTTCTCCTTCATTGTTAAATAAATTTTTGCTGGAATTAGAATTCTTAGTTGACAGTCTTTTTCTTTGAGTACTTTGAATATGTTATCCTACTGCCTTCTGGCTTCTAGGGTATCTGATGAGAAAATTGCTATTAATCTCATGGAGGCTCCCTCCTATAATACAAATTACATCTTTTGTATCTTTTTTTGCTGCTTTCAAGATATTATTTTTCCTTTGTCCTTTAACTGTCTGATTACAATGTATCTAGGTATGGATCCCTTTGAGTTTATCTTACTTGAAGTTGGTTGAGCTTTATAGATGTGTAGATTAATGTGGGGTTTTTTTTTCATCAAATTAGAAAGTTTTTGACCATTGTTTCTTCAAATATTCTTTATGCTTTTCTCTCTCTTTTTCTGGGACTCCCATTATGTGTACTTTGGTGTATTTGATGATGTTTCACAGGTCCCTGAGATGCTGTTCATTTTTCTTCAGACTGGATAATCTCAAAGACCTATCTTCAAGTTCTGAAGACTGGATTTTTTTTCTGTTCTTCAGACTGGATAATCTCAAAGACCTATCTTCAAGTTCACTCTTTTTTTTTTTTTTTCTGCTGCTTACACAAATCTGCTGTTGAGACACTCTAGTAAATAATTCATTTTCAGTAATAGTTTTGAACTCCGAAATTTCTGTTTGGTTCTTTTGTTGTAATCTCTGCCCCTTTTATTCATATTCTCTATTTAGCAAGACATTATTCTCTCTTTTTCTTTCACCTCCACTTTTGGCTGGGAGCCTCAGCATTCAAGCTTCTTTCTTTTTTATTTTATTTATTTTATTTTTTTATTGGAGTTCAATTTGCCAACATATAGCATAACACCCAGTGCTCATCCCATCAAGTGCCCCCCTCAGTGCCCATCACCCAGTCACCCCAGCCCCCACCCACCTCCCTTTCCACTACCCCTTGTTTGTTTCCCGGTTAGGTGTCTCTCATGTTTTGTCACCCTCACTGATATTTTCACTCATTTTCTCTCCTTTCCCTTCATTCCCTTTCACTATTATTTATATTCCCCAAATGAATGAGAACATACACTGTTTGTCCTTCTCTGATTGACTTACTTCACTCAGCATAATACCCTCCAATTCCATCCACGTTGAAGTAAATGGTGGGTATTTGTTGTTTCTAATGGCTGAGTAATATTCCATTGTATACATACACCACATCTTCTTTATCCATTCATCTTTCGATGGACGCCGAGGCTCCTTCCACAGTTTGGCTATTGTGGACATTGCTGCTATAAACATCAGGGTGCAAGTGTCTCGGCATTTCATTGCATCTGAATCTTTGGGGTAAATCCCCAGCAGTGCAATTGCTGGGTCGTAGGGTAGCTCTATTTTTAACTCTTTGAGGAACCTCCACACAGTTTTCCAGAGTGGCTGTACCAGTTCACATTCCCACCAACAGTGCAAGAAGGTTCCCCTTTCTCCACATCCTCTCCAACATTTGTTATTTTCTGCCTTGTTAATTTTCCCCATTCTCACTGGTGTGAGGTGGTATCTCATTGTGGTTTTGATTTGTATTTCCCTGATGGCCAGTGATGCGGAGCATTTTCTCATGTGCTTGTTGGCCATGTCTATGGCAAGACATTATTCTCATACTTACCTTTTGCTCTTTAGGTATGGCTTCCTTTAGCCTCGAATGTATATATATAATAGCTGATTTAAAGTCTTTGTGTAGTCAAAGTCTTTGTGTAGTCTTTGTGTAGGTCAATATATGAATTCCCTCAATGACAGTTGACTGACTGCTTTTTTCCTCTGTGCATGAGCTATGATTTCCTGTTTCTTTATGTGTCATGTTTTTTTTCCCTAAAATTGGATATTTTAAATAAATATAATGTGGAAACTCTGGAAATCAAATCCTTCCTTCCCCAGAGTGTATTGTTTTTGTTGTTTGTTTGTTTAATGACTCTCCTAAACCAATTATATAAAGTCTGTATTCTTTGTTGTGTACTATGACTGAAATCTTTGCTCAGTTAGCTTAGTAGTCAGCTAATGTTTGGACAGAGATTTCCTTAAATATCTGAACCCGTAAGTCTTCCACCCTTGGCCAAAGTGCTATGTGTGGGTGTTGAGGCACAACTTCAATGTTCTAGCAATTTAAAACTCTGTCTGAGCCTTTACTTCCTGCTTTTATAGAGCTTCAAGGTCAGAAAGAGGTAAGACATTAGGGTCTTCTCAAGTCTTTCCTGAACATGTATGCAACCATGTGTATGCATGGGCTTTCTAGATTCCTGGAAATATGTCAGAGATTTTCAAGGCCCCCTGTAGACATCTAATTTCCTAGATTTTCCTTATAAGTTATTGGCTATACCCTTGATGATAGCCCCAATTGGTATCAGGCAACTGTGCTATTAAATAATTGCCCCTTGATTGTTTTTGACAAACTTTTTGGAAATATGGTGTTCCTTGCTGAGTGGAGTCAGGTCAAATAAAAACAAACCCAATGGATGGAAGTATTTTAGGGAGCTTCCAGCCAGGTCAAATAGTGATAACTCCCCGGGGATGGATCTTTTAGGGTAGCTCCACATCTGTGTTGCCCCTTCCAGTTGCTGCTAGGCTGATGGTTTTCACAGCTACTATGATTTTGAGGCTACTAGTTTTCAAAGACTACTGAAAAGCTGGGGAAATGATGTGCATAAGTCAAATTAAAATGCCATGAAGCTCACTGTTCTTTCTGAGATTCAGCCATTTATCTGAAGTAAATTGTCTTTGAATTGTTACAAGCTTTGGATTAATTTTCAGAGTTCTGAAGTAATTGATTTTGACATTTTTTCCAATACTGTCATTGCTTTTATGGAGGACTAGATTTCTGAAGGTCTTTACTCCATCATTTCAGAAGTGCTTCCTGAGGTGCAGATTTGAGGGGAAAGGCAATGAGGTCAATTTTGGGTTAATTGAATCAAATTTGCCTTGAGGAAATATTCAGCAAACAGTTAAATATACACACTATTTAATAAATACAATTGTTAGCATTTATTTTTGGACTTCTGTTGAGGAGGATTGATTTATCATATTTCTTAGTCCATTGCATGTTAACATCATTGGTTCATGCAGAGTCCATCTTTAGTATGTGTGTATGCATGAATGTACATATGTATATGTATGTGTGTATATGTATATGTATATATATATAATATTCATTCTTCCTCTCCCTCCATAAGAAATTATTCTGATGTGTTTAATATATGTCTTTTAGTTCATTAGGTGTTCTCCCAAAATGTATATTTGTTTTGTGTTCATGTTTTGTGTATAATCAAAAAATATTGTGTCACACACACACACACACACACCCCTGAGGGGCTCTTGAACTTGGCTGTACTTTGCAATAACCAGTGTTATTTTAATCTGACACCTAATTTGTAGCGCATATAGAAAAATCAGATTCTGCTGAGGTTAAGATCCAGGCATCACAAATTTTAAATTATCCCAGAGGGGTGCCTGGGGGACTCAGTCAATTAAGTGTTTGACTCTTGATATTAGGTTCATGAGTTCAAGCCCTGTATTGGGCTCCACACTGGGTATGGAGCCTACTTTTAAAAAATTACCCCAGATGATCCCAATATGCAACCAAGTGTGAAAACAAGTGATATATAGCATCCCTTTTTTCAGTTTATAAACCCAGCAATATATATATATATATATATATATATATATATATATATATTATGATAGGAACACAGTGAGAGAGAGAGAGGCAGAGACACAGGCAGAGGGAGAAGCAGGCTCCATGCACCGGGAGCCTGATATGGGATTCGATCCCGGATCTCCAGGATTGCGCCCTGGGCCAAAGGCAGGCGCCAAACCGCTGCGCCACCCAGGGATCCCCCAGCAATATATTTTTAAGATCTGTTCATATCTCTGCATGTGTATCCAGTCCAGAGATCAGCAAACTTTTTTTGTAAAGGGTTAGATATTAAATATTTTCAACTTTGCAGGCCATTTATTCTCTGTTGTAGCCCAACTCTGCTGCTGTAGTATGAAAATAGCCATAGACGAGGCATAAACAAAATGGACATGGTCATGTTCCAATAAAATTTTATTTACAAAAAAATCCCAAATAAACAGGAGGTGGGCTATGTTTGGTACATGAGCCATATAACTTGTTGACCCCTGATCTAGTTCTTTGTTTTCAACTATTGGGCATCTCCATGGAATATATCTATTACACTTTTCCTATTCTTCCTTCTACTTAGAGACTAGTTTGCATCTAACTCTTCACTACCACAAGGAATATTGAAATAAATATGTATCTGTCTGTGTATCCATATCCTTTGGCCCCATATCAACAATTTATTTGGGAATTGCTGGACCACATGGCATAGGGACAGTTACTTTGATCATATACTTCTATGTCTCTTCAGAATGTACCAGGCTGCAGTTTCACCATTAGAGCATAAGGATTCCTAGATCTTTACATCCACATACCACTCGGAATTATTTCACTGTCTAAATTTTGCCAGTTTAATAGTTTATTTCACATATCTGATTTTTTATTTGTTTGATTATCTTGTTAATATCTGTCTCATAAAACTCTATGCATGCTCCATGAGGGCAGTGATCTTGTCTAGTTTTGCTTACTATTCTATTCTAGCACCTAGCACAAATCTGGCCCATAGTAGGTGTTCCATAAATAGTCGTGAAACAAATAGATGGATATGTGAGCACCTCTCTGTTATCTGTACAAAAATACCTGGTTCTTCATTAACAGGTTTGAGCTAGTGACCTGAGATGAATAAAGGAAACTTGGTTAGAGTGGCTGGATTCTTGACCTCAAGAGACTTAAGCCCTAGGAGAGAAGGCAAAAAATTCATTTATTCCATTTATTTTGAGCACTTATCATGTTATGTGCTAGACATTATGCACAATGGTGAGCAAGACAGACATAGCCCTGCCCTGTGATGGAGATGTCAGTGGGTTGAGCAAAAGATCATCATACAGTGAAAGGAATGTTACTGGGAAAGTATTGGATACTCTGGAGGCTCTTAGCAAGTGTCTCCTAATGTAATATAGCAGGAGTGAAGGAGGATGAGTATGGCAATTATACAAGATGACTCCTTATAAATGCCCAGAGTTCCCCTGGCAATGGGATGTTGAAGGAATTCAGGGATTCATAGGAGAGAACAGTAATATTCTAGCAGCATCATATGAACGAGCTTAGATATGTCTTCAAGCTGTTCTGCAAATAGTGAAGTGATTTAAAGGAACTTAAGATAATTATGCTTAAATATCCCCCTTCCCCAATTATTCTATATTTGACCATTAGAGAGGAATTGCTGGACTGGCTCCCTTTCACTTTATTGCTTGTGAAATAAATAGATATCCATGTTCTCAGAAACATAAAGTCTGCCTTACTTCTTTGGCCAATGGCTGATATGATCAGTAAAGAATACAAAATCTTCACTAAACCATAACTGATCTCATGCAATTTTGAAGGTTTAACTGCTTTAAAAGAAATTCTGGATTGCTTGGAAAAATAGAGTTGAAATGTAATGGCTTCAATTTGCTTAATGAGTATTCCCTCCCCCTCCCCACTCCCACATACACACCCTGAAGAGTTTCACTGACTGTTATCAGAGATATAAAAGCTCCATAAAAATACACAATTTCCAAACAATTACTTCAGCTGTCCCTGTTTATTCTTCCTTCCCTTTCAACATCATTTATTTTCATCTCTCCTTCCCTATTTTCCCCTTCTCCTTTCTCTAACAACCTTAGCAAGCAGGGACTGATAGATCTTTATTTTTTGCTTTATTTTATAGCTGGAAAAAAACCCAGGGGCATCTGGTCCATGCTTCACATTGTTAGAGACAAAGGTGAAGTCCAGAAGTTTGACCAATCTGTCCACAGTCTGGGCCCATTCTCAGTGGGGCAGGGGTGCAGGGTGGTGGTGCAAGGATTGGGACAAATATCAAAAAACAGTTCTGGTCAAGGAAGGAAGAGTTAGAAAAACAAAGACTGGCACAGAAGATTAAAAACAATAAAGAGCTACCCAGACACCAGTATTCTGTGGACTCTTTTTCTTGCTTATCGTTGATGGCTGCCCTAAAATAGGTTTTGAGCCCTACTATACTCAGAACACTGTGGTGAGTGTGGCTGAGCAGAGGAAGCACTGAAGTCTCCATTACCACCCCTCCCTTCCAGCACCCATTCCATTTTTTACCCTTTTCTACCATGCTCTTTGATCTGGGAGGTGGCTCCCCCATGGACTACATCCCTACATGCTCTTACCTCAAGCTCTGGTTGGGTTTGGTCGATGGAAGGCACAGGTTGAGATAGGAGGACAGAATGAGAACACATGGAGGTATGACTCATGCTCTCTCCCTTCTCTGACAGGAGCTGAGATCTTCCATGACCACAGCTCCCACTGGATGGCCCCTCCCTTCTCCATGTGCCAGCCCCACAGGGTTCTATTTCTTTCCCATATTCTCTTCAGGCCTACAGATGGTAAAGGCTTCCTGCTGTGTTAATCTCTGGGTGCCTCAATATCCTTATTTGTTCTCATAGGGCAGTAGGTGGTCCCTTCATTAAAGTCTCTTCATTTGAATCTTATGAGTTGGATTTTGTTTCCTGTTGGGATCCTGACTGAGATGATAGTTCCCCTAGGTCATTCTTACAGTACTTTTGTGAACAGTACTAGGTGTGGGAGAGTACTGTGGAAATTTAAAGGAAGAAGAACAAAACATTTGATCTTACAGTCTCATTACAGAAATGAGACAAACAACACATAAGTCCCCAAACCCAATAAACAAGAGTAATATCAACCCCATATGTTCAGAGACAGGTGTAAGATGCACATAAGTAGGAAAGTGGGGGAGATAAACATGCTTCTCTGAATCTCTGTTCCTACCAGAGTGTGCCTTGCAAATGTCTGCTTGGGCTGTGAGCTCCCTCATCTGCAAGATGATTATAACATGATGTCACCCCAGAGGGACCTACATTTTTGCTTGCCAGTCTCTGGGGAAAGGTCTTGCTGCTTTGTGTTTCGCTTGGAGAAGGTAATGCTTCTTTATGGGAAAATCATCCCATTCTAAGGTATTTTATGTTTTCCTGTTTCTCTAAAGTCTGTCATTTCCTAAACAGCATGTATCTGTTTCCCTTTATAATGGCCCAGAGGAAATAGAAGCACATTCCATTTAAGAGAAGAAAAAATAGCAGTTTTAACCCTATAAATATTTTGGTGTTGTTGTTTTCTTAAGCAAATAGTGAATCGCATGCATGATGAGCAAATGTCCCTCTCTCTATAGCTTGCCTGGGCATGTGCCCATGAGCTAAGAGCAATGGGCATCTTTGTAGGCTGAGACTACTATTCATCTAGTCTATATACTGTGGGATGAATATCTTAAGCCACTTGAAGCCAGATGCATTTTCAGTCTTGTTTTAGCCACTATGCTAAACGGAAGCACAAAGGGCCTTTCATAATCTCTTCCCATTGGGGGTTTTTGGGGCTAAGGAAAACTCTTTTCTCTGACTTTGTTCTGGCCAGGGCCAGAAAAGCCCGTCTTAATGGTGCCCAGGGATATGCTATTAGCAATAACTCAAGAGAGCTGACAGGGCAAAGGCTCTCTTAAAGGCATCAGAGTTTTACCTCTTTTAAATTCTCTAAATAATATAAAAGAGAAAGAAACTTTGGGAGGCTTGAAAGGTAGGGCCTCTCTTGTTACTGTATTGAAAACAAATTTAATCTAACTGTACTTCAGAATGCATTCCTTAATTGAACAAAAATATATTAAGTACTTACTATGTACCAGACACTAAGCAAGGTATGAGCTACATTTAAAATAATAAAAAAAAAAGGTCTTGGTCCTCAAGAAGTTTACAGCCTGGGAGCTTAGCTGTTCACTACCATTTAAAGGCAACCGCAGATAGGGTGCCTCGGTGGCTCATCAGTTAAGTGACCAAGTCTTGATTTCAGCTCAGATCTCACTGTTATGAGATTGAGCCCTGCATCGGGCTGTGTGCTGGGTATGGAGCCTGCATAAGATTCTCGATCTCCCTCTGCTCCTCCCTCCACCCACTCATGCAAGCTGTCTCTCCCCAAAATATAAATAAATAAATAAATAATAAAGGCAACCCTAGATAATAAATAAACTAATTAAAATAAAGGCAATCCCAGATAATGAATAACCTTTATTGGATTTCTTTCTTTCTTTTTAGTGTGGAGGCGGATGGGCAGAGGAGAGAGAATTCCAAGCAGAGTCCATGCCCAGCATGGAGCTATCACAGGGCTCTATCTCACGACCCTGAGATCATGACCTGAGCTCTAATCAAGAGTCTTATGCTTAACTGACTGAGCCACCCAGGCGCCCCTGGACTTATTTCTTAAGTTGTTTCAACTTGTTTTATCATAGACCATAATAGGTGACATTATACATTACAGTTTTATCTTCTTTATCTTAGCTAATCATGACAACCACTGTGAGGTTTAGTGTACCCTCCATTGTACAGGCATGGAAACCAAAATATTCCATCAATCAAAGATTTATTCTGCAATCACACAAGTGGGGCAAGTCAGGCCCCAGACTCCACTTGGAGAAAGGCTTCCTCCACATTACCAGTACCTTGCACCTGGCCTTTGTTACTCTTTTTTTTTTGCATGTTAATCTTAGTGATCATCCACAAGACTTTAAGCTCCTGAAGGCTTGGTGTCATATACTTCTTTGAAGTACTCAGAATATTTAACATAATGCCAAACATATTGTTAATCCATATGCATTGGGTATATTGACTTAGCAAGATTTAAGTTAAAATTTGAAAAAACTGACAAAGTAGTTCAAACTCACCTCTCTAGGACCTACATATGCCACGGGGTGTTGGCCTTGACTTCTTCTTTCCAAATGGCATTCTTCTGGATGGGTTTAATTTACTGTGGATTAGGATAATTGGGAGGGAATGAGACTATTACCTGGGAGACTTAATGGCTGAAGATCTTACTCAGACACTTCATTGGAAGTAAATGCATGAGTAAGTCTCGCGTGGCTTAACCAGGCCCTGGATTGCACTTGGGAGATTATGATTTTAATTTAACATATCCTGCCATACAGTGTGTGAAATATGCAGCCAGCAGTGATCACTGTGAGATGAAAGCCCAGTCATGTTTATTTTAAGAGACTTGCAGTCCTTTGCCAAAGCCAACATTCCAGGGCAATGAATAGCCTGAGTGAATCATTCAAAGTAGGTGAGAGGTCAGAAGCCTGAAGAAAAAAACTGAAAGCTGAAAGGTTTTCCTCAGTCAAATGGAAGTCATTTGAAAAGGCGTTTGTAAAGCAGAGGCTATTATGGAAACAGGTCTTTCTTTTTCAAGATGAATTTTCTGCAGGTGGATCCCAAATACTTCTTCCTGGGCTTCTGCTAATTACTCCTGATGTTGCTCACCTTTCCTGGAAATTAAAGCAGAGGAATACTCTAGTTCCTGTCTCTGGCTCTGGACAATGGCCTCATTGGGGAACAGAAAAGTAGCCACATCCTTGAGGGCAATGTAGACACATTCTCCATTAGAAACAGGTTGTCATACTGCCCATCTGGCATGACTCTGGTAAGGGTCCAACAAACCTTTATAGCCATCTCTAGGTTCCTTCTGTGTCAAGCACTATGGAATGCCAACAAGGGTCCAGGCATGACATTAAAGGTTGAGAATGTGACAATTATCTATTGAATACCTACTGCATAGCAAGTACTGATTAAATCTTCACTTATCCAATAATGTGGATATTTTAAATTCCCATTTTAATAGCTGAGGAAACTGAAGTTTATGGATGTGAAGTTTATGGATGTGAAGTTTATGGAGGTATTTAGTGTTCAAGACAAGATTCAAAGCTGAGAAGGATGGAAGAACTGCTGCTATTAGAATCAGTTCAATAGTTGGAATGAAAAGAATATGCAGTTCATTCTCTGGATCTATGAAATGCAGCTTCTATCCTTATATGAAAGACAAACACCAAACAATCCAATTTATGCTATTCACTAGGCCCTAGAAAGAAGATACCCTCTGGGATCCTAGCCTTAGGAGAAACCAAAAGAAAACAAATCACAAAAGATACCAAAGCTAGACCTACTCCCTGTCCTCAGAGAATGAACAGGGTCTGAAGCTTGGGCAGCAGCTACATGGTAGGGATTGCACAATCTGTCCCATTTATCCCTTGACATATCCCTTGAGATAAAGTTGATGGCATTTCCAGAGGTCTCAGCTTTCAAATCAGAGCCTCTAGAAGGCAAACCCAACAGGCCATGTTGGATTTTCCCTAAGTTGTTTCATTTAGTAATTAGCCTTCGTCTTTGGGCACAGGAAGGGCCTGGCTAAGAGAGAATGGGAGCTGTATGATACACCAGGGCACCTCAACAAGACTGGGTGTGATAGAAAATTCTGGAGCAGGAACAGTTCAGGGAAAGCAGTTCCAAGGTGGAGGGCAATCCCTGGGCAGCAAGTAGGCTCCCTCTGAGCACTCAAGTATAAAGCTCGATGAGGAGGCTCATCGTAAATTCACCAGAACTCCTCTTGAGGAGAGCAGCAGGGAGGCTGAGCAGTTGGAGAAGCATCTTTTTATAGGCTCCCATCTGGCTTTCAGTTGACTTTTGGTGGTGATAGTGTGTGTGTGTGTGTGTGTGTGTGTGTGTGTCTGTGTGTGTGTGTAGGTAGGTAGGTAAACTTTTAAATAATATTTTGTCAGAGTCTTTACTTTCCCTTCCATTACAGTGGGTATGTTGGGGAACCTTGTACTAGAAGAGGCTTTTGAGAGGGTGCATTTTGCAGCAATGGTCTTAGCAAGTCCTGAGTGTGGATGTGGTCTTCAGCTAGTGATTCTCCAGGGAATCTGGGTGTTCCTTCTATTTGGGGGATCTGGCAACTTAACAGGGACCTCTATATGAAAGACTGATACATATGTACATGCAGAAAGGGATTTGAGAAACATTTGGGAGTGGTTTTCCTCTGGTCCATTATCCCTTTGGTGGTACCTTCTGTCTCACTTGGTTTCTCGTTTCCCTGACCATCCCTCAGTTGTCTCTGTATGTGGTGGCAACCTTTGTGATTTATTTTCCTTTTCTCTTACCTGGACTCTGATTGAAGATGCTGCTTCGGTCATTTCCAACACACCCTCTCTACTGCCTCTTCAGCCTGCCATAGGCTCTTCTCTGATGGGACCTATATGTGGGATTTGTTCCAGCTCCCTATTCAGAACTGAGGTGGACATTGGCAGGAAATAGATAGCAACTGTGATGAAGACTGAGCCAACAGTGGCTGATTTTGTATAGTCTGGAGAACAGCCTTCTCTGGTACATGGCCCTGGAGGGGACCAATGAGCAGAGGCCATTGCTGGGTCCACAAGAAAGGAAGGTGAGGAGACAGTGAGGCTGAACTTCTAGCCAACACATGATATGCAGAGCTGTCTATAATCAGCTCTGCATGCACTCTTCCCTCTTAGAGAATTCTACATTCTTTCTATAAGCAACACATGTATGTAAGCTGACCAATTATGAATTGAGAATTATTTATTTATATATTAGTTTAGTTTAGTTACCCCACAAACACACATAACATTGACTACATTCCAGGCACTATCCTAAGGGCTTGGCAAATGCAAACTCATTTCATTCACTATAATCATAGGAAGTAGGTACCATTTTTATCTTCATTTTGCAGATGAGGAAACCAAGGCAGAGGTTAATTAAGTTGCCCAAGGCCACATTCTTAGTAAGTGGCAGAGCCAGATACAACCCTCCCCCAGAATTGTGTACCTTGCTATGCTTACATTTTTGTTAGCATATTAATGAGATAATGAATGAAGAACCTAGCACTATATAATATCATGTAAGAATAATAATTGTTTTTGTTGCTGTTATTAACTAGTGTTCTTACTCCTAGAGATACCTACAGATGGCTTAAGGAACTGCGAAGAAATAACTCCTGACTAGAAGCATCAGTTTAAACCCTGGTTCTATTACTCATTAGCTGTGGCAATAATTGGACATGTTACTTAATCTCTCTATGCCTCAGTTTCTGAATTTATAAACTGAAGACGGTAACAGTCTTTACCTCAATTGATTTGTGAATATTATTTTTTTTAATTTTTTTTAAATTTTTATTTATTTATGATAGTCACAGAGAGAGAGAGAGAGAGGCAGAGACATAGGCAGAGGGAGAAGCAGGCTCCATGCACCGGGAGCCTGATGTGGGATTCGATCCCGGGTCTCCAGGATCGCGCCCTGGGCCAAAGGCAAGCGCCAAACCACTGCGCCACCCAGGGATCCCGATTTGTGAATATTAAATAAGGTAATGTTTATATAGCTCTCAATGAAATGCCCAGTACAAAGTAAGTACCCAGTAAATATTTGTTGTTCACATTAGTACCTGTTGCAATTGAATTAAATTGCTTTCAATTCTTTGGAGTTTCTTTTCCTTTAGCCAATTAGACTCTTATTCCCAGAGACTTCCTGGTAATGTTGCCTCATATTTATTTACCAGTATGTTTCAAGCCTTGAGGGGAATTATGCCATTTAACTTTGAAGTTGATAGGACAGGTATTATCTCCCTGTTAAGAATATGGAAACTTAGCCCAGAGAGAAGAAATGAGTAGATCAAGTCTACACAGTCATGGTAGATTTCCTGACTAATATTGATTGCAGTTCTCTAATAGCATAGTGCACATGTGTGCACATGCTTTCTTTTGGGCTCCTTAATTCTGTATCATCTAACCCAAATTCTTCAGTCCCTTCAGTCATTTTCTGTACTTGCTTCTTAGGGTGATGCAGAAGTAGGCTTCTGTAGACTGCTCTTCCCTCTTCCCTCTCCCATGCAGATTTAATGGTTTAATGCTTTGGGGACTCACCAAGTCTTGCTTTCCAGGGATGAGAGCTGAATCATCTTCTATTTTATATTTTCAGAGAGTGATAAAGGTAATAAGTAGGACTAGAGACTGCTTTATCCATGAATCTTTGTCAAGGCTGAGCCTAAACCATAGACTCCACATCTAATTTTTTGTGCAGTAAATTTGGGCTAAAAATACTTTGGGTTGGTCTTTTACTTTTGGAGATAAACAGCAGAGGCATGAGGGCTAATGAATTTGGAGAAAGCTGGTTGAAGAGTGCTTTGATGGCCTTGGCCTTGTGCTGCACAGAAAGCTCCACCAGTGGTTTGGCTTTAAGATCCAACCAAGGACTCCTGGAGACTTGGGGGTCTGGGAGCGGAGGTGTTTCTGTTGCTTCTAGGAGGGCAGTTTGGTCTCCTTCACATATGATTCCAGGTCAGGTTACATAGTTTTAGCCACAGGACATTCTCTTAAATTTTTCATGGCTAGAGAGGTGCTGCCTAGAGAGGAGGTCCCATAAGGACCCTACCATGTAGCTAGTCTGATGGCGTTGCTCTTTGCCCTTCATCTAATCCTTGACTTCTCATGCTGCCCTCCCCCACTTTCTGACCAGGACCCTCCCCAAAATACAAACATTCTTCTAATCCCCAACCATAAATATTATTATTTCTCTGGATCTGGCTTTGTGTTTGTTAACCTGGTAAAGGAATTCTCATAAGGCTCTGAGGTGTCAATGACTATGGGTTTGTATGTTGCCCTCCTCATGTTAATCAGAGCTTTCTGGAAGTAGAACTTTAACCTGAAAGATTGAAGCTAAGGATGAAGTTTCTGGCACTGGTGCAGACGTTGGTGCCTCTCAAATTACACTATGCTTAGTCTTCTGCCCCCATAATAGGACCAACCCTGAATCTTTCTGTAAAGAGAGACACAAGCTCTTTTGATGAAAATCCTGGAGAGGTAGTAAAGTAGGTGGTGGTTAAGAGTAAGGCTCTGGGAAGTGGAAATGCATCATACTTTTATTTATGTTTTCCAACCTGTTCTATCCTGGTGTGTGTGAGCACACATGTGCGTGCACACACACATTCATTGTGTTCTGTGGTCTGTAACTTTCCTGTTTACTCAGACTTCACCCAGTGCTCAGCGAGGGGGACTTCTTGGCACAGGGAGAGGAAAATCTCCCTGTGAAGCCCACTGGCAAGCTTCTTTGCCAGTGAACGTATTTGGTCATAGCAACACAGCCACTTGGCTGGTCTACCATTGAGAGGATGCCTACTCCTGCATCAGTCCAAATTAAAACTCCCTCTAGCTCTGAGATTCTGTGAACTTTCCCACCTCCAACTTCTGCCAACAACTAACCCTCCTGGGTGATGCTGGCAATGGAATGTGGGAGGCACATGCTGCCATCCCTCCCCCCTTCCCTTCAGTAGTGTCTGTAAGAGGTGAGAGGAAGTCCAAGACCAAGAGCAACTTCAGCAGTAAGAGGTTTTGAAGTAGTAGTATTCCTTCCACAAGTAAACCCTGATTTGAAAAGGTAGCCTCACAATGAAAATCACTATGTCGAGCAGTGTTCTTTTTTTAAAAAATTTATTCATGAAAGACAGAGAGAGAGAGAGGCAGAGACAGAGGCAGAGGGAAAAGCAGGCTCCTTGCAGGGAGCCCAATGTGGGACTCGATCCTGGGACCGTGGGATCACACCCTGCTGAGCCAAAGGCAGATGCTCAACCACTGAGCCACCCAGGGGTCCCTGGGGGAGTGTTCTTAAGGGTGACTCCTGTTCTTTTGAGGTGACAGGTAGGAAAGGCCACCAAGGACTCAGTAGTGACCCTTCTCTATGACGAAGGGGACAGAAGTCATGCATTCTCCTAGGGCTGTGACTTTGATGTTTATTTCTTGAAGGCTAGAAGAGGTGGTAGTATGGGGGAGGGATGGTTATCTACCATAAGCACCATGTGGTGATCTGTCTAGAGGTCAAAGGAGGAATGTCCACATACTTTGGACCAAAAAACTATGCCCCAGATGGCAGCATTAACATTCTATTAAACATCAGATTCTTGACAGAGGACATTCGAGTCTTTGCTTTCTGCCCCATACATTAGAACCTTCCCTCTGTATGCCCAGAGATGGGAGGTAAGGCCCAATACAGGGCCTCAAAGAAGGTAAAAATGGGCACCTTAACCTTGTAGGTTACAAAGATGAAGAATTTAGGTCTAGCCCACTGCTAACCAGCTGTGTGACCTTGAGCTGGTCTTTTTTAAAAAAGATTTTATTTATTTATTCATGACAAATGAGAGAGATGCAGAGACACAGGCAGAGGGAGAAGCAGGCTCCCCTCAGGAGAACTCCAGAATCACGCCCTGATCATGAAAGCAGAGCTTAACCTCTGAGCCATCCAGGCATCCCCTTTGAACTGGTCTCATAACCTCTCTGAGCCTTTCTTTCTTCATCTGAAAAATTATAATATAATTTCTACTTTGCAGGGGTAGAGTGAGGGTTAGATGAATGTCTTGGGTTGGGTTCTGTAGAAGCAAAGCTTGAGATAAGGATTCTGTGCAAATGATTTATTAAGGAAGTGTCCCTACGGGAGACAGTGGGACACAACACAGAGATGGGAAAGAAGCTAAGCAAGCCAAAGTCCCAGCCTCAAGTTGATCCTTCAGGGAACTCTGGAGAGTAAATTATACCTGAGAATTGACATAACTTGAAGAAAGTTGAGCTTTCCTGTTCTAGCCATTGGCCAAGGGCCTCGGGGTAAAGGGTGGTGGCTAACATAAACTCCCAGGCATTTCTACTTCTCTGTGTCCAGGTTTGGTATGGGCTGTTAGAAGCCAAAGGACACTGTTTTACTATTTCTGTTGCTGTTGATATTGTCAGCTTCTTTCGATAAAGTTGGGGAAGAAATGAATAAATTCCACTTTGAGGTGTGCTGCACAGCTTGAAACTAACACAAAATTAGATCTTGCGTTAGTTCCCAGTTATTTTATAGATGTCAGCTGTCTCTCATAATTTAAGGGTAAAGCATCTATCTTTTCTTTCTTCAATTTCCTTCCGTCCCATAACATAGCATACAGAAATGTTAAATAGGTGCTGTTTGGAAACTCTTTGTCTTTCCTGGGAGAGGAATTCATAGAAAAACTTGAAAGAATAAGAGTGCCCTGAGCAGAAAAATGACAGTGTCTGCTACAGTGGGAAAATATTCATGTAGGCCAGAGATTCGTTAGGGATTACCCAAAGGGATTACACTGATTTGCTCTCAACCAGGAACAGAATACCAGCTCATTCTCCCAGACTTTCAGAAAGAGTATGATCTTCAACTGTCTGCAAGTGACCTCATACTGAAAGCCCAGACAAGCAAAGGAACATTTAGAGGAGGTTGTCTATGGGGAGGGCCATTCTTCTCCTCTGTTACATACTGTGTACTCTATCCTTGAACAGGAAAGAGAATGAAAATCCTAACAAAAATACTAAGCTCAGGCCTTCCTAGAATCACCTTCACTGTGTAGGGCCCAATGCTCTTAAGTCCCACCAACCAAAGACCTCCAGGAACACACTCCTCACTGGCGGGCTAATTGCAGCAAGAGATAGCATGTAAGATGAATCCCGGCACATCTTGGAAAGGGGGAGTGGGCTGAGGCCCCTTATTGGGAGTGAGTTTACTTTGAGTAATTCTCAGGAAGGATTAGGGCAGCAGGGTCCATTCTGGATTGGATGCTTTCAAGAAACAGAGGGGATTCAGTGTTTTGGTACCTTGATAGTTTTCATATAGAACAAACAAGGCAGCAGTTGTCATTGGTAAAGGAACAACAGTCACTCATGTTAGTCAGAGAAGGAGGATGTTTAGTCATTTTTGTGATTGCTGAGTGGCTTTATCTTAATCTTGTTCCAAAAATGATCATGGAGTAGCCTTGTCTCAGCATTGTTTATGTTAGTTGAGAACATCATGGTCTGGCTGCCAGCAGGTCCGTTTCTCACTTTCCCTGCTTGTCAGCAGGATGTCTTTCATCTTCTCAATGGCACACCCTATTTTTTTCTCATAAAAGTTGAAGCAGCCCTAATAAGTCTGTTCCTTCAGCAACAGCACAAATTCTAAGGAGCGTGTTAGCCCTTCTAGCGCCTGGGAAATGCCACAAAAGAACCATGGAAATTTCATTTAGAATTTAACCCCAAGAATAAGGATTCCCCTTGAGGAATGATAATCTCTCTTCTTCATAATAGCAAGGCCTACGCGATCTAGCCTACTTCTTTATTTCTTCTTTTGGCTTTTAGGATGCCCAGGGCCAAATTTGAAACACCTTCAAACACTGACTTTTACAGTTAGCACATTTGCATGCACTTTTCTCCCTAATCTCAATTTTCTATTTCTGTTTTACTATTTCTGTTTTACTATTTCTGTTGCTGTTGATATTGTCAGCTTCTTTAGATAAAGTTGGGGAAGAAATGAATAAATTCCACTTTGAGGTGTGCTGCACAGCTGGAAACTAACACAAAATTAGATCTTGCATTAGTTCCCAGTTATTTTATAGATGTCAGCTGTCTCTCATAATTTAAGGGTAAAGCATCTATCTTTTCTTTCTTCAATTTCCTTCCATCCCATAACAAAGCATAGAGAAATGGTAAATAGGTGCTGTTTGGAAACTCTTTGTCTTTCGTGGGAGATATTTTGAGGATTCTTGCAGGCAGACAGTAGAGGTCAGCGTGGAGCTGTGCATGATGAAATGGCTGCTCGTAGACCTGGAAACTTAGCCCAGTGGGCCTGAAATAGCATGGGGCTTAACCATTCAATTCACATGTGTATTCTTTTTGCTCTGGTCATTCAACAGACAGCACTTTGCTGTGGTTGCCTTCAGTGTCACTTTAGTAATATAACTGTTTAGAGGAGAGAAGGTGGCTTTTATATATTGTTTACCCAAAAAAAATTCCATTTTAAGCACTAAGGAACTCTGAAAAAAAATGGTTACAAAATGTGTTTACTTAAATATTGTGAAATGAGGATGGAAATTCGCAGTGCAGGGTATTTGTCATCTGCTCATGACTAGCAGATGGCCGCCTCCTCCTCCTCCTCCTTTGCGAGCTGAATGACTCACATCTCACAGGGTGTGCAAATTGAAATTTCGAAACTCTCCAGAGTAGAGGTGGCAGTGCCATGACTCGATGCAGGAGTGTGCCAGCCAGATGACTCTGCCAGCCAGCATGCTGGCATAGACTTCACAAAATGTCTCTCATTGGAAAGCAAAGCGTTTGGATGTCTCTTTGCACGTGTTCAATACACCATTTCTGAAAGGATACAGGGTATGCTTCAGGCTGTGGGTGAGCCTGTGTGTGTGAAAGGGAACAGGTAGCTTGCAAGCCCAGAGCTCAGCAGTAATCACTCCTACTAAAGTGAATCATGAAAGATGGGCTCACCTGTTTTGGCTTGTCAGCTCTAGAATGGTGGCAAGTCTGCCTCCAGCCACTGACAGAACAAAGTCTGAGTTATTATCACATGCTCCAATAAATGGAAGATTAAATAGAGTTTAAAGAGGTGCAAGTCATCTAAGTTCAAAGTTTTTCTTTTTTCTCTTTTGTTTAATTAAAAGGAACTCTGGATCTACTATGCTTAACCAAAAAATGAGGGCTGTATTTTAGGCAATTATATTTGTTTAAAAATATAGTCCTGCCAGCCAGGTGGACCGACCGCTAACTTGACTTTTAGCTCTAGATTCCACTTCCCCTTCTGTGGTGGCTAGTCACCAGAGATGCCCCCACTGCGATGAAATGCACCTCCTGGTATTCACAACTTTGTGTAGTCCCTTCCTTTTGAAGTCACAGGAAGTCTCACAGCTTCCCCTTGGGTCTCTTGGAGCACTCACTATGAAGGATGCCAGCCGCCATGTAAGAAGTCAGCCTACCTCAATGCCACAAAGCTTTGCAGTAGCTCAAATGTCCACATGAAAATGCTATCTGGAAAGAGAAATGCCTGGCAAGCCCCTAGCTGTTTCAGGCATCCCAGCTGATAAGCTAGACATGTGACTAAAGAAGCCATCTTGGACATCCAGCCCAGTTGGGCTTTCTGATGACTCCGGGCACCATCTGACTTCAATGGTCTGAGATAATTCAAAACCACCTAGCTGAGCTCAGTCAACCCACAGGGCCATGAGAGATAACAAGAAATTGTTTCAAGCTACTATGTTTTTGTGTGCTTTATGCACAGCAATAGATAACCTGAATACTTCCTATGGGGGGGGGGAGAGAAAGAGAGGAGGAGAGGGGGGAGGGAGAGAGATATCAGGTGGCTACAGTAACTGAATAGGTAGATTGTTAAAAATCAACAGTTGGAGGCACTTGTGATATAGCCTGAGCCTCCAATATTTTCTAAGGGATTTAAGACACTAGTGATGTGATGAACATATACTCATGAGTATGTATAATACAGTGAAAAGAGAAACAGAATGCCCTTTAGGGTTGCATGAGATGGTGACATATTCTGTGGAGCTAAGAAGTAGGAGAGAACTTGGAAGTCATTTAATACAAGAGTAAAATTGTTAGCCTTGAGGGCCGTATTCTTTATTCGTTATTGGGTATCTAGACATCTGAAATGTACAGATAAATGAAAGATGGACTACAATGTCCTGGCAAATTATTCAGAGTAATGAAGAGAGGATGTTATCAGAGAAGATTAAAGGCTCCGAATTAGGAGAGCCTATCTAAACAATGGTTAGGGAATGGCAGCATATGAGGATGTCAGTGACAAAGAGAGAGGTATATCTTAGTCATTGTAGGATTGGTTTAGAGCCAATGAGAGAGGAACAAAAAAGGGGACGAACAGTGGACTCAAGAGAAAGAGACAGGTTCATGATGTATAAGTAATAGGATCTTTAGATTAAAGTCCTTTCAGTTAACCACAACCACTGCATTAAAGCAAGCAAAGTTTGGCATAGCAGAAAGAATACCAATATGCAAATTGTTGAGGTCTTTGTTCAGCTACTAATAGGCAGTATAAATTTGGCAATTCATTTATCCTCTCTGGGTCTCAGGAAGGTATGCTGTAACTTATAAAAGACTCTACAAAGCCAAAATACTCTATCAGCTATAATAAAAGGAGGAGTAGTATTTTATGAAATCCAAGCTGCTTTTCAACTATGAAATCTTACAGTTCTAAACCATAAAAACAGGCAATGATTTTAAAATTTATAAATTAGGCTTATGGAATGAAGATGAGTGTAACAAACTTTGAGATTTTATGTAATAAAATATAGAAAAAGTTTAGTTAAGGGCATGGCTTTTTTGTTTTATTTCTTTATGTATCCCAAGTATCTAGAACAATGCCAACATGTGGCAGGCACTAATAAAAATATTTGTGACATACAGTAGAGTATTATTCAGCCAAAAAAACATGAGGACATCCTACTATTTGCAACAACATGGATGGAACTTGAAAGCATTCTGCTAAGTGAGATAAGTCAGACAGAAAAAGACAAAGACTATATGAGCTCACTTATATGTGAAATCTAAAAAGAAAACTCATAGAAAAAGAGATCAGACTTGTGATTGTGGTTAGCAGAAGTAAAGGAAATTTGAGGAAGGGGGTCAAAAGGTACAAACTTCCAGTTATAAGATAAATAAGTACAAGGGATGTAACGTACAACATGATGACTATAACTAACATTGCTGTGTGATATATAAGACAGTTGTTACAGGAATAAATCCTAAGGGTTCTTATCATAAGGACCATTTTTTTCTTTCTTTTCTTTTTATTGTATCTATATAAGAATATGTATGTTAGTTGAATCTACTGTGGTGATCATTTTACAATATATATAAATCAAACCATAATGCTGTATACCTTAAACTTACACAGTGATGTATGTCAATTATTTCTCAATAGAACTGAGAAAAAATATTTGTGGACTGACTGAATGTGCTATTCCTGAAAAACCTAAGTCAGAATGGCCTAAAAAGTAGATACAGCAACTGTAACTCTATCCTTATCTCTTATTTTTACAAAAATTTCTCAGTTCTATTGAAACAAACACTGATATCCAAATCTCTAAACAGTGTGTAGTTTTGCCTCTCTTCTTTATTTTAAAGATAAATATAGATGCATATATTTTCCCCAACAAATGTTAACTTATTAATTTAAGACTTTTTATTTTAAACTTTTCATTAAGAAAAATTTGTGTGTGTACTGGTTGTTTTTGTTGTTGTTGTTGGGTTGTTGTTTTTTTTTTTCAGTAGGGAGAGAATGAGAGACTCTTAAGCAGGCTCCATGCCCAAAACGGAGCCTGATTTGGGGCTTGATCTCATGACCCTGAGATCATGACCTGAGCTGAAATCGAAAGTTGGATGCTTAACCAACTGAGCCACCCAGGCACCCCAAGAAAAATTTCTAACACATAAAGTAAATGAAATACCCATCAACCAAGTTCAGCAATTATCAACATTCTATAACTCTAGTTTCGTTTATATCTCTGGCATTTCTTTTTCCACTAGATTATATATGATTATTTTTAAAAATAGATTTTTCTACATCTAACAAAACTTACCATTCCATTTATCTCATCCTAGTATACTCATTTGTAGGTGTTTTAATTTCCCAATTTTTAAGTGAATTACTAAGTTGCTAAGAACTTCCCCAGGGCACTATTTCTTCTGATTCTGGATGCAGTAAAATTGCAACAAAAATGTTAGAACTGTTCTCTGGATGCAGTCACTTGTACCTAGCATTTCATAGCTGTTCTGTTTGGAAAAGGTCCATATCAGTCAGATTTCTTGATTGTAAACATGAGAATTCGCCATAGATGGTTATGAAACAAACTTACATCTAACAGATATGAGGTGTTTCAATAGCCCTCTGAGAGGACCCAGGCTTGAAGATAAATGGGTAGGAACAATAGTCAAATGGCACTTCAAGATGTCTTCAGAAAGGCCTCCAACTGTTGTTGCCACTGGGCATAAACACTACAGATTGCCCCTTTGATCCGGGGCAATGGATGCTGAACTGCTGCTGTCATTGTCTCTGAGAGCCATGCCTCTGCCATTATCTTTTTCAGAGAATTGTTTCCACCATTTCTACCCCTTATGTTTGTCCCCTTTAAACTGAAATCTCATATGTGCATTCATTAGCTGTCCGAGAGAGGTGTTTACAGCCTAGCTTCAGGAAAGGCTGGGAGAGTGAATTTCGTGCTTCTATGTTGGAAAAACAGGACCTATAAGGGGGCCATTCCCCAAATTTAAGTGTTCAAAAGTTCTGGACAGTCACAAGTTGGGACATGTGTTTATTAAAGTATCCTTAAATCTAAAATGGTTGGTAAAGGAGGATATAGCTGATATTTTTTTGCCTACGTGCTATGAATAATTTGTTAATTTCTTCTCCAGTTTAAAACAAAAACACAACTTTTTTAGCTTAAAAAATCATATATACCACTTTCTTCTGCTTTACTCTCTTCTCTCTTCTGGATTATCTCTAGAATCTTCAAACCTCTGTATCAATTTAAAGGTCTTCACCATGTAGCAGCATTTCCTTTTTTTCTTGGTTTTCCCCATCCTACCACCTTAGAGTGTTTCTAAAATAGTTTGCATTCTAAGCCATTCTTTGGTGCAATAGTTTCCTTGCTCTGCAATTTTCTCTTTGAAAAAGTTTTCTGAAGCATATATGCTTTCCTTGATAAGGAAGGATACATCTCAAGTACTATAAAAAGATGATGTAAACTGATGCACACTAACTCACTCCCCAAGAATTTTACAATTATAGGCATGTTGAGATACTTTTTATAAGTGAATATAGTGAGCCATCTACTATTAAAAAAAGGAAAGAAAAAAAGGCAGACTCAGGAGATAAGACATTCACTCATCTAGACTTATAAAGATATTGCAGGACATTTATAATTCATATCAAACCTCTTTAGCTTGACCTGCATGATCCATCATGTCCCTTTCTGCTACTTACTGAAAGATCATCCTTGCTCTTTCAAATGAAATTTGGATAATTTTCCTTTCAAACAACAGAAAAAGAGGGCTTTACAGTATGTAAAGAAATATTGAAATGTGTTCATTACACATTATCTAGAATAATAAAATAAACATACCAAAAGGTTACTCTAGTAAAATTTTTACTAGTTTTCTATTGCTGTGGAACAAATTACCACAAATTTAGAAGCTTAAAACGATATGCATTTATTATCTTATAGCTTCCATAAGTCAGGAGTCTGGTCACCATTTATCTGGGTTATATACAGAAAATGATTCTGTATATAAAATAACTTATGCTAGCCATCCCTTGAGGGACACAAAAAATGAAACCAGCACAAAAACATTTCTCTCGCAATTGCTTATTCTTCTCTGTAGTACTG
Source organism: Vulpes lagopus (assembly GCF_018345385.1). Classification (NCBI taxonomy): domain Eukaryota; kingdom Metazoa; phylum Chordata; class Mammalia; order Carnivora; family Canidae; genus Vulpes; species Vulpes lagopus. Next base: position 39,454,359 of record NC_054848.1, read on the forward strand.
AAATACTAAACTCAGTTACTTACATAATAATCACTAGTACAGTCATTTTAAATGTTTGAAAGATTTCAATTGTCCTTTCTTCCTTTAGGAACATCATTTAATAGTCAATTCAGTGAAAATATACTACCCAAATATTTGATGGCTGGGATTACAATCAGCCATTTGCCAGAGTCTGTTTTATACTGCCCAGATTTTTTTTAAGAGGGTGGGCTCTTTTCATTTTGTTTATCATCATTGAATGCAAATGAAACATTTAGGAGATGGAAGCCAAACTGAATGTCAGTGTGAAATATGAATAAGGCCAACTTTATTCTGATTAATCAGCTTCTGGACTTGACTAAAACCCAATTTCATAACAGTTAAGGGTTTGAATATTTTGCAGTCTTCATTGCTAGCTTAAAGAAAAAATGTATTAAAATAGTATGCTTTTCCATTAAAATGTTAAAGGCTTACTCTGAAACAAAAAACAATATTTGTAACCTCAAATAAACACTGACAGAGGTAAGAAAGAAAAAAGCAAGAAACATTTGAAATGAAGTTTTTACTAGTTTTCTATTGCTGTGGAACAAATTACCACAAATTTAGAAGCTTAAAACGATATGCATTTATTATCTTATAGCTTCCATAAGTCAGGAGTCTGGTCACCATTTATCTGGGTCTTCTGCTCAGGGTCTGACAAGGCTACAATCAAGGTGTCAGCCAGACTATGTTCTCATCAGAGGCCTGACTAGGGAAGGTTATGCTAGGTTGTTGGAAGGATTCACTTCCTTGTGGCTATAGGACTCATGGCAGCTTTCATTTTCAAAGTCATCAAGAGAATGGAAAGCAAGTCTGTTCAGAAGCTTATATATAAATTGCAATGTAATTATGGAAGAGAGCTCTCATAATATTTGCCATATTTTGCTGGTTAGAAGCAAGTTCTGCTTGCACTCAAGGGGAGGGGATTATATGAGGTGAACATGGAGGCCATCTTAGAATTCTATCTACTACACAACTGAAACAGTATTTTGACAATTGTCAATGAAAATCAAGACAGTTTACCATACAGAGCACCCTTTGATTAACATGGTTTTTGGTATTTATAACTATAAGATTAATAACCACAAGATTCTGAAGTATTTCAAGGATTTACAGGAAACATGTTGAAAGATTCTCTTGGCTATGCAAAACATAGCAGAGTACACTGCACTGTTGTGGCCCTGGCCAGTTTTCAGTTCCAGCCATAGATGGGCTTCGTGAATCCACCCTGTCCACAGTGTATAGGGGCATACCTGAGTACCACAAGCACAGATGATCCTGTTTGTGGTACCACTGATAAATATCCCTTCTCAAGTGAAAGGGCATTGTGACCCTACAAAGACCAGAGTCTGGTTCAGCCACTACAAGCACAGTCTTCTTTGAATATCAGCAGTGGGTTTAGTCATCTCAAGAGGAGAATTAAACCAAAATAAGGTTAAATGTTCTTTATGTGGGGAAAAAATAACGTGGTAAATAGTAAATGGAAATTAAAGGCTACAGTTCCTCCTTTTGAAAGCATACTTGTGCTGCAGGTCTTAAAAATTCTGTATTCTGTAGACATTATCTTTAGTATGTGTTTATGTATAGAAACAAGATTATAGACCCAAACTGGTGTGGGAATTGAGGATAATATTAACTTTATGTATTTTCTATATTGTGGGAAGAAGAATTAAACTATATTCCTGTGTTAGTTGAATTCTCTAAGAAGTAGATGCTGAAATAAAATTGTGTTTGTGTGAGGGGGGTAGTAACTGGGGAGTAAACCTATGAGGAAACAGAATTTGTCAAGGAAGGTTGCATCTGACATAACTCCATGTGACCCACAGAGGTTACAGAATCTGACCTTCAATTTAAAAAATCAAGAAGTCCTATGGCTTTGTAGTATCTTTATAGTATCCTTGTTTATAATGATGAGGACTATCTCAAAACCTCAGAAACTTATGCAAATTCTGAGCCTATCCACATCAACTCTTCATCTAAAGATGGGGATGAATCAAATCATCCTGTTGGTGTAGAATTTGACATTTTTGAGATAGCCCTGGTAGGTGGTCATATGAATCCTTTGCATGGCTAGGACACTAAGAGGTTGTAGACATTTGAATCTTTCTAACTAAATCCTCTAGGTCCACCTTGAGTTACAAGCAGGGCAGTATTTTCTAGTGGTTTCTTTTCTTTTTCTAGTCTCTTCCATGTTGGAATTCATTATTATTTTCTTTATTATTCTAAACACTTTCCCAAGGATAATTCATCAACTGCCATGGTTTCAACCTATACATGTATTGCAGTGGTTCTCAACAAGGGGCTATTTTGCCTCTTAGGGTATATTTGGCAATATCTGAAGACATTTGGTTGCTATAACTGGGGAGATTCTACTGGTATGTAGAGTGTAGAGACCAGGGATGCTGTTTTATATCCTACAATGCACAGGACAGTCTCACCACAAAGAATCATCCACCCCAAATTCTCACTAGTGTCAAGGTTAAGTAGCCCTGCTGTATAGGGACAACTTAAATTCCACATATCCTGCCGAGGTTTCACTTCCAAGATTTGCATGGCAAGATGAGGAATCTTTGACCTATTTTCTAAATAAAGTAAAGTAAAATAAATAGCAACATCATCAAATGAAGAAATACTGGGGAGCAAAGCTGATGTAGCCATTAGACATGGTAGTCCCAGTGCCTTCCTAGGACCCACAATACTTTTAAGGGCCCACTAAAATGTGTTAATTGTAATTTGTCTTGAAATCAGAAGAAAAAATGATAATAGTAAAAATGAATATATTCTAACGAATCAGCTTGGATTATATTTGTCTTTATACCAGCTCAGTGGTAAAACATAATTTTTTGGTTTATTCTTTTTTAATAAAGGAAGGGATCCATGAAAGCAAAAGTGTCTCGAGTTCACAAAAATCATAATACAGTCCTTTTAGGGAGAAGAAGGAGGCATAGGAAATTTGAAGAGTGAATAAAGTGTGAAATATCCATATAGGCAGTGGAAAAGCCATTTTAGGAAAGAAATGTATGATTTTTGGTAAGCCTGCCAGATGTTATTAAGTGCCCATTTGGGGTTGGTATTCATCAATTTATAGACAAACCAATTTGTCTGATGGTGTAATTCTCTTGCAAAATTCAGCTGCATGGACATGGCACAAAGCCAGCAAATGTTTGGGATTTTCAGTGCTGACTATTTGGAGTAATGACAGAGAAGCAAAGGAGATAAGAGAATGTATACAATAATGAATGGAGGGAGCTAAATTGGACAAGGGGTAAAAAAGTAACTGAATGGGGCCTCTGGATTGAGATGGAAAAGTCAATAAATTAGAGACTCCAGTCAGGTTGAACTGTAACCTGTGTGTTATGATGTGCCCAAATATCTACTTCTGCATATATCAAAAGTTAGACAATTTGACAATATAGATTAGTTACCCTGGGAATTGCCAGAGTGATTTTGTCAAACTTACCAATTTGTCAAGTTTTCTATTACAATGCAGACATTCTTAGAAAAGGAATAACCTATATTCTTTTTTGTTAGCACCTTAGCTTATAGCTAGTTGTGATTGGATCTGATAGGGAATAGGCTTGAAGGTGGACCTAGGAAACAGGCCAATTCAAACTTAGATTTATTTGCCAAAAATCAATGCAACTTGCACAGTGGCCAACACGACAAAATTGCCAATTGCAGTATTATTGATTCACCAAAAAATTGTCTCTGTTTACTAGTATAAAATTTGTAGAAATTTATGTTGAATAAGACAGTTCACCAGACACTGAAGATTTTTTTAAGTTTTATTTTAGTTAATGTAGTTTAGCTTAAGTTTTACTTTTAGTTTGCTGTAGCCATTTTACCATGGCCATTTTGCAGTAGATTGCCAGTTTGATTCATTGAACCTCATTTTCTTGTGTTATTCACATGTCAGAAAATGAGCACTTTTCAATTGCCTATTAGGAGATAATTTTCCATGGATCTCTCATGTTTCTGCACATCTTGTAAGCTGGGTAAGCATTTAGTAAGCAAGATGAGACTGTCCTTTGTTCTGGACTATCCTTTCAAGGATATTTGTTTAGTGAATGGTATTTCCCTCTTAAGCAAAGGGCAGGAATGTTTACTTTCCATTTAAGAAGATTTGGGTTCAAAAAAAAAAAAAAGAAGATTTGGGTTCCCTAAGCTCAGTATTCTTCTGTAATGCAACCCACTGTGTGTGTGGGTATCACTTGGCCCTCTACCCATTACCTTGTAGGAAATGGGTCAGGAAACCTGCATAAAAATGCTGATATCTTAACTGCTGCTATTTCTTTGAGTAATAAATTGTCCTTCACTTCTGACCTAGAAGTCTTGTGTCTTCTACTGGCATCCATGAAACTGTATCAGACTAAATTGTTAGATTACGAGAGTGAAATCCCAGACACTTCTCAGTTCTTGACATGAACTAAGAAACCCTGTTTCTCAAGCAAAATATTCATTTTATGAAGTCAGTTAAAAAAATCTATGAATTAAACACAAAATACTAGGAGATGAATTTAAAATATGTCAGATAAGCAAATCCCTCTACCTTGGTTCTGAAATCCTTGATATTTGAGACATGTACAACACTTGTAATTTGAAATATACAAATAATTCTCAATTTGAAAGGTCATATATACCCACAGTATTGAAAAACCTATAATACGTTAAATTTTATTTATGATGAAACGCAATGGCAAAATAGCTACAGAAAAACTAAAACTAGACTCAAATCTGTGTGCCAGTAACCTAAACTGCACATAAATCTCCAAAAGCTGCTACAATCACTCCAGCCAATTTGAATTGCTATAAATGTAAATGGTTAAATCAATCAGGTTTTCAAATAATTTGTAAATTTGGCAAATTCTCATTTATTGACTTGACCTAAATAATGCAGGGGATAGGGGAAGGGGGTAGAGAAGCTAGGGACATGTGGGAGACACCAAGGCAGACTTCCCCAACTGCATGGCTTAATCGATAACACCGGCCTGCAGCCAAGGGAATTTTAATAGATAACAGACACAGAATTAGTATCATTTGGCCTTTCTACATGAAACCTGGTACAAACTAATTTCACCATCAAATTGAAACAATCACATTTAGGAAAGGCTATAGTGATTAAGAGCTGAGGCTTTGCTGACCTCAGTTCAAGACCTCACTTTTACAATTTTGCCTAATCTCACTAAGCCTCAATTTCCACATCTTGAAAGTAAAGATAATCATAGTACTTGTTTCTCAAGGATGTTGTAAGGATTAATTGAAATACACATTTAAATTGTTTAGCGTGAGAGCTGCCACTTGGAAAGTGCTTAATAGTCCTAGTGTGAGATATTATTAGGAAATTTACTTTTTGAATAGGAATTTCAAAGCACCTTATCAAATAAACTTATTTCCTTTTGTGTTTTGGTAATTTTTCCTTTACACATTTGAGGGAACAGTCACAAAGATACAGCACTTTCTAAAGGGCTAGATTAATATTGGATGAGAATCATGTGTTTTAGAAAATCCAGATACTGCATACCACTTTGCAAATGTTTAGGTTTTGGCAGCACAACAAACGGATTTTACAAAGACTGTCCTTTAATTATTAAACCTCTATGTATTAACAGGAAATCAATCCGTGTGGTATTTTTTGATCCATTTGCACTTAATTAATAAAAATATGGTGTTGTAAAAAGTATTTGATGTTCAAGCAGTTCTTTACCTCCCACTTTCTTTATAAGTTACCCTTTCCTTTTGGAAGCTCAGTTTTGGAAGTTGAGTGATAGGGCAATTAATATTCACCTAAAATAAGTCTGCTTTGCTTTAAGTACTAAGTGCTGCAAAGCCAGGTAGATAACATGACTCAGTATCCCTGGAGATAGAAATTACTGTCTTTATGGTCATTACTGTCAAAGAGACAACAGTTGGAAGAAAGAAGACTGTCCTCTGATGAATCCTGCTACCTTTATCAAGCTAAAATTAGTCAAAATTGGGGCAGATCCAAGTGCTATTATTTCAATTACTGCTATTATTGACTATAATTTATTGAGCACCCACTATGTGACAGGTGCAAGCTTATATTTACTTTTAATTCTCACAGCAACTCTATGATGTATTATTGCCAACTATTTTCTTTTAACAGATGAGAAAACAGGCTTAGACAGTTTAAAGAACTCACTCAGGATTATCCAGCTTGCAAGTGACAGAGCCAGATGTTGAACCTTGAACCCTGAGTCCATCACTTTATGCTTCAACTGGGCCTGATAAAACCTTGGTCTTAAATTATCAGCATTCTGGATACATCCCAGGACTGGCCTGAATTAAATCAGGATCTAGTCAAGAAAAAAAGAAAGTGAAGACTCAGGGGAAAGGGAGAATAGCAAGATAATCTGGCATTATTCATACCTCTTTGGAGACATTATTTCAAATTTTTGGTTATAGACAGTTTCTTCTGCTAACTAACCCTTTATCCAATGAATAGAAGGAATGAGGGTGCTCCAAAGTCCTGCCACTGAGGGTTCTATTGAAGGAAGGTGAAGAGCTAAAAAAGTTTCCTGGGTCTTGTTTCTAACATTGGGCATTTTAGAATGAAGTTACAGATACTTCAGAAGGTAAATAAACACACATTGGGACTCAGTTTAGCTATGAATGACAAAAAACCTAATGAGCTTTAGCGTAAATCAATTAATATTAATTCTTTTTTTTTTAATTTTTATTTATTTATGATAGTCACACAGAGAGAGAGAGAGGCAGAGATACAGGCAGAGGGAGAAGCAGGCTCCATGCACCAGGAGCCTGACGTGGGATTCGATCCCGGGTCTCCAGGATCGCGCCCTGGGCCAAAGGCAGGCGCCAAACCACTGCGCCACCCAGGGATCCCTTAATATTAATTCTTTATAAACTCTTCCTAACTCATTCTATTAGGCCAGTATTTACCCTGATACAAAAACTAGACTGAGATAATATTTTTAAAAAGAGATAGAGAGAGGGACGCCTGGGTGGCTCAGTGGTTAAGTGCCTGCCTTCCACCCAGGGAGTGATCCTGCGGTCCGGGGATGGAGTCCCACATCGGGCTCCCTGCATGGAGCCTGCTTCTCTCTCTGCTTGTGTCTCCACCTCTCTCTCTGTGTCTATCATGTATAAATAAATAAAATCTTTAAAAAGGAGAGAGAACTACAGACCAATATTTATTATGAATATGGATGTAAAAAATCCTCAACAAAATATTTTTTAAAGATTTATTTACTGATGAAAGACACACACAGAGAGAGAAGCAGAGACTTAGGCAGAGCGAGAAGCAGGCTCTTCACAGGAGCCCGACACAGGACTCCATCCCGGATCCCTGGATCACGACCTGAGCCAAAGGCAACCACCCAACCGCTGAGCCACCCAGGCGTCCCCCTCAGCAAAATATTAACAGACTATCAATATATGAAAGAAGTATACACCATGATCAAGTGAGACTTATCCCAGGAATACATAGTTGGCTTACTGTTTGAAATCAATTAACATAATAAACCATATCGATAGAATAAAAGCCAAAATCATATGATTATCTGAATAGACTGAGGAAAAAGCAGTTGATAAATTATAATACTCTTTCACAATAAAAACACTCAGTGACCCAGGAATAGAAGGAGACTTCCTTAATCTGATAAAGTGCATATACAAACAAACATTGTACTGAGGATTCTAGTCAGGACATTTAATCAGTAAAATGACAATAGACATCCAGATTGGAAAGGAAGAAGTAAAAGTCTCTTTAACCACAGATGACATGCTTTTATAAATAGAAAATACTAAGCAATTCACTAAAAAAATTATTAAAGCTAATAACAAGTTCAACATATTGCAGGATACAAGATCACTATACAAAATTAATAGTGTTTCTATATATTTGTAGTGGAAAATCCAAACATAAAATTAAGAATACAACTTCATTTGTAGTAGCATCAAAAAGAATAACTTTAGCAATAAGTTAAGTGTAAAAGTTATGCCTGAAAACTACAAAATATGGTTGAAAGAAGTTTTTTTAAAGTTCTGAATAAACAGAAAGAAGTCCTATTTTCATTGATTAAAATACTTAATATTGTCAAGATGGCAATACTCTCCAGATTTATCTATAAATTAAATTCAATTTCTGTTGAATCTCAATAGACTTCTTTGTACAAATTGAGAAGCTGATCTGAAAATTGATATGGAAACTCAAGAGACCAAAAATAGCCAAACACTCTTGACAAAGAACAAAGCTGAAAGACTCACATTTGCCAATTTCAAAAGTTATCAGAAAGCTGCAGTAATCAAGACAGTGGTACTGACATAAGGATGGACATAAAGAACAATGGAATAGAATTTAAAGTCCAGAAATGAACCAATATATCTATAATCAGTTTATTTTGATTCGTGTGCCAAGACTATTCAGGAAAGAATGGTCTTTTCAATAGATGGTGGGGGACAAATGAGTAACCACATGCAAAAGAATGAATTTGGATCTCTTTTTTTATACCTTATTTAAATATTAATTCAAAATGGATCATGCTGTAAATTTGGGACCTAAAACCATGAACCTCTTAGAAAAAAATGTAAGGGTAAATCTTCCTGACCTTGAATTTAGCAAAGCCTTCTTAGATCTGACATCAAAAACACAAGAAACCAGGGGAAAAAATAGGTAAACTGGACTTCATAAAAATTAAAAAGGGTTTCTTTTTTGCTTCAAAGGACACCATCAAGGAAGAGAAAAGACAAACCATGAAATATTTGTAAATAATATATCTCATAAGGGACTTATATCTACAACATATAAGGAAGATTTACAATTAAACAATAAAAAGCAAAATAATTGAATTTAAAAATGGGCAAAAGATCTGAATAGATGTTCTTCCAAAGAAGATATAGAAATGGCTAACAAACACATGGTCAATATCACTAATCTTCAGGATAATCCAAATCAAAACCACAATGAGATACAACTTCACACTCATTAGGATAGGTATAATATTTTCACATGAAAAATAGCAAATGTTAGTGAGGATGTGGAAAAATTGGACCTTGCATACACTGCTGGTGGTAGTGTAAAATGGTACAGCTACTTCAGAAAACAGTCTGGAAGTTCCTCAAAAAGTTAATTACTGTTTTACTCAGCAATTCCATTCTTAGGTATGTACTCACAAGAAATAAAAATACATTTCCACATGAAAACATATATGAATGTTCATAGTAGCATTGTTCATAAGAGTCAAAAAGTAGAAACAACCCACATAGATGACTAACAGACAAACACAATGTAGTATACCCATATAATGGAATATTATTAGGCCATAAAAACGTACTGATACATGCTACACTGTGGATGAACCTTGGAAACATGCTAAATAAAAGAAGGCAGTCACAAAAGACCACATATACTTCATTTATATGAAACTTTCTAAACAGACAAATTTAATGAAACAGAAAGTAGATTAGTGATTGCCTAGGGCTGGAAGCTACGGAGGTAGAGGTGAGTGCTAAAGAGTACAGAGTTTTTTATGAGATCATAAAAACGTTCTAAAGTTGATGGTAGTGATGGTTGTGTATCTCTGTGACTTTATTAAAAAACATTGACTTGTACGTTTAAAATGTGTGAATGGTATGGTATGTGAATTATATCTCCATAAAGCTGCTACCCAAACCCCCAACAACACAAAAACAAACAAACAAAAACCAAAGTGAAACAGTAGAGTAAATTTTAGATCTGTGAATTCATATATTGAAAAAAAGAAGTCTGAAGATTTTTTAATTTTTTAAATTTTTTTGAAGTCTGAAGATTTATCTCAGTAAAATAAACAAAAATAAATTTTAAAAAAAGAGAAAAATAAGAAAAATAATGAAATAGAAAAAAATATAGAGATCAACAAAACCAAAAGATGGTCCTTTGAAAAACAAAATTTACAGACCTCTGACGACACTGTACAGAAATTAAAGAAGAAAAGAATAATCAATACCAGAAATAAGCAAAGAATATTTTCTACAATATATGAGATGACTATTGGTAGAACTGAATGAAGAAGTACAAAAAAATCACAATTATAGCTAGAAACATTAAAAACCCTTTCTTAACAACTGATAAAACAGCTGGATGAAACCAAGCAACAATATAGAACTCAACACTACCATCAACCAACAGGATCTAATTCACATTTATAGAATACTTCATCCCTCAACAGTAGAACACACATTTCTTTTCAAGTGCCTATAAAATACTTAATAATATAAACCATATTCTGAGTTACCAAACAAACCTTGAATTTTTAAAATTGAAATTGTACAATATATGTTCTTTGACCATAATGGAATCACACCAATAACAGAAAGAAAATTTCTAAATACTTGGAAATTAAACAAAACACTTTCTAATAATCCATGGATTAAAGAGGAAATCTCAAAGGAAATTTAAAAATGTGTAGATATGGGGCCCCTGGGTGGCTCAGTCGTTGAGCATCTGCATTTGGCTCAGGTCATGGTCCCAGGGTCCTGGGATGGAGTCCCACTTTGGGCTCCCTGCAGGGAGCCTACTTCTCCCTCTGTCTATGTCTCTGCCTCTCTCTCTCTCTGTGTGTGTGTGTCTCTCATGAATAAATAAATAAAATCTTTTTAAAATGATAAATTAAAAATAAAAGTGTGTAGAATTAAATGAAAATACAATATATCAAGATATGTATGAGGCAACTAAAGCAGTGTTGAGAAATTTATAGCACTAAGTGCTTACATTAGAAAGGAGGTAAGGTCTCAAATCGATAATGAAAGTTCCTACTTCAAGAAACTAGAAAAAAGAAGAAAAAAATAAAGCAAAACAAGAAGGGAGGAAGGAGATAATAAATAATAGCAGATATCAGAACCCAGTGAAATTGAGAACAAAACAAAAGAGAAAAGAATCAATGAAACAAAAGGCTGTTTATTTGAAAGATCAATAAAGTTGGCAAATCTCTAGCAAGAGTTACAAATATAAAGAGAGAACACCCAATCACCAAAAACATGAATAAAACTGGGTATCACCTGCAGCCATTATTAAGGATAATAAGGTAATACAGGCACACCTCAGATACTGCGGGTTCCAAACCCCCACATTAAAGTAAATACAAAAATAAAGCAAGTCAAATAAATTTTTGGTTTCCTAGTGCCTATAGCCTATGTTGACACTATACGGTGGTCTACTAAGTGGGCAATAGCATTACATTTTTAAAAAAATGTACATATCTTAATTTAGAAATACTTTACTGCTTAAAAATGCCAACCATCATCTGAGCTTTCAATGAGTCATAATCTTTTGTGTTTGGTGGAGGGTCTTGCCTCAGTGTGGATGGTTGTTGACTCATGAGGGTGATGGTTGCTGAAGGTTGAGGTGGCCATGGCAGTTTCTTAAAATAAGACAATAATAAAGTTTGCCACATCAATTGACTCTTCCTCTCACAGACAATTTCTCTGTAGTGTGCAATGGTGTTTGGTAGTATTTTACCCAAAGTAGAACTTCTTTGAAAATTGGAGTTGAAAAAAAAAAAAAAAAAGAAAATTGGAGTTGATCCTCTCAAACCCTGATGTTGCTTTATCAACTAAGTTTACATGATTTTCTAAGCCCTTTGTTGTCATTTTAACATTCTTCATAGCATCTTCACTAGAAGTAGGTTCCATCTTAAGAAACCACTTTCTTTGCTCATTCATAAAAAGCAACTCCTCATCTGTTAAAAGTTTTATCATGACATGGCAGCAATTCAGTCCCATCTTCAGGCTTCATTTCTAATTCTAGTTCTCTTGCTGTTTCCACCACATCTGCAGTGTCTTCCTTGGCTGAAGTCTTGAGCCCTTCCAACTCATCCACGAGGATTGGAATCAACTTCTTTCAAACTCCTGTTCATGTTGATATTTTCACCACTTCCCATAAATCACAAATGTTCTTTAATGACATCTAGAATGGTGAGTCCTTTCCATAAGCTTTTCAATTTACTTTGCCCAGAAGAATAACTATCCATAGCAGCTATAGCCTTATGCAATGTATTTCTTAAATAATAAGATTTGAAATTTAAATTACTCCTTGATCCATGGGCTGCTGAATGGATTTTGTGTTAGCATTCATGAAAGCAACATTAATCTTGTTATCTATCTCCATCTGAGCTCTTGGGTAACCAGGTGCATTGTCAATGAACAGTAATATTTTTAAAGGGATTTTTTTTCTGAGCAGGTCCCAAAAGTGAGCTTAAAATATTCAGTAAATCTCGCTGTAAACAGATATGCTGTCATCCAGACTTTGTTGTTCCATTTATAGAGCATTGGCAGAGTAGATTTAGCATAATTCTTAAGGGCCCTAAGATTTTTGGAATGGTAAAAGAGCATTGGCTTCAACTTAAAGTTATCTACTGCACTAGACCCTAACAAGAGAGTCAGCCTATCCTTTGAAGCTTTGAAGCCGGCACTGACTCCTCTTCTGTACCTATGAAAGTCCTAGATGACATATTCTTCCAATGCAAGGCTGTTTCATCTGCATTGAAAACCTGTTATTTAGTGTAGTCACTTTCATTAATTATCTTAGCTAGATCTTCTGTACACCTTCCTGCAGCTTCTACATCAGCACTTGTGGCTTCTTCTTGCAGTTTTATGTTATAGAGATGGCTTCTTTCCTTAAATCTCATGAAGCAACCTTTGCTAGCTTCAAACTTTTCTTCTGCAGCTTCCTCACCTATTTTAGCTTTCATGGAGTTGAAGCGAGTTAGAACCTTGCTCTGAATTAGGTTTGGGTTTGACAGCCTGGCTATTTGATCTTCTATCCAGATCACTAAAACTTTCTCTGTATCAGCAAGAAGACTGTTTCACTTTCTTATCATTTGTGTGTTCAATGGAAAGAGCACTTTTAATTTCCTTCAAGAACATTTCTTTTGCATTCACAACTTGGCTATTTGGCACAAGAGACCAGCAGTTGGCCTACCTCAGGTTTCAACATGTCTTCCTCATTTAACTGAATCATTTCTAGCTTTTCATTTGAAGTGGGACATGCAACTCTTCCTTTCACTTGAACACTTAGAGGCCATTGTAGGGTTATTAACTGGCCTGATTTCAATATTATTGTGTTTCAAAGAATAGGGATGTCTGAAGGGAGAGAGAGAGAAAGAGAGAGGGAGAGAGAGAGAGAGAGAATGGCTGGTCAGTGGAGTAGTCAGAACACACATATTTATTTATTAAATTTGCCATTTTATATGTGTGTGGTTCATGGCATCCCAAAACAATTACAACAGTAATGTCACAGATAACAATATATAATAACAAATATAACATAATATAATATATTATATTATATATAATATAAATATATAACAAATATAATAATAATGAAAAAGTTTGAAATATTATAACAATTATCAAAATGTGACACAGAAAGACAAAGTAAGCAAATGCTGCCAATAGACTTGCTCCACACAGGACTGCCACAAGACTTCAATTTGTAAAAATGCAATATCTGTGAAGCACAGTAAAATGAAGCATAATAAAACAAAGTATGCCTGTATTACAAACAACTTTATGCACACAAATTCAACAACTTGTATGAAATGGACCAATTTCTCAAAAGCCACAAATTATTTAAACTCAAACAACATAAAATAGATCATCTGAACAGTCCTGTAATAATTAAATAAATTAAATTTGTAATTTTAAAACTCCCCCCAAAAGGAAGTATCTTGGCTTAAATGTTTTCACTGAAGAATTCTACCAAACATTTAAAGAATTAACTTCAGAGGGAAGGGGGGTGGGGAATGGGCGAAACAGGTGATGGGGATTGAAGTGTGAATCGCTATATTGTACACCTGAAAGAAATATTACACTGTATTTTTAACTAACTGGGATGTGAATAAAAACTTTAAAAAAAAAGAATTAACACCAATTATACATAATATTTTCCAGAAAATAGAAGAGAATATTTCATCATGCATTTCATGGGGTGGCCAGTATTACCCTGGTACTAAAACCAGACAAATACATTACAAAAAGTAAACTACAGGGGTGCCTGGGTGGCTCAGTCAGTTGAGCATCCAACTCTTGATTTTGGCTCAGGTCATGACCTCAGTGTCATTAGATCAAGCCCCACATCCAGCTCCAGGCTCAGTGAGGAGTATGCTTCTCTCCCTCTCCCTCTGCCCCTACCCCAACTCACCACTCTCTCACTTTCTCTCTCTAAAATAAATAAATAAATCTTTAAAAACGTTACAGACCAGTATCTCTTATGAACTTGGACACAAAAATCCTCCAGGAAATACTTTCAAATTGAAATGAGCAATGTCTAAAAAGACTGTACATAATAACTCTATTAGTTTTCTATTGCTGCTGCAACAAATAACCACAAACTTAGTGGCTTAAAACAGTATGTATTATTTTATAGTTCTGTAGGTTAAAATTCCAATATGAGTCTCACTGGACTAAAATCAAGGTGTTGATGTTGATGTTACTTTCTGGAAGCATTAGGGTAGAATCTGTTTCATTGTCTTTTTCAGCTTCCAGAGGCTACCCATATTCTTTGGATCATGGTCTCTTCCCTCATCTTCAGAGTCAACAATACTGCATCTCTCTAACTGTTCTTGGTAATCACTCTTCTTTTGACCACAGCTGAGAAAAGTTCTCTGCTTTTAAGGATTCAGGAGATTAAATTGGGCCCACATTAATTATAAAGATAATCTTCTCATCTCAAGGTCCTTAGCTTTAATCACATCTACAAAATCCCTTTTGCCATGTAAGTAACCGGAGTTAGAGTTCCTAGGGACCAGGATGTGATCATCTTTAGGGTCCATTATTTTGCCTACTTCAGCTCTCAAGTAGGGTTTATTCCAAATATGGCAATCAATGTAATCCACTATACCAACAGACTAAAGAAAAAAATCACATAATTGTATCAATTGATACAGAAAGAATATTGGACATTTATTATCCATTCATGATTTTTTAATCCATTTATGATTTTTTAAAAAACTTAATGTCTTAATATGTTATGGCTGCTACAAACAAACGCCACAGACTGGGTGGCTTAACAGGAATTTATTTCTCACATTTCTGGAAGGGGAAGCCCAAGATCAAGTCACCAGCATGGGTGGAGGAGAGCCTTTATCCTGGCTTATAGCTGGTACCTCCTCATTATGTCCTCACATGGTGAAAGGGTCAAGGAATCTCTGTGGGGTTTCTTTTATAAGGCTCTATTACCATTCATGAGGGTTCTACCTCATTGACTTAAGCACCTCTCAAAGGTCTACATCTTAATATCATCATCTTTGGGGATTAGGATTTCAGTATATGAATTTTGAGAGACACAAACATTCAGACCATAGCACTTAGCAAACTAAGAATAGGGAGGAACATCCTCAAGTTGATTTTTACAAAAAGCACCTAGAAAACACTTACAAGTCACTTCATCCTAAATAGTTAAAGACCAAATAATACATCCCTAAGATCAGGAATAAGATAAGGGTTTCCATTCTCACCATTGGCATTTATTTGACAGTGTATTGAAAGTCCTAGCTAATATAGTAAGGCAAGAAAAAGATATAATTAGGAGGTTTCATAGCCACAAAATACAAATAACCCCTGCAGGGGTGCCTGGTGGCACAGTTGGTTAAGCATCTGACTCTTGGTTTTGTCTCAAGTCATGATCTTAGGGTCCTGGGATCAGCCCCGAGGCAGACTCCATGCTTAACAGAGTCTGCTTGAGATTCTCTCTCCCTCTCCCTCCCACTCATGCTCTCTCTATCTCAAATAAATAAATAAATCTTAAAAAATACTTCTGCAAATAAATAAAAATCAAACCACCAAGAAAAATTTTTTTTCACACAAAAAAGCAAATACAAAGGGCCAGAGAGCATAGGGAAAGGAGCACAATATCATTAGTAATCAGGGTAAAACGTAATGGAATACCAATATAGAAACTCTATTGTTGCAAAAACTATGAAGTCTGACAATAACAAGCACTGGAAAAGTTGTGGTAAAACAGGAAATTTCATACACCGCTGATGGGAATATAAATTTGTATTACTTCACAAAAGTGTTTCATACTGTCTAATAAAGTTGAAAATCTATACCTGAATCTCAGGCACTTGTACACCAGGCTGTATGTATTCATTGCAATTTTTGGAATATCACAACTTGAAAAAATGTGCTTCATTAATCTAAAAGATTTTTGTAGTATATCCATATAATGGAATCCTGTTAAGCAATTAAAAAAATCAACAAACTACAGCTCTACGAAATTACATGCTTCATCTTACAGACATAAAGCTGAGAGAAAGAAACATGACACAGAAGAATTCACACACCATAATCCCTTTTAAATGACATCCAAAACAGGCAAACACAAACTATATTGTTTATAGATGCATACATAGGTAGTAAAAGTATAAAGAAATCAAATTATGACAAAAGTCAAGGAAATGGCTAATGTTTGGAAATAGGAGGAAGTTTTGATTGAGAAGCACAAGTTAGGGTGTTTCTAAAACACTGCAATAGTTTATTTCTTTTTTTAATATTTTATTTATTTATTTATGAGAAAACACACACAGAGAGAGAGAGGCAGAGACACAGGCAGAGGGATAAGCAAGCTCCATGCAGGGAGCCTGATGTGGGACTCGCTCCCAGGTCTCCAGGATCAGGCCCTGGACTGAAGCCAGCGCTAAACCGCTGAGCCACCTGGGCTGCCCGCAATAGTCTATTTCTTGACATAGATGGCGATTTACAGTTATTTTTCAAATTGTATGCACTTTTATGTATTTTTCTGTATGTGCATTATATTTCACAGTAGTTAAAAAATTAAAAGTTTTAATAATTTTAAAATAACAAAGTATATTTTTAAAAGAAAATAATTACATCTAAATTAATAACTTGAAAAAATATCAGAATAACCCAAAGTAGAAGAAAAACTAGTAAAGTTAACAGCAAAAAAATTAAGTAATGATGGAGTAGAAGACTCCAGTCCTCATCTCCCCACAAAGATCAACAATTAGCTGTCTATGAACAAAACAGTTCTGCGAGTGCTCTGGAGACTACTTAAGAAACTTCAGCAACAGAGTAGAACAAAAAACTTGAGAATAACCACACAAAAAGGGAAGGAGGACAGCTTTATTTTGCTTGCAGCATCCCATACCACAGGCCCCCAGCACTGCTCAGTGCCAAGAGGGAATTCCCAGTTAGCAAGTTTCCTTCACAGGGAAAAGAGTGGTATGAATGATCATCTCTCCCAGCTTTTCAAGGCACTGCACAAGGGTACTAAATACATAGTGAAGAAGGAACAGTCTACTCAATAAATGGTGTTGGGAAAATTGGATATTCACATATAGAAGAATGAGATTGGACCTTTATTTTACACCAAACACAAAATCCACCTTAAATGGATTGAAGACTTAAACATAAGACCTAAAACTGTAAAACTCCTTCAGAAAACATATGGAAAAGGCCCCTTGACATTGGTTTTTTAGTGATATCAAAAGTACAAGAAACAAAAGCAAAAACAAAAAAGCAGGAAGATACCAAACTAAAAATCTTCTGCACAAAAAAAGAAATAAACAATAGTGAAAAGACAACCTATAGAATAGGAGAAAAAATTTGGAAACTATATACGTGAAAGGACTTAATATCCAAAATATATGGAAGTCACAAAAGTCAAGAACAAAAACAAACAATAACAGATAATTCCATTTAAGAAAACAAGAACCATATGATCCTTTCAATAGATGCAGAGAAAGCATTTGACAAAATACAGCATCCATTCCTGATCAAAACTCTGAAGAGTGTAGGAATAGAGGGAACATTCCTCAACATCTTAAGCCATCTACGAAAAGCCCACAGCAAATATCATTCTCAATGGGGAAGCACTGGGAGCCTTTCCCCTAAGATCAGGAACATGACAGGGATGTCCACTCTCACCACTGCTATTCAACATAGTACTAGAAGTCCTAGCCTCAGCAATCAGGCAACAAAAAGACATTAAAGGCATTCAAATTGGCAAAGAAGAAGTCAAACTCTCCCTCTTCACAGATGACATGATACTGTACATAGAAAACCCAAAAGCCTCCACCCCAAGATTGCTAGAACTCATACAGCAATTTGGCAGTGTGGCAGGATACAAAATCAATGCCCAGAAGTCAGTGGCATTTCTATACACTAACAATGAGGCTGAAGAAAGAGAAATCAAGGAGTCAATCCCATTTACAATTGCACCCAAAAGCATAAGATACCTAGGAATAAACCTAACCAAAGAGGTAAAGGATCTATACCCTAAAAACTACAGAACACTTCTGAAAGAAACTGAGGAAGACACAAAGAGATGGAAAAATATTCCATGCTCATGGATTGGCAGAATTAATATTGTGAAAATGTCAATGTTACCCAGGGCAATTTACACATTTAATGCAATCCCTATCAAAATGCCATGGACTTTCTTCAGAGAGTTAGAACAAATTATTTTAAGACTTGTGTGGAATCAGAAAAGACCCCGAATAGCCAGGGGAATTTTAAAAAAGAAAACCATATCTGGGGGCATCACAATGCCAGATTTCAGGTTGTACTACAAAGCTGTGGTCATCAAGACAGTGTGGTACTGGCACAAAAACAGACACATAGATCAATGGAACAGAATAAAGAATCCAGAAGTGGACCCTCAACTTTATGGTCAACTAATATTCGATAAAGGAGGAAAGACTCCACTGGAAGAAAGACAGTCTCTTCAATAAATGGTGCTGGGAAAATTGGACATCCACATGCATTAGAATGAAACTAGACCACTCTCTTTCACCATACACAAAGATAAACTCAAAATGGATGAAAGATCTAAATGTGAGACAAGATTCCATCAAAATCCTACAGGAGAACACAGGCAACACCCTTTTTGAACTCAGCCACAGTAACTTCTTGCAAGATACATCCACGAAGGCAAAAGAAACAAAAGCAAGAATCAACTATTGGGACTTCATCAAGATAAGAAGCTTTTGCACAGCAAAGGATACAGTCAACAAAACTAAAAGACAACCTACAGAATGGGAGAAGATATTTGCAAATGACGTATCAGATAAAGGGCTAGTTTCCAAAATCTATAAAGAACTTATTAAACTCAACACCAAAGAAACAAACAATCCAATCATGAAATGGGCGAAAGACATGAAGAGAAATCTCACAGAGGAAGACATGGACATGGCCAACATGCACATGAGAAAATGCTCTGCATCACTTGCCATCAGGGAAATACAAATCAAAACCACAATGAGATCCCACCTCACACCAGTGAGAATGGGGAAAATTAACAAGGCAGGAAATCACAAATGTTGGAGAGGATGCGGAGAAAAGGGAACCCTCTTGCCCTGTTGGTGGGAATGTGAACTGGTGCAGCCACTCTGGAAAACTGTGTGGAGGTTCCTCAAAGAGTTAAAAAATAGACCTGCCCTACGACCCAGCAATTGCACTGTTGGGTTACCCCAAAGATACAGATGCAATGAAATGCCGGGACACCTGCACCCCGATGTTTCTAGCAGCAATGTCCACAATAGCCAAACTGTGGAAGGAGCCTCGGTGTCCATCGAAAGATGAATGGATAAAGAAGATGTGGTTTATGTATACAATGGAATATTCCTCAGCCATTAGAAACGACAAATACCCACCATTTCCTTCAACGTGGATGGAACTGGAGGGTATTATGCTGAGTGAAATAAGTCAATCAGAGAAGGACAAACATTATATGGTCTCATTCATTTGGGGAATATAAATAATAGTGAAAGGGAATAGAGGGGAAGGGAGAAGAAATGGGTAGGAAATATTAGAAAGGGAGACAGAACATGGAAGACTCCTAACTCTGGGAAACGAACTAGGGGTGGTGGAAGGGGAGGGGGGCGGGGGTAGGGTGACTGGGTGGCTGGCACTGAGGGGGGCACTTAACGGGATGAACACTGGGTGTTATTCTGTATGTTGGCAAATTGAACACCAATAAAAAATAAATTAATTTTTAAAAAAACAGATAATTCCATTTAAAAGTGGGCTAAGAGCTTACATAGACATTTTTCCAAAGTAGATATACAAATACCCAACAGACGTATGAAAAGTTGCTCAACATTACTAATCATCAGGGAAATACATGTCAAATCCACAGTGAGATATCACCTCATACCTGTCAGGATGACTATTATAAAAAACGACAAGATATAATAAGCATTGGCAAGGATGTGGAAAACAGGAAACCCTTCTACACTGTTCGTGGAAATGTAAATCTGTACAGCCATTAAGTTAAACAGTATGGAGTTTCCTTAAAATTAATCATAGAACTATAATTAGTTATATTTCTGGAATAATGCAAAAATTCCCTCTCTGATTATATATCCAAAGAAAATGAAATCTGTATGTCACAGATATATCTATCTGCACTCCTATGTCCATTGCAACATTATTCACATTAGCCAAGATATAAAAATAAGCTAAGTGTCCATCAACAGATGAATGGATTAAAATACATATTACACATATAAAAATATATTTAATGGAATATTATCCAGCCATAAGAAAGGAAATCCCATCATTTTCAACATGAGTGAACCATGAGAATATTATGCTAAGTGAAGTAAGTCAGACTGAGAAGGACAAATGCTGTAAGATTTCTCTTATATGTGGAATCTAATAAAGCCAAACTCATAGAACCAGAAAGTAAAACAGTGTTTGCCAGAAGCTGGAGGGAGGCAGAATGGGAGAAATGAAGAGATGTTGATCAAAGGGTATAAACTTCCAGTTACAAGAAGAGTAAGTTCTGAGGATGTACTATAAGCATGGTTATACAGTTAACAGTTAACAAAACTGTACTGTATACTTGAAAGTTGCTAAGAGGTTCTTGGGGAAGAGTTAGGATGGCAGTTGTAGGGGGACCCTGAGATTGCCTTGTCCCTCAAACACAGCTTTATTAACACCAAATCTTTTTGAACAACTAGGATTTGATTTGAGGATGAAGAAAACAATCTACACAACTGGAGGGAGAGAATGTGACAGATGTTCAGAGCTGTTATGTGGGGGAGAGAAAAGCTGTGGTGCTGCAAAGGGGAGGGAGCCCTTTTTACAGAGTAAAGTCAGGGGGAGGGAGAGAGAGAGAAAGAGAGCAGCACATAGGATTCATGTGAGATGCTGTGGTATGGGGATGCCCTGGGTCACAATGGGAGATCACTCCTTCCTGGAGTAAATTTGGAAAAGGATATTTTGCCTTTTCAAGGACAAAAGGCCCACCGGGCACCATTGAGCAGCTGTTCAACAGCAGGGGACAGAGGTGCCACAGAGGGCAGATAACCTGGTCACAGCTTTTTGCTGTGCTTCAGCATAGACTCCAGGCACCTACACAAGCATGTAATGATTTTTGGAGGGAGAATGGTGCTGGGCACAGCCCTGAAAGCTCTCCTTCATGGGAGGAGTAGGGGGTCTGTGCCTTGCTGGGTCCCTTAAGATTTGGAGTTTTGAATCCCAGCCATTGACCAGAGATAAAACTCAGGGGAACTGTGACCTTGGGCACGCCCACAGTTGGGCACAGAGAGGTTAAGGGCAGACATCTGACAAAACCCTGGGATACAGAAGAGATTGTTTACCTTTATTTGAGGGCCTCCTGAACAGCAGCAGCCTTGAGTTCCCCTCCCTGGGGACAAGGGTGTGGTGACACCATCTTCCACCACTTTGCCCACCAGCATGATGGGACTTCAAAGAAAAATACAGAGCCTCCAGTGGAGGCTGGAGTCACACCAAACCCTGCCCCTCTCTGCCCAGCAAAGACATCTTTACCGGGACAGGCCTGACTGTGAGCCAGCACAGGGGGCCTCTCCCTCAGAAGACCAACATAGGCCCCTCATATGTACCAAGTCTACTGATCATAGAGCAGTGCTCTAAAACATCAGCTTCAGTTCTGGTGAAAACAGGACCAGACTATTTATTTATTTATTTATTATTTATTTATTTATTTAAAAAAATTTTTTTAATCTTATATGTATATATATTTTTAATTTGGAATCAGGCTTATAGTTGTTTGTTTGCTTTTTTGTCCATTTTCCTTTTCTCCGACCAGGCTTTTTTTTTTTTTTTTTTTTTACAGGCTTATCTTAACAAACAAATCAAAGAATATCTAGTTAAAGGTCCAAACACTTGCCACAATGGACAAGCAAGCAGGAACTCTGCAGAACAATGGCCTGTGGGAAAAAACAGCCAAAACACACTAGCAGAGTGTACACAGCTTAGACCAGAAACACTTCTTGAAGTGCCAAGCACTGGACAGTGTCTGACCACTTCTTAGTGTAGTGTTACTCTCAAAAGTAGGAAACATAACAACTTTTCATAACACACTAAAGACAGAAACCTAGACATAATGACAAAATGGAGGAATTCTCTCCAAAAGAAAGCTCAAGAAGAAATCTCAGCCAGGAATTTGTTCAAAACAGATATAAGTAATAGATCTGAACAACCATTTAGAACAACAGTCATAAGAATACTACCTCGGCTTGAAAGAAGTATAGAAGACACCAGAGGAACCCTGGCTGCAGAGACAAAAGACCTAAAATCTAGTCAGGCCAAAATAAAAAATGCTATAACTGAGATGCAAAATCAACTGGATGTAATCATAATGAGAATGGAAGAAGTAAAGGAACAAATAGGTGATATAGAAGATAAAATTATGGAAAATAATAAAACTGAAAAGAAGAGGGAAAGAAAACTATTAGGTCATGAATATAGGCTTAGGGAACTCACTGTGATTCCACAAGGCACAATAATATCCATATCATAAGAGTCCCAGAAGAAGAATGAGAAAAAAGGGTAGAAGGATTATTTGAACAAATTAGTTGAGAACTTCCCTAATCTTGGGAGGGAAAGAGGCATCCTAGTCCAAGAGGCACAGAGAACTCCCTTGAAAATCAACAAAAACAAGTCAACACCAAGACATACCATAGTGAAACTTACACAAAGATAAAGAGAGAATTCTAAAAGTAGCCAGGGACAAAAGGTCCTTAACCTCCAAGCATAAAAACATAAGGTAACAGCAGACTTGTCCATGGAAATGTGGCAGGCCAGAAGAGAGTGGCATGATATATTCAATGTGCTGAATGTGAAAAACATGCAGCCAATAATACTATATCCAGCAGGGCTGTCAATCAGAATGGAAGGAGAGATAAAGAGTTCCCAAGACAAGCAAAACTAAAGGAGTTTGTGAACACTAAACCAGCTGTGCAAGAAATATTAAAAGGGGCCCTTTGAGTGGGAAAGAAAGACCAAACAAACAAACAAAAAAAACAGAGACAATACACAAAAACAGTGACTTTACAGGTAATATAAAGGCACTAAATTCATATCTATCAATAATTACTCTGAATGTAAATGGACTAAATGCTCTAATCAAAATATATAAGGTATCAGAATGGATAAAAATACAAGACCCATTGATATATACTGCTTACAAGAGATTCATTTTAGACCTAAAGACACCTGGAGATTGAAAGTGACAGGGTGGAGAACCATCTATTATGCTAATGGAAAGGAAAAGAAAGCTGGAGTAGCCATGCTTATGTCATACAAACTAGATTTTAAACCAAAGGCTGTAATAAGAAATGAAGAAGGCCACTATATCATAATAAAATAGTTTATCCAACAAGACCTAACAATTTTAAGTATTTATGCCCCTAATTTGGGAGCACCCAAATATATAAATCAGTAACAAACATAAAGAAACTCATTGATAATAATACAATAATAGTAAGGGACTTTAACATCCCACCCATAGCAATGGACAGATTATCTAAGCAGAAGATAAGCAAGGAAACAATGGCTTTAGACTGGACCAGATGGACATAACAGATATATTCAAAACATTTCATCCTAAAGCAGCAGAATATACACTCTTTTCAAGTGCACATGAAACATTCTCCAGAAAAGATCACATACTGGATCACAAATCAGGCCTCAAGCAATACAAAAAGACTGAGATCATACCATGCATATTTTCAGACCACAATGCTATGAAACTTGAAGTCAACCACAGAAAAAAATTGGAAAGACCACAAATACTTGGAGGTTAAAGAACATCCTACTAAAGAATGAGTTGGGTTGAGCAGGAAATTAAAGAAGAAATTTAAGAATGAAAATGAAAACATGACAGTGCAAAACCTTTGGGATGCAGCAAAGGCAGTCATAAAAGAAAACTACATAGCAATATAGACTTTCCTCAGGTAGCAAGAAAAGTCTCAAATATACAACCTAACCTTACATCTAAAGGAACTAAAAAAAGAACAGCAATTAACACCTAAAACTAGTAGAATAAGGGAAATAATTAAAATTAAAACAAAAATAAATAATATAGAAATAAAAAAAACATAACAGATCAATGAAAATAGGAGTTGGTTCTTTTAAAGAATTAACAAAATTGATAAACCCTTAGCCAGACTTATCAAAAAGAAAAAAGGACCCAAATAAATAATATCATGAATAAAGAGAGATCAAAAAAAAAAGAGAGATCATAACCAACATCATAGAAATACAAATAATTAGAAAAGAATATTTTTTTTAATTTTTTTTTAGAAAAGAATATTATAAGCAATTGTATACCAACAAATTGGGCAATCTGGAAGAAATTCCTAGAAACATATAAATTACCAAAGCTGAAATAGGAAGAAATAGAAAATTTGAACAGATACATAACCAGCAAAGAAATTGACAGTAATAAAAAAAATTTCCCAACAAACAAGAGTTCAGGGCTAAATGTCTTCCCAGCAGAATTCTACCAAACATTTAAACAAGAATTAACACCTTTTCTTCTGAAACTGTTCCAAAAAATAGAAATGGAAGGAAAACTTGCAAACTCATTCTATGAGCCCAGCATTACCTTAATTCCAAAACCAGACTAATACCCCACTAAAAAGAATTACAGACCAATATTCATAATGGACATGGATGCAAAAATTCTCAACAAGACACTAGCTAATCGAATCCAACACTACATTAAAATGATTATTCACTGTGATCAAGTGGGATTTATTCCACGGCTGCAGATGTGGTTCAATATTCACAAACCAATCAACGTGATATACCATATTAGTAAAAGAAAAGATAAAAGCCGTATGATCCTCTCAGTAGATGCAGAAAAAGCATTTGACAAACATAGCGTCCTTTCTTGATAAAAATCCTTAAGAAAGTAGGGATAGAAAGAACATACCGAACACACAAAGATAAACTCAAAATGGATGAAAGATCTAAATGTGAGACAGGATTCCATCAAAATCCTAGAGGAGAACATAGGCAACACCCTTTTTGAACCTGGCCACAGCAACTTCTTGCAACTTACAACCATGAAGGCAAAAGAAACAAAAGCAAACATGAACTATTGGGACTTCATCAAGATAAGAAGCTTTTGCACAGCAAAGGATACAGTCAACAAAACTAAAAGACAACCTACAGAATGGGAGAAGATATTTGCAAATGACGTATCAGAAAAAGGGCTAGTTTCCAAGATCTATAAAGAACTTCTTAAACTCAACACCAAAGAAACAAACAATCCAATCATGAAATGAGCAAAAGACATGAAGAGAAATCTCACAGAGGAAGACATAAACATGGCCAACAAGCACATGAGAAAATACTCTGCATCACTTGCCATCAGGGAAATACAAATCAAAACCACAATGAGATACCACCTCACACCAGTGAGAATGGGGAAAATTAACAAGGCAGGAAACCACAAATGTTGGAGAGGATGCGGAGAAAAGGGAACCCTCTTGCCCTGTTGGTGGGAATGTGAACTGATGCAGCCACTCTGGAAAACTGTGTGGAGGTTCCTCAAAGAGTTAAAAATAGACCTGCCCTACGACCCAGCAATTGCACTGTTGGGGATTTACCCCAAAGATACAGATGCAGTGAAACGCCGGGACACCTGCACCCCGATGTTTCTAGCAGCAATGTCCACAATAGCCAAACTGTGGAAGGAGCCTCGGTGTCCATCGAAAGATGAATGGATAAAGAAGATGTGGTGTATGTATACAATGGAATATTCCTCAGCCATTAGAAACGACAAATACCCACCATTTGCTTCAACGTGGATGGAACTGGAGGGTATTATGCTGAGTGAAGTAAGTCAATCGGAGAAGGACAAACATTATATGTTCTCATTCATTTGGGGAATATAAATAATAGTGAAAGGGAATAGAAGGGAAGGGAGAAGAAATGGTTAGGAAATATCAGAAAGGGAGACAGAACATAAAGAGTCCTAACTCTGGGAAACGAACTAGGGGTGGTGGAAGGAGAGGAGGGCAGGGGGTAGGGGTGAATGGGTGACGGGCACTGAGGGGGGCACTTAACGGGATGAGCACTGGGTGTTATTCTGTATGTTGGCAAATTGAACACCAATAAAAAATAAATTTATTATTATTTAAAAAAGGAAGAACATACCTCAACAATATAAAAACCATAGATAAAAGACCCACAACCAGTATCATCCCCAATGGGGAAAAACTGAGATCTTCTTCCCTAATGTCAGGATCATGACAGGGATATCCACTCAAATAGAGAACCCAGAAATGGACCCACAACTGTATGGTCAACTAATCTTTGATAAAGTAGGAAAGAATATCCAATGGAAAAAAGATAGTCTCTTCAACAAATGGTGTTGGGAAAACTAGACAGTGACTGGACAGAATAAAACTGGACCACTTTTTTACACCATACAAAAAATAAATTCAGAATGGATGAAAAGCCTAAATGTAAGACAGGAAACCATCAAAATCCTAGAGGAGAAAACAGGCAGTAACTTCTTACTAGACACATCTCTAGAGGCAAGGGAAACAAAAGCAAAAACAAACTATTGGGATGTCATCAAGATAAAAACTTTCCACAGTGAAGGAAACAATCAACAAAACTGAAAGTTAACCTTCAGAATGGGAGATATTTGAAAATGACATATTGGATAAAGGGCTAGTATCCAAAATCTATAAAGAACTAATCAACCTCAACACCCCCCCCCAAAAAAAACAAACAATACAGTTAAGAAATGGCCAGAGGACATGGATAGATACTCTTCCAAAGAAGATAACCAGGTGGCCAACAGACACATGAAAAGATGCTCAACATCACTCATCATCTGGGAAATGCAGATTAAAACCACAATGAGATACCACCTCACACCTGTCAGAACGCCTAAAATTAACAATTTAGGAAACAACAGGTGTTGGTGAGGATGCAGAGAAAGGGGAACCCTTTTGCACTGTTGGTGGGAATGCAAAGTGGTGCAGCCACTCTGGAAAACAGTATGAAGGTTCCTCAAAAAAGTTAAAAAGTACTACCCTGACTCAGCAATTACACTGCTACATATTTATCCAAAGGATACAAAAATGCTGATTTGAAGGGGCACATGCCACCTTATCAACAATAGCCAAATTATGGAAAGAGCTCATATGTCCATCGGCTGATGGATGGGTAAAAAAGACGTGGTATATATATATACAATGGAATACTACTTGGTGATTAAAAAGAATGAAATCTTGCCTTTGCAACAATGTGGATGGAACTAGAGTGTATTATGCTAAGTGAAATAAATCAAAGACAAATATATGATTTCACTCATATGTGGAATTTAAGAAACAAAACAGATAAACACAAGGGAAAGGAAGGAAAAATAAAATAAGATAAAACGGAGAAGGAGACAAATCATAAAAAACTCTTAACTATAGAGAATAAACTGAGCATTGCTGGAGGGGATTGGGCGAAGTGGGTGATGAGCATTAAGGAGGGCCCTTGTTGGGATGAGCACTGGGTATTGTATGTAAGTGATGAATCATTAAATTCTACTCCTGAAACCAAAAAAAAAAAAAAAAAAAGAAAGAAAGAAAGTTGCTAAGAGAATGAAACTCAAATGTTCTCGTCATAACAACAACAAAATGGTAATTATGTGAGGGAAAGGATGTATTAACTATCTTTATTGTGATAAACATTTTGCATTAATATAATTAATAATTCCTAATATAGGAATATGAAATATTCACATTGCACATCTTAAACTTACACAATATTATGTGTTAATTGTATTTCAATAAAGCTGGAAAGCACGTGTCTGTTTCCAAATTTCTACTTTTTGGAAGGATGCCAATACTACTGGATTAGGGACTTATCTTACTTCAATATGACCTCATCTTAACCAATTACATCTTCAACAACATTATTTCCAAATAAGGTCACGTTCCAAGGGACTAAGGAATAGGACTTCAACATATGAATTTTGAGGGAACATAAATCAATCCATAACCATATGTTTCAAATATATACATCAACTCTGGATATGGATATGTAGGTAGGTAGTGAAAGCCTGAAACATCAGGCTACCAATTCAAGGATAGTAATTACCTCCGGAGTGTGGGGGGCAGGGCGGGGGAAAATAGGAAGAAAGGTTTAGTGATGGAATTCTAATAGTCACCTTAACCTTATCTTCAAAAAATATTCTGTAGCCAAAATGACAAAATATCTGTTAAATCCGAGTTCTGAGTGGCAGGTGTTTGGATGTATATTATTTTCTAAACTCTTCTGAGTTTTGATAGTTTGTATCTCTAAAAAAAAAGTAATTCATTCCTTCATTCACTTTCTAGACAGAAGTCAATGGGACTGACTCACCAAATTCAATAAAGCAGACAGCTTTTCCTCCAACAATTAGAGTTTGTCATTGTTTTTACATTTTAAAGTCAAATGAAGTGCTGCTGTGATTTTAGTGATCCTGTTATTTATAAAAATATATATCTTTAAAGATATGATGACACTCAGTGGTCTAAGATGCTTCCATCATGAGATGTAAGCAGCATCTGAGACAGGCAAAGAGAAAACAATTTCTAATCTTGCATTTTCCATAGCTTACTCTCTGTCTGGAATGGGGGTAGAAACATGCAAAATCTTTAAAATCTTTCTTTCTTCCTCCTACCACCACCCCCCTTTCTTTTTCTCTCTCTTTCTTTGCCTGGCTTGTAAAATTCAGTTCATTTAAATCCCATTTGTAAATTTGTTTTCTACCCAATGCTGACTGCATATATTTACACAAATTAAGAGGATATCTGAGTCAAAGGACCTCAAAGTCTAACCCTGCTTCACCAAAAGATAAACTGCTTGCTTTTGGGCAAATCCCTCAACTTTTATTTTTTTCATCTAGAAAATGAAAGGTTTGGATTAGATAGTCTTAGGTCTAAATGCATTTAGAAAAACAAAAGTGATCAATGGAGTGGAACATTAAAATTTTATGTAATTTGTTAAAATGTAAAAATTTCAGTTAAATATGTGTGTATTTTCAATTATGTGATAAGTTATGTAGCTGATGTGATTAGCTTTTTCTGAGAGTGGAACACAATCACTTGTTTGTCCTGGCAACATGTAGACACAATCTATGTCAATTTGACTCAATTATGCAGCCCCCCAACATAACATTATCCACACCTCAAGACCCTTAACATTCCTTGACAATGATAAAAACACATTTCTTGGGAAGGAAGAATAAATCATTGTAAAATCCAGATGCCAGATGCAACTTTCACGTAGGAGTCTTGACTATGGTTTTTCCTCCCAAGCTGAACTTGATGCAGTCTTGACCCCTTACCCAATCTCTGCAAGAAAACAAATCATACCAAATATATCCTAGGTTTTATGGAAGATTTTGTGGAGCCACAGGGAAGAACCAGGTTGTACAGCATACAGTAAGTATTTCATGTGAATACTCCCAGACAGAACTATCTCTGCTCTAAGTCTCTTTTTTGAGATTTCAGCCACTGACTATGTCTCCTTCCCCAAACTTTGCCCAAACAGTGCTTAGTTAGCTTCTCCTTGGAGGACTCTGGGCCTTGGAAATTTAATCCTTCTCTGTATCCTTATCCAAAGATCTTTTCAACAAAGTTGGTCTGGGCTTACAAAGAAATTCTTCTTCTAGACATTAAGATAAACTTTTCTACCTATAAGCATTTGCAAGCAAAGATCCCTTGCCTATGGAAGGGTGTATTTAATGTTGAAGCAGCCTGCTTGACTCGAAGATCTTGATTATGTATAAAGCCTTGGACTTTTGTCTCTAGAAATTGTGCCCCTCACCCCCCATACAGCACATTCAGCAGACCTTCCAGGCTACCTCCCAGGCACCAAAATTATTAGCTGACACTGAAGTTGCCTTGGACCTAGCCCCTAATTGCATCAGAACCTGGCTACTCAGAAGACTGGCTTTCTTAATCCATCCGAACTCAATTGGAAAAATCTACTTAATTAAATAGGAAAGTGGTTAACATTGTGCAAGTACAATTTTCTCAGATGATTAGACACTTTTTCTTTTGAAATGAATAAATAAAAGGGAAAAAGGGGCAGAATAATAATGGTACAGGTTTTACTTTTCTAAAGTTTGAATAAAATTAGCATAATTTCCCTTTTATTAAGCTACAGTAGATAGAAAGCACATTATAGACACTGTAGGTGGAGATGTGGGTGGACACATAGGAGGGGTAATGAGAGAGCATTGAAAATACTGTTGAAATAATGAGCATGTAATATGAAAAACAGCAGCAAGGATCAGGCTGTAGAATGGAAGGATCCCTCATTTGATCACAGACAAAGGGTATGGAGAACAGAAAATAAGAGGTAATCATTCAGCTGAGCTGAGACTGGGACAGCCTGTACTAATGGAGCTGGGCATAGATAGAAAAAGAACTGAGAACGCTTTATCATTGACTTGGGTTTTAAAAATTATACCTTGTGCTTAAAGGGGAAGAAAGCACCATAATATCATTCATAAAAATATTTAGTTTTATTCAAACTAATCATGACGGAAATGAAAGCTACACAACTTGCTTCCATCTGATCTGGAGCAAACTTGCTAGAATATAAGAATATTGGGTTTGATAGTCCTTCTGCCCATCCCCCTCAAAGTACAGGTAATATAACTCTCCACATACAGATAGTACAACCCTCCACATATACCTGTTCTGCCCCATTCATTATACAAATGAGGAAATGAAGGCCCAGTGAATTTTTGCAAAAGAAGTGATTTTTTAAAAAATCCTAGAATTTTGTGAGGCAGACAACCAAATATCCACGTGATTTACTATAGTAAAGTGCTCTGTTACTTGCCATATAGCAGAAAGTGAATCAAGATATTTTCAGCAGGATTGAGGCCATTGATCTAGATTCTCAAAGGATATTTATAGATTAGTAAATGACTCTGAATTTGTGATTTCTTCACCTGACCTGTGCCAGGTATATTTACATGGCACCATTGTGTCAGCTACAAATGTGGAAAGTCCAAAAGTTGTTGTACATATTTTCTTTACCCAAATCTAGGCAGTTAGATAGCAAAGTCTCAGATCCAAAATGGACCCTGAGATGTCATCCTTTCAGCCAGCTCTCTCTCTGCATCTCCCAGGCAATGGCTCCACTCTCTAACTTCTTTCCTTGCCCAGGATCTTCTTCTCAGCCTCCTCCCAGACTTGTTTACTTCCCACCCACACAACCTTTATCTCTCCCCATGTCCCCCATGTCCCCTACTCTCTTCTTCTCGTTATGGTTGCCCTTGACAGCTATTGAGAGGTGCTTTGAATGCCCAGTAAATATAAAGCCCAAATTTCCATTATTTTTAAAAATGTTGGATTCCCCCTTACTCAAAGACAAGGAATATTCTTCTCTAGAAACATAATTCATTGTTGGTTCCCCCTAGAGACTTCTCCTAGAGAAGAGAGACTTCCTGCATATATTAGGATAAGTGATTCTTAAAAAAAAAAAGATTTTATTTATTTATTTGAAAGAGAAAACATGAACAGAGGGGAGGGGAGGTGCAGAGGGAGAATCAGACTCCCCACTGAGCAGGCAGCCTGATGCAGGGCTGGATTTCAGGACCCTGAGATCATGACCTGAGGTTCCACTTAAGGTGGGTGCTTAACTGACTGAGCCACCCAGGCACCTCAGCATAAGCAGTTCTAATGTAGCTACTAAAAATAAGAAGTGGTGAAGTTTTCCCTTAAAACAAAGTGAAGCCCTGCATCCTGCTCAAAGGTCTGCTTTTTCCCATGATGGATAATCTGTTCTTGATGTCCATCCTAGAATTTGCAAAAAGCAACTATATGCATGCAGTGTGTTCCCTCATCAGCCTCTGTGGAGGAGTTCTGGCTGTGCTTAAAACAACTCATGTAGATTATGCCATTTTCAACCATCTTACCTAATGAAGCTTTTCATTCAGTCTTTGATTCAGCACATTGTTACCTTTATAGCCCACAAAATTATTATAGGTCTATTTTCTTACATTTAAGTTTGGTTTAAGTTCTATCAGGGTAGGAAATGTGTTTTTCATGGTTTTTGTGTCATTGCCAGTGAGTTTCTGGCACAAAGTAGCTGCTCAAAAAATACTTGTCAAATGTTTAGGTAAGGGACCTAATATAGGCTCAGTGATCAGGGCTCTGCCACTCATGGGCAGCTCTCCAGAACAACAACTCATCTGTACATATGGCCCAGAAGCATCAATAGCCATCTGAATTGAGGATGTTGGGCTGAGCCAAGAGGTTATCTAACCCCTGTGGGCAGAGAATTTGCCCCCATCCCACCTATGGTAGACTGAATCATTGGCATCAATTCTTTGCCTTTCCTATCCTAAACCCTTTCCATGGCCTTTTTTTAAAAAATATTTATTTATTTATTCATGAGAGACACAGAGAGGCAGAGACATAGGCAGAGGGAGAAGCAGGGTCCCCACAGGGAGCCCGATGTGGGACTCGATCCCAGGACTCTGGGATCTCATCTGGAGCTGAAGGCAGATGCTCAACCACTGAGCCACCCAGGTGCCCCCTCCATGGCCTTTAATTCTAGAATCAGTCATGTCTTGCTTTGGCCATTGTGGGCAGAGGCGATGCTGGGTCAATTCTCAGGCCAGACCTTAAGAGGCTCTGCATGTTTCTGTCAAGAGCAGAGTCGAGCTAGAAAAATCTAAGCCTCCAGGTAGCCAGTTAAGATAATAAGCCTACATGAAATAACAGTCAAGCATTTAATCACTTACAATAATATTATAAATTATAAGCAAGAGACCAAACAGAAGAAAGTGTTAGTTTCTCAAATGTTCCATTTTCCACTGTGAAATAACACCAGGCAAAGGCCAGAAATATCATTGGATGGGAGGAATTGTCTCACTGTTACGGGAGCCCCAAACAAAAATCTCTTTCTATTTATGGATCTGGAGGTGGAAGAAAGAAAGAAGGAAAGATTAAGAGTATAAAGTACTGAATATTGTACCACTGTCATTACCATGAGAAGTGATTTCCCTAGTAGCTGCTGCCCCTTTAGCCGGGGTCCCAGATTGAACACATATGGAGTAGAGCCACCTCAGTTGACCTACAGATCTGCAGTTAGAAGTAGAGCTGCCCTAACCATGAGAATATGAAGAAGAACCACTAAGTGGAGCCCAGCCTTCAACAGCATAGTCAACTTAACTGATCCAGAGATACATGAAAATAAAGGCTGTCTATTTTAAGCACCATGTATGGGGTATCTGTTACACATTATTGTGGCATAGCTAATAGATACACTACCCTCTTTCCAGCCATCATGGTTGTGGGCACCTGCCAGAATCCTTACTCCAATCAAATATTATCAGGTATGCAAAGAAATAGGAAAATACCACTTACAGTGAGAAAAAAAGCCAATCAATCAAGAGAAGTCCAAAAATTATATAGATTAGTAGACAAAGACATTGAACTTGTTAAGATATGTTCAAGCAGCTAGATGACAGATTGAACATGTTGAAATGGAAGATAAAACAAAGAAATAAATTGGACTTCTAGAGATTGAAAAGACTACAATTTCTGAGGTGAAATGTGCACTATATAGAATTAATGGCAGATTAGACGTTGTGGAAGAAAATATTTTTGAAGTGGAACACACAGCAATAAAAACCATCTGAGAAGATGGGAAAAAGTAATAGAACATTAATGAGTTGTGCAACAACTTGTAGAAGCCTAATGTATATGAAATTGGAGTCATCAAAGAACAGGATTTGGGGGAAAGGAGGAGAAAAAAATACCTGAAGAAATCATAGCAAAAGAATTTGATGCAAACTGTAATTGAACATATTTTAAAAGTTCAACAAATCTTGACCACAAATAATAAGGAGAAAACTACATCAAGACAC
The DNA here is from genome assembly GCF_018345385.1 of Vulpes lagopus. Taxonomy (NCBI): domain Eukaryota; kingdom Metazoa; phylum Chordata; class Mammalia; order Carnivora; family Canidae; genus Vulpes; species Vulpes lagopus. Next base: position 39,488,515 of record NC_054848.1, read on the forward strand.
ATTGTAATTAAATTGCTTTTAAAAACTGATAAAGAAAAAGTCTACAAAGTACCCAGAGAAAAAAGATACATTAGGTCTAAAGGAACAAAGACAAAGATGACACCAGGTTGCTCAACATATTCGAAGTATTGAAAGAAAGCAACTGTCCACACAGAATTCTTTCCCAGTGAAAATATATTTCAAACTAAATGCAAAATAAAGGCATTTTCGACACAAAAGCCAAAGGATTTGTCACTAAAAGACTTGTCCTCTAAAAAGTGTTAAATTCCTTCAAGAAAAAGGAAAAAGATATGAGATGTAAATCTATATCTACACAAAGTAATGATCAGCTAACATAATAACTACATGAATGAATATTAAAAATAAGTCCTCATACTTAAAGCCCTTTAAGACATTATTGATTGTCTAAAGCAGGAAATGGAAAACTTTTTCTGTAAAGAGCTAGGTCCAAAGTATTTTGCACTTTGTAGGTTATATGATCTCTGTCATAACTATTCAATTTTGCTGTTGTTGCATGAAAGCAGCCATAAACAATATGAAAATGAGTAAATGTAACTATTTTCCAATAAAACTTTATTTCCAAAAACAGATGGTAGGCTGGACTTGGCTCATCGCTGTGGTTTACCAAAACTTTGTTTAAAGCAAAAATAATGATAATGTGTTGTAGGGTTTATAACATATGTAAAAATAAAATAGATGGCAAAAAGAGCACAAAGACTGGAATTGATAAAGAAACGTAATGAATGTAACAGAAATATTGTTATACTACATATGAATTATTATAATATAACTTGAAGATAGATTAGTATAACACAAGGATGTACATTTAAAACCTACAGTAGCCACTAAAACAACAAAACATTATAGTCAAAAACTCAACAAAGGAGATAAAACACAATCATAAAAATACTCAACCAAAAGAAGGCAAAAAAGCAAAATGAACAAAGAACAGATAGGATAAAGCAAGTAGCAAGATGTTTGACTAAACACAACATATCAATAATCAAATGAAATATATTAATTATCCAAATACCCCAATTTAAAAAATCACAAATGGTCAGATTCAAATTTTATAAAATCAAGATCCAACTATGTTCTGCCTACAAATAGCTTAAAAAAATGTTTAATGTAAAAGGATATACCATGGTAACACTAATCAGAATGAAGCTAAAGTGAATATATTAATATCAAAGTAGATTTCAGAGAAAATAATATTACCAGGCAAAATAAATACAGTAAGCTCATAATGATAAGTGTGTCGATTCATCAAGAGAACACACAGCTCTAAACATGTATTCACTCATCCATCTTTCGATGGACAAAGAAGATGTGGTTTATGTATACAATGGAATATTACTCAGCCATTAGAAATGACAAATACCCACCATTTGCTTCGACGTGGATGGAACTGGAGGGTATTATGCTGAGTGAAATAAGTCAATCAGAGAAGGACAAACATTATATGGTCTTATTCATTTGGGGAATATAGATAATAGTGAAAGGGAATAGAGGGGAAGGGAGAAGAAATGGGTAGGAAATATCAGAAAGGGAGACAGAACATGGAAGACTCCTAACTCTGGGAAACGAACTAGGGGTGGTGGAAGGGGAGGAGGGCGGGGGGTGGGGGTGACTGGTTGGCAGGCACTGAGGGGAGCACTTGACGGGATGAGCACTGGGTGTTATTCTGTATGTTGGCAAATTGAACACCAATAAAAAATAAATTTATTACTAAAAATAAATAAATAAATAAATAAATAAATAAATAGTAAAAAAAAAACATGTATTCACTTTAAAACAGAGCATACATATTAAACTATATTTGTAAACAATATGATCATCTGTGAATAAAATAAGATCCTATGAAGTAAAAAAGCTGTAAGGATGAATAAGTAATGTTATCAAGGTGGAAGGATTTAATATTAAAATACAAAAATCGGGGATCCCTGGGTGGCGCAGCGGTTTGGCGCCTGCCTTTGGCCCAGGGCGCGATCCTGGAGACCTGGGATCGAATCCCACATCAGGCTCCCGGTGCATGGAGCCTGCTTCTCCCTCTGCCTGTGTCTCTGCCCCTCTCTCTCTCTGTGACTATCATAAATAAATAAAATAAAAAAATTAAAAAAAAATACAAAAATCAATTTCATTCTACATATAGCAACAAAAATCAGAAATTGAAACTTAAGGGGCCTCTGAGTAGCTCAGTTGGTTAAGTTTCCGATCTTGATTTCAGCTCAAGTCATGATCTCAGTGTCATGGGACTGGGCCCCATGTCAGGCTCTCAGCACAGAGTCTGCTTGAAGTCTCTCTCTCTCTCTCCCTCTCCCACTGCCCCTCCCCCCGCTCACACATGCACTCTCTTTCTAAAATAAGTAAATAAATAAAATCTTTTAAAAAATAAGTTGAAACTTAGGAACAATAGCTTTTGCAATAGGATATAGAAAATACTTAAGGATAAAAATGACAAAATAGACACAAGACTTGTACACTGAGATATAAAAACATTACCAAGAGAAATTAGACAAACCTTAACAAATCAAAAGACATACTGTATTCATGGATCGGAAGACTCAATATTATTACAATAAGAGTTCTCCTCTAATTTACGTATAGATTCAATGCAATCACATTCAAAATCTCAGAAGGCAATTTTGTAGAAATTGCCAAGCTCATTCTAAAATTCATATGAGGGGGAGGGCCTGGGTGGCTCAGCAGTTCAGCATCTGCCTTTAGCTCAGGGCATATCCCGCAGTCCTGGGATTGAGTCCCACTTTGGGCTCCCTTCATGGAGCCTGTTTCTCCCTCTGTTTCTGTCTCTGCCTCTCTCTGTGTGTCTCTCATGAATAAATAAATAAAACCTTTTTTAAAAAATAATAAAATAAAATAAAATTCATATGGGATTAAGAAGTTGGAAGCAGAGAAAGAGGACCCTACTAAACTCACCTCATCCCATGAACACAACTAGATAACTATCAAATCATCCTAAATACCCCAGAAATAGACGTAAAGATGACAGAACAAACTGCACAACTAAAGGTAGAGAAGAAGCCATATCAAAGAAGGTAGTAAGTGTGTAGATGAGGCTTGGGGGAGTAATGGATCCTAAGTGCTGTGGAGAGGAAGAAGCTGCAGTCTCAGAGAAAAGTAGGAGAGAGAGGAGCACACAAGGAAATGCACAAGGAGAATGTTTCCCCAAAGACATTCATCTGGAGAATGAGAGGGGCTGAATTTCATGAATTCTTGGAACCACTGGGACTTAAAGCCTGGAGTTTTAAAAGTCAGTGGGCATGGCTGAGGTGGAGCCCAGAGGGCACTGTATTTCTCGGAGAAAAGGCAGACAAACAACCTGGGCCCAATAGCATGGAAACATCAATTGAAGAGTGCCTGGGGCCCACAGTGGAGAGATTATTTGCTTTTCTTAGAGTGCATCCCTGAGAGACAGCATTCATGGAGACCCCTCTCTCGGTACAAAAGAGCTCACTGGTGCCATTTCCTTTCCCCACTCCTCAACATAAACACAGAGCCACCTATGGGAAGCAGCACAGGGCCAACACTAGCTGCCAAACTTGCTTACACTGAGCCTCAACCACTGTGCTCTGGTGGGACTGCCCTTAGTCATGTTGGCCTTAGTCCTAGTACTGCAGGCCCCTCTCCCAGAAGACCAGCACAAATTCCTGTCCATACCATGTCTCCCGACCAGAGAGTTCTGCACAGCTCTCCACTTCTGGTGGAGAGGCGGGGCAAGATGGCGGAAGAGTAGGGTCCCCAAGTCACCAGTCCCCACCAACTTACCTAGATAACTTTCAAATCATCCTCAAAGTGGATCATAAACCTAAACATAAAACTATGGAACCCCTAAAAAATGAGATTTTCATGACCTTGAGTTAGACAAAGATGTCTTAGATACAACATCAAAAGCACTATTCATTAAAATTTTTGATAAATCTGGACTCCATCAAATTAAAAATTGTTGCTACACTTCTATAGACAACACTAAGAAAATGAAAAGACAATCCAAGGACTGGGAGAAAAATACTACAAATCTGAAAAAGTACCTGAGTACAGAATATATAAAGAACTCTCAAATATCTGTAGTCATTAGGAAAATGAAACTTTAAACCAATAAGATACCACTAAAATTAACAGTAATGAGAAGAACTGACCATACCAAGTGTTGTTGAGGTTGTCAAGTGACTACAAAACTCTCAGACACTGTGGGTAGGAGTATAAAATGGTACATCCATTAAAAAAAAAAAAAGGTTGGCAGTTTCTTTCCTCATTGTATTTTGAAAGAGCAACTGTTTTGATGTATAAGAGCCTTTTTGGCTTTTTGTTAACAGTCATTTGAGTGGATGTGAAGTGGTAGATCATTGATCTCATCAATTTTTCTTTTTTTTTCATAGGTGCACTTTATCAGAGTAGTTCCCTTCTATTTCTAATGGGTGTAGAATTTTATCAAATGCTTTTTCTGGTTCTATTGAAACGATAATTTGTTCTTTGTTATTCTATTGGTATGCCATATGATTAATTGATTTTTTGTATTTTAAACCAACTCTGCACTTTGGTATACCATTTGGTTATATTGCATAATCCTTCCTATATGTAGCTGGGGTTGGTTTGCTGCTATTTTGTTGTGGATTTTTGCATCTATATTCATAAGACATATTTGTCTGCAGTTTCCTTGGGATATTTTCTTCCAGTTTTGGTACCAAGGTAATACTGGCCTCATAGAATGAGTTGGGAAGTGTTCTTCCTCTGCTCCTCCTCCTCCTTATTCTTCTTTTTATTTTTTGGAAGACTTATAAAGAGTTGTTATTAATTTGCTTTAACTGTTTAGTAGAATTTGCCACTAAAGCCATCTGGGCTTGGCCTTTTCTTTGTAGGTAGTTCTTTGATGACTAATTCAATCTTTTAATTGTTGTAACTCTACTCAGATGGTCTGTTTTTTCTTGAGTTACATTTGGTAGTTTATGATTTGTGTGTGTGGGGTCTTTATCCAGTTCATTTAAGTTGTGTTGTCTAATTTATTTTCATATGATTGTCCTTTGTATTTACAATCCTTTTTATCATTTTTATGCCTGTAAAGTCAGTAGGAATGTCCCATTTTTCATTTTCAATTCTAGTAACTTGAGTCTTCTTTCTTTTTTTGTGGTCAATCTTCTAAAATCTGTTCATTTTATTAACTTTATTAAAATGTGTTCTTTCCAAAAAACCAGCCTTTGGTTTCATTGATTTTATTTTTTGTATTTTCTCTTTCACTAATTTCTTTTTTTCTTCAAATTTTTATTTAAATTCTAGTTAATTAGCATATAGTGTAATACTGGTATTGAGAGTAGAATTAAGCAATTCATCACTTACATACAACAACCAGTGCTCATCAGAACAAGTGCCCTCCTTAATCCCCATCATTCATCTAGGCCATACCCCCAACCTCCTCCCTCCACCAACCCTCCATTTGTTTTCTATCTTTAAGAGTCTCTTATGTTTGGTTTCCCTTTCTTTCTCTCTATTTTCTTTTCCCCCTCCTATATGTTCATCTGTATTGTTTCTTAAATTCCGCATGGGTCTATTTCACTAAATTCTGCTCTAATAATTATTTCCTTCCTTCTGCTCACTTTAGATTTAGTTTGTTCTTTTATTTCCAGTTCTTAAGGTGGAAAGTTATTAATTTTCACTTATGTTAAATTATTTTCTAACTTTCTGTGTGATCTATGTGTGCGTTGCTTAATTTCCACATTTTTGCAAGTTTCCCTTTCTATTATTGGTTTTTAATTTTATTTTGTGGTTTGAGAACATACTTTGTATTATTCCTATCCTTTTAAATGGAATTAGGGTTTTTTAATAGTCTATCCTGGGAAATACTTCATGTACACATGAGAAGAATGTATATTCTGTTTTGATATGGAGTTTTCTACAAATGTCTGTTAGGTATAGTCAGTTTATATTGTTCTTTTTTAAAACTTTACATTCCAGTATAATTAACATACAGTGTTATATTAGTTTCAGGTGTACAATATAGTAATTCAACAATTCCATACAACACTCAGAGTTCATCACAAGTGCCCTCCTTAATCCCCATCACCTATTTCACCCAAACCCCACCCATCTCCTCTCTGGTAACTATTAGTTTGTTCTCTAGAGTTAAAAGTCTGTGTCTTGGTTTGCCTCTCTCTTTTTTTCCCCTTTGCTCATTTGTTTTGTTTCTTAAATTCCACATATGAGTAAAATCATATGATATTTGTCTTTCTCTAACTTGTTTCACTTAGCATTATACTCTCTGGTTTCATCTATGTTATTGCAAATGGCAAGATTTCATTCTTCTGTAGCTAAATAATATTCCTCTGTGTGTGTGTGTGTGTGTGCCAATTTTGTTAAAATGTCTATACTACCCAAAGCGATCTACAGATTTAACGCAATCCCTATCAAAATGCCAACAGTTCATTTTTTCACAGAACTAGAACAAAAAAATCCTAAATTTGTAGGGTACCACAAAAGATCCTGAACTGCCAAAGCAATTTTGAAAAGGAAAAGCAAAGCTGGAGGTATCAAAATTCCAGACTTCAAATTATATTATGAAACTGTAGTAATTATGGTGTTGCTCAAACTATCTATTTCCTTGTTTATTTTCTGCCTAGTTTTCCAGCCATTGTTGAAAGTAGCTTATTGAAGTCTCCCTTTAATTCTGTCAATTTTTGCTTCAGGTGTTTTTGGATTCTGTTGTTAGGTGCACATATATTTATAATTCTTATATCCTCCAGCTAGATTGATCCTTTTATCACTATAAAATGTCCCTTTTTACCTGTAAGGTTTTTGTTGTTATTTTAAAGTCTTTTTTTGTCTGATATTAGTATTGCTACTTCACCTTCTTAGATGTTGTTTTCATGATATATTTTTTCATCCTTTACCTCAGCAACAAGGTAACTTGAGGCAGAATGAGAAATGTTGACATCCTGTTCCTGTTGGGAAAACATTCCTCTAACTAAGAGTTAGAGAGAGAGATATCCATGTCTGTGCAAGTCTAGAGCATAGTTTTCACCTCACTGAGCTGAGGAGGGGCGGGAAAGAGCATAGGTTTTGGTTCAAATACCACAGATTCTTGCAGTTCTTGCTGAGTTTTTGTAGTTTTTCTTGAACAATATTTCTTCATTTGTTGTATGTCCTGAGAACAATTTTCAGAGACTTTAAATGTTTATTTTCAAAATAATTTTCACCAGCTTAACTGGGAAACATATCCACAAAGCCTTTGATGTTGTCGTGGCAGAAACAAAATTCTAGAGGTGTTTTTTAAGTAAATATATACCCACAAGATGATCTGGCCATTCCATGCTTGGTTGTTTACTTAAGAGAAAAGAATGCATATGTCTATAAAAAGACTTGTACATGAGTGCTCCCAACAACTTTGTAATGGCTCCCAACTGGAAATAATTCAAACGTTCATCAGCAAGTGAATAGGTATATGAATTATAATATATCAGTACATTGGAATACTACTCAACAATAAAACAGAGTGAACTGTTAATATGGACAAAGCATAAATGAATCTCAAAATAATTACACTGAGTAAAAGAAGTGAGACAAAAAAGAATAATACTCTATGACTAGTTGTATATAAATTACTAGACAATGTAAAGTAATCAATAGTGACAGAAAATACTCTCGATGGTATGTACTGGAAGGGATGTGGTGGAGGGGTTATAAAGGAGCATAAAGCAACCTTCCAGAGTGATGAACAGCCAATTATCTTCATTGTGGTGATTGTTTCACAGGCTTGTATATCTGTTAAAACATGAAATTGATTGTATACTTTAAATATGTGAAGTTCATTGTAAGTCAGTTATGCTTCAATTAAGCTGTTAAGAAAATTCTATTCTTCTTTTTCTTGCTGAACATCTTGGGTCCTGGGAGGAAACAGCAAATTTCCTCTTGCTCGGGGAGACTTTTCTCCTTTGTCTGTGTGTTTCCAGCTTCTGATGAACCACCCCAGTTGCTATACTCTTCTCTCTTCCTCTCATTTTGGTGGTTGGTTTCCTCTCTCATCTTTTAATTCAGCTGTGTCCTGGATCCATTCGATTTCATTTCTTTGTTCATTTTTTCATGCCTTCAACAAACATTTGTTGGTCACCTGTGTAATGCCACATGCTATGCTAATTCTAGAAATAAAAGAGAAAAGTGGTCCCTGTTGCCAAGGAACTCATTGTCTAGCAGGATGAAAAGACATATACACAAAAAATACTAGAAGTCCTAAGTAATATGGAGGTTTACACAATGTACCATAAGGCACAAAGAAGGAAATAGTAGGGGATATTTTGGTTTTGTGTTTCCTGAGTTTTCTTTCACCCTAATCTGTTAACAGCCTGATTTCTTTCTGGAGAATTACCTTTCTCTGCTGTGTACTATGTCAGTGTGACTAAGAGTCTAAGTGACTGTGCCCTCCTTGACCAAGAGACTTGTATATAACCCAGGGTGGAACACAGGTTTTTCTCCATGGATTTTGCCTCTTGAGAAATTCAAGGATGAAAAAACAGATATAGTTCACTCTTCCCAAAACTACCTCCTGGGCCAGATGGTCATATTCTAATTCCTGCTCCCTAGTTCCCTGATGTATCCTGATGTCTATTTCTGAATCTGGTACTCCAACCTTCCTATTATATCTATAATGCACTTCTAATAAATGTCCTTTTTTTCCTAAAAAAACTAAGTCAGTTGCCGTTGCATACAAAGAACCCTAAATGATATAGGTTCGTGGAAGAGAAGGTGCTAAAGTTGTCTATTAACATAAGTATGGTACAGATGAGCCATAGATAAAATTGAAGTTGGAGAGATGCACAGGGGCCAGACACTGGAGTGTCTTAGGATAAGGACAAGAGGATTTTAAACTGGAAAGTAATCAGTCAGTAAAGTCATATAATAGCGGTTCTCAAAGTGTAGTCCTTTGGGCCAGAAATATAAGCATCACATAAACACTTACTAGAAACACACATTCTAGGGCTACACTGAATCAGACCTACCAAAGCAGAAACTCTAAGCATAGGGCCCAGCAATCTATGTTTTAGACTCTCTACATAATTATGATGCACTGGAAGATTTGAGAATAACTATTCTACATCATTCTTGCTGGTGTGTGATGGGGAGTGGGGTTTAAAGGGTGGAAGTTTGAAGAAAATGAATCCAGTTGGGACACTATTACACTAGTATATGGCCTAAACTAAGGTACTACTAGTAGATGGGAGTATAGGAAAAAAATTCAAGAAATTCAATGAATATAGAGCCAAATGGGCTGCATCATTAATAGAATGATGATAAGAATCCATTCGCAATGAGGAAAACGTAATATTCAGAATTACTTCCAGATTTTTGACTTGGATGAATGGGTGAATTAAGCTTAAGGGGAGAAGTATAGGAGGAAAGGCACATTTTAAAAAATTTACTGAGGTGAAATGCACACAACAGAAAATTAACCATTTTAAAGTGAACAATTCAGTAGTATTTAATACATTTACAACACTATGCAACCACTACCTCTATCTGAACCAAAACATTTCCATCACTCCAAACTGAAATCCTATGCCCATTAAGTAGTTTATCTCCATTTCCTCTTCCCCCAGCCCCTGGAAACCACCAATCTGTCTTTTGTCACTATGGATTTACCTGTTTTGGATATTTCATATAAATGAAATCATACAGTATGTGAACTTGTATGTCTGGCTTTTCTCCCTTAACATAATATTTTTGAGATTTGTCCACACTGTAACATGTATAAGTATTTCATTCATTTTAATGGCTAATATCCATTGCATGTATATACCACAATTTGGTTATCAATTCCTTCTTTAATGGACCTTTGTTTCCATCTTTGGGCTATTGTGAATAGTGATACTATGACTTTGTGTGCACATGTATTTTCATGTACCTGTTTTCAGTTCTTTTGGGTATACACCTAGGAGAAGAATCTCTGAGTTTAATAACTCTGCTTAACATTTGAAAGAACTACTGAAATGTTTTCCACAGTGACTATCATTTTACACTCCTATCAGCAACATGTTAGAGTTCTAATTTCTCTATATCATCACTAACATTTGTTGTTTTCCTTTTTTTATTATAGTCATCCTAATGGTGTGAGCTGATGTCTTATTGTGGTTTTGATTTGCATTTCTCTAATGGCTGTGGTATTTAGCATCTTTTTCATGTGCTTATTAGCAAGTTGTATATCTTCTTTGGAGAAATGTCTATTTAAGTCCTTTGCCTATTTTTTAATTGGGATGTCTGTCCTATAGTCTTGAGTTTAAATTCCTTACATATTCTAAATACTAGACCCTAACCATATATATATATGTATATATATATATATATATATATATATATATATATGATTTGTAAATACTTTCTCCTATTCTATGGGTTGTCTTTTCACCCTCTTGATAGTATGCTTTGACGGACAAAAGTTTTTAATTTTGAAGAAGTCCAATTTATCTGTTTTTTTTTTTCTGTTGTCACTCATGCTTTCGATGTCATATCTAGGAATCCATTGTGCAAATCCAAAGTCATAAAGATTTACTCCTGTACTTTCTTATAGGAGTTTTATGGTTTTAATGTCACGTTTAGGTTTTCAGTTTATTTTGAGTTTACTTTTGTATATGGTGAGAGGTAGGAGTCCAATTTCGTTATTTTACATGTAGATATCCAGTTGTCCCAGAACAATCTGTTGAAGTGATCATTATTTTTCCATTGAATGGTCTTGAAACCCTTGTAGAAAAACAATTGGCCATAGATGTATGGGTTTATTTCTGTATTCTCAATTCTATTCCATTGGTTTATATGTATTACATTGTTTTGATTATTATAACTTTATAGTAATTTTTGAAATTGGGAAATATGAGTCTTCCAACTTTGTTCATTTTCTTGTTTTGGCTATTTTGAGTCTCCTGGAACATCATATATATTTGAATGTTAACTTTTCCATTTCTACAAAGAAAAGACACTGGAATTTTGTTAGGGATTGCATTGAATCTATAAAAAAGCAGATTGTAAGATAAAGCATGAGTTTTATTTTAAGCATGATGAGTTTAGGGTGATCATCTATAAGGAATTAGATATATGTTCTAGAGCTTAGAAAAGAGGCTTGAATGGAGATGCATATTTGGGATATGAGTATACATGAAGATAGCAGTTGAAGCCCTAGCTGTGATGAGATCTTTTGGGAAGAGCACGTAGAGAGAAATGAGAGGAAAATCCTTGGCTTCACCAATATTAAGAAAGTGTAAGGAAAGGAGAGCCTGAGAAAATAATTTAATAAAGGAAGGATAATACTGAAGCTAAGTGAACAAGAGTGATACAGTAAAAGCCAAGGGAAGAGAGAGATTTAATACAAGTAGTGTTTCATGTTGCAGAGTTCATGACATAATTTTTAAAAACAATCGATGGATTTGGCACTGGTGACGTTGGGAAGATCACTCTGTACAAAATGTGAAGGCTAAAACCTGGCTAGGGCAGGTTGGAGCATATACAGGAAGTGAGAAAGTAGGGGCAGCAGAAGTATAGCATATTATTTTGGAGCATCTTGGCTATGAAAAGAAGGGAAAGATAAGATTAGCACAAAAGGAGGGTATAATGATATTGGAAGATTTGGAAGCCACAGAGAAATACCTCAGAAAGGAGATAAGTTGAAAATAGAGGAGAAAGAGGGAGTAACGAGCAGAATAATGCCTTGAATCTGTTAGAGATGAGGGGGATGTGGAGGGGATTGCCTTTATTAGGAAAAAGGACAGCCTCTGCAGCCTACTTTTTCCTTCTTTAGTATGAATGATGAAACCTGAAAGTCGGTGCAGACAAAAATGACCCATAAGTAAGGGGGGAAATTACAGAAGTTCAATACGTGATAGCCTTCATATTCTGAGTGAAATTGGAGGTAAGGTCATCTGCACTGAAGTGATGGAGTACTTGTGGTCAATGGAGCAACTAGTCAGAGAAATAGGAGGACAACGTGGTCAGAAATAAGGTAACAAACTAATAAAGGATGCTGAGAGTCAAGGAGGGACTGGTTGCCTTAATTCATTCAAGGATGTGATTTTTCTGCAATAGCATTCAGCAGCCCAGATGTGGGAGCAGCAAGGGAAGATGGCAAGGTTGATCTAGAGTTGAAAATTATAGGAGAGATGTGCAAGAAAGTTGATAGGCTTGGTGCTGAGTTCAAGGATACAATTGTTGAGTGCAGTGGAGTCAGGTTTGGATAGATGAGAAAGTAAAGCCAAATAGGGTTGATGGACTAGAAATAAAATAGCTTTGATGTCTCTATGTGTGTGAGGTTAAAGAGCTGAAGGGGAAGAAAAGGCTGAGGGATAAGATGATAAGATCCGGGATCCCTGGGTGGCGCAGCGGTTTGGCGCCTGCCTTTGGCCCAGGGCACGATCCTGGAGACCCGGGATCGAATCCCACATCAGGCTCCCGGTGCATGGAGCCTGCTTCTCCCTCCGCCTGTGTCTCTGCCTCTCTCTCTCTCTCTGTGACTATCATAAATAAATAAAAAATTAAAAAAAAAAGATGATAAGATCCATAACAGTACAGTAGAATATGAGTTTGGAGACAGAGCTGCTCCAGTGATATCAGGTCTAGGATATGACAATCAAAATGGGTCACTGGGGTCATGACAGGTGAGGACTGTTGGTGTTGAAGATGTTTTAAAAACACCCATGAAGCCAGTATGCTGAATGGCTTCTCATGGATAGAGAAGCTGCCCAGCATGAAGACAGGACATGAGGAGGAGAAGAAAACAGGGAATATCCAGGCTTTTAATGAATACAGAGGAACGGGTGAGAGTTTCAAAGATAAAACAAAGAGGAGAGGGATAAAAAGAAGTATATACAGTTGGCATAAATCTTAATGAAGGAGGCTTTCTTGCCCCAGGATGGAAGAGTAATAATCTTCCAGTTGTATTGGAATGCTAGGAGATATGATCAAGTGACAGCATGCAATAAGTGGGAGTAGAAGAATCAGACTTTTCCAAAGAAGAAGCTTGGGAGTTTCAGGAGAGATGTGCTCTGAAGAGCCAGGAGATAGTGCTCTGTGAAGTAGTTGAGGATAGAAGGGAGGTTATTTACAGTGGAATGAGGGTCTTTGAGGAAAGGATTGGAGGGAAGTTAACAATGTGTGAAATATTCAGGTAGAATGAGAGTAATGAATGATAATAATAACTTGTGTCAGATACCATAATAAGGGTTTTATATGTTTATTTCATGTAATTATTACATTAACTCTGCAATGTAGGTGTTATCTTTTTCATACGAATAAACTGACATTGAAAGCACGTAGAAACTTGTTTAAAGTTATGTATCTAATAAGATGCTAAGTTGGTTTTCCAAGATTTGACTTCCAGCTTGGTCTCAACCACTAAAAAGGATTGGAATGACAGGATCTAAGAGGAGAAAGAGGGTGCTGGAGGGCCTCCAGTGATTGTATAGGAGACTTCATGGGTCCATTTAACTGAAAATGTAGATGTGTATTCATAGGGTCCTCTGACTGAGGCTGCCAGTTAGAGTCAGCAATCTGCTGTCAGATTTCCAGATGGTCAGTGAGTGGAGGAATATGCAGACGGGCTCTTGGAGAAGGCTCTGAAAATGTAACGATAACAGAATTGCTGAAACAAGAAGTGATTCTTTCTTTGATTTTTTTTCTCTTCCCTCTCACCACCAGCCATGCCCCTCCCACAACCTTCTACTCTTAAGGTTTTGCCAGCATTGCTAGTACTCGCTCGTATACTTTCAGATACACACCCTCTTATGGTTTTGATAGGTTTTGGAAGGCTTTGCTTCCAAAGGCTGCATCTGAGACTCTTCTGATGACTGCTCTGTTTGCCTGGGAGAGCTTTAAGCCAGGCAATGGATGGATGTGGCAATATAAAAGCTCAGTTTCCTTGCCTCAGGTTAGGACACCTTGGAGGCATAACTTACTACAGAGTTCCCTTGAGGGATCAGTTTGGACCTACCATCCTTGGAACCTGACCTGAAATTGCACTCTGTCTTGGCTTCTTCCCCCACTTCCTTCCTAGTTTCTTCTGGGAGTGCTTTTTACACAAATCACATGTACATGAATCCTCAACTTAGGGTCTGCTCCTGGGGAACTCAAACAAGAAATCAGATAACTATTAAAGGAATGTTCATTTAGATAGAAATTTTGAGGATAAAATTGAAAATATATTTTTTAAACAAAAACACGTGAACAAATTAAGTACTAAAATGAAGTATGGGTGAATTCCTTCATAATACAGAAGTGGTGAAAGTTTTTTGACTTATGACTTAAAATCAAGAAGCAATGTAAAGAAAAGATTGATAAATTCTGCTACATAAAAATTAAAATAAAATTTTCTTTAAAAACATAAGAAAAGAAAATGACAAAATTAAATAAATATTTGCATCTTTTATCATTGGTGAAGGGCTAATCTCCTTTCTACATAAGGAGCTGTTAAAAATTTAGAGGACAGCAGGGAGGCACATTCTCTTCATTTCTATTCAACAAGTACTGGAAGTCCCAGCCAGAGCAATTAGGCAAGAAAAAGAAGTAAAAGGCATCCAAATCAGAAAGGAAGAAACAAAATTGCCCCTGTTGGCAGATGGCATGATCTTATTTATAGAAAACCCTAAATACTCCATTTTAAAAAAGCTGTTATATCTAGCAAATAAATTCTAGTGAAGTCTCAGGATACGAAATCAACATTCAAAAATCAGTTGCATTTCTACACACCAACAATGACTTCTCTGGAAAAGAAATTAGGAAACAATCCATTTATGATAACACAAAAAAGCATAAAGTACTTAGAAATAAACTTAGCTAAGGAGATCAAACACTTATATACTAAAAACTACAAGCATTAATGAGAGCAATTAAACAATACAAAAACAAATGAAATGACATTCCATGTTCATGGAATGAAATAATATTGTTAAAATTTCCATATCACTCAAAGTGATCTACATATTTAATGTAACCCCTATCAAAATTCTACTGGCATTGTTTTTTGCAGAAATAGAAAACATTTCTTGAATTTATATGGAATAACAAGGCCAGGAATAGCTGACTCAATCTTGAGAAGAAAGAACAAAGATGGAGGCATCACGCTTCCTGATTTCAAAATATATTATAAAGCTATAATAATCAAAACAGTATGTATGAGACTGGCATAAAGACAGATATATCAACTAATGCAACAGAATATAGAGCCTAGAAATAAGGAATGCACATACACAGTCAATACATCTTTGACAAGAGAGCCAAGAATACACAATGAAGGAAAAATAGTCTCTTCAACAAATGGTGCTGAGAAAGTGAGATATCCACATGCAAAATAATGAAATTAAGCCTTTATCTTACACTATACACAAAAATAGGCTCAACTAGATTATAGACTCAAAGACCCCAAAACTGTATAACTCCTAGAAGAAAACATGGGTGAAAAGTTTCATAACATTGGTCTTGGCAATGATTTCACGAATACAACACCAAAATCACAGGCAAAAAAAAAAAAAAAAAAGAAAGCAACCAAACAAAAACCCCATCAAACTAAAAACCTCCTTCACAGCAAAGAAAATAATCAACAGAGTGATAATCAGGGAACTTACAAAATGGAAGAAAATATTTGAAAACCAAGCATCTGATAAGGAGATAATAACTAAAATGTTAAGGAACTCCTTCAACTTGATTGTAAAAAAACTAATAACCCAATTTAGAAATGGGACTTGAATAGATATTCTTCTGAAGAAGACATACAAAGGGCCAACAAGAATATGAAAAAAATGCTCAAATCACTAATTATTACGGGAATGTAAATCAAAACCACAATACAGTATTATCTCACAGCTATCGGGATGGTTCTTATTAAAAGAAAATTCCCAAAGGCAACAATGTTGTCGAGTATGTAGAGAAATTAAAATTCCTGCATGCTGTTGGTGGAAATGCAAAATAGCATGGCCTTTTTGGAAAATAGTATGAAGTTTCCTTAAAACATTAAAAATAGAGCTACCATTTGATCCAGCAATCCCATTTCTGGAGGTTTATCCAAAAGAAATGACATCAGGACCTCAAAGAGATATTAGCACTCCTCTCTTCATTAAAACATTGTTTACAATAACCAAGATGTGAAAACAACCAAAACATCAAACAACAAATAAATGGATAAAAAATACAGTATATATATATATATATATATATATATATATATATATATATGTAATAGAATATTATTCAACCTTTAAAAAGAAGGAAATTCCACAGTATGTGACAATATGGATGAATCTTGAAGATACTATGCTAAGTGAAGTAAGCCAGTCACAGAAAGCCTGCCTGATTCCACTTATCTAAGGTATCTAAGATAGTCAAATTTATAAAGTCAAAGAATAAAATGGTAGTTGTCACAGGCTGGGAAAAGGGGAAAATAAGGAGTTAGTAATGAGTATAAAATTTCAGTTAAGCAAGATGAATAAGTACTAATGATCTGCTGTACAACATCATACCTATAGTCACCAATATTTTCTACACTTAAAATTTTGTTAGGAGGTGGGACCTCATGTTAAATGTTATTACCACAATAAAATAAAAATAGGAAAATAAATGAATATATAAACGGTTTTAAAAATTCAGAGGAAAAATACCAAAGTCCAATTGAAGAATGAGAAAGAGTAATTGCAGAGAGAAAAGTAAACTGGCCCTTAAACATATGAAAAGATGCCTAAAATAACTCAAATAGAAATTACTACTACTCAAAGATACTTTATGCTTATTAAATTGGCAAAAATGAAATGATTGACAAAACATTCTGTTGCAAGACTGTGCAGAAACATATGCACTCATAACTTGATGGCAGAAAGTACAAAATGGCACACTTAGGTGGGATTTTGGCAATATCTAGTGGAATTAAATATGCCCATATTCTTTTACTCAGCAGTACTGAAGATATGCCTCCACAAGACTAAAACAATATACACATAAGTTTATTAGTCATGTATTATTTAAAACAATAATAGTCTGAAAAGAATGCATCTCTGTTAACATAGACTGGTTGAATAAACTAGCCAGGTGATGGAGTACTATACAGCCATAAAGAAAGAATGAGGACAAACTCTCTGAATTGAAATTGAGTACTTTCCAAGATGTAGTAAGTAAAAAAAAAAAAATCAAGGTATAGAACAGTCTATGATCCACTACATTTTTTTAAAAGATTTATTTATTTATGATAGAGAGAGAGAGAGAGAGGCAGAGACACAGGAGGAGGGAGAAGCAGGTTCCATGCCGGTTGCCGGACGCGGGACTCAATCCCGAGACTCCAGGATCACACCCTGGGCCAAAGGCAGGCGCTAAACCGCTGAGCCACCCAGGGATCCCTGATCCACTACATTTTGTGTATGAAAGAAGGGAAAGGGGCACCTGGGTGGCAAATTGGTTAAGTGCTGGATTCGTGGTTTCAGCTCAGGTCTGATCTCAGGGTTGTGCGATAGAGCCCTACATCAGGCTCCATGCTCAGCAAGGAGTCTGATTGGGTTTATCTCTCTCTCTCTCGCTCTCTCAAATAAATCAATAAATCTTTAAAAAGGGGAGAATAACCATCTCCCATGCACATATATACAACAATGTGTGTGTCTACACACCTACCCATTATTTACATTGTATATATATTGTGTGTATATATATATATAACAACATATCACTACATGCATATAGTTACATATACACATGCTTAATATTTGCAAAAGAAAAAAGAAACATAGGAAGGACAATCAGAACGTAAGAATAGCTACTATGGAGATATGAATGGAGAGAAAGGTATCAAGGTGAAACTGAGACTTCTCCAAGGATTCACATTTTTGAAATATATTAATATTTTATGTATTCAAAAGTAAAATTACATCAAAAGAAGCAAAAAAAGAAAATCCTAATATTGACCATAAGCAGAGACAGATGAATCTTGCTACATATTAAAATGACAATATATTCACACTGAGAAAAAAAGAATTATAAATTATCTTAAGCAACTTTGAAACGTGGTTCTCTGACTCCAACACTCTGTATATTTAGTAGCATATATTCTGAAGATGAAAAGAGCTGTAAAATAATCTTAAAATTTACCCAGTAGGTTTATTGTCAGTACTATTGGTTCGGTTTAAGTATATTGTGGGATCAAGCAATTTGAGCACAAATATGAAAATTGCTGTATTTTATTGTAACAGGAAATAAATAAAAAATTATGAGCCCATAATGACACCCCAAGAGAAGGTGGGGTGGAGAGAAGAGGCAGGAGGAAAAGGAGGAAGAGGAGGAGAAGGAGGATTTTGACTGTGGTACTGTAGTTGTTTAAAAGAATGTCCTTGATCTTGGGAAATGTGCACTGAAGTATTTGGTAAAGCAGTTTGATGTTGTCATTTCATTTGAGAGTACTCAGTTCAGAAAAAAATATAATATATGCATATGCACATAGGAAAAGGAAGTAAAACAAATGGAGCAAAAAAAAAAAAACAATTGGTGAATCTGAGTAAAGAATATAGGAGAGATCCTTACACTATTCTTGGAATTTGAAATTATTTCTAAGTAAAAAGTTAGTAAATGAAGTTACTCCAAAAATGCTACCTTCTCAGTATGTGCAACATTTGAGAGCAGAGCAGACGGAAGGGCTGTTCTCCATGCTCAAATATTAACCCTGGTGCAGGATGCAGGCTGATTAGAAAACAGGGAGTAGGACCAGTTCCCAGTAACCAAATTAATCCTCTAATAACTGAGAACACATAGCTCACAAAAGCAAAATGTCTCTAGTTTTTGTCATTAGAGATCACAAGGACTTTAATTGCCAAAAACAAATGGATGGAGTTTTAGATGCGGAATAACTGATGCTAAGACCAGGTAAGAGGCCACAGCCCAGCTTGGCTTGATAGGTCCCTGGAACAGGGAAGAATCTGGTGTATATGTCAGGCTGTGTGTGTATGTACGTGCACAGAGGTCAGGCCCCAAATGGAGAAGGAGGAGAGAAAGTATAAGGATGGCAACAGGCAGAAATGCTTTCCTGAATAAAAGGCAAAGTGGAGGGAGCACCAGGAGGCCACAGCCCCTCTCACTTGGGCCTTCAGAATCAGGCCTTTGCAGCCACCTCATTAACACATCATTAAGAAGAGTCCATTCTACCTAAGTGAGTGTTTCTCAGAAAAATGGATTATTTCTGTCCCCTTAAAATTCATAAATGCTGCCCAGAAAGCCCTAGGTTTCCTGTAATGTCTATTAAAAATTCCGGATATTCTAGCAGCAATGTCCAGTCCCCACTATTTCCACTAAGAGAAATAAAATAGTAACACTAAATTATGCTTGTTCTCTCTTAAATGATGTACGCAGTGGAGAGAAGGTATAACATTGGATTGGATACGCAGTCTTTCAGGATCATCACTAAAATACCTGACAGTCTCTTAAAAATTGTAGTATGTTTCATTCTCTAAGGACTAAAATGCAAGAAAACCATTTCTGTTATTAGAGTATGTGTGGGGTTTTTTTTTTCTTTTTGAAATAGTAAAACTAAAAGAGTTTACCCTAATAGTGAGTGTGAGATTAAATTGGCTTTGATTCCTGAACTGTTGTTTCTTTAGAGCTATAAAATACTTTTGTTTCAGAGTATCTTATACTCATAGGAAGGAAGGAAACTGACATTTATTGGCTGCCTACTATGTGCTAAGCATTGCACTATTTCATTTAATCCAGAATTTAGCTCATTCCAAACTCAGAAGTCAAAGACAGAAAACACTAAAAGATTCTTTTTTATTAGAAAGGGATAACATTAGCACCATTTTGTTCTGTGGATACAAATTCGGACCTATACATTGAACTATGTTTTCATGTGTAGTCTGCAGTATCTAAATGTTTATGTCCCCTTAGGTTGTTTTTGTCAATAAGAATTTCTTACTGCAACTATTTTTCCTTTCTTCATTTCCCGGTGGTTTCTTCCTTTTATAGAATAGAAGACTTACAATATTGTATCAATGAGGCAGATTGTGTCTTATTTTCTCCTTTTCACTTAAAGACAATATAAAAACATTGCAGAAAATTTGGCAAAATGAGGAAGAAAAAACATCTAAAACCTCACCACGCTACAACAATAATGCTTTTCAATTTTGTATATTCATTTCCAGTCTCTGTTGATAGTATTATGTTTTTACACAAGTTGCAATAAAAGTGTATGTGCAAGTGGGGACCTTTTACTCATCTTCTACATATCCTGTCATGCAAATATCTATTTTTCACTATTATAATTCTTAGTGCTAAATAATATTCAATAAAACCACTATACCATAATTTCCTTAAGTGTGTCTCTACCTTTAAACTGCTAGATTGCTCCCTATTTTCCAATATTAGGCAAATTGTGTCAAAAATTTCTTCACCTATATAGCACTGACTTTCTTTTTCAACCATTTCCTTAGGATAACTTCCTAATAGAATATGAGCACTTTTATGGCAATTGACCCGTCTTCTCAAATTGCTTTCTGAAAGTACTGTAGTCAAATGACAACCCTCCAGCTTCAAGTACATTCCAGAGCTACCACATTTTCCTCAGCCCTCCTTCAGTACTTGATTATTTGAATCATAATGCTTTTGGCCCAGCTAGTAGATAAAACATGGTATCATTTAGTATTCTATGGCATGTCTTATTTGACTTAAAAAAAATTTTTAAGGCTTTAATTTTTTTAGAGCAGTTGTAGGTTAACTGCAAAGTGAAGAGGACAATTTTCTATATATCCAATGCCCACACCATGCAAAGCTTCCCCCTACTATCAACATCCCACAGCAGAGTGGTACATTTGTTACAGTTGATGAATCTACATGGACATGTCGTTATTGCCCAGAGTCCATAGTTTACATTAGGGGGTCACTCTTGATATTGTACATTATATGGATTTGGACACACGTATAATGACATATATCCACTATTAGAGACTCATAAAAAGTAGTTTCATTATCCTAAAAATCCTCTGAACTCTGTCTATTCATCCATTCCCCTCTCCAATCCCTGGAAGCCACTGATCTTTTACTGTCCCCATAACTTTGCCTTTTCCAGAATGTCATAGAGTTTGAATCATATTCTATGCACACTTTTCAGACTGGCTTCTTTCATTAATGACATGTATTTAAGATTCCTCCGTGTCTTTTCATGGCTCAACTGCTGATTTCTTTTTAGCTCTGAATAATAGTCCATTGTCTGGAACACCATGGCGTATTTTATGCATTCACCTACCGAACGACATTTTGGTTGCTTTCATGTTTTGGCAGTTATGAATGAAGCTGCCGTAAATATCGTGTGCAGGTTTTTGTGTAAATATTCTACTTGGATTATATTTGCATATCTTTCATTGTAACCAAGTTTGAACATGTCATCTTATTTGTGTTTTCGAAGGTAGTGAATTTCCAAAAGAATTTGTTTGTTTGTTTGTTTGTTTGTTTTTAGAGATGAGAAAGAGGGAGACAGAGAATCTCAAGCAGTCTTACCCAGCACAGAGCCTGACATGGGGCTCAGTATAACAACCCTGAGTTTGTGACCTGAGCCAAAATCAAGAGACAGATGCTTAATCCTCTGAGCCAGTCAGGTGCCCCTAAAGTAGTGAATTTTTGTGTGAATTTTCTTTTTCCCAATTTTATGTCCAAATCTGCATGTTTTGTATTTTGGCCAATTTCTACTTTTTTGTTTTAAAACCAATGTCCCTGAAAGTCATTACCTGAAATGTTCTTCTCAGTATGTGACTTAATGTTTAATTTTGTTTTTCCAAAATGATGGTCTTCATGTTTATATGGTCAAATCTATCTTTCCTTTTATACTTCCTTCTATGCTTTAAAGGTTTCAAGGTTAACTCTTCTCCTGAAACCTGAAAAATATTCAAATCTATACTTCTACCTAACTTGCCAATATGTTTATAATGTATTTGGGCGAATTCTGTGAAATGCACTTCTAAGCTATTATTTTTCTAAATTGCTAACCACTTATCTGAACTGCAGTATTTGGGATGCCTCTTTTACATTATCTATGATCAAATCTATTTCTGGATGTTCCATTCTATTCCATCTCTGATTTTCCTCTACTACTATGCTCTTTATATTTTTGTTGGTTATAAATAGGTATTTTGATTGTATTTGTAATGGGGTCTTATATTAGCTCAGGGTGCCATGACAAAAAAACCCCATAACCTGGGTGGCTTAAACAACAGTTGTGTATTTCTCATGGGGCCAGAAGTCCAAGATCAAGATGGCATTTGACCCAGTTCATAGTAAGGGTGCTCTTTCTGACTTGCAGATGGCTGCTATCTTGCTGTGTTTTCATACGGCAAAGAGAAAAGAGTGAGCTCTTCAGTGTCTCTTCTTACAAGAACACTAATCCCACTAGATCTGGGCCCCACCCTTATGACCTTACATAACCTTAATTACTTCCTTTGCTTGAAATACAGTCACACTGGGGCTTGGAGCTGCAACATGCATTTGTGGGGAACACAATTCATCCATAGCAGGGTCACATTGCCCAAGAAGCATTCCAGTCCAATTATGTTTCTGACCCTATAATTTCAGATTCCTGAACATCGTCAAAGCCAGCCATAACCTCCAGCAGCTATTTCTAATCATCATCCTAGATCCTATGCCTCAGCCCCCACACTGCTGCTTTAGATTCCTAGTGCTGTACTCCAATCCCCATGATTTGTCTCTGGCCTCTTATAATTGTGCCAGCCCTATACATCCCTCTTGACATTTTGAATCTTTGTAACTCTGCATGGCTCTGGCTCTCTAGTCCATTCTTCCATGGAGCCCCTTGTGGCCTCAGGTGAAAATCTTTATTGAACTGTCATCAGGCTAGCCTCCAGCTCCCTACATTTCTACAGTTTCTTCTGGAAGGATAAGACACATAATGACATCACAATTCACCTTCCAGTTTCATATGAACTCATAATACAGGACTCTATGACACCTTTGTCTCTGCTAACTGTGGTTTAGGTCAATGTAATGGGCCTGTATGTCAGGTTTCTTAAATATGAACCTTAGGATAAGGGATTGCTAAAATCAATACTATTTGCTTGTAATATTCTCTTACTGTGTGTCTTCAAGACTGTTCTCTTACTCTAGACACTATTCCACATCCTTTTTGAAGAGATTGGTGTTCTCACTGTTAGGTTTCCATCGGGTTAGGCAGGCATGGATGACCTGCTAACTGAGCATGTCAGTATGGTGACAAAGACCCTTTCCTTTAGCTTTGGAATCCTCCTCAAAGCCCTGGAGAAAAATTAGATGCTATTTGAAATGAAGGACTTTCTTAAAAAACTCATTCACTCCCAGAAAACATAACTTGGTCTTTTGTTCTTCATTATAAAATCTCCTAAAATAGCAATTGAGAATACGAGTATTTGGCCAGGCACTATTTTATTTGTCCCTCCATCTCTGGCACTTAGTGTAGTGCCTGGCCCATAGTACACACTTAACAAATATTTATGGAAGACAAGAAAGACGAGGTGAATTTAAACCTGGGAGTTATTAGACTTTGAGGCTTTTATATGTAGAGTTTGTAGGAGAATTTTTCTTTTTTTCTCTCCATGGCATTTTTTTTTTGCCTTTTAATGGTATATTATTCCCAAATCTCCATGTAAAATCTTGCAATCATTTTTTTATTATTATGATTAATAGTTCCCCATCAACATGGATCTTTATTGACCTACATTTTGTTTTCTTGCCATTTGTGTTCATAATGCATTTTTAGCACTGGATCAAGCTTCTGTTATTTTCTTCTTGAAGTATTAAAGTTTTGTCACTTAAAAAAAAAAAACCTGGGAGCTGAGCCCAGTTTTTAATTTTATATTTTTTCCTTTATTTTTTAATAAATTTATTTTTTATTGGTGTTAAATTTACCAACATACAGAATAACACCCAGTGCTCATCCCGTCAAGTGCTCTCCTCAGTGCCCGTCACCCATTCACCCCCACCCCCCGCCCTCCTCCCCTTCCACCACCCCTAGTTCGTTTCCCAGAGTTAGGAGTCTTTATGATCTGTCTCCCTTTCTGATATTTCCTACCCATTTCTTCTCCGTTCCCCTTTATTCCCTTTCACTATTTTTTATATTCCCCAAATGAATGAGACCATATAATGTTTGTCCTTCTCTGATTGACTTATTTCACTCAGCATAATACCCTCCAGTACCATCCACGTCGAAGCAAATGGTGGGTATTTGTCATTTCTAACGCATGCCTCTAATTTTTACATCCTGGCAGACTCTTAATTATTTCCCTCATGGACCCTACTCTTCCTCCATCTTGCCCCTCCTCCCTCCTTAATTTTATATTTTAGAATTATTTGTTGGCTTCATGAATGTGTGATCCCTTCAACATAGTTGCACTAAGATACTGCTCACAGGGACAAAATTCTGAGTCTCAGGGGCATTCTTCCAGGGGTTTGGCCAGAAGTGTGCTTCACAGAAGGGTCTACCAGACATCTCTGCCTAAAATTTAGAAGAGGGGAGGAGGTTTTTATTCATTCTTCAGTTCTATAGGTATTTGATATAGTTCCAAAGATGAGAAAAAGCAATGTACCCCCATAAGACGGGAACAGAGGCTCAAAGAAAGAGGACATTGAAATTAACAGTGGGCCTGCATTTTTTAAAAGAGGAATTGCTTTACATACTATGAAAATAATGGAGATTGGTATTAAGAAATTTACTATTCTTTCCTATCCCTCCCAAACCTGGATCTTACAAAAGTTATAAGATTGATATTCCCACCACTTACCATCAAAAACAGCATCACATCATTCAGACACATCTCTTAGAAATTGTAATTCATGGAGTGAGGATTCAGGAATAAATTTGGTGGCAATTCACATCAAGTTCCTACTGTGAGAACTTTCTATTTTATAGTCTTTCTTATCTGAAATAGTTTTCCTGCACCTTTCTACCTCATTGCTTCCTATTTTAAAATTAATCTTTTGTTCTGGGGCTGCACTTTGTAATTTCTCTTGTCCTCTATTATTATTTACTATTTTAAATCTGTGTGGCTTGAGGGATAGTCTATTTGAAAGTTGTTAGCAAAAAGTTTTATGGCCAAAAGCATCACATTCTTGGTAGCAAAGCAACCTGTGCTACATACCCAACTGATTGTACATTCCCAGAATTCTGTTCAGAACTCCTAGGAAAGTGGTCTTTTAAAAAAAATATTTATTTATTTATTTGAGAGAGAGTGAAGGAAGGAGCAGGGGAGAGAATCTTCAAGCAAACTCCGCACTAGGCATGGGGCTCAATCCCATAACCCATGAGATCAGACCTGAGCCCAACCCAAGGTGCTTAACCAACTGAGCCACCAAGGCACCCCAGAAATGTGGTCCTAAGGACTTAGCAGGGGCCTTTACACTGTGAAGATAGAAAGCCCTGAGAATGAAAAAGCAAACAGAAATTTATGGGTATGAGATATCACCTATAGATGTGAGGATACTGTAGTTTATTATTGAGGATTACAAAGTACCAAATAGAGGGAGCCCACTAGCACACTGCTTTTCAAACTTTAATGTGTATATGAATCACCAGGGCATTTTGTTAAATGTATATTTTAATTCAGTAGAACTGGAGTTAGGCCTGAGAGTCTGCATTTCTAACACACTCCCAGGTGATGCTGATGCTGACGATCCATGGACCACACTCTGAGGAGAATAGTCTTCTTATGATTTATTTATTTACATCTTCTTTGCTGCAAAGAATGTTACCATTTATTAAGCCAGAGTGATAAAGCAAGATAAAAAATAAGTGAAGAAATTAAGGTTAAGGTGAGGGGAGTAGGAAAGGAAGAAAGCAGTCTGGAAGGATCAGTTGATGTAGGAAATGCAAACCATCATGCTGTGAACAATTGCTAGAGAAGGGAAAGCATTTCTGTGCTTTTTACTGTTCAGAGCAAAATGAGAAACTTGACCTGTTACAAATCTTAACAGTGTTTGTGAGATAAAACCTTCCCAGTGCTCAGCAGAAGCAAGTGGCACTGAGCACCAGGGGCTTCATTTCCTGTGGGTAACCAGGCAAGAGGCCCCAGGTGAAGCAGTAAGCAACATTCTTCAATGTGTTCCGAGAGGAAATAGAATGGTTAACTCTTAGTTTTATTTTTTTAAATAACGTATGCATCTGTGTAGGTCAGTGGCATAGTGCCAACATGTAGATTTATGACTCTCTGATGCTCTAGCTTGTCTCAAGGATAAGATTTAGGATCTCTAGGATGGAAAGACTGCATATCCTTCAGTATGGATTATTTATATAGAGATAAATCATATATATGTACCCAGCTTAGGAAGTTTGTGTAATAGGATACATAAAAGGATATGGAACGATTTTGTCCAAAGCTGAGCACAAGTCCTCCACTAGGCACAGTCCCCTGAGATTTGCTAAGATGTAGACTAACTCATCCTCCAATTACTCACCCTATCACCAATCTTCAGAATATATATGAGGAGGCTAGATAGTCACTAATATGATCTTTGAAGGAAATTCACAGAAAAAAAGGATGTGGCATTTTCCCCCTCCTCTAGGGAAGGATGGGAGTTTTCTCCCACCCAGTCAAATTTGGAATCTTAAAGCACTTGATGAGGGATTGCTTCCTAAAAGAAGAGCCCAAGATTCTTACAGATATGCCTAAAGCTGTTTCTTGAGTGTTTTAGTCAGTGACACACTAATAAGTGTTTAACAACCTGCTCTCTGAAAAGGGAGTGAAGGTGGAGGAAGCCCTGATTTGTAGCATTTGCTGATTTCTGTGGTGTAAATATTCCCATCAAGCTTGAGGTTACTGATGTAAAGTTGTGAAGAAATGTGTACAAATGTCAGCTTCAGAACATCACCAATTTTAGGTAAACCCCACATTACTACAATAACAGCCCCCAAATGTGTTTTGTAGACACCTCCCACATTAACTTGGAGTTTGATCATCTGACTTGCTTTCAGCCATGGGAAATCAGCAAGTATAACAGAAGCAGAGGCTTAGAACATGCTTGTGCTTTGAGGCTTTCCCTCTTGGAATGCTTCATCATATAAGGAAACCTGGGATAGCCTGCTGGAGACTGAAAGATCACTCAGAGAAATGTAGCCCAGCCAACACCCAACACAAAACTGCAAGACATGTGAGTGAGGTTACCTTAGACCAGCCAGCCCTGACCAAGCCACCAGATGATCACAGCTATATGTGTCACCACAAGGCAGACCAGCAGAAAAACCATCCATCTGAGCCCATCCCAAATTACTGACCCACAGAATTTTGAGCAAACAAAGTGGTTGTTGTTTTAATCTGCTAAGTTTTGGAGTGTTTTAGCCTGCTAAGTTTGTATGGAACAATAGATAACTGACACAGTCCATATATGTCCTCTGAAGTTTAGGGCACATAGGAGTATTGGTGCTGGTAGAGTAGCTCACGATGGCATGGCATGGAGAGAAGGGTCAGTATTGGTTCAAACCATCCTGCCACCTCTTGGTGAGCAAGGTCAAGTCTTTGCCATGAAGGGGATCCTTGAAAGGACTCCACCCAAAAAGGCTACCTGTTGGGACAAAAAAGACCCCACAAGAATAGAGATTATGGGAAGTCCCCTAGAAGCAGGAGATGAAGGGGTATTATTAAGAGAGGTCTGCCGGAAAGCTTATTGCCCACATCTGAAGGAAAGTATAGTGAGGCAGCTTCTGCCAATGCACTTCATAGAAGACTTAGGGTTTGGATGCCTACCAAGATAAAAGGGTATTCAGCAGTCAAGAGAAACATAAACAGCACCAACTCCAAGCTCTCTTTTCTCCATTCCTTCTTTAGAGGAGCCTCCGTGGGAGTAGAATAAAGAGTAAAATAGAAGAAAGCTGTTTCCTGTTTGTATTGTACCAAATCTGGGCAATTCCATAACTTGGAAAACTTATATTTGCATTTAAAGACCTCTTAAAAAATTAAAAAAATAAAGACCTCTTAAATGATATTCTATGCATAATGAGTGGCTTATAGACACTCAATAAAAATTAAATATTATCATATTCATTCATTCAATAAATATGGATGCAGGATTACTTTTGCCAGGCAAGTTGTAAGATCTAAGAATTGAGCAATAAACAATATAAAGTTCTTAACCTTCATAGAGCTTACATTCTAGTGTGGAGACAGGTAAAAAAGACAAATACATAAGTAAGTATCAGTGGGAAGTGCTCAAATGAGAATAGACATGTATTTTTTGGTATCATTCCAGTGAGTGAGTCACCTCATTACTTTTGGGTAGGTATGATAGTTCAGGTTCTCCACTCAACTTCTATTAGCACTTTGATGAAAGGGGCTTTTAGTCATTCCTTCTTGGCAGTTGGGGGCCAAAATTGTACATGAGGAGAGGACAGCAAGGGGGTAATGGATGATAGAGATGATATCTATCCTTCATTATTATGTCCTAACACTTCCCAAGCAACCAGTGAAATTCTCAATATGTAGTTACTTAACACAACTTAAATACTCAACACCAGTACAGAGGATAAGTAATTGTGATATATTTATAGAATGGAATGCTATGCACTAATGGCCATAAATGAATGGTATCATGTATAAAGATGGATGAACTTCAGGAATGTAATGTGACAAATAAAAAGCAACTCACAAAAGAAAACACACACCATGTTAATAATTATATAAAGCTTGAAAACAGGCAAAACTAAGCAAGATATTTTTTTAGGGTTACCTGAATGGGTGCAAATGAAAAACTGTAATGAATAATGAGGATCATTCTTGAATGAGTGGGGTGTGACTAGGGAGAGGTATACAGAAGCCTTCAAAAATATCAGTAATGTCCAGCTTATTTTTTCTAATTTTTTTAAATTTTTATTTATTTATGATAGTCACACACACAGAGAGAGAGGCAGAGACACAGGCAGAAGGAGAAGTAGACTCCATGCACCGGGAGCCCGACCTAGGGATTTGATCCCGGGTCTCCAGGATCACGCCCTGGGCCAAAGGCAGGTGCCAAACCGCTGCGCCACCCAGGGATCCCCAGTAATGTCCAGCTTAAACTTTGATCTGTGTCAAAATCAGGAAAAAAACTCGCTGGAAGTCTGAGTCTTATTCGACTTTCATGAATTTGAACCTCTTTCTCCTCTATTAATTAGCTCTCCAGTTGACTCTGATAGACAGTAAGTTTTGAGAACCAAGGTTTTCTTAAGCTAGGTAGTGTGTAACCAGAAATTGACTTTGTAATTATCATTTAGCTATATATGTACGTTAAATATATTCTTTATATGTATAATACATTCCATTTAAAACTTTTGTGTAATTGCCTTGACAGCCTTGTCCCTACTTTCTAAGCCTGAAAACTCCAGCAGTCCAAGACTCTTAACCACGACTGGACAGACCTCAAGATACTTTATCAGGGAGTCTAGATTCAGAAATTGGATTGTTCAGTCTAGTTTGAATCAAAACCCCAAGCTTGATTTGGCATTAAACTATATTTCTCTCTCACTTTATACCTGATTCAGACTAAAAATAAAAGAAGTGTGGTTGACATGGTTGACTTCTTTTTCTCCCCTTAAATTCCCCTCCACCAGCTGCTGTAGTCAAAGCTACCACCATGATTCATCACCACTACTACTATTATGATATTCTATTAACTGTTCTATCTTTTCTCACTTTTGCTTTTCCCTACAACCCATTCTCGACACAGTAGCCTGAATAACATTTGTTTTATTTTTTTTTAGTTTAATTTATTTAGGCTTATAGAAAAGTTGTGTAAATAGTACAAGAGAGGGAAGCCTGAGTGGCTCAGTGGTTGAGCATCTGCCTTTGGCTCAGGTCGTGAGCCTGAGGTCCTGGGATCAAGTCCCACATCAGGCTCCCCGCAGGGTGCCTGCTTCTCCCTCTGCCTGTGTCTCTGCCTCTCTCTATTTGTGTCTCTCATGAATAAATAAATGAAATCTTTTTTAAAAAATAGTACAAGAGAGTTCCCTTATATCCCTTACTCAGGTTTCCCTGATGTCAGCATCTTACATAACCATGGTACACTTATTAAAACCAGGAAATTCACGTTGGTACAATATTATTAACTGAACTACATGCCTTATTCTAATTTTAGCAATTTTCCCACTGTCCTTTTCTCTTTCAGGATCCTATGTAGGATCTCACATAGCATTTAGTTGTTGGTCCTGCTTAATCTCCTCCCGTCTATAAAAGTTCCTCACTCTTTCCTTACCTTTTAATGACCTTGACACATTTGAAGAGTATTATCAGTGATTTTGTCTAATGTCCCCTGGTTTAGGTTTTTCTGATGTCTCTTAATGATTGGAGTGAGGCATTTTGGTATGCCTAATTTAAAGATTTTCAGAGGTCTCCAGTACACTACAAATAAAATCAAATATCACGAACCAAATCTGGCATTATCTGGCTCTTCATTTTTGCTCTCAATTTACCTTAAATCACTTTGGCCTAGCCACAGTGGGTACTGTAGTTTGAATTGCCCAGGAAGCACACTGTGAGATGGAGTTCACTGCAAGGGATGTTTATTAGGCAGAGCCCGGGGGACTAACCCTTATGGAGGGAATGGGAGAAAGGGTAGTAGGCAAATGGGGAAATTGAGCTGCAGTGCTGGCACAGTGACTCACTTAACTGATCCTACATAAAGCCCTGGGGCTAGGAATGGCCTTTCAGATTTGTCCCCCATTTGCAGTAACATGGCCAAGCCTTATACTTCCCACATGAACTGATCCCTGGAAAGGGTGTGACCTTAGTGCCATTGCACCTGAAGTTCCTGAAACTGAAAGTCTTCTGCCCTTAGCATTCCCAGCAGCTGGGACAGTAAGCCGTTCAGTGAAGGAAGATCTAGGTGATACATGACTGTGTTCTGCCAAACTCTTTCGTTTCTAGGTCATTTTCCCTTTAGAAAACTTCATGCACTTGTCCATCTAGCTGTTATGCTTTCCTCTGGTTGTTTGCATAGATGATTCATCCTCATCCTTCAGAAATGAGCTAAATTATCAGTGCCACAGTGAGGCCTTCCTGGTTTCCTTCTTCCTATTTCATGATTTATGATTACATATCTGTTTATTAATTTACTGCCTCCTGATGGGGCTGAGAGCTCCATAAAGGCAGGAAGCACATAAATTTGGCTCACCTCTGTTTACCACCACTTAACTTGGGGCCCAGCCCATAGCAAGCCCTCAATAAATTGTCTAAAATGAATGAACAACAGGATGAATGGATGAAATAAAATAAATCTGGGTTTGTTAGACAGAACTTCAGAGTATGGCAAATAGTCCCAGACAACCAGGAAGTGACCTAGGGTGTGTAGTGTACTGCAATCTCCTTAAGTAAAGGGTTCAGGAGGTGGAAAATGCATTGAGAAACTCAGAAGTCAAGTTGAGTCCAATCTGTTGTCAATGGTGAGTTTTAGTGTACTCAGGCTGCCATAACACAATACAATTGATGGTGTGGCTTAAACAACAAAAACATGTTTTCTCACAGTTCTGGAGGTTGAGAGTTCAAGATCAAGGTGACAGTGTGCTCAGGTGCTAGTGAGAGCCCTTCACCTGGCTTCTAGACGACTACCTTCTTGCTTGGTCTGCTGGCTTATCTTCACATGGTGGAGAAAGGGCAAACGAACTCTCTGATGTTTCTTCTTATAAGGGCACTAATCCCATCATGGGGGCCCACCCTTATGATCTCATGATCAAGAAACCTAATTACTTTCCAAAGTCTCTACATCCAATACCATCACACTGAGGGTGGAGGGCTTCAACACAGGAATTTGGGGTACGCAATTCAGTCCATAGCAAGATGTAATGCATTTTATATTGTTTGTTTAAAAGACTATTAACTTACATAATTTTGCATTGAGTTTGTGTAAAAGACTAAATATATTAGCTCATTACCTTTTCTAAAGCATATGGTTAGACCTCAAGGAATAACATCACCACATATTAAGTTTGAAATACTACAGATATACTCCTTTGGGCAAAAAGTACTGTTGACAAATGAATATGAGCAACTTACCAATCTTTGAAATATCAATTTTCAAGTGTTCATGTGCATTAAAGTCTCCTGAGGATCTAGTTAAAATAGATTCCTGGGTTCCAGATCTGGTACTTTTGTCATTTAAACCAGAGTGCCAGGTGATCTGGGTACAGATTGGTGAGGCCAACAGTTTGGGGAACACCTGAGTGGTTAAGTCAACAATCCCTTAGTTTTTCTCAAACTGAATTCAACTTTCTGTTGCTTCCAACCTTGGCCTGACTGCAAGGGCACTGCAGGATTTACAGGGGATCTGGTCCATATCTGTGGTTATGCCAGGTGTCTAAGTAACAGGGGAAGAGGAAAGGTGCTCCTAATAGCCAACAATCCTCTACTCCCATTACACAAGCTGTGCACACACACACACGCACACATGCACACACAACAAGAGAGAAATGGTGCAAAAGGATATGATTGGGGTTGGGGAGAGTTGGTGGTTAAGTCTGGGAGAGTCAGGAGGTGGGTGCGGCCTGATGCAGCATCATCACTAGGTGAATAAGCATAATGACTTACACACAAAAAAAGTTTAAATCTTTTTTATTTTATTTTTTAAATATTTTATTTATTTATTCATGAGGGACACAGAGAGAGAGAGAGGCAGAGACATAGGCAGAGGGAGAAGCAGGCTCCATGCAGACAGCCCGATGTGGGACTCGATCCCGGACCCCAGGATCATGTCCTGGGCCAAAGGCAGGCGCCCAACCGCTGAGCCACCCAGGCGTCCCTAAACCTTCTTTAAATCAAACTTTTAAAACAGGTTTAGGTCCACAGAAAAATTGAGGTGAAGTTGGACATTTTCCATGTACCCTCTGCCCTGCCCCTACATATGCATAGCCTCCCCCATTATCAACATCCCCCACCAAGGTGATATATTTGTTACAACTAATGAACCTACATTGACACATCACAATCACTCAAAGTCTATAGTTTACCTTATGATTCACTCTTGGTGTTGTACATTGTATGGGTTTGGACAAATACATAATGACATCTATCCATTGTTGTAGTATCACACAGAGTTTATTTCTCTCTCACCCCTAAAGTCTGGCAACCACTGATCTTTATACTGTCTCCATAATTTTGCCTTTTCCAGAATGGCATATAGTTAGAATCAGACAGTAGGTAGCCTTTTCAGACTGGCTTCTTTCACTTATTAACAGGCATTTAAGTTTCCTCCATATCTTTTCATGGCTTGATAGCTCATTTCTTTTTAGCACTGAATCATATTCCATTGTCTGGATGGACCACAGATTATTTATCCATTCACCTACTGAAGGACATCTTGGTTGCTGCCAAATTTTGGCAATTATGAATAAAGCTGCTATAAACATCTATGTGCAGGTTTTCATGAAAACATAGGTTTTTGACTCCTTTGGGTAAGTACCAAGGAGTGCAGTTGCTGGATTGTATAGTTAAGAGAATATTTGGTTTTATAAGAAACTACCAAACTGTCTTCCAAAGTGGCTATACCACTTTGCATTCTTGTGAACAATGAGTAAGTGTTCCTGTTGCTCCACATCCTCACCAGCATTTAGTATTATTAGTGTTCCTCATTTTTATATTCTTAAAGGTATGTAGTAGTATCTCTGCTGTTGCTTTAATTTACATTTCCTTGATGATATATGATGCGGAATATATTTTCATATGCTTGTTGCAGGACGCCTGGGTGGCTCAGCGGTTGAGCGTCTGCCTTTGGCTCAGGGTCCTAGAATCGAGTCCTGCATGGGACTCCCCGTGGGGGGCCTGCTTTTCCCTCTGCCTATATCTCTGCCTCTCTCTCTCTATGTCCCTCATGAATAAATGAATAAATCTAAAAAGAAACAAATAAAAAACCCAAATCATATGCTTGTTTGCCATCTGCATATTCTTTTGGTAGTGTCTATAAAAATCTTTTACCCATTTTTGTTTTTTTTTATTGAGTTTTAAGAGATCATTGTATATTTTGGATAACAGTCCTTTATCAGAAGTGTCTTTTTAAAAATATTTTCTCCTACTCTATGGCTTGTCTTTTCATTTTCTTGGCATTGACTTTTGTAGAGCAGGATTTATTTTATTTATTTTTATTTAATATTTATTTATTTATTTATGTTGGTTTTAGCTTGTTAAAAACATCTTTATTCGAAGTGTTCTTTAACACTTCACTACACGCATTACTGAGTGAGGATCACTTCTATTCACTGAAATAACACTATGCTGAACACAGTTTAAAAATATGTTCATTTAAAAATCTTCAATAAAATAGTTTTTTGCACTTCACTATATATATTAAAGAATGGGTATGAGTTCCATTCTTTGAAATAACACTGTTCTGAAGGCAGCTTTTAAGTACCTTGTTAGAAACATCTCTTTTACAAGCGTTTTTAGACACTTCTCTACATGCATTACGGAATGTATATCTCTTCCATTCACTGATATAACACTGTTCTGAAGTTTGCAAGTAGCTTGTTATAAATATTTTATTACAAGTATCTTCCTTTCCAGTTTTATTGAGAAGAATTGGCATACGTTATCGTGTAAATTTAAGACACACAGCATGATGGTTTGATTTACATATATTGTGAAATGATTACCATAATAGCTTCAGCTAACATCCATCTTCTAATATAGATACAATGAAAAGAAAAAAAAAGGAAAATATTTTCTCCTTGTGTTGAGAACTCTTAAGATTTACTCTCATAATAACTGTCCTATATATCACACAGTAGGGTTAGCTAAGTCATTATGTTGTATGCTACATCCCTAGTACTATTTATCTTGTAACTGGAGGTTTGTACCTTTTGACTAGCTTCTCCACTTTCCCCCACCTTCTACCTCTGGTAACTATAATTCTGGTCTTTTTTTCTATGAGTTTGGGTTTTTGTTTTTTCCACACATAAGTGATATCATACAGTATTTGTCTTTCTCTTTCACTTAGCATAATGCCTTCAAAGTCTATCCATGTTGTTGCACATGGTAGGATGTTTCTCATTGTTATGGCTGAATAATATTCCACAATATATATATATACCACAATTTCTTTATCCCTTTATGCATTCATGGATGCTTAGATTGTTTCTATGTCTTGGCTACTGTAAATAATGCTGCAATGAACAAGAGGGTGCAGATACCTTTATTGAGTTAGTGTTTTTATTTCCTTTGGATATATTTCCAGAAGTAGAATTGCTGAATCATATGGTAGTTCTATTTTTAATTTTTTGATTGTACTCTTTTCCACAGTGGCTGCATCAATTTGCATTCCCATCAACAGTTCAAAAGGGTTCCCTTTCCTCCACAACCATACCAGCATTTGTTATCTCTTATCTGATGATAAGATAGATGATGACCATTCTAACTGGCATGAGATGATTTCTCATTGTGGTTTTAATTTACATTTCCCTAATGACTAGTGATGTTGAGCATCTTTTCATATATACCTATTGGTCTTTTATATATCTTGTTAGAGAAATGTCCATTCAGGGTAATTTGCCCGTATTTTTAAAGTGGGTTTTTGTTGCCGTTGTTGCTGTTGTTGTTGTTGTTATCTTATTTGCTATCAGGTTGAGTTCTTTTTTTTACATTTTTTATTTTTGTTTTTATTTATTTTTTTTAGTTTTTTTTACATTTTTTAAATTTGAGTTGACATACAATGTTACACTAGTTTCAAGTACACAACATAATGTTTCAACAACGCTATACATTATGCTATGTTCGCCACAAGTGTAGCTACCATCTGTCAGCATGCAACACTATTACAATACCATTGCAATATTCCCTATGCTGTACCTTTTGTTCCCATGACTTATTTATTCCATAACTAGAAGCCTGTGTCTCCCACTCCCCCTTCACTCATTTTCCTATCTCTCCTCTCCCTCCCCTGTTGCAATCACCAGTTTGTTTTCTGTACCTATAGCTCTAATTCAGCTTTTTGTTTGTTTGTTTATTTGTTGTTTCTTACATTCTACATATAAGTGAAACTGTATTGTGTTTGTCTTTTTCTATCTGTACGTATTTCACTTAGCTTCTGGGTCCATCCAGGTTGTTGCAAATGGCAAAATCTTATCTTTTTTGAAATGGCTGAGTAATATTTGATTGTATAAAATAGACACACAAATCAATGGAACAGAATAGAGAGCCAGGGATAAACCCATGCATATATGGTCAATGAATCTGTAAATTGTGAGTCCTTTCAATAAATGGTGTTAGGAAAACTGGAGAGCTACAATCGAAAGAATGATACTGAACCACTTTCTTTAAAAAAAAGAAAAAGATTTTATTTATTTATCCATGAGAGACACAGAGAGAGAGGCAGAGACACATGCAGAGGGAGAAACAGGTTCTTCGCAAGGAGCCTGATGTGGGACTTGATCCTCCAACTCCAGGATCATGCCCTGAGCCAATGGCAGAGCTCAATCACTGAGCCACCCAAGCATCCTCTGAACCACTTTCTTACACCATACACAAAAATAAACTCAAAATGGGTTAGAGATCTAAATGTGAGACCTGAAACCATAAATATCCTAGAGGAGAGCACAGGCAATAATATCTTCAGCATCAGCTATGGCAACCTCTTTCTAGATATGTCTCTTAAAGCAAGGGAAACAAAAGCCAAAGTAAGTAATTGGAACTACATCAAAATAAAAAGCTTTTGTGCAGCAAAGGAAATCATCAACAAAACGAAAAAGACAACCTCAGTAGGTTGGAAAACAATGTTTGCAAATGATGTATCTGATACGGGGTTAATATCCAAAATATGTAAAGAACTTATGCAACTCAACATCAGAAAAACAAATAATCCAATTAAAAATGGGCAGAGGACTTGAATAGACATTTTTCCAAAGAAGACACACAGATGGCTAACAGACACATGAAAGGATACTCAATCACTAACCATCAGGGCAATACAAGTCAAAACCACAATGACTTGGAATTCTTAAATATTTTATTTATTAACCCCTTATCAGATATATGGTTTGCAAATACTTTTCCCATTTTGTAGGTTGTATTTTCATTTTGCTGATGGTTTCTTTTGCTGTGTAGAAGTTTTTAGTTTGATGTAGTCCCACTGATTTATTTTTTTAATTTTTATTTTTAATATTTTTTGTTTTTATTATTTCCTTATTTTATGTTTTTATGTTTTATTTTTAATTTTTATTTTATTTTATTTAAACTCACTTGGTGAGATGAGATGACCACTTATTTATTTTTACTTATGTTGCTTGTGCTTTAGGTGTCATATCCAAAATATCATTACTAAAGCCCATGTCAAAGAACTCTTTTCTTATGTTTTCTTCTAAAAGTCTCATGGTTTGGGGTCTTACATTTAAGTACTTAATCAATTTTGTGTTATTTTTGTGAGTGGCGTCAGATATGGGTCCAGTTTCATTCTTTTACATGTGATATCCAATTATCTGAGTACCTTTTGTTGAAAAGAATATCTTTTCTCCATTGACTATTCTTGGCTCTCTTGTCAGATATTAGTTGACTGTATATTCTTGGGCTTATTTCTGGGCTCTCGATTCTGTTCCATGTGTCCATTTGTCTGTTTTTGTGCCAGTACCATACTATTTTGATTATAGATTTACAGTATAACTTGAAATCAGAAAGTGTGGTGTCTACTGTTTGGTTCTTTCTCAGTATTTCTTTGAATATTCAGGATCTTTTGTGATTCCATATAAATTTTAGGATTTTTTTCTTCTTCTGTAAAAAATGCCATTGGAATCTTGATAGAGATTGCATTGAATCTATAGATGGCTATTGGTAGTATTGACGTTTTAACAATACTAATTCTTCCAATTCATGAATACAGGATATTTTCCCATTTATTTGTGTCTTCAATTTCTTTCATCAGTGTCTTGTATTTTTCAGAGTAGAGATCTTCCACCTCCTTAGTTAAATTTATTCGTAAGTATATTATTGTTGTTTTTTAACAAGTTTTAAAAAAATATTTTATTTATTTATTTGAGAGAAAGAGAGAGAGCATGAGTAGGGTGAGGAGCAGAAGGAGAAGCAGACTGTCTGCTGAGCAGGGAGCCTGATGCAAAGCTTGATTGCATGACTCCAGGATCGTGACCTGAGCCGAAGGCAGACACTTAATCGACTGAGCCACCCAGACAATCTATTTTATTGCTTTTGATGCTACTATAAATGAGGCTAATTTCTTCATTTCTTTTTCAGATAAATGTTGGTAATGTATAGAAATACTACTGATTTTTGTATGTTGATTTTGTATCCTGCAAATTTATTGAATTCATTGATGAGATCTAATAGTTTTCTAATAGGATTTTCTATATGTCAAATCACATCATCTGTAAAAAGACAATTTTACTTCTTCTTTTCTAATTCTAATACCTTTTATTTCTTTCTCTTACCTAATTGTTCTAACTAGGACTTCTAGTCGTATACTGAATAACAGTGGTGATAGATTATTTTGGAAATGGTTATTTTTACTACATTCTACATTCATTTTTGTAACCTTCAAACTAGAGTTGCAAGTGAACTATGTACCACTAAGATCATATTGCAAAATCTGACTATGACTATATATCTACCATTACCAGTAAGATTACCCCTATCTTTTAATGTTCTTATGTTGTTAATTAGCATGCTTTTACTTCCACTCAGAGAATTCCCTTTATTTTTCCTTGTAAAGAAAGTCTGGTGGTAATGAACTCTCTTAGCTTTTGTTTGGGAAAGTCTTTATCCTTTCTTGGTTTCTAAAGGACATCTTTACCAGGTATTGAATTCTTTGTTGGCAGATATTTTCCTTGAATATTTTGAATATGTCATTGCATTCTGTCCTCACTTGAAGGCTTTCTGTTGAGAAATGGCCTGAAGAGTTTCTGTTGAGAAATCCACCAATAGTCTCATGAGGTTTCCCTTGTATGTAACTTCTCTTTTTCTTGCTGCTCTTAAAATTCTTTCTTTGTATTTGTCTTTTGATAATTTAATTTTTATGTGTCCTGGTACAGCCCTATTCAGGTTCAACCTATTTAGGGTCCTTTGAGCCTCCTGGATCTGGATATCCATTTTTCTCCTGAGAATTGAGATGTTTTCAGTCATTATTGCTTTAAATATACTTTCTGTCCCTTCCTTTTTCTCTTCTCCTTCTGAAATTCCCATAATGCAAATATTGTTTCTTTTCATATTGATCCATAATTCTCATAGGCTATTTTCATCCTTTTTCATTCTTTTTTCTTTTTGCTCCTCTGACTAGGTAAGTCCCAATGCCTTATCTTCCAGGTCACTGACTCTTCTGCATGATGAAATCTACACTTGAAACTTTCTATTGAGTTTTTCAGTTCAGTTATTATACTTTTAAACTTTTTTGATGGTTTGCTATTTATTTCCTTATTGGACTCTTCATTTTATTCATGTATTGCTTTCCTAATTTTGCTTAGTTATGTTTGTTTTTTCTTGTAGTTCACTAAACTTCCTTAAGAGAACTATTCTGAATTCTCTGAGAGTTCATAGATCTCCATTTCTTTAGGAACAGTTATTAGAGCTTTATTGTTTCCTTTGGTAGTGTCATATTTACCTGATTTTTCATGATCCTTGATTCCTTACATTGATATTTTTGCACTTGAGTACTCAGGCTCCTCTTCCAGACTTTACAGATTTCCTTTGGCAGAGACAATTCATCAGTTAACTCAGTTTGGATTTCTGGGTGTGTCTTCTGGTAATGTCCTTTGGTAGGTTCAGATTGCTATTGTGGCCTATTTGGGAGCAAAACAAGTGTTTGAGCTCTGAAGACAGAAATAGAGGTGTGGCACTAGCTGAGAACAGATAGGACTCTTGCTTGGTTCTGTAACTAAGTGAAGATGTAAGATTAGTTCCGAAGTTGCCTGGATTTCCCAGTAAAACTTACTAGATGACTGGAACTGGGTACTATATTCTAAATATTTTATTTTTTATGTATTTATGAAAAACACACAGAGACAGGCAGAGACATGGGCAGAGGGAGAAGCAGGCTCCCTGCGGGGAGCCTGATGTGGGACTCCATCCCAGGACCTTGGGATCACACCCTGAGCCAAAGATAGACGCTCAACCACTGAGCCACCCAGGCATCTGTATTCAATTCAATAATAGATGGGTCTATGAATTAGCTTCCTTGCACTGGCAGGGCAGTAGAACACGATGCAGGACCTACACAGCTCATTGTTCTGAGACCCAAATCAAGCCAGAGTGTGCATTATATTCCCTGGTTACATGAGGCCACCAGTTTTGCTCTACAGGTAGAGGAAGCCATTGGCTGTGCTCTCTGTTTAAGTATCACTGTTGATAGGCCTGTTGAACATATTATGCAGCTTCCTGTATGATCTGGTTAGGTTCCTTGGTCAGGCAGGCTAAAGGCTCTATTCAGTGATGAGCAAGGCAATAAATTAGATTCCCTGCCCAGGTGCAGTGGGAGAAGTCATTCTAAGG
Organism: Vulpes lagopus; assembly: GCF_018345385.1. NCBI lineage: Eukaryota > Metazoa > Chordata > Mammalia > Carnivora > Canidae > Vulpes > Vulpes lagopus. The sequence goes on from NC_054848.1 coordinate 39,528,921, forward strand.
CTGGTAAAGTTTTTATTTTGTTGTCACAGCTCAAGCTGATCCATACTTCAAGTTTCCTGATTGAACAAGGTCCCTGGCTTTCCTCTACAAATTATCAGCTCTTCTTGCCCACTTCTTGGCTTGAGTGACTCTGGGTTGCACAGCTTCCAGGAATTGTCACCAGGCTTTCTGGTAAGAAGGACCAGAAGACACTCTCCACAGACGGTGAGACTGTGATTCAGCTTCTTTCTTGTATTTGGGCAAATCAAGCTCTAGAGTTGGCAAAAACTCTCCATTTCAAGATCCAAATCAGGCAGATCTGCAACCTACCAAGTTCCTGGTCAGAGCATGTCTCTGACTTGGTCCTGCAGAAAAGCAATGCCACTGGTTGGGATTACTACTTTGGGCACTGCACATATGAACCTGGTCTACCAAGATCCATGTGCTGGTTGCTGTGAGCCCCTTCCCCCTTCTCTGTCACAGTCAGATGTTCAGTGGTTGAGCCCTATACATTTTCTTGTAATCCCTATGGTGCAAGATCAGAGTAGGGGCGCAGCCCAGGTGGCTCAGCAGTTTAGCACCACCTTCGGCCCAGGGCATGACCCTGGAGACCCGGGAGACCCAGGATTGAGTCCCACGTTGGGTTCCCGGCATGGAGCCTGCTTCCTCCTCTGCCTGTGTCTCTGCCTGTCTGTGTGTGTGTGTCTCTCTCATGAATAAATAGATAAAATCTTTTTTAAAAAAGATTAGAGTAGGGGCTACTGCTAAGTAACCCACAATGCTGGGGGCAGAGCTGGTTGTCCCACTGGCTTCTCTTTTCCTACAGAAACTGAAGGCTTAGAGGGACCTCTCTGCATGGTGCTGTACTGGTCTGAGGGAAGGGCAATGTGGTCAATGTGTAGCCACTTCTTTTACCTTCTAATGCAATCTGTCTTGGTTTCTGTGATACAGGCAGGGGCTTCAGCCTCACCCCCATGCACTATAATTCCCTATTGGTGTCTTATTTTTAAAAAGTTGTTAGTTGCTTTTTTCATGACAGGAACAAAAGTCAAGAACAACCTATGTCACCTTCTTAGTGATATCACACAGAAATTTTTAATTTTAATGTTTAGCTTATTTTTTAAAAGATTTATTTATTTGGGAGAGAGTGATCAGGGTAGAGGGACAGGAGAGGGAGAGAGAGAATCTTAAGCAGACTCCTCACTGAACACAGAACCCAATGTGGAGCTTGATCTCACTACCCTGAGATCACAACCTGAGCTGAAACCAAGAGTCAGATGCTTAACCAACTGAGCCACCCAGGTCCCTTAGCTTAATTTTTTTAATAAAGTTTATCTTATCAACTATTTCTGTCATGGATCATGTCTTTAGTGTTATATCTAAAAAATCATCAACATACCCAAAGTCATCTAGGTCTTCTCTAATGTTATCTTCTAGGAGTTTTATCGTTTGGCATTTTACATGCATTTTGAGTTAATTGCTGTGAATTATGTAAGGGCTATGTCTAGATTCATTGTTTTACATGTAGATGTGCAGTGCTAGTACCATTTGCTAAATACTATCTTTGCTCCATTGTATTGCCTTGGCACCTTTGTCAAATATCAGTTGACCATATTTATATGTACCTATTCCTGGGCTCTCTATTCTGTTCCATAGATGTGTTTGTATATTCTCTCACCAATGCCACACTGTCTTGTTGACTGTAGTTTTATAGTAAGTTTTGAAGTTGAGTAGTGTCAGTCCTCCAGCTTTGTTCTTTAACATTGTGTTAAGTGCTTTAGGTCTTTTGATTATTTATATAAGCTTTCAAAATCAGTTTGTTGATAGTCACAAAATAACTTGCTGGGAGTTTTACTGGGATTGTGTTGGCTGTATAGATCAAGTTGGGAAGAACTGACATTTTAATAATATTGAGTTTTCCTATCCATCAATATGGATTATCTCTTCATTCATTTAGTCCTTTGATTTCATTTATCAAAGTTTTGTAGTTTTCATCATATAGATCTTATACATATTTTGTTAGATTTATACCTAAATATTTCATTTTGACGGGTGGTAATATATAAGTGCTATTGTGTTTTTAATTTCAAATTTCACTTGTTCATTGTTGGCATACAAGAAAGTGACTAGCTTTTGTTTATTAACTCTTTATCTTGCAACCTTGCTATTATAATTTATTAGTTCTGAGTTTTTTGTTGATTAATATTTTCTACATAGACAATTATGACAACTGTGAACAAAGAGAGCTTTATTTCTCTTCCCAATCTGTATATCATTTATTTCCCTTTTGTCTTATTTCATTAAGTAGAAATTCCAGTATAATATTGGAAAGGACTAGTAGGAGGGTACATCCTTGCTTTGTAATTGATCCTAGTGGGAATGCCACTAGTTTCTCACCATTAAGTATGATGCTAACTGTAGTTTTTTTGTAGCTATTCTTTATCAAGTTGAGGAATTTACCCTCTAGTCATAGTTTACTATGAGTTTTTTTTATCATGAATGGATGTTGAATTTTGTCAAATATTTTTCTGCAACTATTTATATGATCACTTAATTTTTCTTTTTTAGCCTATTCATGTGATGGATTATATTAATTAATTTAAAATTTTTTAACCAACTTTGCAAACCTGGCAAAAATCCCACTTGGTCCTGGTGTATAATTGTTTTTATACATTGTTGGATTTGATTGGCTAATATTTTATTGAGGATTTTTGCATCTATGTTCATGAGAGGTATTGGTCTGTAGTTTTCTTTTCTTGTAATATCTTTTTCTGGTTTTGGTATAGGACAATGTTGGCCTCATAGAATGAATTAGGAAATATCCTTTTGCTTATATATTCTGAAAGAGATTATGGAGAATTGATATAATTTCTTCCTTAAATGTTTGATAAAATTCACCAGTGAATCCATCTAAGCTTAGTGCTTTCTGATTTGGACGGTTATTAATTACTGATTCAATTTCTTTAATAGGCCTATTCAGACAATTTATTTCTTCTTGTGTGAGTTTTGGCAAATTGTATCTTTCAAAGAATTGGTCCATGTCTTCTAGGTTATCTCATTTGAGGGCATAGAGTAGTTCTGACATTTCTTTACCATCTTTATTATGTCCATAGACTCTAGTGATGTCTGCATTTTCATTTCTGATGTTAGTAATTGTGTCCTTTTTTTTAGTTATCCTTGTTAGAGGCTTACTATTTTTATTTACCTTTTGAAGAAGAAATTTTGGATTTCACTGATTTTTTTTCTGTTGATTTCTTGTTTTCATTTTCATTAATTTCTGCTCTGATTTCTATTATTTCTTTTCTTCTGCTTACTTTGGATTTAATTTGCTCTCCTTTTTTCTAGTTTCCTAAGGTGTGAAACATAGATTACTGATTGAGATTTTTTTAAATATATGCATATATATTAAATGCATATATTAAAAATAAGTACTGCTTTTGCCACACCCCATAAATTTTGATAAGTTGTGTTTTCATTTTTATTTAGTTCAAAATATTTTAAAATTTCTCTTGAGATTTATTTGACCCATGTGTGATTTAGACATATGTTGTTTAATCTCAACATATTTGCAGATAATGCCTCTTTAAAAAGTAAATGAAGGAAGACAGTTAAATGAAAACATTTTGTTGTAATCTGGTGTAGCCCAGTCCAGCACAATCAAGGCCCTCAAAATAAATGGAAATTTGAGAATATAATTTTTATATCAATGCTGGATTCTGTATTTAATAGCACACTTCTTTACATATCCAAGAGCAGTCATGAAATGCAGGGCAAGATCAACTAACTTGAGGGTGGAATTTTATTACTATAAATTTTTAAAGAACCACCACAGCTGCTGTGTGCAATGTGGAGGACTAGAATATGTGAAATCCAGTTTGGTCTTCATTATAATTAACACTATAGAAGGGATTACATTTCCAATTATTATTATTATTCAAATGTTAATACACAAATTTTTAAATCCACTCTAATCTGGTAACAGAGTTGATAATGGAAACATGAATTACCTATTTTCTTGCTTTGCCTATTTACATTATGACTGAAAAATTATCTTATTTCATTTAATTAGGGATTAAAATAGGAATAAACTAGCACGAGTCAGTTATAAAAATAGAAGAGAAAAAGTAAAAAATAAATTTAGTATTCATTTAACTATTTTTTATCTCATTTTAATGGAGGAGAAAGTTAGCCTTTTTTCCTTCCCTCATTGTGACTTCACCGTAGGTTGAAAACTAATAAGTAAGCCATTTCTGGGCTTTCTTTTTTGATAAGAAAACATTTTTAAAAACTAGTGCTGAAGGCATCTTTCTCTTGTATGAGGAACAAATAAAACAGAATCCGGTGATTAGACTATGTTTGCAACAATTGTTTGTTAAGCCTGGGACTTTTTAGAAACAAGTATACAATTATTCATCTAATCTAAACTTTGCATTTTTCTGTTTTCAGGTCAAACTCTAAGAGTTTGAGGTCGAATTTTGATGGAGCACCCAGATGTCCTCAGCTGTCATGAGGAATACTTATCATATTTGCTTGCATATTTTCCTTGTTATATTAGATACTTAGTTATTGACATAGGAAAAAAAGAGGTGGATTAAGGAGTTAACTATCAATCACTCTAGCCAAGGGTCATATTACCCTTGACATGCACGATCCAAAGCTTTCAGCTTTACTGCATCCTTTTAGAAAGAAGACATTGTTTCCATGTGACTAATAAAATAATAATAATGAGGATAGTAGTAATAAGAAGAAAAAGAACAGATTCCTATTGAGTACCTACTATCCAACTATACAAGCATGTACACACACACACACACACACACACACACACATGCACACACTGCCTCTTCTTTCCACCATGGTTATCATCACCTCCTTCCTCCCTGTTGGTGAAATACTGGAAAAGGGGTTTATTGATGCTTACAGAGGTCTTTAAGATGCATTGGTTTGGTATGAAATATCCTCACAGGTACGGAAATGTGACATTAACCAAGGGTTTCTCAGCTTGGACCAATGTTTGCAGTATTATGTAAGGCATTGTTTGCACTTCAGAAAGAAGGATCAGCAAGGGAAGAAATGATGCAAAGTGTTTGCTTAGTTTGGGGGAAAATTTTTCTTTGTTAGAGACTTAACTTCTCTCCTAAATACCAAGAACAAAAAAATAACAGCCCTATAACTAGAACGAATGTGGAAATACTGCCAGGACTGAAAATCCCAGCCCATAACAACTGCCATTCCTAGGGAACTTCCAGAGGGGAAGTTCCAGAAGGAACTACTCCTTTTGCTCCCAGCAAAAATAAGGGTTAAGAGGGGAAGTTTCCCTTACCTGTTGTTAATTGCCTAAATGTGTATCAAACCTTCTTTGATGCAAGAGCTTCTTGGGAAGTTTACACACATATACAAAGAAAAAGGAGGCAATGACAGGGTTTAGCTTTTCTATTACCTTTTGTAATGTTTTCAAGTATAATAAATGCTGAACATCTCAGAGGAATAAACTCTAAGGCTTGAAAAAGCTGAACAAAAAAAAAAAAAAAGAAAAGAAAAAGCTGAACACCAGCAAGATGCATCTTTTTCATCTTTGTCAGGTTAAGATGACCCAAATAGCTCCTTCTGCTTCAAATGTCTATGGATGCCTCTGAATAGACAGATTCACTGGCAATGTGTAACTAGACCTGATTGTGTCACTGGGCTTGGGTAAAGAATTTTCGTTAAGCCCTGTGCTGTATTCCATGGCACTATTGATGAGCTGAGGTGGTATTCTGGTCAATATAATGATCAATGCATTTAAACAATGGTTTTGTATTTTTTAGCTGAACTGGTTGGTTATTTTACTGAATTGATTAAATCAGAGGGAAGAGATTGCATGCTCACCTGAAGAAAATGTAAGAAAAATTATCATATTCTAACAATTGATGACAATCATCACTTTTTTTGATACACCAATTCTTTTTTTCAGATCTATTTATTTATTTGAGAGAGAGAGAAAGCTTGTATGCATTCAAGTGGGGGAGAGGCATAGGCAGAGAATCTCAAGCAGACTCTCCATTGAGGGCAGAACCTGATGTGGAACTCAATCCCATGACTCATTAGATTATGACCTAAGCTGAAACCAAGGGTTGGTCACTTAACCAACTGAGCCACTCAGACACTCCAAGATCATCACTTTTTTATGAGAAATCCATACCATTTGGGTTTCTTTAAAATGATTATTGAACTTTTTTAACTACTCACTTCTATGCACAGTACCAGGCAAGGTATAGGTATGCAAAACTGAACAAACCATTGTGATTTTTGCCCTTATGGAATTTATAGCTTAGATGACAAGAGAGGGGCTTTGAATAAATAATTAGACAAATAAATAATACATACAAACAATGAGTGCAATTTACTTTATACTTCAAAAAATGAAGAAAAAGCATTTTTAAAAAAGGAAAGCAAGGCAGCCTGGGTGGCTCAGCAGTTTAGTAATCCTGGAGACCCAGGATTGAGTCCCACGTTGGGTTCCCTGCATGGAGCCTGTTTCTCCCTCTGCCTGTGTCTCTGCCTCTCTCTCTCTCTCTCTCTCTCTCTCTCTCTCTCTCTCTCTGTGTGTGTGTGTGTTTCTCATGAATAAATAAATAAAATCTTTTTTAAAAAAGGAAAGCAAAGTGGTTTTAACTTTTTCCTTTTTTTCTTTCCTTCCTTCCTTACTTCCTTTTTTCCTCACTCCTCCTCCCCTTGTTGCTTTATTAGGGAATGTATAGATTGAAGGAGGTTGGAATATATAAATATGAGGTAAACCTAAGAGACAGCATGAACAGTTTCCTCAAGCAGAAAACATGGGAAGAAGAATAACAGAGTGTAAAAAAGGAAGTGGAGTAGGGAAGAAAAAACACTCAATACCCCATGCATTCCATTTAAAATATATGAGGATAGAAATTAATGGCACAGATTGGTAAGCCTAGAGAAATAAATCCAGATGAAGGAAATCACTTAAAGAAGAATTTTCTTAATTTTTTTGTTAAGTTTTGTTTTGTTTTGTTTAAGTTTTGGTTTGGTTTGGTTTGGCTTTTGGGGGTTTTGTTCTAAGATTTATTTATTTATTTGAGAGAGAGTGTGTATGCAAGTTGGGAGGAGGGGCAGAGGGAGAGGAAGAGAGAGAACCTCACGCAGACTCCTTGCCCAGTAGGGAGTGGGATGTAGGGCTCAATTGCAGGATCATGGCTTAAGCTGAAATTAAGAGTCAGACACTCAACTGACTGAGCCACCCAGGCAAACTTGCTTTATATTGTTTTTGAACTATTGTCATGAAGTAGATTTTATTGGCAGATTTTTGGTAGAATAATTAATTACTGGCTCAGAGAAATGAAATGTAATGCCCATGGTCACATAGGATAGCTGGGTTGAGCCACCAGGTCTCCTAATACCTAAGCCAGGGTTCTTTTCACTGTATTTCTTCAATTCTAAGTAAAGAAAGATTTCCAGGGGCACCTGGGTGGCTCAGTGGTTGAGCATCTGCTTTCAGCTCAGATCGTGATCCTGGGATCCTGGGATAGAGTTCTGCATCAGGCTCCCCACAGGGAACCTGCTTCTCCCTCTGCCTATATCTCTGCTTATGTCTCTGCCTCTCTCTGCGTCTCTCATGAAAAAATAAATAAAATCTTTTTTTAAAAAAAGAAAGATTTCCAAATGCCATGCCTCACTATTTTTATTTTTTTATTATTTTTAAGATTTTATTTATTTATGCATGAGAGACACACAGAACACACACAGAGAAAGAGAGAGAGAGAGAGAGAGAGAGAGAGAGAGAGAGAGGCAGAGACACAGGCAGAGAGAGAAGCAGGCTCCATGCAGGAAGCCTGATGTGGGACTCAATCCCGGGACTCCAGGATCACTCCTGGGCCAAAGGCAGGTGCTAAACCGCTGAGCCACCCAGGGATTCCCCCATGCCTCACTATTTTTAAAGGACATCTTAGTTTGCATAGGAACAAATTGTCTACAGTTTGGCCGATTGCAGGATATTTATTTCCCATCTCTCTTGATTGCCTGTGGTCACACTCCTAGCCTCTGTCTAGCTTATACTCAGATTTACCTGGTGGGTGAGATTGGGAGAAAAAATTGGAAAGATGCAACTCTGTTCCTTCCTTCCCCTAGTATCTACCTGCAGAGAGCTTTGAGTTTCCTTTTTTTAAGATTTCATTTATTTGACAGAGAGCGAGCGAGCAGCACAAGCAGGGGTAGCAGCAGGTAGAGGGAGAAGCAGCCTCCCCGCAAAGAAAGGAGCCGAATGCAGGGCTCTATACCAAGGTCGGGATCATGACCTGAGCTGAAGGCAAATGCTTAACCTACTGATCCAACCAGGTATTCCAAGAGAGCTTTGAGTTTCCATGGGAGAGGCCTGTGACAGGCCGATAACCCACCTAAGCTTCATTCTCTAAACAGCTTTAGCAATAACAAACCTGATATTTTTATCTCATCGTTTGAGTCCTGCAAGCTCAGATGGGAGAGAAGGAGGTAAATTATTGAGACTCCTCTAAGCCCAACATATTTTATCAAGAGACATATTACATAGTGCTTCAAATGGACACTGTTTATATCCCATCTCTGACACTAGCTGTGTGATCTTGGGCAAATTGCTTAACTCCTCTGGATCTCCACAAAATGGGACAATAACAGAATCTACCTCGAAGTGTTCATGTAAAATTTAAACAAATTTTCGGTGTCTGACACAGAGCACTATATTAACATTAGCTTTGTTTTTCTTTAAGATAAAATTAAATGACTAGTTTTTTAACAGTAGTTTATGAATGTACAAGGGACAATCTTTCAAGAAGTCTTTCAAGAAGACTGTGTCATATATGGGGATTTTTATATTATACAAATATTTCAAATATTTATTTTTATATGGATACAATGAAGTTTATGGTTAAAAGTATGGACTCTGGAGTTAGACACCTTGGTTCAAATTCTAGCCTCATGACTTACCAGTTGTGTGACTTTAGACAAGTTACTTAACATTCAATCTCAATTTTCTCCTATGTGATATAAGGATAATGATAATATCCAACTTAAAAGATTGTTGTGGAAAATGGCAATATATATAAAGTACTTATTGATCTGATATTCATTATATATTTATTAAAGAAAGTAAATACATAAAAATGGAGTGGAATTGCCAGGGCCTGTGGTAACTCTATGTTTAACCTTTGGAAGAAAAAAAAAAACTTTTGAGAAACTGAAAGACATTTTCCAAAGCCGTTGAAATATTTTACATTCCCACCAGCAGTGCAGGAGAGGTCCAATTTCTCCACATCTTCACCCACACTTCTTGTCCATCTGTTTAATTATAGCCAACCTGGTGGATGTGAATTGGTTTCTCATTATGCTTTTGACTGACCCTGAAGTCAAATGATGGTAAGCATTTTTCTTTTTTTTTAATTTTTATTTATTTATGAGAGAGAGAGAGAGGGGCAGCATTTTTCATGTTGATTGGCCATTCTTGGAGAAATGTGTATTCAGATCCTTACGCATGAAATATCTTCCTGGAGAAATGTGTATCAGAAATATCTTCCTGAAGAAATATGTACTCCAATCCTTGTGCACATTTTAACTGGGTTGTCTTTTTATTATTGAATTGTAAGAGTTCTTTATATATTCTAGGTGCAAGTCCCTTATCAGAATATGATTTGCAAATATTTTCACCGATTCACTGAGGTGTCTTTTCACTTCCTTGATCATGTCCTTTGAAGCACAAAAATTTTTACTTTTGAAGAAGTCTAATTAATCCATTTTTGTTGTTGCTCTCATGCTTTAGGTTTCATATCTAAGAAGTCTTTGCCTAACCCAAGGTCCTGATAACTTACTCCTGTATTTTCTTCTAAGTGTCTTATAATTTTAATTCTTATATTTAATTAATGATACATTTTAAATTAATTTTTGTGTCTGGTATGAGGTAGTAGTCTAATTCTTTTTTTTATTTTTCAGGTGTATATCCAGTTGTTTCAGCACCATTTGCTGAAGACTATTCTTTCCCTATGGAATTAACTTGGCACCTTTCTTGAAAATCAATTAACTATAAATGGGAGGCTTTGTTTGTGGACTCCAATTCTATCCCGTTGATCTATATGTCTATCTTCATGCGAGTATCACACTGGTTTGATTACTGTATCTTTGTGGTAACTTTAGAAATCAGAAAGAATGAGTCCTTCAACTTTGTTCTTTTTTAATATTGTTTCAACTATTATGAGAACCTTGAATTTCCATATGAACTTTAGGATTAGCTTATAAATTTCTGCAAAGAAGACAGCTAGGATTTTCATATGTTATATATGAAAATCTCCATATCTCATATCTCCATATAACAATATTAAGCCTTGAGGAGGGGCAAGATGCCAGAAGAGTAGGGTCCCCAAATCACCTGTCCCCACCAAATTACCTAGATGACCTTCAAATCATTCTGAAAATCTACGAATTCGGCCTGACATTTAAAGAGAGACCAGCTGGAACGCTACAGTGAGAAGAGGTCGCGCTTCTATCAAGGTAGGAAGACGGGGAAAAAGAAATAAAGATACAAAAGGCCTCTGAGGGGGAGGGGCCCCGCAAGGAGCTGGGCTGAGGCCGGGGCGAGTGTCCCCAGGACAGGAGAGCCCCGTCCCGGAGGAGCAGGAGCTGCACCAACCTTCCCCGCGGAAAGGGGCCCGCAGGGACTTGGAGCAGGACCCCAGGAGGGCGGGGATGCCCTCGGACTCCCTGGGACACTAACAGGCACCTGCGCCCCGAGAGAGTGCGCCGAGCTCCCTAAGGGCTGCAGTGCGCAGGGCGGGACCCGGAGCAGCTCGGAGGGGCTCGGGCGGCGGCTCCGCGGAGGGGGCTGCGGGGCGGGAGCGCGAATCCAACAGCGCAGGCCTCGGAGCACAGGGCGCCAGGACACAGCACAGGATCCAGCCTTCCCCGGGGACAGGCAGAGGCCGGGAGGGCCCAGGACAGCAAGGACACTCCTGCCCACAGCTGAGCAGATCAGCGGCCCCGCCCCGGAGCCTCCAGGCCCTGCAGACAGAGAGCCCCGGAGTTACTGCGGGAGCTGACTCCAGGGTCCCAGAGCTGCCGCCCCGCCACTGTGGCTGTTCCTCCTGGGGCCTCACGGGGTGAACAACCCCCACTGAGCCCTGCACCAGGCAGGGGGCAGAGCAGCTCCCCCAAGTGCTAACACCTGAAAATCAGCACAGCAAGCCCCTCCCCCAGAAGACCAGCGAGACGGACAAGTTCCAGGGGAAGTCAAGGGACTTAAAGTATACAGAATTGGAAGATACTCCCCCGTGTTTTTTTTTTCTTTTTGATTTCTGCTTGCTTCCCCCACCCCTTTTTCTCACCTTTCTTTCTTTTTCTTTCTCTTTTTCTTCTCTTTTTTTTCTTCCTTTTTTCTTTTTTCTTTTTCTCTTTTCTTTCCTTCTCTCTCTCTTTTTCTCCTTTTACCACTACAACTTGTTTTTGGCCACTCTGCACTGAGCAAAATGACTAGAAGGAAAACCTCACCACAAAAGAAAGAATCAGAAACAGTCCTCTCTCCCACAGAGTTACAAAATCTGGATTACAATACAATGTCAGAAAGCCAATTCAGAAGCACTATTAAACAGCTACTGGTGGCTCTAGAAAAAAACCATAAAGGACTCAAGAGACTTCATGACTGCAGAATTTAGATCCAATCAGGCAGAAACTAAAAATCAATTAAATGAGATGCAATCCAAGCTAGAAGTCCTAACGAAGAGGCTTAACGAGGTGGAAGAATGAGTTAGTGACATAGAAGACAAGTTGATGGCAAAGAGGGAAACTGAGGAAAAAAGAGACAGACAATAAAGAGACCATGAAGACAGATTAAGGGAGATAAATGACAGCCTGAGGAAGAAAAACCTGCGTTTAATTGGGGTTCCCGAGGGCACTGAAAGGGTCAGAGGGCCAGAATATGTATCTGAGCAAATCCTAGCTAAAAACTTTCCTAATCTGGGAAGGGAAACAGGCATTCAGATCCAGGAAATAGAGAGATCCCCCCCTAAAATCAACAAAAACCATTCAACACCTTGACATTTAATAGTGAAGCTTGCAAATTCCAAAGATAAGGAGAAGATCCTTAAAGCAGCAAGAGAAAAAAAGTCCCTGACTTTTATGGGGAGGAATATTAGGGTAACAGCAGACCTCTCCACAGAGACCTGGCAGGCCAGAAAGGGCTGGCAGGATATATTCAGGGTCCTAAATGAGAAGAATATGCAACCAAGAATACTTTATCCAGCAAGGCTCTCATTCAAAATGGAAGGAGAGATAAAGAGCTTCCAAGACAGGCAGGAACTGAAAGACTATGTAACCTCCAAAGCAGCTCTGCAAGAAATTTTAAGGGGGATTCTTAAAATTCCCCTTTAAGTTCAGTGGAACAATCCACAAAAACAAGGACTGAATAGATATCATGATGACACTAAACTCATATCTCTCAATAGTAACTCTGAACGTGAACGGGCTTAATGACCCCATCAAAAGGCGCAGGGTTTCAGATTGGATAAAAAAGCAGGACCCATCTATTTGCTGTCTACAAGAAACTCATTTTAGACAGAAGGACACCTACAACCTGAAAATAAAAGGTTGGAGGACCATTTACCATTCAAATGGTCCTCAAAAGAAAGCAGGGTAGCCATCCTCATATCAGATAAATTAAAATTTACCCGGAAGACTATAGTGAGAGATGAAGAGGGACACTATCTCATACTCAAAGGATCTATCCAACAAGAGGACTTAACAATCCTCAATATATATGCCCCGAATGTGGGAGCTGCCAAATATTTAAACCAATTAATAACCAAACTGAAGAAATACTTTGATAATAATACACTTATACTTGGTGACTTCAATCTAGCTCTCTCTATACTAGATAGGTCTTCTAAGCACAACATCTCCAAAGAAACGAGAGCTTTAAATGATACACTGGACCAGATGGATTTCACAGATATCTACAGAACTTTACATCCAAACTCAACTGAATACACATTCTTCTCAAGTGCACATGGAACTTTCTCCAGAATAGACCACATACTGGGTCACAAATCGGGTCTGAACCAATACCAAAAGATCGGTATAGTCCCCTGTATATTCTCAGACCATAATGCCTTGAAATTAGAACTAAACCACAACAAGAAGTTGGAAGGACCACAAACACGTGGAGGTTAAGGACCATCCTGCTAAAAGATGAAAAGGTCAACCAGGAAATTAAGGAAGAATTAAAAAGATTCATGGAAACTAATGAGAATGAAGATATAACCATTCAAAATCTTTGGGATGCAGCAAAAGCAGTCCTGAGGGGGAAATACATCGCAATACAAGCATCCATTCAAAAACTGGAAAGAACTCAAATACAAAAGCTCACCTTACACATAAAGGAGCTAGAGAAAAAGCAGCAAATGGACCCCACGCACAGCAGAAGAAGAGAGTTAATTAAAATTCGAGCAGAACTAAATGAAATCGAGACCAGAAGAACTGTGGAACAGATCAACAGAACCAGGAGTTGGTTCTTTGAAAGAATTAATAAGATAGATAAACCATTAGCCAACCTTATTAAAAAGAAGAGAGAGAAAACTCAAATTAATAAAATCATGAATGAGAAAGGAGAGATCACTACCAACACCAAGGAAATACAAACGATTTTAAAAACATATTATGAACAGCTATACGCCAATAAATTAGGCAATCTAGAAGAAATGGACGCATTCCTGGAAAGCCACAAACTACCAAAACTGGAACAGGAAGAAATAGAAAACCTGAACAGGCCAATAACCAGGGAGGAAATTGAAGCAGTCATCAAACCTCCTAAGAAACAAAAGTCCAGGGCCAGATGGCTTCCCAGGGGAATTCTATCAAACGTTTAAAGAAGAAATCATACCTATTCTACTAAAGCTGTTTGGAAAGATAGAAAGAGATGGAGTACTTCCAAATTCGTTCTATGAGGCCAGCGTCACCTTAATTCCGAAACCAGACAAAGACCCCACCAAAAAGGAGAATTACAGACCAATATCCCTGATGAACATGGATGCAAAAATTCTCAACAAGATACTAGCCAATCGGATCCAACAATACATTAAGAAAATTATTCACCATGACCAAGTAGGATTTATCCCTGGGACACAAGGCTTGTTCAACACTCATAAAACAATCAATGTGACTCATCATATCAGCAAGAGAAAAAACAAGAACCATATGATCCTCTCATTAGATGGAGAGAAAGCATTTGACAAAATACAGCATCCATTCCTGATCAAAACTCTTCAGAGTGTAGGGATAGAGGGAACATTCCTCGACATCTTAAAAGCCATCTACGAAAAGCCCACAGCAAATATCATTCTCAATGGGGAAGCACTGGGAGCCTTTCCCCTAAGATCAGGAACAAGACAGGGATCTCCACTCTCACCACTGCTATTCAACATAGTACTGGAAGTCCTCGCCTCAGCAATCAGACAACAAAAAGACATAAAAGGCATTCAAATTGGGAAAGAAGAAGTCAAACTCTCCCTCTTTGCAGATGACATGATACTGTACATAGAAAACCCAAAAGACTCCACCCCAAGATTGCTAGAACTCATACAGCAGTTTGGTAGCATGGCAGGATACAAAATCAATGCCCAGAAGTCAGTGGCATTTCTATACACTAACAATGAGGCTGAAGAAAGAGAAATTAAGGAGTCAATCCCATTTACAATTGCACCCAAAAGCATAAGATACCTAGGAATAAACCTAATCAAAGAGGTAAAGGATCTATACCCTAAAAACTATTGAACACTTCTGAAAGAAATTGAGGAAGACACAAAGAGATGGAAAAATATTCCATGCTCATGGATTGGCAGAATTAATGTTGTGAAAATGTCAATATTACCCAGGGGAATTTACACATTTAAGGCAATCCCTATCAAAATACCATGGACTTTCTTCAGAGAGTTAGAACAAATTATTTTAAGATTTGTGTGGAATCAGAAAAGACCCCGAATAGCCAGGGGAATTTTAAAAAAGAAAACCATAGCTGGGGGCATCACAATGCTAGATTTCAGGTTGTACTACAAAGCTGTGGTCATCAAGACAGTGTGGTACTGGCAGAAGAACAGACACAGAGATCAATGGAACAGAATAGCGAACCCAGAAGTAGACCCTGAACTTTATGGTCAACTAATATTTGATAAAGGAGGAAAGACTATCCATTGGAAGAAAGACAGTCTCTTCAATAAATGGTGCTGGGTAAATTGAACATCCACATGCATTAGAATGAAACTAGACCAGTCTCTCTTGCACCATACACAAAGATAAACTCAAAATGGATGAAAGATCTAAATGTGAGACAAGATTCCATCAAAATGCTAGAGGAGAACACAGGCAACACCCTTTTTGAACTCAGCCACAGTAACTTCTTGCAAGATACATCCATGAAGGCAAAAGAAACAAAAGCAAGAATCAACTATTGGGACTTCATCAAGATAAGAAGCTTTTGCACAGCAAAGGATACAGTCAACAAAACTAAAAGACAACCTACAGAATGGGAGAAGATATTTGCAAATGACGTATCAGAAAAAGGGCTAGTTTCCAAGATCTATAAAGAACTTCTTAAACTCAACACCAAAGAAACAAACAATCCAATCATGAAATGGGCAAAAGACATGAAGAGAAATCTCACAGAGGAAGACATGGACATGGCCAACACATACATGAGAAAATGCTCCACATCACTTGCCATCAGGGAAATACAAATCAAAACCACAATGAGATCCCACCTCACACCAGTGAGAATGGGGAAAATTAACAAGGCAGGAAACAAATGTTGGAGAGGATGCGGAGAAACGGGAACCCTCTTGCACTGTTGGTGGGAATGTGAACTGGTGCAGCCACTCTGGAAAACTGTGTGGAGGTTCCTCAAAGAGTTAAAAATAGACCTGCCCTACGACCCAGCAATTGCACTGTTGGGGATTTACCCCAAAGATTCAGATGCAATGAAACGTCGGGACACCTGCACCCCGATGTTTCTATCAGCAATGGCCACAATAGCCAAACTGGAAGGAGCCTCGGTGTCCATCGAAAGATGAATGGATAAAGAAGATGTGGTTTATGTATACAATGGAATATTCCTCAGCAATTAGAAACGACAAATACCCACCATTTGCTTCAACGTGGACGGAACTGGAAGGTATTATGCTGAGTGAAGTAAGTCAATCGGAGAAGGACAAACATATTTTCTCATTCATTTGGGGAATATAAATAATAGTGAAAGGGAATAGAAAGGAAGGGAGAAGAAATGTGTGAGAAATATCAGAAAGGGAGGGATCCCTGGGTGGCGCAGCGGTTTGGCGCCTGCCTTTGGCCCAGGGCGCGATCCTGGAGACCCGGGATCAAATCCCACATCAGGCTCCCGGTGCATGGAGCCTGCTTCTCCCTCCGCCTGTGTCTCTGCCTCTCTCTCTCTCTCTATGACTATCATAAATAAATAAAAATTAAAAAAAATATATCAGAAAGGGAGACAGAACATAAAGACTCCTAACTCTGGGAAATAAACTAGGGGTGGTGGAAGGGGAGGAAGGCAGGGGGTGGCGGTGAATGGGTGACGGGCACTGAGGGGGGCACTTGACAGGATGAGCACTGGGTGTTATTCTGTATGTTGGTAGATTGAACACCAATAAAAAATAAATTTATTAAAAAAAACAATATTAAGCCTTTTGATTCATGAACAAAGGATGAGTTTCCATTTATTTACATTTTATTTCCATTCTTTCAACACTGTTTTGCACCTTTCAGAGTATAAATTTTGCACGTTTTAAAAAATTTATTCCTAAGTATTTTACTCTTTTTGATATTGTTTTTTAAAGACTTTATTTATTTATTTATTTATTTATTTATTTGAGAGGGAGAGAGAGGGAAAGAGCACAAACAGGGAAAATGGCAGAGGGAGAAGGAGAAGCAGACTCCTTGCTGAGCAGGGAGCCCACATGAGGCTCAATCCCAGGACCTGGGATCATGACCTGAGCCAAAGGCAGACACTTAACTGACTTAGCCACCCAGGCACCGTCTTTTTTTATATTCTTTTGGTTCATTGTTAACATATAAAAATACAATTATTTTATGTATATTGATCTTATACCTGGCAACCTTACTAAACTTCTTTAATAGTTTTTTGTGTATGTATTTTATATATATGAGGTCAGTCATGTAAATATGGAAATGGTTTTACTTCTTCCTTTCTAATCTACATGCTTTTTATTTTTATTTTTTTCTTATCTAATTGCCATGACTAGATCCTCCAGGACAATGTTGAAAGGAAGTAAGTGGAGTAGATATCCTTATTTTGTTTATGATCTTAGGGAGTATTAAGTATGATGTTAGCTATGAATTTTTTGTGGATGCCCTTTATCAGAAAGAAGAAGTTCCTTTCTACTTCTAGTTTGTTGAGACTTGTTATCACAAAGAGGTGTATTTTATCAAATGGTTTTTCTACATTTATTGAAATGATCATGTGGTTTTTGTTTATTATTCTATCAGTATATTACATTACATTGATTGATGTTAAAGCAACCTTGTGTTCTTGGGATAAGTCCGGCTTGATCATGGTATCTAATCCTTTTTATATGTTGATAGGTCCAGTTTGCTGGTATTTTATTGAGGAACTTTGTGTCTATATTCATAAGAGATAGTGGCTTGTTAGTTTTATTGTCATATCTTTGGTTTTGGTGTTGGGTTAATATTGACCTAATAAAATAAGTTGGACAATGCTCTCATCCTCTTCTACTTTTTGGGAGAGTTTGTGAAGAAATAGGATTAACTCTTCTTTCAATGTTTGGTGAAATACAATAGTAAATCATCTGGGAATGGGCTTTTCTTTGTGTGAAATTTTAAAACTACTAATTCAACATCTTGTGACACTTCTATTCAGATTTTCCATTTCTTCTTGAATCAGAGGTGGTAGTTTGTGTCTTCCATTTCACCTATGCTATCTAATTTGTTGACATTTAGTTGTTCATAATATTTGTTCATAATCTTTTTTATTTCTGAAAGGTTGGAAGTAGCATTCCTTCCTTCATACCTGGTTTAGTAATTTGAGTCTTCTCTCTTTTTCCCTTGGTCAGTCTGGTTAAAAGCTGTCCATTTTGTTGATCTTTTTTTAACAACCAACTTTTGGTCTGGTTGATTTCCTCTATTGATTTTGCATTTTCTACTTCATTAATGTTGTCTCTAATCTTTATTATTTCCTTCCTTCTGCTTTATTTGGGTTTAGTTTGCCTTTTTTCTAGTTCCCTAAATAGGTTACTCATCTGAGATTTTTTTTATAGGTGTTCAGAGCTATGAATTTATTTTTAGTCAGTGCTTTCCCTACCTCCTGTAAGTTTTGGTATATTGTATCCTAATTTCATTCATCTCAAAATATTTTCCAATTTCTGTTGTGATTTCTTCTTTGATCCATCTATTATTTAGAAGTGTGTTACTTGATTTCCACATATTTGTGAGTTTCACAACTAATTTTTGTTATTGGTTTCTAATTTCATCCCTTTGTGGTCAAAGAACATATTTGCTATGACTTCAGTCCTTTTAAACTTACTGAGTCTTGTTAGATGGCTCTGCACATAGTCTATACCAGAGAGTGTTCCGTATGCACATCAAAAGAATGTGCATTCTATTGTTCCGTGGAGTGATCTAAAGAAGTCTTTTCTAGTTGGTTTATAGTGTTGTTCATATCTTCTACTTCTTTGTTGATCTTCTAATTTTTCAAGCCATTATTAAACATGGGTTAGTGGAGTCTTTAACTATTATCATTCATGGTGTACATATTTTTATTTTAATTCTATAAATATTTCCTGCTTAGCCCTCTACCCATTTGCTATACTTGAAAACCATAGTTAAACCTTAATACCCCACCAGAGTTCATCCATCTCTGCTCCTTTTGTCCACATATACACCAGAGAGAGACACAGAACTTTGGGAATGGAGAGGAATAAATGTGGGGAAGTCCCAGAGCTTCGGGGTATAAAGGATCAGGATAGGACACTAGTGGCAGACTTAAAAGATCAAGCCAGGTTAAATATGATGGAAGTCTGAATTCAAACTAGGAAATTTCAAAGTTCAGGGCTCTAAATTGTATTGTAGAAATCACAGATGAGTATGATTTTATGGTTAATTAATTTTGACAAGAGTGCCAAGATAATTCAATGAGAGACAGAATGGTGTCTCAAGAAATGGTGCTGAGACAACTAGGCATCCACATGCAAAAAAAAAAAAAAAATCGCAGTCAGACCCCTATGTCACACCAAATACAAAAATTAATTCAAAAGGGATCATAGGCCTAAATGTAAGAGCAAAAACTGTAAAACTGTTGGAAGAAAACAAAGGAGTAAAACCTCATGACATTGAGTAAGGCAAAGTCTTCTTATATATCACACCAAAAGCATAAGCAATTAAACAAAAAATAATTAGGGGATTCCTGGGTGGCTCAGCGGTTTAGCGCCTGCCTTTGGCCCAGGGCGCGATCCTGGAGTCCAGGTATCTAGTCCTGCGTTGGGCTCCCTGCATGGCGCCTGCTTCTCCCTCCTCCTGTGTCTCTGCCTCTCTCTCTCTCTCTCTCTCTCTCTCTCTCTCTCTGTCTATCATAAATAAATAAATATAGATCTTTAAAAAAAAGAAGTAAAATAAAATAAAGAAAAAATAATTAGACTTCATCAAAATTAAAAACTCTGTGCTTCAACCGTTGCTATTAAGGAAATGAAAAGACAACTCACATAAGGGGAAAAATATTTGCAAATCATATATCTGATAGGGACTTGTGCCCAGAGTAAATAAAGAACACTTACAATTTAAAAATTAAAAAAAAAACAACTAAATGAATTAAAACAGAGGCAAAGGATTGAATAGACATTTCTCCAAAGAAGATACACATATGGCCAACAAGCACATGCTTAATATCATTAGTCATCAGGGAAATATAAATTAAAACCACAGTGAGCTTGCAGCATGGCCACCAAAGCTGCTGCTGCCTTAGCATTCCTGAATCAGGAGAGCTGAGCCCATGCCTGGGGAGGGTGGGGGCTAGTCTGTGAGTCCTGGATGTGGTCACTATGGACAGTTTTTCCTTTGGCTGTTAGCTCTCTAGCCACACCCGCTCTTTCACCTTGAAGGTAGAGGAAGAGGATGAGGTGGAGCACTTGCTGGCTTTGGCCATGCTCTGCCTCACCAAGAGGGCTGAAGAGGAATGTAATGTGGTAGAAGTCATGACCAGGAACCATTATCACCAAGAGATTGCTGTCCCTGTGGCCAACCTCAAGTTGTCCTGCCAATTCATGTTTAGTTTGGATGACCTCCAGCTCCAACCACCTGTAACCTTCTGTCTGAAATCAGGTTCTGGCCCCATGTAAATTGCTGGGCAGCACCAGATTGTTACTATAAGCAATGATGTTTCTGAGGAAGAAGAGAGTGAAAAGATACCTGGGTAGCTCAGTGGTTGAACGTCTGCCTTTGGCTCAGGTCATGATCCCGGGGTCCTGGGATTGAGTCCCGCGTCAGGCTCCCTGCATGGAGCCTGCTTCTCCCTCTGCCTGTGTCTCTGCCTCTCTCTGTGTCTCTCATGAATAAATAAATAAAATCTTAAAAAAAGAAGAGAGTGAAGAAGGGAGGTGGAAGAAGCTGAGTTGTGCCCCATCCTGCCTGCCAAGAGGCAGGGGGGCAGGCCCTAATCTCCTTGGAATGGGAGGGATTCTGAACTTCTATCCTGACCCTCTTTCCCCCACTTACCTATGAGATCGGAGGTCAACATCTGAAGCTCAGGACTACACAGTTTTAATACTTTTTACATTTTCGGATAAAAGTTGAAATAAAGTGATGTGAAGGTTTTTGGGGGAAAAAACCACAGTGAAATACTACCTCACATTCACTAGGATTGCTATAATGAAAAAGATGGACAAGAATAAGTGTTGACGAGGATGTGAAGAAATTAGAATTTTTATACACTAGAAGAGGGAATGTAAAATGATGCAAGCCCTTTGGGAAATAGTTTAGTTGTTCTTTAAATAATTAAATGTGCAGTTACATATGACCCAGAAATTCTACTCTGAGGTATATCCTCAAGAGAAGAGAAAGCATATGTCCTCACAAAAACTTGTATATGAATGTTCATAGCAACATTATTCACAAAGTCCAAAATGGAAAAAATCTGAATGTCCATAAACTGAAGAATGGATCAACAAAATGTGGCACAATCATGCAATGTAATATTATTTAGCCATAGAAGAGAATAAAGTGCTGATACATGCTACAACATGAGTGAATCCTGAAAACATTATGCTAGGTGAAAGAAGCCAGACTCAAAATGCCACACATTTTGTTTGATTCCATACAATCATAAAAAACACTGAATTTTATACTTTAAAATTTAAAATACTTTATAATATTGAACTTTGTGGTATATGAATTATATTTCAATAAAGCTATATTTTTACACTTTAAAATATTGAACTTTGTGGTATATGAATTATATTTCAAGAAAGCTATTTTTTTAAACATGAATAAGATCATTTCCCAACTCAGGAGAGTCATACTTCAGCATGAGTAAAATTATCATTGCCGGTTGTTTTGAGTTGAGCTTCTGTCTTGACTTCTCAACCAAGATGTCAGTGCCCTCGGGATAAACTCCTGTTACCTACCTGGAAGATGATTCTCCTGAACATCAGGGGAATGCCACACCCCATTGTGCCAATTGTCTGTCCAACTGTGGCATACATACAGTAGACATTCAGAAATTCTTGGTGAATTAAATTGGTTTCTACGAAATTCCCTCAGTTTGTGTGTGGGGAACTCAGTCTCATGTTGGATCACACTGATTCTCGATACCATTCCTGTCTACCTGGATGCTTTACCACCTCAGAGATCTTTCTGTTTTCATCAACTGTCCTAGTGGATATGAGTCTTGCTTGTTCTACTTAAACCAAGGTCCATTTCTGCCTGTCAAGTGACCTCATATGGCTGGAGAGGCAATGTGGTCTAACACAAAAATATAGCAGTTAAGAGTACAAGCCCACAATCCCCAATTTAGATAAATAGCAAAGCTTGGTCTCTCCTCTTTCTCTCCCAGCCTCCTCTTTTTAACTTCACACTGTGGAAAGAATGATCTTTAAAAAATATGAATCGGATCGTGTCTCTTCCTTGCTTAACTTGTAACACAGATTGAATGCTTAATGTCAAGTACATTTCTAAGCCCTTTATGTCTATTGATGCATTACAACTTCACAACAATAAGTATTATTATTATTTTCATTTTATAGATGAGCAAGATGAGGCACAGAAAGATTGAAGTGCTTATCCAAGAGAACACATTCACTAAGTGGTTGGGTTGAGAAATGAACCTAGACAACATGGCTCCAGAGGCCTTGATCTCAGCATTACACCATCCCCTTCTCAACAGTTGTTCCTCCCACTGAGAGTAAAATTCTTACCATGGTTTTCAAGGCCTACATGATCTGGTCTCTGCTCTCCTTATCCTCTACCACTGCCCAGTACCTGAGCTCACCATGCTCCAGTCACATGAGCCTGCTGTTAATTCCCAGTATGTATCAAGCTCTACCCCGGCCCCAGCACCTTTGCACTTTCAGTTGCCTCTGTGATGCATCTTCTCTCCTTCCCCTCCTTCATATGTCTGGCTGATTAAATGTTACCATGTCAGAGATCTTCCCTGACCTCCTTCTCTTAGCAAATACTTCCTCCCCAGCTCTCTATCCCCAGACCATTCTTGTATGACAGCAGCCTCCTCATTTTGTTCCCATCACTTTTCTCAATGTGCTTACCCTATTATGACTGCCTCCCCTCCTGGCCTGTGGGATCTTGAAGATGGAGCTATGTTGATTGGTTCACCTGGCACCAAGCTCTCTATCTGACATAATGTCAGCACTTAACCAAAATTAGCTTAATGAATAATGAAGAGGGCTTAACCTATACCTTTGTTATAGCACATATCAACTTGTACTGCTATTATTCTGAACTTCTTAAAGTAGAGCTCTATTTTGTTAATTTGTGTCTAGTATATTCACATTAGAATGCTTTAATATATATTGAATAAAGAGAATAAATAAAGGCGTGAGCCACTAAGGACCAAGATTTGCCAAGAAAGGCTTTGCAGAAGAGGTATACTTACATGACTTACTTCATTGCCAACAACATTTTTTTTCAAACATAAAGATATGCATTTTTAAGGCTCCTTATGAAGCAAACAGTTCTTGCTAAATAACATATCAATCATTCAAATGTAACTGCGAAAATACCATATGGATACTTTTATTGCAAAAAAAAAATCCATGGGTTTAAGTTGTATATGAACCTACAGAACAAAAGAATTTTGCCAAACATTTAAATAGTGACAAGGTGCTAATGTTGGTTTCCAAATCCCCAAAGTGGCAGACCATATCTAGGCATACCTTCTGAACTGGATCAAGGGCCAGCTGATTTAATTCTCAACAATGGTAGTCAGTGGGGATCAATTCTTTTTTAATTCAAATGAGTGACGAATGAGACAGATATGGATTAAATCAGTTGTTGTATAGGCTGTTTTATTCATACTTAACCTATAATTCATCATTCTTATAATACAGTGCTTCAGACAAGTTCATGCAGTCGGAGCCCAGGATCAGAAGCACAGCTCTATAATTTACCTGCTGTGTGACTTCAGGCAAATTATTCTCTAACCTTTGGTTTCCTGGATTATAAAATTGAGA
Source organism: Vulpes lagopus (assembly GCF_018345385.1). NCBI lineage: Eukaryota > Metazoa > Chordata > Mammalia > Carnivora > Canidae > Vulpes > Vulpes lagopus. The sequence continues at coordinate 39,552,629 of NC_054848.1, forward strand.
TAATGGTAGTACCTGCCTCAGTGAATATGAAACGCTTTCCATAGTGCCTGTCATACAGAAATTCTTCACTAAATGTTAGATACTAACAGTAGCATTTTGGGTGATATGGAGGAAAAAGCACTTGTTTGGTTATCAAGAGATCCAATGAGTCTTTGTCCCCTTTCTTTCACTAACTAGTTGTAAGACTTTGGGCAAATCCCTTGGCCATTTCCTGTCTCAGCTTCCTCTTTGATAAATGAGGGCATTTACATGCCTACTTGTTTCAGATATCTAGTGCTGCACAATAAACTACCAAAACTTAGAGTCCTAAAACAGCAATTCATTATTCTTACAGTTCTGTGGGTAGACTGGTAGCAACTGGAAGGTTCTTTTGCTCTATGTAGTATAGCTGAGGTCAATCAAGTAGCTGCATTCTGCTGGGAGTTTGGCTGGGGTGGTAACATGTAAAGTGGCCTCTAACCATCTGTAGTCCCTCTCTTCGTGTCCTCTGTTCATTCCATTGTATAGCCCAAGTATCTTTACAACAATGTTTCCAAGAAGGAGTATTCCAAAAGGACAAGTTCCAATGTAAACGGTTTATCAAGCCTCTATGTCATCTTGCTTGCTGATATTCTATTGGCCAAAGCCGGACAGAGAGCCAAACTTGAGTCAGTTTGGAAGAAGACTACACAAGGGCATGAATTCTGTGAGGTGTGTTTCATTGGAAGCCATCAATGGAACAGTCTACCCCACCACGATTCCAGATTTTCTTCAGAATCATCATACCCCAGTTTAATTATCTAGTGCTTGGAACCTAGATTTCTTTCCATGATCTTTTCCATTTTGTGATTTTGCTTCTTAACACACTACTGTTTCGTTCACATGGCATGCTTATGGAAGCCACTATAGATGGAACTCCTTTGTCTTTAAAAAAAAGAAGTTGTAAACAAATTTTCCACTTTTACTTTTGTTGTAGTTTTTCCTGTTGACTTGGCCCAATCTTCCTGGAGCCGATATACTTTAATATGCTAAATTTTCAATCACTTGAAATTTTAAGTACTATTCGCCACCCCACAAAAATTTCACTACCTTTCCTTAGGCTTCCCTTAGTCCACACTCTTACCTTACCTCTTTTCTCCTATTGTATATCCCTGAGAAACATTTATATAAGGGTTTCTGCTCTAGCTGCTCAGTGTTTACACAGGTCTAATCTTGATCTTTTATGGCACTTTCCTTCTACATCTTACCGGGAACGAAACAAAGGCAGCTCTCTTCACATAATGTTCAAGTACTGTTCCTGTGTCACGTGTTCCAGCAATGCTGATCATCTGCCTCTTGATGCTGAAAAGAGAAGTTCTTAATTTTCTATCCATCTGGAGCCATCTAGAGGATGTGTAGGTTCAGGAAACCCCCATCTCCCTAGCCAACAGACCCATGTGCATTGGCACAATTGCACCCACTTTGTCCCTTGTCATCTACATGCATTTTAAAAGGCAAAGCAACAAACCACTGTTCATTAAAACAAGCTATTTCACACTATCTTCAGGGACATACCCTGTTGCTGATATAAAAACTTGACATAAGGATTGGGTTTTTCATTTCAAAATGCCCCATTCTGGTCTCTGGCTGAGTCATTTCAGGTTGAAGTGGAAACCTAGCATCTATCTGGTTAATTGGATTGATTTAGGCAGCAAGAGGTCTGGCTGAGGTAGAGTTTAGCATTTAGCAATGATAAAGAGCTTGGAGTCTAGGCTTTCCACAAAGTTCAAAAAAATCTTGTTAAAAGGCATTTCAGGAAGCTAAACAATCTCTTCCCTGGGATTCCTCTCTTTAGAAATCAACAAAACAAAAATCACACAGATCTTATGATAATTGCGATTAACTATACTGTAATGTTTTCCTAATGTTATCTAATATGTCATTCATAAGACATAGAATAGAGCTAGGGTGGTTCCTTCAAAAAAGCATCATCCAGGAAGTTACTAATATGTCAAATACTCACAATTTCAAGAAGGCACACCAAGCACACTAATAGAATTTTCGAAACTATATGTTTTATAAAGTCATAAGGATCCATTAATGAAACATCAGCAATGAATACAACTGATATGTGTGATCCTTTCTGAATTGAGAGTAAAGACACAAGCTGTAATGAATTTGTTCACTTTTAATTTAGTGTAATATATCTCAGGTTAACGTGTGTTGTGAAAAGAACTCAAGTCCCAATAAAAATCGAATGTTCCAAAAATTTCCATTTTATGTAAATGATACAAGAGTATTGTGCTTCTTATATGTATGTGTATTTTAAGAAAATGAATTTTAACAGGAGAAACAGTGCAAAGACTAATAAATTAAATATATTAAAATATTAAATATATTGTTCTTTGTGGCTGTTTCTAGCAATACTGCAAAATGGAAAAATTCTTATCTTAAAAAGATTAAGATTCTGTGTAGGCATTAAAAATATCTGAGCAGATCTACAAGAGAATATTACCGATGTTTGACTCTGGGTAGAGAAACCAAGGTGGCAGGGAGATTCAGTTCACATTTTATATATTCATTATATAGTAGGCTTTAAAACATTATCATATATTACTTCACCATAGAAAATTAGTTGAAAAAGGACAAACCTAAGTTTTTTATTTTATTTTATTAATCTGATCCCCAGGTCACAGGTAGAGGTTAATAGGGGTAGAAGTCACAGAATTCACAGCACTTTTGAATTGGAGACTTTTGACGTCATCTGTCCTGTTATATCAACTATTACTAAAGTACTGCTAAGTTTACCCAGTTTGCCTAACACTAAACACAACTAAATTCCAATAGAGCTAAAGAAGGTGGGTAGCCATTGGAATTCACCTTAATGGAATCTAACCTAGAGTTGAAGATGCATGGTGTAGGTTTCTGCTTCATACCATAGTGTCATGAAGCATCAGGATCATTCCTTCAAGAAGTGGGTAAGTTGGGCAGAAGTGCTTGCCTACTAGGGTGAGCCTTAAGATATCAGAGGGTTCCCTCCCAACTACCCCTAAATTTCCAAATACATTCCATTATAGATTTAGACTTTTTGTTGAGAGAGAGACAGAGGCAGAGACAGAGTCTGAGCAGGGGAGAGGGGCAGAGGGAGAGGGAGAGAGAGGAACTTAAGCAGACTCCATGCCCAGCACAGAGCCCAACACAGGGCCCAATCTCACAACCCTGAGATCATGACCTGAGCTGAAATCAAGAGTCAGACGCTCAACGAACTGAGCCACCCAGGCATCCCCAGATTTAGACTTTTGAATGAAGATACTGACATTTACTGAAATGCAGATGTCCCTGTGAGGGGTAAGCAATAAAACATAACACAAAGAAGAACTGAACCTACTGATTCTTTCCTGAACATTGGGAAGAAAGCAGATAAAGGAGAAGGAAAACTGAGGATACCATAGAGAGGAAAGGATATGCTAAGGGAAGCTTGGCCTGCTTCATTCTTCTGTCTATAGAATCCTATGGCTGTGTAATAAGCCTTAGAAAGAGGCTTTTGGTGATAACTTGAACCTTTATAAAACTAAGCAACACCAGCAATTCCTCAAGTTTGAAAATCCCAGTGACTCCTCTCCTTGCAATCTCACTGCTGTCTCATCACCCTTTTCTGGGGAGAGCGTGATTTATCAGTTTGCTCTACAGTTGTATGGAGACCCCTGAGCCTAAGACCTTGCTTGGAAATGATGTAGTCACTATTGTATATCACAACACAATGAGAAAGAGGAACATTGAACAACTGGAAGGAGAGCTCTAAAGAAGTTCAGGATGCTATAGGAAAAGTATATGGAGGTGCATGTGTAGGCATATGCACACACACACACACACACACACACACACACACACACATACCATCTCCTCACTACTAGTCATCATTAGGACTCCAGGAATTGGATCTCCAGCTCCTGGTAACCCTCCCTAGCTATTCACGGCGCACTGACTGAATATAGATCTCTCATAGTGTTTTCAGGACTATATTGTCATTATTGTGTTTCTTACCTTCTTCATGACGCCATAAAAATCTTTGTGTGCAGTGACTGTGTCTTCTATCACAAGTTTTCCCAACACAATGCTGATGTACAGTAGGCAGATGATACATTTTTGGTGAAGGAAGGAAATGAAGCCACTTAACTGCATCTTAACACTAAAACTAGTGATTTCCCTATATACAGAACACAAATTTCAAAAGAATTTTGAATGCATCCCTCGCCCAGCAATGATTCTTATGAGCTCTCCATGGCTGTAGCTTGGGTGGGAATCTTACAAACAGCACTTGGCAGTAGTCTCCTTTCTTGTCTTCCAGGAAGAGAGAATTCTAAATGATGCTTATTCAAGAATACTCGGGTTCTTGCATGGGTATTAAGATTTGGAGTTTGCAGGGAGGAACATTGGACAACGAGCTGAAAAGAAGAGAAGAATGAGAAGAAAAGGAAAGGACCAGCCAAGCTGGGTGGGGAAAACCAAGGCAAGAGCTAAGAGAATTGGCAGTATCTCCAGGGCAAGCTTGTGTTAGGTTAGCTATTCCCATTTCAAGTTTGCACACGCCTCTGGAACTCCCTGAAGACTTTTGTGAGGGAAAACCCCACCTACAGGTTCTGGATGAAACGTTACTCCTGGCTTCTAGAGATGAGTCCCCTGGTCCTACTATTACTCATTTCCTGGAAAAGTCATAACTGGTCCATCCTGACCTTCAGAGCCTGAAGGAGTGCAGATTCATCTTTCAAATTCAAGAAGTTAGAGAAATCATGCAGAAAAACCTCAAAGAGCAATCACTATGTCTTCTGCTTTATCAAAAACTTCATGAACATTTTTACTGGTACTTTCTTTGGCATGTTCTGGGTGAATCAGCAGGAAAACAAAGTGACTTCACTGCCGAGTTGAAATTTAATTCTGCAAAGGATGTTATTTCTAGTTTTGAAAAACTGTGCTCAGAACTTGAATCTAAAGTAATAATACACCCTTTCCGGCCTTATGTAAAGTCATGCTTATAACCTGAAGCTTGGCATGATCTCTAGTTTTAGTGGTGCTGTTATTACCTATATTTCTTTATTTGTCACAACAATCCCAGTCTTGTTTTCTACCTTGGCATTGGTAACTGTAGCTTACCTTTCAGGAAAAACATATTTATATTATCCTTACCTGTGTATGATTACCTGGCAAGCAGAAAAGCCAGTCTTGAGAATAAGCCATCCATAATTCCTTCTTCTCTTATGCCAAGCTCTTGGGATTTTAACATTTTAATTAGGAGAGGTTCTTTTCTCCAATTCACTAATGTCTTTTCAGGTCGAGTTTGAGTATGGCCCATGGATTCAAGCCCTAGACTATAGGTCCCTCCCTAAAATAACTGCCATCAATCAAAAGAAGCAGATAATCAATCCCCTTTCATGCACAAGACAGTGTATTTTGTAGGGCCATGTTGTAGGAATACCTATGTAGGTTTGTGAGAAAATCTGGCCTAAGTACTTCAGCATCTATAGACAAAAAAGCTTGCAGTTTACCCCAGTCTAGCCCTTCCATCACAGGATGACACAGGCACCGTGACCTTAATAAAGTCCAAGGGTCATAATGAATCTCAATCATCAACTGTCCCCAGAAAGTTTTACTTCTTGAAACCACTACATTTTATCTTTCACACAATGTATTTGTACTATAGATACCCATATATATTAGATCTATCAATTGCTTCAAAAGAAAGAGAATGAAGGGGTATGTAACAAAAAGATATAACTTCACTCGTACAATAGAAATATATTTAATTTGGAATTGTGCTTTAGGCACTACAGAAGCAGTGACCCAAGCAACTAATGTACCACCACATGTAGAATGATCCATAGATTATGAGAGGCTACATTGAGTGGACACTAAGACTTTCATTCCATTCAAACTTTGCCAAAATTCTTGGGATGGTTAAATTCTTGTTAACAGAATATTCTCGTTAAGAAGGAAAAAGGGAGGGGCACCTGGGTGGCTCAGTTGATTGAGCATTGGACTCTTGGGTTTGGCTCAGGTCATGATCTCAGGGTTGTGAGATAGAGCCCTGAGCAAGCTCTGCACTGAGCATGGAGCCTGCTTAAGATTCTTCCTCTCCCTCTGCCCCTCCCACCTGTGCATTCTCTCTCTCTCTCTCTCTCTCTCTCTCTCTCTCTCTCTCTCTGTCTCTCTCAAAATAAATAAATAAATCTTTAAAAAAAAAAACAGAAGGAAAAAGGGAGTGATGTTATCAGAGCAGCAAAATAGGTCAATCCCAACTTTTATCCCCCTCACAAGGCAACCAACAGGCAACTATCCATAGACTGGACACCTTTGTGAAAATTCCAGAACCTGGGGGTGAGGCTGAGGCGTCACTTTGGACCACAGAAACTGAGAAGGATAGCATTAAAAGAGTAAGGGAAGTAGCTACACTCTGACAACATTGCCTCTCCTCCAGACCAGCACAGTGCCACACCAAGAGGGCCTCCTGGGCCTACAGTTTCTGTAGTGGGTAAAAGAGCCCAAGGCAGACATCCAACTCCCCCAGCTTTATGGAGTGCTTCCCAGGAGGCTCAAGTAGGGAAATCTGCAGGGCTTGGCCACTGAGGATCATTAGGCAGAAATGGAGAAGGGGATCAGGGCTTACAGGAATCAGTACTTAGATCTTGGCAGACCATATTTCTCCTCCCAGTTGTGCTCGAGCAGGGATTCCAGCCAGCAACTCTGCCCACCTACAGAACCGAGCTGGTGGCCCTGGATGACCAGGGAGCACAGTGGGCAGTTCTGCCTGGCTCAGACCCACACAGGCAGCCCGACTGTTGAGTGTAGCCTCACCTGACCAGAGAATCTAGGCGGCTATAGAGCCCATTCTATAGCCATGCCTGGGCAGGAAATTAAGCCCAGCAGTCCTGTCCAACAATGAAGTATAACCTCTGGCTCTGCATGACCAGGAAGCCTTAATAGTGATTCTGGACAGCCTCAGAACCCAGCTGACAGTACAACCCAGCCTACAGTACCACCCAACCACAGCTTAGCCAGGGATGCAGTCCAATTGTGAAGCACTCTCTGCAGCCCCTCCTGACACAAAAGCCTGGAAGTTGACCCCACCTAACCATGGAGTGAAGTCTCTAGCCCCCATCCAACTGCAAGATACAACCGGAGACCCCTCCTGACCAAAAAGTCCAGCCACTGAACTCGATCAGCAACAGAGCACAACCGGTGGCCTACATGATCACAAAGCCCAGCCTACAGCCCAGCCTGACTTCACGGCACAGCCTGCATGGCTGCCTAATCACAGAGCAAAATCTAAGTCCCTGCCTGACTACAAAGCCCTGCATGTGGCCCTGCCGAAAGAGTCCAGCCAGCAGCACCATATAGTTGGGGATTACAGCCTGAGACTCCACCCCAAAGGGAGTCATTGAGGAGTGAGGTCTGTAGTCACGGCCATTTAAGGAGTCCAACCAGGGGACCCACCTTGCCCAAAACACAGCAGGTGATCTTACCTGACAAGAGGTGACTGCAGAGTACCCCCTAGTGACATTTCCTGACCATGGAGCACAGCCCTACCTGATCAGGAAGCCCAGTGATCCTGCTAAAATGTGGAGCCCATCTAACTGCAGAACCCACTCAGCAGCACTCCCCTGCCCTCAGAATACAGGCAGTGGCCTTGCCCAAATAGAGACCTCAAAAGCAAGCTCCACATGCCCAAGGATGTTACTGGCTGATCCTTCCAGAACTCCAAGCTGAGCTGACTGGTGAAGAACCGTCCCTGCCCAAGTGAATCTGTAATGTTTAGAGGAGGAGACCGCTTATTCAGATGCATAGATACCAATGCAAAGAATCAAGGATCATGAAAAATGAGGTAAACGTGACCTCACCAAAGACACTAACAAGCTCCCATAACTGACCCTAGAGAAAAAGAGATCATAAACTGCCACAGTATTCAGAATAACCCTTTTAAAGAAGTTCAGGGAGCTACAAGAATACACAGACACCAAAATTAGGAGAACAATCCATGAACCAAATAAGAAGTTCAACAAAGAGATAGAAACCACAAAAAATCAAACAGAAATTCAAGAGCTGAGGAATATAATGACTTAACTGAAAAAAGCAATAGAAACTGTCACAACCAAGAAGATATTCAAATGGGCAGCAAGTACATGAAAATGTGCTTAACATCACTAATCATTAAGGAAATACAAATCAAAACCACAAAGAGTTGTCACCTCACACCTATTAGAATGGCTAGTATCAAAAAGGCATAACAAGCACTTGTGAGGGTGTAGAGAAAAGGGAACCCTTGTGCACTGTTGGTGGGAATGGGCATTGATACAATCACTATGGAAAACAGTATGGAAGATGCTCAAAAAATTAAAAATCGAACTATCATATGATCCACTTCTGGGTGTATATTCAAAGGAAATGAAATCACTATACCAAAAAGCTATCTGGAACCTCATGTTCATAGAAGCATGATTTACAGTAGCTAAGACATGAAAATAACCTAAGTGTCCACCAGTGGATGGATAAAGAATATATTTATATATTTATATTCAGTCATAAAAGATAATGAAATCTCGCCATTTGCAACAACATGGATAAAACTGGAGGGCATAATGCTAAGTGAAATATATCAGGCAGAAAAAGACAAATCCTGCATGATCTCACATATGTGAAACCTAAAAACAGTCCAGCTCATGGAACCAGAGAACAGATTGGTGGCTGCCAGATGCACGGAATGGGGTGTGGGGGAAATGGGTGAAGGGAGTCAAATGTTACAAACTTCTAGTTGTAGGGGTGATTAACCTCTGGGGATATGATGGAGCATGATAACTGTAGTTAACAATACTGTACTATCTGAAAATTGCTAATGAAGCCGAATTAAAAAGTTCTCACCACACGCGAAAAAATTGTAACTATGTGAGGTGATGGCTGTGTTAACTAACCTTATCGTGGTAATCATTTTGCAGTGTGTATATATATAAAATCACTACATTGTACACCTTAAAGTTACACAATGTTATATGTCAATTATCTCTCCATAAAGTTGGAAAAATTGCTGGAGGGAGACCCTAAATGATTAAAAGCTAACATCTATTCAAATCTAAGGAGTTAGCCCATTCTCCCATTTCTGGAGTAGATTGTTACAATTTATATTTTCCTGTTTGGGGCACTTCAGCAACAGCCAAATGTGTAGTCATGACTTAGCAATGTGGCTCCTGTGACTCATCCAAATTGGGGCACAATTAGCAAAATGTGTTCCCATAAATGGCAGTTTCACTACTAAATTCTGGGACGAAACCAGGAGCCATGTAAGACAGAATGGCATGGGGGAAATGGTAAGTCTTACTAAAGTAAAAAGATTGGTTCTGTCTTCGGGTAAAGAGGGTCAAAGTCAGAATGACTTGAGAGTTGTTAAGAGTTACTATTAGAATTCCCAAGCTGAATAGCAGTCATAGCCTGTAGCAATTCTTGAGTGGGAAAAAATATGTAGACTCTAAATATGAGACTCAGGAGAATAGTGTATTTGTCAGACTAAGCAAACACTCCAACTTTAACAATTCTAAATTTAGAACCAATCTTGAACTGTTGGAGGTCTGTGTCCACATGGGCTGAGAAAGGAAACTTCTTGGTTTCTCCTCCTTAGTGCCTATAAGAATAACAGATCCTTGACCTCAACATCAATGGGGACAAGGAAAGGATGGATTTTTTTTGTCCTTTATATCTCAAAGTTGAGTCAGCGGTCAACCAGAATTTGGCCATGTAACAGAACCATAGACCTGTGTTTCCCAGGTATGCAGTTGTAACCTGTGGGGATATGAGGGGATACAGTGGGTTTTGGAAAATAGAGCTACCAAGTTGCCAATATATAAAACAGATGGAGGGAAGAATGAGAAAACAAGGCTCTGCAAATGCTTTCCTTTTCTGCCCTGGAGCCCTCCTTTGGCTTGTACTCTGATGTGGGTAGAAAGGCATTTCTACCTGGCTTCCCTCAGGAAATGAAGTTTGACCTGAGCTTTGAAGTATGCAGAAGAAGAAAACAATGTTTCAGACAGTTTCGGACTGGGCTGTGGGAAGGCCCTGTGTCAAAGATATTACGACACACTCAAGGCACAGAAATAGGGTTAGGTGGGAGAGCGCTTGAGAACACAGCTAAAATCCCCCCTTGAAAGGCATGTCATTTTTATGTCTATATCTTTAGGCTCAGAACAATGAGTAGCCAAGGCAGGTTATTTAGAGAGGCACTATCTACCCAGATTCTCATTTTGTGATTACTTTGTATGGATTGTGGTGAATGTATTGGAGGCAGATGGACTGGGTTCAAAGAGGCCTTTCAGGAGACTATTCTAGTCATCTAAGCTGGAAATGATTGTAACTTGGACCAGGCTGCTGCCAGAAGAGATGGATGAGATTGGTGGGTATAGGAGGGAAAATCAAAGAAACTTGCTTGATGGATTGGCTATAAAGAGTAAGAGAGATGGAGACGCCAAAGAGGAGTCTTAGATTTCTCTCATGTCCAGTTTGGTGAAGCTACTGACTAAAGAAAGGAACACCAAAAGAGGACCTGATATTGGAGAGAAAGCATAAAGTCAGACTTGGACCTGTTAAACTAAGGTGTCTCTGAAACTTGAAAGGGAAGATGTTAAGTAGGACATTGTATGAGCCGGTCTTAATCTCAGAGGAGAGATTTGAAATGGGGTTATACCATTTTTAATAATCATATGTGGATGTGGATGAGTTTGCTTCATAGGATGAGTTATAGAGAGAGAAGGAAGAGGCTTCAAACAAACTGAGTCTTGAGAAAAATTTATCAATGGGCCTATAGAGGACAATGCACCTCCTACATAGAAGTAAGAGAAAAACCATGGGGACATGATGTCAGGAAGAAAGAGTGTCCAGAATTAGGTAAAATTTAATAGTGTCAGAATTAAAAGAAGTACCTGAATAAGGAAATCTACAAGGTAGAAACTTTAAGCAAGCTTGGCCTGCTGCTGGAGATAAAAGTAGTATTATTGATCAAGAGAGTGGCCAGTGGCAAGAATTCCAAGGTGTACAATTGCAGGTTCAACAGAATGGGTTGTCTTCAAATGGGATTTAGAGTTGTAGGTTTTGGTATAGATTCATCTAAGATTTGTTGACAAGACATGCAGGGATTAGGCCTAGGTTTGGGTAGCCATTTCTGGGAATGTCCTGGGGGTATCCTAGGGGATTGATTAAGGAATGAGAAGATTCCTTTTCACAGGGAGGATTGTCCTTTTCTTGGTCCTCAGGCCATCTGGAGATCCCAACTGACTTGACAAGTGCTGACTTCTTGCTTCATTGCCTCTGCTCCATTTCAAAAATGATTCTTAATCTAATACAAATTTATAACAACCAATTAATGGCCTGGAAACACTTGATTTGGTTAATTACAAACACACAAGTATTTTAATTGTAATGCTTCCTCTTTCATTTATGATTTTATATATTAGAGTCCTCTCCCTTTATTTCTTAGTCTAGCTAAAGCTTTGTCAATTTTTTTTTTACCTTTTTAAAGAAATAGCACTTCATTTTGTTACTTTTATTTTCCTTCTGGCCTCTTTTTCATTTATTTCTGCCTTGATTTTTCTTTGTAACTTCCTCCCTTCTGCTAACTTCGGGCTTAGTTTGTTCTTCTTTTTCGAGTTTCTTGAGGTATAAAGTTAGTTATTGATTTGAGATCTTCCTTTTTTTCTTAATGTAGGTGTTTATCACTGTCACCCTTCTTAGAATTGCTTTTGCTACATCCCATAAATTTTGGTATGTTCTGTTTCCATGTTCATTTCTTTCAAGATGATTTTTTTATTCCCCTTTTGATTTCTTCTCTGATCCATTGGTTGTTTAGGAGTGTGTTGTTTAATTTCCACATCTTTGTGAATTGTCTAGTTTTCCCTCTTGCTGTTTATTTCTAGTTTTATATTATTATGGTCAGAAAAAACACTTGGTATGATTGTAATCTTCTTATATTTGTTAAGACTTGTTTTGTGGCATAACATGATCTAGCCTGGAGAATATTTCATGTGTGCTTGAGAGGAACGTGTATTTGTTGCTTTTGGATGAAACATTCTGTATGTCTGCTAGGCCATTTTGGTTTAAAATATAGTTCAAGTCCTACATTTTTGTATTGCTTTTCTCTCTGGATGATCTAACCACTGTTGAAAACAGTGTATTGAAAAGTCCTATACTATTATTGTATTACTGTCTGTTTCTCCTTTCAGATATGTTAATAAATATGTCCTTAAAGCTGAAGCGAATCTCTGGCAGGCGGTATATAGTTGGGTTTTGTCTTTTGTTTGGAGAATTTAATCCATTTACATTCATTTAAAGTAATCATTGATAGGTAAGGATTTATTAATACCATTTTACTAATTGTTCTCTGGCTGCTCTTTAGTTCCCTTTTTCTTTTCTTCCTCTCTTTGTGTCTTCTTTTGTGAATTGATTTTTTGTAGTGATATGCTTTAGTTCCCTTCTCTTTATCTTTTGTATATCTACTGTAGGCTTTTTTCTTTTTGGTTCCCGTGCAGCTTACATAACACATTTTATAGAGGTAACGGTTTATTTGAAACTGATAACAACTTAACTTGGATCACCCTGCTCTCTTACTCTCCCCCCTTTTATGTTTTTGATGTCACAATTCACATCTTTTTATATTGCTTATCCATTAACAAATTATTGTAGAGGCCAGTTTGTTCTTGAATACTAATCTTTTTCTGGCATCTTGCTAAACTTTTTACAAATTCTAATAAATTTGGTTTTCTATAGAGACAAGAATCTCATTTTTGAAAAATAACAGTGTACTATTTCTTGGTTTAGAGTCCTTATATCTTTAATTTCTTTCCGTACTGTGCTGGTTATAGTAAATCTAAATATAGAACTTCTGACAATGGAGTCCATTGTCTTGTTCCTGCTCTTTAAGGATATGCTTTTATCATTCTTACATTAAGTATGAATTTTGCTCTAAAATTTTTAGATGCCCTTTACTCGACTAACAGAGCTTCTTAATATTCCTTTTTTTTAAAGCATGGAGCCTAATAGAGGGCTTGAGCTCCTGACTCTGAGATGAATACCTGAGCTGAGATCAAGGGTCAGATGCCCAGCCAACTGAGCCACCCAGGCATCTTGAGCTCCTTAATATTCTTAGTTTGATAATCTTTTAATCAGAATTTTTTGTTCCATTAAATAATCTTTGACTATATCCAGATGATTATAACATTTTTAATTTAATCTGCCAATGTAAAATGTTTATTATATTTCCTATTTAATCCAAATTTCCATTGCTGGGATAAACCCAATATTGTCATGATGTATTACCTGTATTATACATCACAGTGTTCTATTTAATAATATTTTTTCAAAGATTTATTTATTCATTCATGAGAGACACAGACTGTGAGAAAGAGGCAGAGACACAGGCAGAGGGAGAAGCAGGCTCCATGCAGGGAGCCCGATGCGGAACTCAATCCCGGATCCCAGGATCATGACCCAAGGTGCCCAACCTCTGAGCCACCCAAGCGTCCAAATTTAATAGTATTTTAGTTAGGATTTTGCATCTACTTTAATCCATGAGATAGCTCTATAATTCTCCTTTCTCATGCTGTCAAAGTTGGGTTCTGATATCTAGCTTATACTGGTCTCATGAAGAGTTGGAATATTTCCCTCTGGAATTGGTTATATAAACACATTTGTTCTTTGTATGTTTATAGAAATAACCTGTAAAACTGTGTTGTACTTGTGTCCCTTTTGTGAAAGGAGTTTTTAAACTACTATTTTAGGCATTTTACTTCCTCTTAAGGCAATTTTATATTTTCCTAGGAATTTGAATATTTATCTAAAATTTTTAATGTATGGACAAAGTTCTTAATATCTGTATCCTTTGTCATTCTTGGTATTTTTGCATTTTTGCTTTTTTTCTTGATCAATCTTGCCACAAGTTTGTACACATATTCATCTTTTCAAAGAATTTACTATTGGTTTCGTGAACCCTCTATTACGTTGGATGCTTATCTTTTTAATTTTTTTCTTTTCTTCTTTTTTAGCTTAAGCATTTAAGGCTGTATATTTCTCTCCAAATGTCAAAATTTTTAGTTCATACCTTTTAAAATGTACTCTTCAAAATTAAAATCCGAAAGAATTCTTGGCTGAGAATTGTAAGAAATCAGTATATGAAAAGGAAAGAATATGAAGAGACATAAAGAGAAAGAGAGTGAGGGCCAGGTGTGTGAAAGAAGACATTTTTCTCTATGATTTAACAACCCTTCATGACCTTTAAGGTCTACAGCAAAGGGGCACCTGAGTGGCTCAGTGGTTGAGCATCTGCCTTCGGCTTAGGTCGTGATCCCAGGGTCCTGGGATCGAGTCCCACATCGGGCTTCCCTGCAGGGAGCCTATTTCTCCCTCTGCCTATGTCTCTGCCTCTCTCTCTCTCTCTCTCTGTGTCTTTCATGAATAAATAAATAAAATCTTTTTTTAAAAAAAGATCTACAGCAAAGTTGCTGAACTCTTGGTAATCAGTTGTGAGACAATTTTCTGTGAAAACAGGTGAGGAACCAAACCAATCTTTTCACTTTCAATCATGTGGAAAGCAGAGAGAAACATTTGGAAGTAAAGTTCAGGAGCAATTAAAAATCCAAGCTTATAAAAGGCTGTGGACTTGGGGCTCATGCCAAATTAACCAAACAGTGATTAGTGTTATGGAGAAACTATGCAGTTTTCAATGTAATAGTATGAGAGGAGACCTATGTTAGATTAGCCCTTAAGTGCTTGTTCACCCTTCCTTGAAATTTCTTCCACTTTAAAATATTCATGTCTCACTAGTCATACAGAGTAGACTGATAATAGAAGGCACAGAGAACAGTAAAATTAGTACTTTTATACATGTTCTCCTGAATTAGAATCAAGGAAAAGAAGTGTGAGTAGCACCATCTTTAATTTTTTTTCTTGTTTCCACAAACTCTGGATTCTGCTTGGCCAGAAGTCTTAATACCCAGGAAAGGATGCACCCGCTAGAAGATGTAATGATGGTTGGAGTGTTTGAAAATTTAAAAAGAAATTAGGCACTTTAACTTTTTATTTCATAGGTGAGAACTGTTTCTGCAATTTGAGTTAGCTTAACAAGTGGAGGCTTTTTGCTCATGAGTAAATGTATCATTTGCCCATAAATAGGTAATTGAATGGTTAAAAAAAAAGTACCAAATTTAATAGAATAATATACACAAAAAAGAAAATGGGCACCACCTGGTGATCATAATTTATCTAACACTTCACTAATGTATTTGTGGGTTTTTTCACTAATGTATTTGAATGAATATAGTTTCAATTAGCTATTACCCCATATCACCAAAAAGTTAGTGGCTTAAAAAAACAATTGTTTTATTATTGCTTATGGTTCCTGCCTGCTGGGAATTTAGAGAAGGATTGGGGAAGAGCTAGCTTGAAAGTTTAGGACTGGATTTCTTATGTGGTTGCAGTCAGACAATGACTGAATTTGGAAAAGCAAGGCATTAAAGCTAGTGACTGTTCAGGTATCTTTCATTCTTCATGGAGTCTCTGGGCCTTTCCATGTAGTCTTTCTACATGGGCTAGTTCCATCTTCTTTGTAACTATCAGACTGCTGAATGGTTGCTGAAAGCTTTAAGGGCAAATATTCTAACTCACAAGGTAGAAGCTGAATCACATTTTATGACCTAGCCTTGAAAGTCACATAACATTAACTCTATCATACTCTTGGTCAACTCAGTCACAAAATCCCATCCCTTGAAAATGGGTGGGTATATATAGATTCCACCTCTCAATGTGGTAAGAGTCAAAAAATTTGCAGACATACTTAAAAATACCAGAAAGTGGAGTACAATTTATAATCCTTATTTAGAAGGATTATAAGTGTTGGTCAATCTTAAAACAGACCTTCTTTCACCCAGATATTCACCCCACAAATATACACATTTTTAGTGTTTTAGATGTCTGGAATCTTGACTTTTTTCCTGTCATCACCTTTATTTCTTTCAACAATGGTATCTACATAAGAATAGAATCAATCATGGGCCTGTATGCCACATGACAGAAATCCTTGAGAGGGAAAAAAGGAAAGAAACTAATGTTAATGAGTACCCATTTTATGTCAAATATCTAGCTAAACTTCATACTTTTATTTACCTCACCAAACCTATCTAATGATCTATTGCAGCATACCAAATTATCCTACACCTTCGTTCGTTCATGTCACAAAACAGCAACTGTATTCATCTCACAAACTTTGGGGCCAGGAATTCAGACAGGGTACAGTGGGACTGTCTCATCTATGCTCCACAATGACTAAGGTCTTAGCTAGAGTAGATTGAATGGCTGGAGAAAGTTGTCATGGTTGAGTCCTTTGATTCTTTTCACATGGCATTTGCTAAGAGCTAGAATGTCTAAGATGACTTCATTACTTACATATCTGGTGGCTGTTCTTGGATAGCTGGCACAGCTAGATTTGTCTAGGTTTATTTCCACATGCAGCTTCTCCCCATGGCTAGCTTACACTTCCTCGCAGCATAGTAATCTAGGCTTGTCAGACTCAGGCAAGTTTAAAACTCCTTCCACTTTATCTCATAGACTTTATGCAATCTATCAATTAGTGTTTCCCCAAAAAAAAAAAAAAAAATTAGTGTTTCCCCATATTTGTTCCTCAAAAGCTCTGGTTCAACAAACCATGGTTTGAAGTATTTTGGGAAACATTGTGTAACATATTTCTTTTTGGAGACTCAAAATGCACATTAATATATAAAAGGCACTGAAGCATCTGTTTAACTTTCCCAAACTTGTTTGACTAAGGAACTTCTTTTTTAATATAAGATCCACTAACATCAGTCCATGGGATACACTTTCACAGATGTTGTATTAAATACTGAAAAGAAAATGTACTATTGTTGATGTTACAAAATGTAATATTATAGGCAGAATCTGATTTTAATGAGTACCACTGAACAGTCATGATTACATAACAAGGCTATTTTCACGATCTGATTAATCATCCAGGTTGAAATTGCTCTGCTGATGTATATACGGTAAATTTTCATGAAAGAGAAATCTTGGGGATCCCTGGGTGGCTCAGCGGTTTAGCACCTGCCTTCGGCCCAGGGCCTGATCTTGGAGTCCCAGGATCGAATCCCACATCGGGCTCCTTGCATGGGGCCTGCTTCTCCCTCTGCTTCTTGCTCTCCCTCTGCTTCTCTATCTTTCTGTGTGTCTCTCATGAATAATAAAATAAAATAAAATAAAAAACAAAAGAGAAATCTTGTGTAATCAGAAGACCCTAAGTCCTTACCAATCAACAGTGAAAAAAATGTCAAATATAAATTCTGCCTATTTAAAGAATTGGGGTATTTGTATTTTTAATGCCCACAGAATAATCAATTTTTGGTGAAATATTACACATCAAGTTTATTGTTATTATATTGAAGAGAATATTTGTTATATTGAAGAGAATATTCTCAGCTGTATATATTTATATATATGTTAAATAAATCTTGTCTACATTCAGATAATCTCAGTCAACTTTTTTGGTACTTTCTATATGCCAAGCCCTGTTGAGATACAAAAAACACATATATATATAAGACAACACACCTTTAGTCTTCATTCTTTGGAAAGATTATTTGGAAGAGCTGGACCTTGTATATCTCGAACAATAATACTGCCAAACAAGGCTATATAATAAAATGAAAAATAAAATAAAATCCCAAGTCAAATGCCTCCAACAGCCAAAAGATGCTGTGGAGAGGCAGGAAATAGAAGAGCTAAGGAACCGAAGCAATTTTCATAGAGAGCAGAGTGGAACTTGACTCATCTTGGTGGATGGATGTCACAGAATTTGAACTGTCAGAGAGAAGAAACAAGTACCCAGTAGGCAAAGTATGATCAAAGGCAAGTGAATCTCACTTCCCTCTGGAATTGGCAGTCCTTGCATACATTGCTTCTGTTCTTTGTCCTTTTTTTCTGTCTCAACCTGCCCCTGCTTGTTTGTCCCTTCATGGCTAAACAAAGCTCTGTCTGGCAGCTGTGCTCTTCCACCACCCAGTTCCAGTCATCCAGAGCCAGCTCAAGTACCTGACCCTCTATTAAACAAAGCTTCCCAACAATTGTGATCCTTTTTTAGAACTAGCTAGTAGTTTGGCACTACCAAATCAAAACAATGCCTGAGTGTACAACAGGGCAGCTAAATCTGATGGATCCATTATTGAGACTGATGAATGAGTCCATTGAAGTAGTAAAAATTGATGTAAATGCTTTCTCTGGGCACAGTCGAACGTGAAAGAATAAAATTTAGAGCTAAGGAAAAGTATGACTGACTATGGTTGATTGATTAGACCATTGAAGACCATTGGAGGTGCTCTAAAAGGGAAGTTGCTGGGCAAAAGTAGGGATTTGTGAGGATTATTCTCACAGTAGAAAGGTATAGAATTAACTGCAGGAAGGGGAGACTGTAGACAGAGAAATTCAGTGAGGAAGTAATTGAAACTCACAAGTGAAGCGATGAAAGCTGGTCTGAGATGTTAAGAGTAGACATAAAAAAGAGAAGATAAATCTGCTGTACTTCAAGAAAGATTTGCAGAATTTGGTAACTGAGTGACCGTAGGGAACAAATTTGGTTTTCTCATTTCTAAAGTGAGGGAATTAAAATAGATGCTCAATAAGTTTACTTCAAACTATATAATATCTATGAGTCTAGGATGCTCAAGGGGAAGGAAAAAATTGAAAACGAATATGCTTTTGTCTTAAAACCCAAGTTGCCATCCCTGACCACAGAATGGGTGGCTTAAATAACAGAGCTGCCTGGGTGACTCAGTTGGTTGAGCATCTGACTCTTGATTTTGGATCACATCATGATCTCAGGGTGTGGGATTGAGGGCCTTCCTTCCCACACACAACCAGTCCTTGGTCGCTGGGCTCCACGCTCAGCAGGGAGTCTGCTTCATTCCCTCTCCCTTTCCCTCTGCCACTCCTCCCTACTCATGTGCTCTCTATCTCTCTCTTCTCTAAAATAAAATAAATAAATCTAAAAACAAAAACAAAAACAAAAACACCAAAAAAAACCCCCAGACATTTATTTTCTCACAATTCTGGAGGATGGAAAGTCCAAGACCAAGGTGCTGGCAGATTGATTCCTATGAAAGCCCTTTCCTGGCTTGCTGTTAGCTCCTTGTTGCTGTGTCCTTCCTTGGGGGAGATAGAAAGAATTAACTCTCTGGTCTCTTCTTATAAAGGCATGAATCCCATTATGAGGGCCCCACCCTCACTCAGGACCTCAATTAAACCTAATTACTTCCCAAAGTCCTCACCTAACCATCACATTGGGGATTAGGGCTTCAATATATGAATTTGGAGGGGACACAAACATTCAGTCCATAACAGTTTCCCTTTCTGAATATTCTGCTGTTGAATTATACCATAATACCGAATACCGATGTTATGAAACTTGATTATGTTTATGGATATATTTGTGCATATCCTACTTATTTTTACTACAGAACTATTCTTGCATTGTGCAAGCATACACATCACTGATTAGTTAACCATCTTCCCTCTTGATAATTTTAAGCAAGACTCTCAACTGTTGTCTTCTGATTTTATGTTGGTATATGTATCAGTTAGGATCAAGTTTGGTTGAATGAATCATAGAAGCCAAATAATGATGTCTTAAACACAATAAGAATTTCTTTACTATGTAAAAAAGTGTAATGATAAGCTCTTTAGTACTGATATAATAGATCTACAAATGTCAGAGACTGAAGTCCCCTTACTCTCTCTTCTCCTCCATCCTAACACATGGCTCCACTTTTTAAGATTCTCTCACCATCTAAGATGGTTCTAGAGTTCCAACAATCTAAGCATTAGAAAGTTAGGAAAGGGGATGCTTGGGTGGCTCAATCGGTTAAGTGTCTGCCTTCAGCTCAGGTCATTATTCCGGGGTCCTGGAATCGAGCCCCTCCCTGCACTGGGTTTCCTGCTCCGTGGGGAGTCTGCTTCTTCCTCTCCCTCTTCCTGCTTCTTCCCCTGATGTGCGCTCGCTCACTCTCTCTCTCTGTCAAATCAATAAAGAAAATATTTTTTTTTAAGTTAGGAAAGAAGAAGAGGGGGAAAAAGACACACTTCCCGATTAAATCAGCACCCTTTATGGGGCTTTCCATAGAGTGCCACACAACAGTTCTACTTACATCTTATTGGCTGCACCTATCTGGAAGAGATGGTAGATTTTAGCCTGAGCAATTGTGTTTCCATTAATACAGGGTTCTTTTTTTTTTTTTTAATTTTTTTTTTTTAATTTATGATAGTCACAGAGAGAGAGAGAGAGGCAGAGACACAGGCGGAGGGAGAAACAGGCTCCATGCACCGGGAGCCTGATGTGGGATTCGATCCCGGGTCTCCAGGATCGCGCCCTGGGCCAAAGGCAGGCGCCAAACCTCTGCGCCACCCAGGGATCCCAATACAGGGTTCTGATAGGTAAGAAGAAGGCAAGGATGGATATTATCTCTGCCATAATATGCTTAGTAATCAATAATACAGTCTTCTGAGTATTGAATTATAAATCTCACTGGACTATTTTATAAAAGCAAAGAAATATGAACATGTTGTCTAAATTTCATTATTAGCACCAAAATAAGATATTCTGTATGTATGCAAAATAGCATTCCCTTCACACAAATTTTGTTCAATTTTCCCTCAACAACAGAAAGCTGCCTGTTCACAAAAACAGACACATAGATCAATGGAACAGAATAAAGAATCCAGAAGTGGACCCTCAACTTTATGGTCAACTAATATTCGACAAAGGAGGAAAGACTCCACTGGAAGAAAGACAGTCTCTTCAATAAATGGTGCTGGGAAAATTGGACAGCCACATGCAGAAGAATGAAACTAGACCACTCTCTTTCACCATACACAAAGATAAACTCAAAATGCATGAAAGATCTAAATGTGAGACAAGATTCCATCAAAATCCTAGAGGAGAACACAGGCAACACCCTTTTTGAATTTGGCCACAGTAACTTCTCGCAAGATACATCCACAAAGGCAAAAGAAACAAAAGCAAAAATGAACTATTGGGACTTCATCATGATAAGAAGCTTTTGCACAGCAAAGGATACAGTCAACAAAACTAAAAGACAACCTACAGAATGGGAGAAGATATTTGCAAGTGACGTATCAGATAAAGGGCTAGTTTCCAAGATCTATAAAGAACTTATTCAACTCAACAGCAAAGAAACAAACAATCCAATCATGAAATGGGCAAAAGACATGAAGAGAAATCTCACAGAGGAAGACATGGACATGGCCAACATGCACATGAGAAAATGCTCCGCATCACTTGCCATCAGGGAAATACAAATCAAAACCACAATGAGATCCCACCTCACACCAGTGAGAATGGGGAAAATTAACAAGGCAGGAAACCACAAATGTTGGAGAGGATGTGGAGAAAAGGGAACCCTCTTGCCCTGTTGGTGGGAATGTGAACTGGTGCAGCCACTCTGGACAACTGTGTGGAGGTTCCTCAAAGAGTTAAAAATAGACCTGCCCTGGGACCCAGCAATTGCACTGTTGGGGATTTACCCCAAAGATACAGATGCAGCGAAACGTCGGGACACCTGCACCCCGATGTTTCTAGCAGCAATATCCACAATAGCCAAACTGTGGAAGGAGCCTCGGTGTCCATCGAAAGATGAATGGATAAAGAAGCTGCGGTCTATGTATACAATGGAATATTCCTCAGCCATTAGAAACGACAAATACCCACCATTTGCTTCGACGTGGATGGAACTGGAGGGTATTATGCTGAGTGAAGTAAGTCAATCGGAGAAGGACAAACATATTTTCTCATTCATTTGGGGAATATAAATAAAAAAAAAAAAGAAAGCTGCCTGTTTATAAAGTTTACCTTTAGGGGTAAAGAAATGATGCCATTGAGCTACTCTCTACTAAACTTGTATTTTGACTTTTTTTTTCTTTTAGAGGAAGGAATGGGCTTTCTTTGATCCACCCCACACTCTAGCTTGGCCTCTCTAGTTGTCAGTGGCCTTCTATAGTAAGGGCAATGGCTAGGGTTAGAAGTACAGGAGACTGATGCTGAAATTCCCTGTGAAATAAGAACAATGAAGTTGGCAAAATTCCTGAAATCCATCCTGCCTTGAAATCTGTTAGTCATGGGGATCCCTGGGTAGCTCAGTGGTTTAGCACCTGCCTTCAGCCCAGGGTGTGATCCTGGAGTCCTGGGATCGAGTCCTGCATCAAGCTCCATCTCTTTCTCTCTCTCTCTCTCTCTCTCTCTCTCTCTCTCTCTCATAAATAAATAAAATCTTTAAAAAAAGAAATATGGTAGTCATGCTGATTCTGAATGCATTTCCTCTGTTTCTACTTAACACCACCTCCCATCAACTTAGGTGACACAAGTGAGTTTGATCCTGTCTTACTTGGGGCTTCTCCAGCCACAGGCTGTGAAACAAGGATTTGGGTGTAGGTGGTTAATTTGGGAGAGGATCCCAGAAGCACACATGAGATAGGAAGAGAGGAAAGTCAGTAAAGGGTATGCTTAATGGGCACTTTGCTCAATCCCACTGTGACTTTGGAGGCATGATGTCAAACATGCCTCACGGTTGTTCCAAGAAGGGTGAGGGAAGCCGAAGTATTTATCTGTTGATTTCCCTCCCTCACCAGTTGGAGATCACCCCAGGTGGTATGACATATCTAGCATTTCTAGTTTGCCCTACTGGAGGGCTCAACAAGCCCTCAGGACAACAAGCAGAGAGGCTTAGGAATTTGAGGTTGAAAAACAGCATGCTGGAAGTTCTTCTGCAGCTACCAGTGAACTAGAGGTGAGATGAGGGAAAAGGCATTAACAGGGTCTGCTACTTGCCCCCTGAGACTCCATGTCCAGGGTAGTTACATGATACAGGCCGGATTGATCAGAGTGTCACCTTCTGTGGACACAGTGATTGGATCGGGTATGGCCACCCATCCCCCAGAAGTGACTTTTTTTCTCACAGGTAGTAGGGGCTTCCCCTTACCATACATTCCCTTCTGTATTATTCAGTGATTGCTGAGTAACAAATTGCCACAAATTTAGCAGCTTAAAGTAACACCGTTTATGTAGGTCAGTCAAGAGTCTGAGCATGACTTAGCTGAGTCCTCTGTCAAGTTGGGATCGGGGTAGTGGTCAGGGCTCAGTTATTATCCAGGGGCTCAACTGCGAGTAGATCTGCTTTCAAGCTCACTCAAGTTGTTGTCAGAATTCATTCCCTTTTGGTTGTAGAACTGAAGGCCTCAGTTCTTGCTGGCTGTCAGATGAAGGCTACCCTTGGCACCCACAGTTTCTGGCCACGTGGCTTCCTCCCTAGGCATACTAACACCATGGTAACTTGCTTCTCCAAAATCAGAAATGGAGGAAGAGAGTGAGTCCACTAGCAAGATGGAATTTTACATAATCAAATATAATCACGGAAATTGCATTCCATCAGCTTGTCATGTTCTATTAGTTAGAGGCAAGCCATGGGTCCTGTCTACATTCAAGGAGAGGGGGTTATAGAAACATTTGAATTCTGAAAGGTCGGGATCATAGGGACCCCCTTAAAGTCTATCTGACACCCCTTCTAAGGTATTCAGTTCTACCATGATAAGAAAGTTCACTCAGAGATTCCAAGGCCACCACTTCTGAGGCAGGTTCTTGCCTCCACCTACACTGTGATGATCTTATAAGTTCTCTCTCTAAAGACGAGAAAAACCTCACATGTTTAATTTCTCATAGAGCACTCTCTCTAATAAAACTTCTGATAAATTGGGATTTATTTCAATTGTTTTGGACACAATATTTCTCTTGGTGAATCCCAATACTGAATTAGCCTTCTTGGCAATCATGTCACACTGCTGATTTAAATTATATTAAAGCAAACTAATCCATCTACATCATCTTTCATTATGAACTACTGTTAAGTCAAATCTGTTGCTTCATGTGCTTTTGTATCTCAGTGAGTTACTTTACATTTTTTCTTACTAAATTTCATTGTGTTGATTTTTTGGACAGGGTTTAAAAAACATTTTATATGTTTTCTAGATTTGGCTATCCTCCAAACTCTAGGTCATCTGCAAATTTGATAAATGTGTCTTATATGTATTCAGCCAGATATTTGACTTAAAATGTTAAAAATGGCAAAGTGGAGTCTGGAGGGCTGTCATCATGATGGACACTAATAAATTCATGTAACACAGTTCCCAATGATCCCATTAGATAGTTTTTTGGTAGTCACCACTTCCTTTTCTAAAGGCTCTAAAACCATCTAATTGATAATCATGCTAAAATTTGGTTGTGGTGCAGTGTCAAGGTTACTGGTATATAGTTTCTGGAATCTAAATTTCTCTTCCTTTTGTTAATTACAATACTATGATAGTTCACAACTGGAACTATGAGACCCTTTAAGTCTTATAAGTCTGTAAGTTCCCTTTAAGACCAAGGAACTCATTTCTCCAACTGCTGGGAGTTAGGCTATTGACACCTTATAGCTAAGTCCTTCTCTGGGAATTGTCCTCTGCTAAAGACAGCCACCTCTCCTAAGGAAACCTCCCACTCCTGGGGGTTGAGGGGGATAAGCCCACATTCTTCAACTGGTGGAAGTGGATTCATAAAAACCATGTTCTCTTCCCTAAAGGTAAGACAAGTCTGCAAGTCCCTCCCAACATCAGAGCTTACCATGGGATCAACCCAGATCTTTGTTGTAACTGAATTTCTATTTAATTTCTCCCTCTGTCCTGTTCTGATACCCTTATTCCTTCATCAGTGTTGGTCCTGAAGGCATACCCTAATGTAAGGCTTTGTCTCAGAGTCTGTTTCCCAGGAAACTGGACTTGCTGTACCATTATTCTTCAGGAGCCTCTCACCCCCTTCAAAAGTCCTCTTTCAGTGTCCAGGGTAGAATTTAAATTCATTTTATTGGGTAAGTGCTCTTAATATCTCTCTAATTCTCTTGAGCTTTTGTCTCTCCATATATTGTTGGCTATATATTTGGGAGGTTGAAGATCCCTCTTGTCAATTGTGAAGGCAAAAAAAGTTGAGGCATTTTGCTTTTATCCTGTGACCTGCTCACATTTGGTGAGCAGCCCCCTTCCTTGCACTTCTTCTTTTGTGAATGACTAAATGAGTCCTTTTTGTGTTCTTTGTGCTTTCCGCATGCCTTAACTCACTCTGGGACTTGGCCCTTCTGGCACTGTTCATACTCCCCTCATGCCTTGCAGATCTCAATAGAGAATGGTAGTGGATGTACAGGCCACCTGCTCAGGGCACCTGCTTGATAATTCAGAGGTAAAGTCTGTGCTTTGATACAGAAAAGTACTGTCTTGGTTTTATCACCATCTCCCTTTTAACTTCTGGCCCATATACAAAAAGGTTCTTTTTTCTCCATCCCCCAAACTCACCCTGCCCAAGCCCTGCTTTGGGCAGCAATTTTCCTACAACCAATGCCTTTGAATACACTTTTTGTGCCACATTGTTCCAGGCTATATGAAGCCAGCCTAAGCAGTGTTAATCCATTTTGATGTTTTCCAGCCAAAGATCTAATTGAGTTGATTTCTATGACATTTTAGAGCTACCCACTCAACTTCAAAATTTTAAAAACTTTCATTTGCATCTTTGTTTTTTGCTACCACCTAAACAAAACTCAGCACACATCATATTTTTCTTTTGGGAAAAAAACAACCTTCTGAGAACAAGGGAATGGAGGTGCTCCCTTCCATGAAGTCCCAAATAAAACAGATGAATGATAGCTGTTAGAATAATAACCAGATTTATGTCTCTGTAAGACATAAAATTATCCACGCACATGCAAGAACCATATTCCATGGATATAAACTTTAAGTCATTTGCAATTAAAGGGGGAAATCATTGGTACTGTCTGAACTTCAGGAGATCTGCTCAAGTTTTCCCACTCACTACTAAATTCTCAGCACATATCAAACTCTGATTGAAAAGGCTTCCTAATGTGGTGCATACAAAACAAAATGTACTTGCAGTGGGTTGAGGTCTTTGATCACTGAGATCGAGCACTGAGACAAATTGAGCACAAGTGGTAATAAGCAAAAGAATGGGAACAGCATTTGAGATCTTCAGTCAAAAAGTACTCAAAGAAATTTCAAGATATGATTAGGACTCTAGTGGCTCTATTACTGACCATGTGCAAAGGAAAATAGGGGAGAAGCATCATGCACTGGCTGTCAAAAGGAAACAGACAAAATTAGCCTGATTTCTTGTCTTATGTAATTATTGTGGATTTTTAATTAAAGATTTTCAAAATTAATAGAGTGTAGATGGAGGGTTTCTTTGCCTATGGGTTTAATTTTTTAAGATTTTATTTATTTTTTTATGAGAGACACAGAGAGAGGCAGAGACCTAGGCAGAGGGAGAAGCAGGCTCCCTGCGGGGAGCCTGCTGAGGGACTCGATCCAAGGACCCCTGGGATCAGACCCTGAGCCAAAGGCAGAGGCTCAACCACTGAGACACCCAGGTGCCCCTGCCCATGGGAAGGGTATCCATCCCTGATATCTGGTCCTGAATTCTGACTCCAAGACTTTTGAGCTGTGTAACCTTTGGCAAAGTGTTTAAACTCTTTGGTCTCAGTCTGTTCATCTGTAGAAAGGGAATGAGAACGATAACTAATTCCAGATTGTTGTAAGGATCAAATGGGATAGGTATTAGAAGTGCTTAGCACAATGCCTGGTTATAAAGTTTCAATGAGTATTAGCTATGACTGCAGTTATTATTATTACAATGTAACATTAATTTTGGTGATTTTTCGTATGTCGCCCCCCAATTGGAAATTCATTATGATTCATTAAGGATCAGCAGAGGGAGTCAGTTTCCCTACGAGTGGATACTGAGAGGACCAAGCTAGAGGAGGGGTAATGCCTATAAAAGTGGGTAAGGTCCTGTGAGTTTTATGGGCCTGTTGCCATTTTTTGTGGGCCTGGATACTTTTCAACCCTTTCGGCTAAATTGTAGCAGTGAATGTAGTTGGCTGCCAGCTCTCCTTGGCCTCAGCACCTTAATTATGATTGAGACAAAGGTCTGACTCTTAATGAGAACACAGCCTCATCAGACTGCAGAGCCCTGCCCACAAGTCTGGGGCACTTTTTATTTCATGGGGAACTTATTTTTGTCGGAAGTTTCCCAGACGTGGACTATGAGGGCTGATGGCCTTATTGTTCTCCTTTCTTGAAGGAAAATGGAAGAAAAAAGAAACAGAACTTCAGCTTTCAGGTCTCTTTATAGCCTCGACCTTCAGGGATGGTGCCTCTCTTGTGGGCAGAAAAGACCTTCACATACTTCAGAGGCCTCGGACTCAGATGCCTACAACAGGCCAGAAATAAGTGAAATAGGCCAGAAGCCCTGCAGGGCTTGGGAGGAACAGAAGAGCTTGGGTCTTTCCAGACAGCAGCTCCAGGAGATTGTTCTCACCTAAGAAATGGGTGCAGTGATGGTAGATCCTCCAATCTTTCAAAAGAAACTACAGATCTAGCTTTCAAAAAAGATTTTATTTATTTATTCATGAGACACAGAGGCAGAGACACAGGCAGAGGGAGACGCAGGCTCCCTGCAGGGAGCCGGATGTGGGACTCGATCCCAGGACCTCAGGATCACAACCTGAGCCGAAGGCAGATGCTCAACCACAGAGCCACCCAGGTGCCTTACAAATCTAGCTTTTTTGGTTGAATCTCCTACTTTTTAAAAACACTATGTGGGTTAAACAAAATATTTGCCAGCCATGGCTCAAGTATTACCAGACCAGGATTCTCATCTATATGGTGCAATTTCAGGTTCCTGGAGAGGTTCCTTCTGACCTAAACATGTCCCTTACCTTATGTCGCTCCACTGGAAGTCCAGCAGAGGCTTTCCCAGTTCTAAGACCTCCCTTCAAAAAAAAAAAAAAAAAAAAAAAAGACCTCCCTTCAAGATGCAAAGTCACCCTTGTAGGGAGCACACAGAGAACTCATCAATCACTAGCTCACTCACTAGATGATGCCAGTTCACTGTATCCATTTAGGGAACAAGGAAAGGGGAAGCTGTACAGGCAGGTAGGGATAGGGCAGTCCAGTGGAACACCCGGAATTCTTTGCTTTGGTACTCACTAGTTGTCATAACCTCACTTTTCCTTGTTTGTGAAAGGGGGCTAATAAATGCTACTTCATGGGACTGTGGTGAGAATGAAGTAGAGTAAGACAAACAAAATGTCTGGCCAAGAGCAGACTGTCCTTAAATAAAAATTTAATCTGGAGGGAAGAAGGAAAGATGTTCTGGAGCTCAGGAGCAGTTTTGAAGTAGGGAGGTAGCCACACAGGACCTCTCAGAAGAGGGGTAAAATGGGTGCGAAGGCAGGAGGGAGCCATAAGCAATCAGAGCATATCATTTTCTGGCCAGCAATCCCACTAGTATAAGGGGATAATCTATTAAGGGAGAAACAGGCACTATGATAATAACCCACAACTGCAGCCTGTTACACTGACTTGTATTCTAAGCTTACACAAGTCTAATTCATCTTTCCAATATCTTTGGCCACTATGGACTTAGTTGTCTGGATACTGTTTCTTTGACTTCTTTGCTCAAATCAATGTTCCATGCCTGCATTTCTTACTTCTATAACACATAAGTGCATTGTCAGCCAATTTTTTTGCTTGGTGGAAAAAATAAAAACAACAAAACCTCTTGTGTTTTATGCTCTGCAGAACTCAGAAGAAATTTTAGAGAAGAAATTTTAACCAGAACGAAACCAGCTTTAGACGTGTACGGTAGAGACAGGAGTGTAGGGTCGAGGAAGGAATGGGAGATAAACATAAACCTCCATCAATATGAAAAAGGAAAATGACAAGTGAATGAATGTTACAGAATCACATATCAGCGGCTTGGCTTTGTAAAAACTGTCCCAGTGTAATAACACAAATGTCATTTTTTTTAAAAAAGAGAGAAATCCTGTACCATGTACGAAAAACAGACTTTCAGACCCTCGTTCCTAGCCCATGCCATTGCTTAGTATTCCAACTACAAAGGCCTGCAGAGTTGCCTGTTTTGAGAGATCATAAAGGAAGAGATCGGGTTTTATCCAGAAAGATCACAGGAAGACACATTTCCCAGTTGAATATTGAAATTTCCAACACCTCTATACACACCAATGTGAGTGCACATGCACACACTTATTCATGCACATGGCCAAAGTGCTTTGGATTCATGTTACTATGGTTAACAAATCAAAGAAGTGGACAAATCTCCATACTCTCTGTGTGTTTTTTGTGGTTGGCCTCTTGTCTGAGGCCAAAGATTAGTCAGGATGTTACCAGGGGTCCAGATGTGGCTTTTCAGAAAAACACATTCCTTAACTTGGCTTCTGTATGTCTTGGTTGCCAAGATCCACTCTTCTGTGCTCAACTCAGCCCTCATCACACACCCTCACCCCTCCCCTGCCTAATCTCAAATGGCCACCACAGTGGTTGGCTTTAATATTGGAACAGAAAGAAGGAAAAGCCTTGAGACTACATATTCCGCTCCACAACAATCTGGAGAAAATGTGTCAAATGCATTCCACTGCCAT
Source organism: Vulpes lagopus (assembly GCF_018345385.1). Lineage (NCBI taxonomy): Eukaryota > Metazoa > Chordata > Mammalia > Carnivora > Canidae > Vulpes > Vulpes lagopus. Next base: position 39,582,220 of record NC_054848.1, read on the forward strand.
ATGTCAACTCCCTTCCATATTGAAGTTATTTCTGCAGAAAATATTGTCTAAAGAATTCTCATCACTGCATTTGCACAAGGGTGGCCATAATTCCTGAGGTTTGGATCTCTAGTAGAACAGGTATTGTGTTCAGTTTGATTGTCTAGGATCTTGGAAAAACTGGCCACACCAGTGAGGGACTACCTTAACCTATAACCTTATTACAAAACTCAAGTTTTGTTTTGTGTGAAAATGTCAATATATGAAAACAAATACAGGTGGCCCTTTAAAAAACCCAATTAAGTGTGGGGCAAGCCCTAAGAATCTGCATTTTATTACAAGCTACCCAGATGGTTCTGATACAAAGAGTTCCCTGACCCTACTTTGAGAACGATTGCTCTGTGTCACCTCTGCTAACAGGTGGCATTACATTTTTGGAGCCCAGAAACCCTTTACATTGTCAAAAAATATTGAGGACCCCAATGAGCTTTGGCTTATGTGAGTTAAATCTATTGACTCATACCATATTAAAAATTAGATGGTTTTAAATATTTATTTATAAATCACTTTTGAAATAACAACAATAAACTTATTACAATCTAACATAAGTAAAATATTTTCATGAAAAAAAAATATTTTCATGAAAAATAACTTTTTTCCCCAAACCAAGAAAATTAATGAGAAGAGCGACATTATTTTACATTTTCAAATCTCTTTATTATCTGGCTTAATAGAAGACAGATGGCTCCTCATATTTGCTTCTGCATTCTAGCTATTGCAATATGTTGTTTTGATAGAAGTATATATGTATATGTGTATATATATATATATATATATATATATATATATATATATATATATAAACAAAATCCACCTTACACAGACATGTAGTTGGAAAAGGCTGTTTTAGATCATTATGGATATTCTTTGATACTACACCAAAATGCAAGAAATTGTAGTTCCTTAAAGGTTAGTTGCACCACAGACTCTGAGACCATCCAGTGAGCTTTTCATTCTCTATTACATTAAAATTCATTGGTATGTCTTGCACTTAGAATACATTTTTTACTCATGCATAATTTTATAAAACTATGAATTGGTCATTTAGAAAATATTGGTTCACCAAGTTTTGCAAATATTCCAAATGTTGACATACTTCATTACACAAAATTTTAAAAATCATATTTGTTAATATCAACACTAATCTCCCAGAAAACGTCTGTAAGTATTGGGAAGCTGGCAAGTACATGGTGATGGATATATGCTTTCCAAAATTTTAATTTTCTCTTGAAAGTTGGAATTTTATCTTTGGCAACAAATACTGTCAGTTGTTTTCCTTGAAATAACAGACTCACTTTGTTCATTGTCAAAAAAATATCTGCCAAATAACCAAGTCCAAATAACCATGATTGGTCTGTCAGTTATTTGTTCAAATAAAAATGGTCTTCCATGAAAAAAGCAGCTAGTTCAGCTCACAACTCAACTGTACAAATACTTTTTCTTGAGACAACTATCACAGGTTAGTGTGCAGCAGAAGTGTTTTATGCATATGTCTCACTTTGTCACACAGAATAGTAAAATAAAATTTTAAAAAGAAGGCACAGGCTTAGAGTTTTCCAATAAATATATTAATACAAGCTCATGTTTGAGAATCCTGAGCATTGGGCACTCCTTGATGGCTCTGATTAGATGAAAGTCAGGTGTCCACACCACACACAATAAAGAACATTTTGCCACAACAATGGTCAAATCTGGCAGAAACACAATTCAAATTTGGTGGGCCCAGGTTTGATCCATTATTTTCTACAAAATCTGTGCTAATGAATTGATGCAGGCCCTAAAAGATGTAGTAGATGTATAGAGTGTGTATGCATATTACAGTAGATGTTAAAATCTTCTTTTTCTCTCTAGAAAGGCAGTAACTTGCTCTAGGAAAAACCCTGTAGTTGGGGATATAATGGGATACGACAGAGGAATGATATTATGATGGTGTTGGGCTAGAGATTCAAGAATATTGTCTCAACTCACCTGTCTGTCATCCTTTTAGGGACCCCAAAAGATAGAAACAAAATGTTTGCAAAGTGAAATGAAGTAAAAACTTGATTACTAACTAGGATTTTTTTCTCCAAACTCAAATGTGGAGGAATCTCTGAAAACAGGCTGGATTCCACAGATGGCTCATTTACCCAAGTGAAATTGGTTTCAATGTTCTAGAACCAAAGCTTCCTAAAAGCCCACTTTGCATAACTTTCCTAAGTTTAAAAGTTATCACTTCACTAGAACAAAACGCCATCTTGTATTCCAATGTTCATAGCAGTATTACTGACAATACCAAAGAGTGGAAACAACTCGAATGTACATGAACGGATGAATAGATAAACAAAATGTGGTATATACATACAAAGAAATATCACGCAGCCTTAGAAAAGAATAAAATTGTGATACATGCTAAAATATGGATGAACCTTAACAATATCATCCTAAATGAATAAATTAAACACAAAAAATACAAATACTATATGATTCCACCTATAGGAAGTATCTAGAGTAGTCAAATCCAGAGACATGGAAATATGGATCTTTTCATTTGAAAGAAAATATTTGGGGACAATGCAAGCACATTATCTAATGAAGTCAAGATAGTGAATAAGTTGACAGTTACATTTGGGCAACACAGCTATAAGTAAAACCACAGTTGATTCTAAATGTTGTTGTTGTTGCCTGTTGGTTTACTTTTGGGCATCTCATTTAGTTTCCAAATCACTTTCTCTCTTATCCACCTCTTCTATTTCCGTTTTTCTCCATCTTTAATCTTTCTCTTTCTTTTAGTTCCCTTCTTCAATCATTTTTTACACCCTTTGCTGCTATTATTTGGCCTTCTCACCTGCACTTGTTCCTGTCTACCTCTATTTCCCCTTCCCCTTTTCCTCCTGGACTTGGAGCTCCTATCCTAGGTGGATATTGTGGAAAGATGAAAGCCTCTACCTGGTCTCTTGTTTGCTTCCAGCCATATATACCCCTCAGTAATAACAATGATGCAGAGAGACTCAAGATAGATCCAAGCATCTCAAACCTGTTAGTAGAGAGGGTCTCCAAAGAGGAAAAACTGACACAGCCTATTTTCGGAGACTGACAAGTTGTTTTTTTTTTTTTTTTTTTTTTTTTAATTTATTTATGATAGTCACAGAGAGAGAGAGAGAGGCAGAGACACAGGCTGAGGAAGAAGCAGGCTCCATGCACCAGGAGCCTGATGTGGGATTCGATCCCGGGTCTCCAGGATCGCGCCCTGGGCCAAAGGCAGGCGCCAAACCGTTGCGCCACCCAGGGATCCCGACAAGTTGTTAACAGCTGCGGTAAGACAGGTTGAATCAGATGAAGTTTTTTTCACGCCAGAAATTAGAATTACAATTCAGCATGAGATTCTACAAGCACATATAAGTATAGTATCTTTGAGGGCAGAGACATTTCACCCATCTTGTACATAGTTTACAACTAAATGAAAGTCAAGTTTAACTGGATATAGCTTATAATTGGCATGATTGCTTTTAATTTGCTCAACTAATTTAATCATCTGCAATCAAAATAAGATATTTTCTATATAGTCATTAAGCTTTCACTGTATAGCACGAGGTAGAGTTTCAGAGTCCTGGCTCAGGAGCCCCATTCCCTGGATTTGGATCCTAGAATTATTCTCCCTAGCTGTATGGACAATGGGTGAATTGTTTGAGTTCTAAAATATTTCCATTTTTAAAATATCAGGACCTTTGTAAATATTAGGATTTACTTCCAACCACCAACTCAATAAAATATGTTGAAGGTTTATTTGACATTGAACTGCTGTGGGGTCATAGCGTTTGGGCAGTCTCAGAAGTAAAATGGGGTCTGTTTGCAAGTCCTTGGACTATATCGAAGGACAAGGTAAGACTTTCATAGCTGTGCAGTGTATGGACAACACATCTTAGGAGTTCAGAGAGTATAGGTTGACCTCCACACTGAGGGATCAGAGACAATCTTCATGTGACATTCCAAGGGCCTCTTGTAGAATCCAGGGTCCAGATATGTGATGCTGGGGGGAAAAAAACCATTCCATTTTGAGTAAAAGCATCAAAGTAAGGAAGTGGGTATCAGAGACAAAGAACAGGGCATGCATGAAGACAAGCCCTGGAGAACAATGTAGGAAAAGTAGATGGGTGCCAGATTAAAGACAGGCGACAGAACCATTCCTCTGCAATGCTGTCCTGGGCACCATTAGATCTGACGGTGACTCCTTTCTTCTATTTTCCCTGAAGTGCAAGAGTAATGTCTGCAGTCCTCACCTGTCCCGGAAAACCACATCCCTTCTGTTTCCCACCCTAGTAGACATCCCTCCATCCATCTACGCACATCCTTCCAGGTTTGGGCAGTGAGGACTTGCCTTCCAGTCCATGAGCCATTGAGAAACAAGCCTGCCACTAGTAGCTGGAATCTGTTATTGCTACCAGTAAACTCCCCAGCAGGACCAGGGAGAGCCTATGGATGTCCGTGTCACCCCCAACTCCATCCTCGACCTCCATTCCCAAAGTCAGCAGACTTCCCCCCGACTCCACAATGTAGTAGCTTGGCCTTTGTGATCTGGCTTCTGCTGGTGTGCCTTCTGAGCCTCTGCTAGTGCTGAAACCAACTGCAAACCCCAGCCACTCGCTCACAAGGCAAGGATCCTTTCCTCAAAAAACAACATCCAGACCGTCTATCTCTACCTTCACATCCATTGACTATCTCCGTTTCTGAGATCCAGGTATCTACTGCAACTTAAAAAACTACTCCAGACTAAGTGGCTTTAAACAACCATTTAGAGTAAGCATCGTTAAAGTCTCCCCTGCCACCGCCGTCATGTCTAAGTCAGGTCTCCCAAAGAGCCCGAGCAGCTGCGGAAGCTCTTCGTCGGAGGTTTGAGCTTCGAAACGACCGATGAGAGTCTGAGGAGCCATTTTGAGCAATGGGGGACGCTTACGGACTGTGTGGTAATGAGAGACGCCAACACCAAGCGCTCCAGAGGCTTTGGGTTCGTCACGTACGCCACCGTGGAGGAGGTGGACGCGGCCATGAACGCCCGGCCGCACAAGGTGGGAAGAGTCATGGAACCAAAGAGGGCTGCTCCCGAGAGGATTCTCAAAGACCCGGTGCCCACTTAACTGTGAAAAAGATTTTTGTCGGTGGCATTAAAGAAGACACTGAAGAACATCATCTAAGAGATTATTTTGAACAGTATGGGAAAATTGAAGTGATTGAGATCATGACTGACCGAGGCAGTGGCAAAAAGAGAGGTTTTGCTTTTGTGACCTTTGACGACCACGACTCTGTAGACAAGATTGTCATTCAGAAATACCATACTGTGAATGGCCACAACTGTGAAGTAAGGAAAGCCCTATCGAAGCAAGAGATGGCTAGTGCTTCATCCAGCCAAAGAGGCCGAAGTGGTTCTGGAAACTTTGGTGGTGGTCGTGGAGGTGGTTTTGGTGGGAATGACAACTTTGGTCGTGGAGGGAACTTCAGTGGTCGAGGTGGCTTCGGTGGCAGTCGAGGTGGTGGTGGATACGGTGGCAGTGGGGATGGCTATAACGGATTTGGTAATGACGGAAGCAACTTTGGAGGTGGCGGAAGCTATAACGATTTTGGCAATTACAACAATCAATCCTCAAATTTTGGACCCATGAAAGGAGGAAATTTTGGGGGCAGAAGCTCTGGCCCCTATGGTGGTGGAGGCCAATACTTTGCCAAACCACGAAACCAAGGTGGCTATGACGGTTCCAGCAGCAGCAGCAGCGGCAGCAGCTATGGCAGTGGCAGAAGGTTTTAATTACTGCCAGGAAACAAAGCTTAGCAGGAGAGGAGAGCCAGAGAAGTGACAGGGAAGCTACAGGTTACAACAGATTTGTGAACTCAGCCAAGCACAGTGGTGGCAGGGCCTAGCTGCTACAAAGAAGACATGTTTTAGACAATACTCATGTGTATGGGCAAAAAACTCGAGGACTGTATTTGTGACTAATTGTATAACAGGTTATTTTAGTTTCTGTTCTGTGGAAAGTGTAAAGCATTCCATATTTATTTATTTTTATTTTTATTTTTTTTAATTTTTATTTATTTATGATAGGCACACAGTGAGAGAGAGAGAGGCAGAGACACAGGCAGAGGGAGAAGCAGGCTCCATGCACCGGGAGCCCGACATGGGATTCGATCCCGGGTCTCCAAGATCGCGCCCTGGGCCAAAGGCAGGCGCTAAACCACTGGCGCCACCCAGGGATCCCAACAAAGGGTTTTTTTTTTTTTTTTTTTTTTTTTCCAACAAAGGGTTTTAATGTAGATTTCTTTTTTGCACCCATGCTGTTGATTGCTAAATGTAATAGTCTGATCATGACACTGAATAAATGTGTCTTTTTTAAAAAAAATAAAATAAAATAAACAACTATTTATTATGATATCTCATACTGGGTCAAGTATCCAGACAGGGCACAGAGGGGAAGCTCATTATTGCTCTACAAAGTCTGGACCCTCAATTTGGATAAACTATACATCTGGTGGACAAAATGGCCAGAGACTATCTGGGTCTCTCTCTCTCTCTCTCTCTCTCTCTCTCTTTCTTCTTCTTCTTCTTCTTCTTCTTCTTCTTCTTCTTCTTCTTCTTCTTCTTCTTCTTCTTCTCTATCCCTCTCTCCCTCTCTCTCTCCTCCCTGTCTCTGTCTCCCTCTCACATGGAGTCTCCATGGGGCTAGCTTGGGCTTCCTCACAGCATGGCACCCTTGAAGGAATAAAAAAATGCCTCTTAAAGGCTAGATCTGGAAGTGACAGAGAATCACTTCTGCCATATTCTATTAGTCGAAGCCATCACAATTCAGCCACAATTCAGCAGAGGGACCATAGACCTCACCTTTCTTTATTTTAGTTTTATTTATTTATTCATGAGAGACACAGAGAGAGAGAGACAGGCAGAGACACAGGCAGAGGGAGAAACAGGCTCCATGCAGGGAGCCCGACATGGGACTCGATCCCAGGTCTCCAGGACCACACCCTGGGCTGAAGGTGGTGCTAAACCACTGAGCCACCCGGGCTGCCCAGCCCTCACCTTTCAATGAAAAAAACTGTCAACGAATTTGTGGCCATTTTTAATCCAGCACATTTGATTGACAGCAGGAATCTTCTCAGTAGAAAGCTTCTAATTGCTGTGTGTGCCTCCTTTCATTCACCCTTTGTCTTATGTAGAACAGATCTCCAAATGTCTGCGATATCCAGCCACCTAGATCAGATCTGACTTCACCATTTCCACTCTGTTATGGGTTGAATTGTGTCCTCCAATAAAGATTTGTTGAAGTTCTAGCCCCTAGTACCTCAGAATATAACCTTATTTGAAGATTGGGTCTTTGCAGATGTTAAGTCAAGGGTGGATCCTAATCCAATATGACTATTTTCCTTATAAACAGGACAAACATGCACAGAAGAAAGACAATGTGAAGAGACAAAGGGAGCAGATAGCCATTCTACAAGCCAAGGAATGCCTGAGATGACCAAAAGCTAGGAGAAAAACTTAGAACAGATCCTTCTCTATAGCATTTAGAGGGATCATCGCCCTGCCAATAACTTGATTTTGGACTTCTAGATTCCAAAACTGTGAGACAATAAATTTGTTTTATTCTGAGCAACCTAGTTGGTGGTACTTTATAATGGCAGCACTAGAAAACTCATGCCCTCTTAACATGAAAAATGCAGACTACAACATTTTTAGGGACATCTATATAGTCAGGAAAGTTTCCTTTGCAGTGGCCAAACCCATGCTAAGAATCTATCCCCTACCTTTTTCTTCTGTAGCCTTCAGCATCCTTTCCAACTGAACCTGGGAGACTTAAAAGAGACATGCAGTACCTTCAGCACATATTAGCCCACTTAATTTCCATAACTATTCTATTATTCAGTGACTATAATCTGCCAAGTTGCTATGACAAAACAGTACTGACTGAGTAGCTTATAAACAATGAAGATTGAAGATTCCTGGGTGGCTCAGTGGTTTAGTGCCTTCGGCCCAGGGCGTGATCCTGGAGACCCGGGATCGAGTTCCACATCAGGCTCCCTGCATGGAGCCTGCTTCTCCCTCTGCCCATGTCTCTGCTTCTCTCTCTCTCTCTCTCCCTGTGACTTTGCTGAATTCATGTATCAGGTGTGTGTGTGTGTGTGTGTGTGTGTGTGTGTGTGTATCTCAGGAATAAATAAAATCTTTTAAGAAAATAAACAATGGAGATTTATTCCTCACAGTTCTAGAGACTGGGAAGTCCAAATTCAAGCCTCTAGCACAGTCACATTCTGATGAGATCTTTCTTCCTATTTCATAGCAAACTCCTTTTTGCTGTGTCTTTACATGGAAGGGGCTAGGGATCTCTTTGGAGTCTCTTCCATAAGGCACTACTCTCAGGGCACCTGGCTGGCTCAATCAGTAGAGCATGTGACTGTTGATCTCAGGGTTGTAAGTCTGAGCCCCATATTGAATGTAGAGATTACTTAAAAATAAAATCTTTACAAGGCACTAGTCTCATTCATGAGAGCCCCACTTTCATGGCCTATACATCTTCCAAAGATCCCACCTCCTATACCATCAATTAGGGCATTAGGATCTTAGTATATGAATTTTAGGGAGACCACATTCAGGCTATAGTAGTCAGATATTATTACTCCCATTTTACAAAAAAGGAAAATGAGTTACAGAGGTTGCGGAATCTATTTAAGATCATGCAGTTATGAGCTACTGGGCAGAGGACACCAGCTTTCACTGTGCAGCTGTCACTGTCGTAGCATGGCAGCTTCCCTCTGCAGCTGGACTATTTTTAAGTGGGAAGGTGTTTTGAGCATAGAACTTAATATTTATCTCACTCAGTGCATTTCTTTCTCCAAAGGCAGCTCATTTGTCTAAGATGTGATAAACATTCATTCTTTTTGCTAAATATATTGTCATTAACCAAACTAAAGGTTTATAATAAAATTAAATTACAATTATTGCCTCAAGAGTGACAAGTGCCAGTTAAGGACATTTTAAACATTCCAAAAAATCAAAGAAAGAAACTTCTAGCAGACATTTCTTGAACAACTATAAGTTAATAAGTGCTGTAGTGGCACAGGGTTGAGTAAGACATGGCTTGTCCTCAGGTAGTCAAAGTAACTAATAATAAACACATACTAAGATATGTGATTTCACATCTCATGAGATATGTGATCTCACCTGTGCAGAGTGAGGCCGGATGGATCATTCACCTGAAATAACAGGTGGCTTCCTAAACACATGAGCAGTTTTGCTCTAATATAGGTACAGCCTTATTTCTAAAACATTCCCATGCTGTATCTCCCCATTTTCTTTGTCTTATGAGATCATATTTCTAACTTTAGACTTTGTGAGTTTTATAGGCCCCCAACCTTCTCTTCTTTCTACTTCCCAAGAGAAACTCCATTTTTCAGGCTCACCTACAACTTGTTCCCAGGTGCAAAAGACCTATCCTGCTTCATGGTTAATTCCTCTCTCTTTCAAAGCCTCTGACCACCCTCTCTCCTTTGGCAGAGTGTTTTGATGATTGAGTATAAGAGAATAGGAACATAGAAAGGCAATAGATTTCTGTACATTTATTTTATACCCTGTGACTTTGCTGAATTCATGTATCAGGTCTAGTAAATTTTTTTTGTGAAGCCTTTCAGGTTTTCTACATAGAGTATCATGTCATTTGCAAACTGGTGCAGCCACTCTGGAAAACAGTATGGAGGTTCCTCAAAAAGTTAAAAACAGTAGCACCCTACAACCCAATAATTGCACTACTAGGTATTTACCCAAAGGATACAAACATAGTGATCTGAAGGAGCACATGCACCCCAATGTTTATAGCAGCAATGTCCACAATAGTCAAACTATGGGAAGATATACCCTAAAAACTATAGAACACTTCTGAAAGAAATTGAAGAAGACACAAAGAGATGGAAAAATATTCCATGCTCATGGATTGGCAGAATTAATATTGTAAAAATGTCAATGTTACCCAGGGCAATTTACACGTTTAATGCAATCCCTATCAAAATACCATGGACTTTCTTCAGAGAGTTAGAACAAATTATTGTAAGATTTGTGTGGAATCAGAAAAGACCCCGAATAGCCAGGGGAATTTTAAAAAAGAAAACCATAGCTGGGGGCATCACAATGCCAGATTTCAGGTTGTACTACAAAGCTATGGTCATCAAGACAGTGTGGTACTGGCACAAAAACAGACACATAGATCAATGGAACAGAATAGAGAACCCAGAAGTGGACCCTGAAATGTATGGTCATCTAATATTCGATAAAGGAGGAAAGACTATCCATTGGAAGAAAGACAGTCTCTTCAATAAATGGTGCTGGGAAAATTGGACATCCACATGCAGAAGAATGAAACTGGACCACTCTCTTTCACCATACACAAAGATAAACTCAAAATGGATGAGAGATCTAAAGGTGAGACAAGAGTCCATCAAAATCATAGAAGAGAACACAGGCAACACCCTCTTTGAACTCGGCCACAGTAACTTCTTGCAAGATACATCCACAAAGGCAAAAGAAACAAAAGCAAAAATGAACTATTGGGACTTCATCAAGATAAGAAGCTTTTGCACAGCAAAGGATACAGTCAACAAAACTAAAAGACAACCTACAGAATGGGAGAAGATATTTGCAAATGACGTATCAGATAAAGGGCTAGTTTCCAAAATCTATAAAGAACTTATTAAACTCAACACCAAAGAAACAAACAATCCAATCGTGAAATGGGCAAAAGACATGAAGAGAAATCTCACAGAGGAAGACATGGACATGGCCAACATGCACATGAGAAAATGCTCTGCATCACTTGCCATCAGGGAAATACAAATCAAAACCACAATGAGATACCACCTCACACCAGTGAGAATGGGGAAAATTAACAAGGCAGGAAACAACAAATGTTGGAGAGGATGTGGAGAAAGGGGAACCCTCTTGCACTGTTGGTGGGAATGTGAACTGGTGCAGCCACTCTGGAAAACTGTGTGGAGGTTCCTCAAAGAGTTAAAAATAGACCTGCCCTACGACCCAGCAATTGCACTGTTGGGGATTTACCCCAAAGATTCAGATGCAATGAAACGTCAGGACACCTGCACCCCGATGTTTCTATCAGCAATGGCCACAATAGCCAAACTGTGGAAGGAGCCTCGGTGTCCATCGAAAGATGAATGGATAAAGAAGATGTGGTTTATGTATACAATGGAATATTACTCAGCAATTAGAAACAACAAATACCTACCATTTGCTTCAACGTGGATGGAACTGGAGGGTATTATGCTGAGTGAAATAAGTCAATCGGAGAAGGACAAACAGTGTATGTTCTCATTCATTTGGGGAATATGAATAATAGTGAAAGGGAATATAAAGGAAAGGAAAAGAAATGTTGGGAAATATCAGGAAGGGAGACAGAACATAAAGACTCCTAACTCTGGGAAACGAACTAGGGGTGGTGGAAGGGGAGGAGGGCGGGTGTTGGAGGGGAATGGGTGACGGGCACTGAGGTGGACACTTGACGGGATGAGCACTGGGTGTTTTTCTGTATGTTGGTAAATTGAACACCAATAAAAATTAATTAATTAAAAAAAATAAAAAATAAATAAAATTAAAAAAAAAAAACTATGGGAAGAGCCCAAATGTCCATCAACTGATGAATGGATAAAGAAGATATGGGGTGTGCGTGCACACATATGCACAATGGAATATTATTCAGCCCTCAAAAAGAATAAAATCTTGTCACTGGCAACAACGTAGATGGAGCTAGAGTGTATTATGCTAAATGAAATAAGTCAATCAGAAAAAAACAAATACCATGTGATTTCACTCATATGTGGAATTTAAGAAACAAAACAGATGAACATAGGGGTGGGGGGAAAAGAGAGAAAAGGAAGCAAACCATAAGAGACTCTTAATTATAGAGAACAAATTTAATTATAGAAAACAAACCTCCCTCCTAGTGGAGGGAGGTGGGCAGGAGATGAACTAAATGGGTTATAGGTACCAAAGAAGGCATTTGTTGTAATGAGCACTGGGTATTGTATGTAAGTGATGAATCACTAAATTCTACTCCTGAAATAAATTGTTTAAAGATTTCATTGATTTTATTTATTTTTGAGAGAGAAAGAGAGAGAGAGAGAGAGCTAGAGAGCAGGGGAAGAAGCAGAGGGAGAAGGACAAGAAGACTCCACACTGAGCATAGAGCCCGATGTGGGTGGGGCTCGATCCCATGACCCTGAGATCATGACCCCAGTCAAAATCATGAGTGGGACACTCAGCTGACTGGAGCCATCTAGGCGACACCACCTGAAATCAATTTTACCAATAATGTTAACTAACTAGAATTTAAATAAAAACTAGGAATAAAAACAAAGAAACCACATGAACAACAAGAACAACAACAAAAACAAGTGACTGGGAACAAAGCTTTAAAGTTCACTCCCAGGTCAATTCACAGGCATAGAACTTCATCACCATAGTGAGATTGCAGTCACCAAGAGACATATATCTTGCTCTTTAAAATGCCATCTTCCATTCAGTTTGTTAGAGAACAAAATTTGAGTTAATGCTTAATTCTTTTGGCTTAAGCTAAAAATGCAACCTTTTATGTACATGTATCTATGTGTACATATGTGCCTCTCAATGTGTGTGTCCACGTACATGCTTATATTTCCTAGCTCTAATCCCTGAGAGTACCTAGAAACACTGACACATAAGTAACAATGAATATGTCTAGTGCCATATCTTATTTCCTTTTTTTAAAGATTTTATTTATTTATTCATGAGAGACACAGAGAGAGGCAGAGACACAGGCCAAGGGAGAAGCAGGCTCCCCACAAGGATCCTGATGTGGGACTCGATCCCAGATCCCGGGATCACACCCTGGGCCAAACGCAAATGCTCAACCCCTGAGCCATCCAGGTGTCCCACATATCTTGTTTTCTAAACACTATTCTCCATTAAAAGAAACCAGGGTTCCTTGGGGAAATGTGTGATTCCAGGGCTGGGGCATAGAAAGTATATGATTCTGAAACATCTTGTGCCAAAAAATAAGGAAGTGCTCAAAGAATTTAGGGACCTATCAAAAGGACACAGAACCTAGCATGGAGGCACATCCACTGGTGAAATCTTGGATAATTTGAGATTTGGAATAAGTAATTACAATAATAGATTATATCCCAATGAGTATAATAAAAACTTATTAGTTTATACTGATATTAATAAATGGGAGAAAGGGGAAAGCTTTCCTTAGAGTAGAATGTCAACTAATAAATGTAGAAGAAAAAATGGAGTTAGAAAATCATCAACAGATGCTAAATCTCATGAGTAGAAGTTGGATGAAGAACATATTTACATAGTTTCAAAGAGTCTCCCCACATCACTTATTAATTATCATGGAAAAATAATAATTGTACAATGGAGAAACCCAGCAGACACCCTTTTAAACAAAGAGATCAAATTTAACAGCACCAATATTGTGACAAACTGATGTTACGTGCCTTCTGATATAATGCACTGGGAAAGCACAACCACACTTCTGTGGTGGTCCTATCAGGGGATCTGATCATGTGGAAACATCAGACAGATCCAAATTGAAGGACATTCTACAAAATAACTAGTCTGTACTCTGCAAAAATATTAAAGCCAAAAAAGACAAGGAAATGCTGACAGAGTGTTCCAGTTTAAGAGAGATTAAGGTTACATGACAACCAAATGCAATACATGATCCTGAATCAAATTCTGGGTTAGGAAAAACAAAATAGCTATAAAAGCACATTGGGACAATTGTGAGAGTTGAATGTGGAGTGTGGATTAGATAATAGCATGGTATCAGTGTGAAATTCCCTGATTCTGATTGCTATGTTGTAGATATGTGAGAAAATGTCTGTGTTCTTAGGAAATGCACACTCAAGTATTTGGAAAAAGAGCTTAATGTCACCAACTTATGCTCAAATGGGGGCGGGGAAAAGAAGAAGAAGAAGAAGAAGAAGAAGAAGAAGAAGAAGAAGAAGAAGAAGAAGACAACGACGACGACGAAGACAGCAAAATGTAAACAACTGGTGAATCCAAGTAAAGGATATATTGTTGCAACTTTTCTGTAAATTTGAAATTATCAAAATACAAAAACAAATTATTACTTTTTTAAAGACAAGCTTTTTGTCAAAGCTGCCATGGGAGGCTTATTAGCTATATATTCTTTAATGTGGATGCGGTTTTAAGTTCCACCACTGAGAAAGAGTTCTGGTAAACTGAGCAGGGGAGAGAAGGCTTGAGGACACTGATTGTCCAGGAGGAAAAAGAAAGGCCACTGAGGAAAAAAAATGGATAGAACACAAATAAGATGCTGGGGGTGGCCAGGCTGCCTGTTGCCATCACTTAGTTATTCCAGTCTTACTCACCTCCTCCATCCTTGACACTCAAAGCAGATGGCATCATTCAGAGAAAGACCATGGACCAATTCTACACATGTTGTTTTGAGCTAGATGACTCCTATTTCTCCCCGGTGGTTATATGTCTTTCCTCGCCCCCCATCTTTCTTGACTCCAATAATTATGCTTATGTGTAGATGTCCTCCTATTTTACCTTGTTAATTCCAAAAAGGCAAGGGCCTGACTGTTTAAAGTTTTTATCCTAACAGCTAATAATACTATATAGATGGGGCCACTATGAACTTTTCAGCAATCTAGCCATCTTCCTATTTTCATTAATGCCATTTTAGTTTTGTTAATGTACAGAAGTATTTCCTGAGCAAGCAACAGGTTCATATTTAATTATCTTGTCTTATCTGACATGGGGACTACAGTGAGACAGTTCCAAAAGGCTTAAAAATAAAATTGCCTTCTCAGAACCAAATTCTCTCAATGGGAGAGGAAACCAAATTCACAGCCCCACGACTCTGGAAGGAAGTCCTAGAATTGGTATGCTACAAACAAGAAATTTCTAAAAGTTTTATGTTTTATGGTAAACATTTATGCAAAATTTGCATTTCACTCCATATTCAATATATATTTCTATTAATATCAAAGTGTTTATTTTTGCCTTAAATCTTTAAGTGAAATTATCCTCTGGGACAATTGGGTGATAACTGTTCTTTGCTTGCTTTGAGCCTTGGTTTTGTATATCTTGGGTTGAGAAAACTTCATGAGTAACACAATATTCATAGTCATATTCCATATACCTTAAAGAATGGCTCTGGGAATTACAAAAGATGTTATTAATTGGACTTTCTGCTGACTGAGCAATACAGATATCTTACACTATTGAACACTTCCTGTGTGCCAGACACTCTTTTAAGGGTTTTATTTTCAGTAACTTATTTAACCCCATAACAATCCTATGTAGTAGGTTCTGTCATTATCCCCATTTTATGGATGAGAAAACTGAGACATGGGGAAGTTACTACCATAATGGTGGAGCCGGGCTACTAGCCCTAGGGTTAGCATTCCTAGCCACGACACGAGTCCAGGGTTGCATGGTATTGGGCTAAGGTTGTCTGAAGTTCATGCACCCCTCAGACTAAAGAAATCTGCTCCACCAAACTGATTGCTCAAGTGCCTTTAATCAGGTTGTCTCTCTTATGGTGATGGACACTAGAAATGCTGATACAAGCTTTTTCCTGATGAAATCAGGACTGTTTTTTGAGAACACCAGAATCCACTTGATACAGGTCATCTAGAGTTGGCATCTACAAATACATCTCCACATTAATCCACACTTCATCTGCATCTTTGATCATTGTCTTGTGCTGAGATGCTAAGTAAAATGTTCATCCCTGAACAAGCCTTAATTTATGCTATTCCTTCTTTCAGATTGCTGTTTCCACCATCTTCTTATCAAAATCTTCCCCCATTCTTTTGTGCTCAGTTTTTTAAAGATTTTATTTATTTATTCATGAGAGACACAGAGAGAGAGAAAGAGAGAGAAAGGTAGAGACATAGGCAGAGGGAGAAGCAGGCTCCATGCAGGGAGCCTGATGCGGGACTCAATCTCGGGACTCCAGGATCACGCCATGGGCCAAAGGCAGGCGCCAAACCGCTGAGCCACCCAGGGATCCCCTTGTGCTCAGTTCTTATGTCACTATTTTACAAACAATTATAAAAGAATATTATGAAAAACTATATGACAACAAATTGGACAATTTAGAAGAAATGAATAAGTTCCTAGAAACGTAAACTACCAAAACTAAAACAGGAAGAAATAGAAAACTTGAATATACTGATAACCAACAAAGAAATTGAATTAGTTTTTATGTCAATCTTCTGATGTACATGATTTCCCAGTCCCTCCATACACACACAGAAGAAAATTATAGTGATTATTTTATTCTGTCTTATGCTGTATTTTCTTATTTATAACCCTACCATAGCTCTTACCACCACTTCCCACGATTCCCGAGCTGGTCTATCCTGACCTTAAATGTAGAATCTGGACAGAAACAAATATGCAGTGTATGTTTGACATTAAACTCGTGTTAATAGGGTCGTGTTACAAACTTAATATTTCTGGCCTAGGTCTCAAAAACCCATTGATAACAATAAGAAGAATCCAACAGATATTTGTTAAGTGCCTGCTACTTACCAGAACATGGGGGTCTTTATTGGAGGGGCAGCAATAAATAAGTTAATCCAGATCCCTGACCTCACAGAATTTACAATCTAGCAGGAAACACACATAAAGACCCAAGAAAGCCACACGAACTGAGGGCCATCGTATATGTAAGGGGAGTTCACACTACAGGGTCCTAACCTACTTTGTATTTGTAGTGAGGCAGTGAAAATATCCACAAAAAGTAGGTATTAGGTGAAGAAATGGAGAAAAAGGATTTCAGGGAAAGGGATCAGCAAGTGAGAAAACATGGAGGTGCAGGAGGGATTGACACATTGAAGGAAGTGAATGAAGTTGCTCAAGGAAAGAGAGTGATGAGGCAGGGATGGCTGAAAAATGCAGCTGAGAGATAGGCAGAAGTTTACCTTCAGTGATATGTTTGCAGCTATTTTATGGCTTTGGTTTAGACTTTGCCCTTAAAAGTAATGGGAAGAAACAAATGTTGGTCAGGATGCAGAGAAAGGGGAACCCTCTTACACTGTTGGTGGGAATACAAGCTGGTGCAGCCACTCTGGAAAACAGTATGGAAGTTCCACAAGAAGTTAAAAATAGAGCTACCTTACGACCCAGCAATTGCACTACTAGGTATTTACCTAAAGGATGCAAGTGTAGTGATCCAAAGGGGCACCTGCACCCCAATGTTCATAGCAGCAATGTCCACAATAGCCAAACTATGGAAAGAGCCCAGATGTTGATCAACAGATGAATGGATAAAGAAGATGCAGTATATACACACACACACAATGGAATATTACTCAGCCATCAAAAAGGATGAAATCTTGTCATTCACATCAACATGGATAGAACTAGAGGGTATTATGCTGAACAAAATAAGTCAATCAGAGAAATACAATTATAGGGTTTCACTCATATGTGAAATTTAAGAAACAAAACAGAGGATCATAGGGGAAGAGAGGGAAAAATAAAACAAAATGAAATCGGAGAGGGAGACAAACCATAAAAGACTTAACTGTAAGAAACAAACTGAGGGTTACTGGATGGGTGGTGGGGGGGGGATGGAGTAAATGGGTGATGGGCATTAAGGAGGGCACATAATGCAACGAGCCCTGGATGTTATATGCAAGTGATGAATTACTGACCTCTACATCTGAAACTAATGATACGCTATATGTTAACTAATTGAATTTAAATAAAATGAGTTAATAAAAAAAGTAGTGGGAAGGCATCAATAATCTGTGTTCTATTTTTAGAAAAATCACTCTGGCTGCCAAAGGGTGAAGAGCCTGAAGAGGCCAAGGGAATATGTGTGATGTTAAGACAGCTTAGGCATCCTCTCTGTGTCTGTTTCCTCACCTACAAAATGTGATAATTAATAGTCCCTTCCTCATAGGGTTGTGATGAGGGTTAAATGGGTTAATATATATAAAATATCCTAGGAATTACCTGGCCACATATTGGCCCTCTAATAAGTATTAGCTATAATTATTAGGGCATTTATGCTTACACTTTCAGAAAAGAAGACTTAAGAGTGTGCATGATATTTTATGCTGGAGATTTAAGTTTTTCTTTAATTTATACTGTTAAATACTGAGTTTTTACCCTTTTGCTATAAACCAAGATGATTTTAGGGCATGAATTATGCAGTATAATTCTGTAAGCTTAGTTTTGATGTTATTTCCAAAAGAGTCAACTTCTATGAAAAGTAGAAACGATGGGCAGCCCCGGTGGCTCAGCGGTTTAGCGCCGCCTACAGCTCAGGGCATGATCCTGGAGACCCGGGATGGAGTCCCACGTCAGGATCCCTGCATGGAGCCTGCTTCTCCCTCTGCCTGTGTCTCTGCCTCTCTCTCTCTCTCTCCTCTCTGTGTATTCTCATGAATAAATAAATAAAATCTTAAAAAAAAAAAGAAAAGTAGAAACGAGGCCAGTGTGAAGCACAATTATTTCTGACAGACTCTTAGCTTCTGTGATGTATCTGGACTATACTAAGCACTGTGGGTATAGCAAGGTGGAAGGGTCTCTCCCTTTCCTTGAAAATCACAAATTTGCCATCAGACCAAGTGACTGATCCCTTTGTCCTGAACTTGTTGGGCAGCACAAAAAGTCAGATAAACTTCCAGAACTTCAATGCCATGGAGGCAAATCAGTGGTCCCAAAGCAGGTGTTGAGTGGGGCTTAACAAAGACTATATATCCCTAGCTAACAATATGGCAAGTAGAACCAATATTCAACATCATCCTTCTCAAATTGGGAAAACAAGCCTGAGAGTTTGTTTTGCCTTTATAATTCTGTATATTGGGTCCTCTGAAGTCTTATTTATTTCTTATTTTCTTGTAAGTATAAAAGACTAAGTTTGGATATTTCACTGTAATGTTGTCAGTAGATTCCACAGTCCACTAAACTGAAGGAAAGCCTCTGCTTAGCCTGATGGTTACGATTTACCCTCTCCACCACTTGCAAGGTTATTTTCTCCCACCTACCTCATAGGACAAGGCAGATTTAGGCCTGCAAAAATATATACTTAGGTATCTTCATCTCTATAAAGTAAGCATTTTCACATGGAACATGTGAATAGTTCACTCTTTTATTTTGTATACAATAATGGGTGATTGACTTTAAAAAAAACTTTTTATTGTAAAATAAACCAGGGATACAAAAAAAAAAATCCCACCACACAGTGGAGTTAGACCTTTGTAATCACCACTCAGGTCAAGAAAGAAAACTTTGCCAGCCATCCTAGAAGCTTCTCAATTCCCTACCCTCAATCCCAACCCCTTCCTCCCCAAAAAACAATCACTATTTTGATTTGTCTTTCTTTAGAGTTTTGTCACCCAAGGGTACATTTATACTTACTTTAGTTTAATCTTGCCCATTAAAAAAATTGAAGTCTGAATTAACAATTTCCTTCTCCATCTTTTTCTTTTTCTTATTTACCTATTAAGGAACTGGGAGCACTTGACCTATAGCATTTCCCACAGTTTGGATTTTGTTGGTTGCATGTGCAGTTGTAGTATATCAGCATATTCCTCTGTCCTCAGGACTTCCTGCAAATTGGCATTTGAATCCAGAGGCTTAATCAGAATCATATTTAATCTCTTTGGCAAGACAATATATATAGGTGTTGTGCTGTTCTTTCCTTGGTAAGATTACATAACATCTGATCGTCTCTCTTATTATGATATTAGCATTTGTCAACGTTCAATGCCTGAATCCACTAATTCACTGGAGGCTGTAAAATGGTGATTTTCTAATTCCATTATTTCTTATTTTTGTTACTTTTACATAATAGCTTATAAGGAGACATTACCTGTCATTTATAATTGTTACTCTGTGAGAAGAGTCCATGTAGGAAAAGCAGGGTAAGTGATTGCTTATTTTCTCTTTATTATCCCCTGGTGGTGACCAATTAACTTTTTTAAATATTAAGAACAAATGGATTTAAATGTATTTAATGGATTGCAATTGCAATTATTATCCCTCTTTTTTTTAAAGATTTTATTTATTTATTCATGAGAGACACAGAGAGAGAGAGAGAGAGGCAGAGACACAGGCAGAGGCAGAAGCAGGCTCCACGCAGGGAGCCTGATGTGGGACTCAATACTGGGACTCCAGGATGAGGCCCTGGGCCGAAGGCAGGCGCTAAACCACTGAGCCACCCAGGCGTCCCCAATTATTATCCCTCTTGAAGCTCAAATTGTCCAGTCTTTTGCCAGTGGGAGCCTCTTTAAAGTTGGCTCCTGAGCCTTGTTTAAGTCTCATATTTGTTCAACCTAGATTTTCTTTCACTTTCATGATCCTGGTTTGGGTCATCTATCGAACTGTTCTATAGCTCACATTGGTTTTTGTTAAGGTCTTTAAAGCAATGGTTCCCAAAGTGTGATGTCCAGATCAGCACCATCAGTATCACCTGGGAACTTGTTAGAAATGTAAATTTTCAGATCCCACACTAGGGTACCGAATTAGATACTTTAGGAGAGAGGTCCAAGAATATATATTTTTAAAAAGCCCTCCAGGTTATTCTGATGAGCCCTAAAATTTGAGAACCATGGCTTAATGAACAAACTTCGTAGAGTCTTCCTTAAATGTATTGTTCTAGCCATCACAAAAATCTGTTAACGTTGGACTAAGGATTGATTTTTTCCCTCCCTATGGTCTGTCAAATTCCTCTTGTGTTTGACAATTGCTCTAGGAATGACATCTCTGGTTCTTTTAATGGGGCCACAGCTTCTGTTTTATTTTACTGAAGAGCTGGGAAACTTGCTCTTTTCTGCTAAGGTGAGCATGATAATGTCCTACTTAGTAGTCTCTAGGCAGAGTCAGTAGGGTTCAATGAGCATTTATTGTGTATTTACTGAGAGCCAGACCTGATGCTAAAGGATAGGGATCCCATATAGACTAAGACACAGCCTTTGCCCTTGAGAACTTAGAAGAAAGGTGTTTGGGAGCATCCTTATGCTCACAAAAGCAATTTCCACCAAGGTGGCTTGGCTATGGCTTACTTCAGTCAATGTAGCTCAAAATTGCATTTGGCCTTCCTGAGGTCTCTTGATAGGGCCATATCCCTCTTGGTCAATAGCTCATGCACCCTTCATACTATCTTGGCCCAGCCATGGGCAGTGAACAACCCTATGACCTTACCTGTTGATTTATGATCAGAAAGAAGCAAAACCAGAGATTTAGATCAAATTCTTATGAAGGAACTGAAATTCCAATGAACCCAACTTTTAGCTTTAGATGGAAAAAAGTAGATCCATCTCTAACTTTTGTGGAATTGGGGACAAAAGGACCAGTGAGGTATTATGCCTGTGGCCAGTCCCTCTCTTCTCATCTCTAAGGCAACTATACACTGTGAGGGACCATACATACACCTATGTAGGCACAAGACATCCCAAATTTCATGTCCTATCTTCATCCACAGCACTACTGTCAGGAGAATCACTCTTGTCCTTGGGAAGAAAGACCAAGGGAAGAGGACTATAGTTCTAGAAGCCAGCTTGGGGGTCATCTGAGCAGGGAATCTCAGGGTCCCAGCTACCCAGAGCATTGTCTAAAAGAAGGATCTCAGCCTCGGGATGGGCACATCTCCTTGGATTCATGGAATCATCATCACATAGGGAGAGGCTGGGCTAGAGAAAGGCCAAAGCAAGTCTTTCTATGAAACAGGGTACAAGTTATCTATGCCTAAAAGTGCTACAAGAGGAAGGTAGTGAAGGCAAAGTGTGCTTATAAGTCCTTGGCTCACTGAAGGAGCACACACTCTCAGAATCTTTAGGGTCAGCTACTGGTCCTGATTCTGGCCATTTTGCCTGGTAAAGATTGTCATGGAAGATATCAGCAAAGTTACTAGCTCTGGTTCAGTCAGACTTAAAAAAAAAAAAAGAAGAGTCAAACACATAAAATCAGAAATGAAAAAGGTGGGGCTTCTGGGTGGCTCAGTCAGCTAAGCATTTGACTCTTGGTTTCAGCTCAGGTCATGATCTCAGGATCATGAGATCAAGCCCCACATTGGGCTCCACATTGATCATGGAGTCTGCTTGAGATTCTTTCCCTCTCCTTCTCCCTCAGCTCTTCCACCTTCTCCTCATGAGCTTGCTCTCTTTCTCTTTCTCTCTCTCTCTCTCAAACGAACTCTTTAGAAAAAAATGAAAATGGTGACACTTAACTGATACCACATAAATACAAAGTATCAGGAAAGACTACATCATGCTACGTATGTCAGCTAATTGGATAATCTAGAAGAAATAGATAAATTCCTAGAAACATACAATTTACCAAGACTGAATCATGAAAAACAGACCAATAATGAGTAAGGAGATTAAGTCAGGAATCAAAACCTCCTAAAAAGGTAAAGCCCACACTAGGTAGATTTACTGGTAAATTTTACCAAACATTTAAGGAATAATTAATATGAATCCTTCTCAAAGTCTTCCCCAAAAAATTGAAAAGTAAGGAGCATTCCCAAAGTAATTTTTTAGGCCAGCATTACCCTGATAGGCAAACCAGAAAAGGACACTACAAGAAAAGAAAGCTACAGGCCAATATCCTTGATGAGTATAGGTGCAAAAATCCTCAGCAAAAATATTAGCAAAGTGAATTCAATAGCACATTAAAAGGATCATACACTATAATCAAGTGAAAATTATCCCTGGGATGCAAAAAAGTTTTAACATTTCAACATATGTAAATCATTCAATGTGATATGCCACATTAATAGAATGAAGGATAAAAATCATATGATTATCTCAATAGATGCAGAAAAAACATTTGACCCAATTCAACATCCTTCCATAATAAAAGGTCTTGACAAATTAGTTATAGAAGGAATAATGTACCTCAATATAATAAAAGCCATATATGACAGGACTGTGCAGAGTTAACATCATACTCAATAATGAAAAGCTTAAAGCTTTTCCTCTAAGATTGGGAACAAGACAAGACATGTCCACTCTCACCATTGCTATTCAACATGGTACTGGATATCCTAGCCAGAGCAAATAGGCAAGAAAAAGAAATAAATAGCATCCAAATCAAAAAGGAAGAAGTCAAATTGTATCCATTGGTGGATGAATGGATAAAGAAGACACACACACACACACACACACACACACACACACACATGAATATTATTCAGTCATGAGAAAAAAGGAAATCCTGCCATTTGTGACAATATGGATGGACTTAGAGGATATTATGTTAAGTGAAATAAGCCAGACAGAGATAGACAAATACTGTGTGGTATCATTCATATGTGGGGAGAAAAACAGCAAACTCATAGAAACAGAAAGAATTGTGGCTACTAGGGACCAGAATGTGGAGGAAATCAGGACATGCTAGCCAAAATGTACTTGGGGGAGCAGCAAGCCATGTGGGTATCTGGGAGAAGAGTATGCCAAGAAATGGAAACAGCAAGAGCAAAGGATCAAGGTGGGAGTTGTCAAGGAGAAGCCTCCTGAAAATAGTTCAGGTGCAAAGGGAAAAAATGTCTGAACCATGGCAGTAGTGGGAATGTGGGAGGGTAGGGGACAGACTTGAGAAATACTTATTTTATGGACCAGGAAGAAGAAAAGAAGAATGGTCTAGAAGGAGAAGGGTTCCCTCACTGTGCACAGCTACCACACCATTATGTGGCAATGCTCAAGGTCTATGGCTTTACCACTGCTCAGGACTTATCAGGTCCTTATTGCAACCCTGGTGTCCAGATCCTCACTTCTAGGAATCGGGACCTTGAAGCCCACACTTAGAGGTTCCCAGCTTGCAAGGACAAACTGGCAAGTTGAAACTAGGCCTTCTGACCATATATCCTGTGATTTTCCATTGTGCCCCTATCCCACCATTCTTTCTGTGACAGTACCAAATTATCCTGAAAGAGGCAAAAATCAGATGACCTGTGAATTCTAGGAAGTTGATGGGGCAAAAGGCCATCCCCCAAACCCTGAGGGCAGGTCCTCTAACCCAGCTTAAGCCTGACTCAGAGGGAAACTTTTATAAAGGTCTTTTAAGTCCTGATGTTAATAATATCTCTTTACAACCTACATATAGAATATAAGGAGGATGGGGTTTCTTCTACTATCAAGTTGAGTTCTTGCCATCCTTTGATATCCCAAATGGATCTCAGGGCCTCGTGCTTTATGTTGTGTATGTAGGAGTGTGTGTGTGTGTTGTGTGTGTGTGTGTTGTGTGTGTGTGTATCTTCTAAATTACTAGATTGTGCAACATATATTCATCTTTCTTCTTTTCCTATCTATACACATGTTCCTAGGGTTGCTAAAAGCCATAACTGCCCCCAAGCAAATTTTCCCAGGCCTAACAGCAGCTGGCTCCCCCTAAGTGGTTAGCTGAGAGTGAAACCAACCACAGGAAATGATCATACTAAAGTTACACCCTTCTCAGCTCTCAGGCCTCAAGGAGATAATGGCGGAGATCGGGAGCAGGGCACAACCCAAAATTATCTATCTGAATTCATTCCAAATCTATGTTGATTATCAAAGCATGTTATAGTTAATATTATTGGGCCTCTGAATCATCAGGACTCTGAAACCATAACATAACAAGATTTCTCTGTGCTCTCACCTCTAACTTAAAACATTTCTGTTTATCTTACCCCCAAACCTCTTGGTAATGGCTCCAAACCAATCTTGGAGAGGCATCCCATTTTTCTCTCCCTGCATTTCTCCCCCTGCTTGCTCCCACCTTAACACAGGATCATTCTTCTTCCAGCCCCAAAGAGCAGCATCTCTTCTCATCCTAAACCCAACTCATGATCATCTTGTGAATGGTTATATAGGGTGTTCCTCAGCATTCTGGAACCTTTATGAGTATTAAGCCTTTGCGAAATAGGTCAGAATCTTATAGCATGTGAAATTTGAATATGTGGAACGATTTTTTTTTCTCAAGTACATTTTGGCCTCAAAGAGGAAAAGGATGTTTGTTAAAATGCCTAGTTACTCATAATAATTTATTTTTTTCCAACAATATCATTTAAACTTGACCATTCTTCATTTAGTAATAGATGTTAGAGCAGTGTCCTCTCTCCCTCTCTTACCTACTCTCTTTTCTCCTTTCTAAAAAGTATATATTTATTATAATTTTCAGACCTTGTTGCCACAGAAGTAGATTAGTGTTATTCTTCAGCTGTTAAATTACTCACGTTTCTGAAGAGAAATAATCAGAACATCTATGTCTACAGCCATCTTGGAGGAAGACAAGATATTGAAGATGTTATATTAAATTACATTGTGGTTCTAAGTTAAACTGAGAACTGACTTCCTCGACAGCTCTGATTCAGGCCTCCCCAAATGTCGTACACTATGACTCATGCTTCCTTCTGGAAATGACAAAACTTCCTCACCACCCTGATCTAAGCTGCCTGCTTTTGGTTGTCTGTACTCTCAGGAAGGGATTTAGTTGTATGTTACATTTTTTCCATGATGGGCAAGGAAACCCATCTTTTGTTTTTCCAACGGGAGAAACACAAATACGCACACACACACACACACACACACACACACAGAATGACACACTGAAAATTCTGAAAATTAATACCAGCCAGAGAATCCATACCATCCCACCCCCACCCTTCACACCCCTGGAAAATAAAGATATGATTTAAGAAGAAGGGACTGACTTTTTAAACATTTATGTCTCAAAACTTTTTTAAATGTTCAGTTTTCTGCGGAAAGAAACTTATTTCAACGTGGCAAATCTAATGTTCTATTCCTCAAGGGGGTCTTAAAGAGCTTAGATTTTGTAGTAGGTAGCTAAAAATTAGTGCTGAGCAGCATTGATATATTGCCCAGGGAGACTGCATTCCCTGTGTCTCTAGAGAGATGCTTGTAGGAAAGGAAAATTGAGGGCAGAAAAGAAGAGAGGAGAGGGAAGGAGGAAGAGGAAGAAAGGATATAATTGCCAATAATATTTTGTCTTTCTGAAAGGTGCTCTAGGCTGTCCCATAGCAGCCCCAAGTATGAATTGTACCAATTTGCATACTACAATGTATAACCCAGCACTCATTAAAGAATACTGTTTACTAAAATGAAAGGCACCCTGAATATTAACTTGGTATAAACTGAATGGTAAGTCATCAAAGAGGGAGACAAACCTTGAGAGACTCTTTTTTTTTAAGATGTATTTTTATTTATTTATGATAGACAGAGAGAGAGAGAGAGAGGCAGAGACACAGGCAGAGGGAGAAGCAGGCTCCATGCCGGAGCCCGACGCGGGACTCGATCCCGGGACTCCAGGACCGCGCCCTGGGCCAAAGGCAGGCGCTAAACCGCCGAGCCACCCAGGGATCCCCCGAGAGACTCTTAAAAATAGGAAACAAACTCAGGGTTGCTGGAGAGGAGGTGGGTGGGGGAATGGTATAACTGGGTGATGGGCGTTCAGGAGGGCACATGATGTGATGAGCACTGGGTGTCATACACAACTGAATTATTGAACTCTACATCTGAAACTAGTGATGTACTATATGTTGGCTAATTGAATTTAAACTTTAAAAAACAACATTTACCATACGGTCAATAAGGATTTATTTTGAGGGTAAGAATTTTGAGATCTGAAACGTAAACATATTTTTCTATTTTCTAGCTATGTTAAGCTGAAATTTTTATGAATGCTTTAGAGGCATATATATATATATATGTACATATATATAGTGTATGAAATAAAGAATGGCATGTAGATCTATTTACATAGCCTTATATTAGTTATCTGAGATTTTTCATGCATGATGGAGAAAGAGGAAATTGCCCTACACATTCCACCTCTTTTTTCATTCCTCACAATAAGACAATGGGTGTCAGTCCTGAGTTATATTCCTAGCTCCACTACTGGGTTTTTGTAAGCTAGGACTTTAATTGAAAATGGGAGAATGGATTAGATGACTTCTGAAGACCCTTCCAATTTTGAAATTCTATGGTCCCAAGTTTTTTTTTACTCCAGCCATGGGATTCCTCTTCATCTTTCCAGAGGAGACACCAAGATGTACTGCCTGTCCTTATTGACAGTTCTTCACTGTGACCTGGAGACCCCAATAGCTCTGCCAAGCCCCAAAGCCTAGGAGATAGAGCTTAAGAATAGGGCACTCACCCACCCCACCCATTCTGGACCCCCTCTCCACTTGCAGATCAGCTGGTCGCTGGCCAGATTCTGAGAGGGATGAAGAGGTCTGCCAGGACCTAAGACAAGATTCTTTTTTATTTATTTTTTTATTGGAGTTCAATTTGCCAACATATAGCATAACACCCAGTGCTCATCCCGCCAAGTGCCCCCCTCAATGCCCATCACCCAGTCACCCCAACCCCCCACCCACCTCCCCTTCCACTACCCCTTGTTCATTTCCCAGAGTTAGGTGTCTCTCATGTTTCTAAGACAAGATTATTATATTCTTTCCTGATCATTATTGATTTGCATTTCTTCCAAATGACTTTATGAATAGGGATAGGAGAAAATCCCATTCATGTCACACATACATTAGTGAGTGCTTTTTGTATGCTTAAATCACTGTGCCAAACACTGGGAATAAGAGAGACTTGGGCAAGCCCCTGACCTACATGAGCCTATGAGCAACTGTGCAATTGTGCTTTCGTTCAAAAATAGTTCCTTATCAACCACCAATGGCCTCTGAAGTTTCACTTGTAATGTTTCAGTTTTTGTTTTACAAGTTTCTTGGGCTTTGAGAGTGGTCTATTATAATTTTTTAAAGTACTTGGAAGAAGGGAGAAGCTTACTTATGGCCCTGAAGGAATGAGATAAAGAAGCGGAAGAGCTGAGAAGGAACAAAGAAACATTAGAGAGAGACAGGTGTAATTAACAAGGGGGCAGGGGCATGGATCCTAAGAGATCAATGCTTATAGAAAACAAAAATTTCAAATTAATTCATTAAACTAAGATCTGTATTCTGATTGTAGTCTGTTCTCAGTTGGTAGGCTAGCTGACTAACACTGAATCCCTGTCATGTCCCAAGCACTATTCTAGGTGCTGGAGATATATCAATGAACATGATTACACTGCAGAATGAAAGGAGCTTAAAATCTCTGGAGAACGAGAAAGGCGGGAAGGGAAAAGGAAGGTAATTTCAGAGCTTAATGATGACCAAGAAGGAAAGGAATAAGAGAAAATGGTAGTACAGGGTGTGACTGGGGTTGGGGGGGTGGAAGTGGCTACTGTCATTGGGGTCGTCTGAGAAGAATTTTCTAGGATGCAGTATTTGAGCTAAGTCCTGAATGATGAGATACATGTAGCTTTGTAATTATTTAGGGAAAGAGTTCCAAGTTAAAAGAACAACAAATGCAAAGACTCTCACAGTCAGCTAAAAGGTCAGAAGAAAAGCTGGTGTGATCAGAACACAGTGGACAAGGGGAGACAATGGTAGATGAGGCTGGGGAGGTGGCAGGGGCCAGCTCATGCAGGACCAACTGCCGTCCTGAAATAAGAACAGTTATTATAAATAGTTATAACTATATATATTAACTATAATAATGGCTAGGATATAGTTAATATAGTTATAACTAGATACAACTATTATATAATAATAATATATTATTATTATTCAGTAAGTATTTATTGCACCCTTGCACCATACTAACAATTTTCTGTGGATTAGCTTCTTATCACATCTAGTTCATGAGGTTGGTGCTATTTCCAGTGGTCACATAGCCAATGCTTTGTGCTAGAGCTGGGCCATGAGCTTCCCAGGGTCTGACCCCCCAAACTGGTTCCAGTTTTACTCTATTGCTATACCAAGGAAATAGGTGGCCTCCAATACTTTGTTATACACAGATAAAGTGAAGCAGCCAAGTATCACCATCCAACTTAAAGTCGAGAAGGCACTATGAAAGGGACACTCTTTAAAAGTCTAAGTAAGAGGGGTTCCTGGGTGGCTTTTGGTTAAGGGGCTGCTTTCGGCCTGGTTCATGATCTCAGGCTCCAGGGTTCGAGCCCCAGGTCGAGCCCCGAGTTGGGCTCCCTGCTTAGCAGGGAGTCTGCTTCTCCCTCTCCCTCTGCCCCTCACCCACCGCTTATGCTCTCTCTCTCTCTCTCTCTAATAAATAAATTAAATATTTTTAAAATAAATAAGTAATAACTGTCTAAGTAAGAGTGGAGAACAGAGCCTGGGAATACAGTTGCTGTGTGGCTGCTTTGTCCACTTCCTATGGAAAAGAATGTCATTTCCCTTCCTTTATATACCCTCAACTCCCACCCTGCCCAATGCCACACAGTATGGTGCCAAACTCACTCCAACATCTTTTTTAGGACATATTTCCTGAGAGAGGCACTGGAGAAAGGTGAGAAATATGCTAGCAGAGCATCAAGAGCCCATGTTCCAAACTTATCCCTGCCTTGCTCACACCGGAGGGTTGTTGAAGATAATCATTTCACTCTTTGGACTTCTGTTTCCTTGTATGTAAAACAAGATTGGCCCTACATGGGGAAACATAAAAGTAGGCAGAGGTAACTCAGGAGTCCCCAGAAGGTGCCATAAACTTAATACTTTATTTTTTTAAGATTTTATTTTTTAAGCAACTTCTATACCCAATGTGGGGCTCGAACTCACAACCCAGAGATCAAGAGTTGCATGCTCCACCAACTGAGCCAGGCAGGCACCCCTAAACTTGATACCTTAAAAGAAATCATATTTAATTGCTAAACTGTCATCCCCTAGAGCCCATTGAAATTTGTAGTGTGGCTGGTTTGGTAGGCAGTGTAATGGCCCCCAAGATGTCCATATCCTGATCCTGGGAACCCATGAGTATGGTATCTTACATGGCAAAAGAGGCTTTGCAGATGCTATTAAATTAAATATTTCGATATGGGGAGATTATTCTGGATTTTCCAGGTGGGTCCAATGTAGTCACAAGCATCCTTATAAGACAGAGCCAGGAGAGTTAGTGCCCAAGTGATTTGATATGAATAGGACTCAACCCACCATTGCTGGCTCTGAAGATGGAGGAAGGGGCCATGAGCCTAGGAATTCAGGCACCCTCTAGAATCACCAGAAATGGCAAGGGAATGAATTTTGCCTTCAGAGCCTCCAAAAAGAACCATCCCTACTGACACCTCCACTTTAGTCCAGTTAGACTGATTTTGGACTTTTGACCTCCAGAACTGTAAGATAATAAATTAGTATTTTTTAAAGATTTATTTATTTATTTATTTGTTTGTTTGTTTGTTTGTTTATTTCACTTGAAAGAGAGAGACAGAGAGAGCACAGCGAGGAGGGGGCAGAGAGAATCTTAAGCACACTCCGCACTGAGCACGGAGCCCTAGGTGGGGCTTGATCTCAAGACCCCGAGATCATGACCTGAGCTGAAACCAAGAGAAGGTCACTCAACAGACTGCACCATCCAGAGGCCCCAATAAATTAGTATTGTTTGGGGCCACTAAGTTTGCGGTAATTTGTGGCAATAGGAAATTCATATAGTTTGCCTGACCTTTGACAACACATCCTAGTGCTAACTCTTCATCATTAGGTCTCATAACAAAAATTCTAAGGAGAATTTTCAGTTTGTGCCTCATGACCTAGTTCCTTAAATTTGTGAGCAGTGTTCTGCATCAATTCATTCAGACATTGTAAGAGAATCTTTTTCTCCTACTCACTCCTCTTATTTTGATTTCTTCTACAATATCAGGTTGGTATTTGTCCCTTATTTCATAGGACACTGTTCTGCAAAGGAAAAAACATAACAAAATCGGGACACCTGGGTGGCTCAGTCGTTGAGTTTCTGCCTTGGGCTCAGGGCGTGATCCCGGGGTTCTGGGATCAAGTCCTGCATCAGGATCCCTGAAGGGAGCCTGCTTCTCCCTCTGCCTATGTCTCTGCCTCTCTCTCTGTGGTCTCTCATGAATAAATAAGCAAAATCTTTTTTAAAACATAACAAAATCAAAAACCAAAGCCAACTGTATGCAAAGGTATTTGAGTTTTCTTTTAAAGAAATGTACTAGCACCATATCTCTTTTGGGAGGGGTGTGGCACAAGATGGCCACTTTTCTCTTTACCCGATGAATGGAATTCTGTGAAAGCACAAAATATTCTTTGGGTTCCCGAGCTATGTGCCATGTGTACTGACAGATCTCACAGCACTCTTTCATTGACTAAATACCACGAGAGCTGTGAGAGCTCCAAGGGTAACGTTGTAGCCTCCGAGCTTTGAAAGCAATCTTAAAGATCACTTCATTCCACCTGTCATTAGAGCAGACATCTCAGAAATGGGCTATGGTGGGGATCATCCCTTGGCTAAATTAAATTGGATCCTGTCTGAGTCCTTGTAAATTCTCACATGTCCCTAAAATAAACATAGGTCTTTTCTTGGTACTACTCCGAAGAAGTGAGCAATAGGTCTTTTGGTCTATTTCTGTAAGAGAGGCTGGGTTGCCCAACTTCTGAAGCTGGGCATGTGTTCCATTTCCCATTAGCTTGAGCTATGCCAACATTTATTGAAGCTCCGAAGCTACTGTTACCACAGAAGCCAACCAAGTAGATGAGATGTTCATATTCTTAGAAGAGATAATTAAATAATTTGAGAGTTATTATCTGTATCAAATGAAGATTCTGGGAGAAATCCACGTGGCAAATTTCCTTCTAACCAAACACTGCATAACAGACACTGTGGTTTAAGATTTCATAAGTGCTTCTTCAGGTTTTTTTGAGTTCAGTAGAGCAACAAACATGGGGAATTTTTAAGATAGGAAACTTTGTTTTCATGTAAGATAATGGACTAAATTGCCTTCCTAAGTCAAAAAAAAAAATCCTTTAGAAGGACGACCCTGGAAGATTGACATAATTTTCCCTTCTCTCATAACATAACCTCGAATTACAAAATCCCATTGAACTTCTCTTTTCTTTGAAACAAATGAGAAGCAGGAAAGTGAAACTAAAACACTGCTATAAATATGGAGCTTTTCTAGGAGTGCAAGAAAGCCTGTCTGTGTACAATTTCTAAGTATTACAAGTATTTCAGTAGATCTGGAAAGTTTGACCCAAAGAACATCTACATTAACCTTTAATCAAAGTGCACTCTCTATTCGCTTTGCTCTTCTGGTTTCTCTACAATCAGAATGCAGCAAACATGAGTTTTTTTTTAAGGAATTCCTGCCTTGTAAACCAATGACAAAAATGATATTTCATAGTGATACTTTTTGTATCAAGTTGCTTAATAAAGCTACTCTATCTTTTCAAATTTTTATGTATTTTTTGAGATACCCTAATTTCAAGAGTTTGTGGTGTATTGAGAAAACAATGGATACCCACATGCTAAATAACAATGTCTGCCCAATCCAGAGTATTCTGTGAAATCCAGGAAACTGTTTTTTTAAGTTTTTCTTTAATTGCTCGAGATAGATTAAACATGAAATTGAAAGGTCACTAAAAGTTTCCAAGACACTGAGATTTTCGTGTAAGTGTAATTCCCTTCTGGAAGACATGTGGGTGGGAGAAAGAGAAAAGTTTGATTCTTCGCATGAATATTCTTAGGGAATGGTGGAAGGTAAATGACAAGGCCCTT
Organism: Vulpes lagopus; assembly: GCF_018345385.1. NCBI lineage: Eukaryota > Metazoa > Chordata > Mammalia > Carnivora > Canidae > Vulpes > Vulpes lagopus. The sequence goes on from NC_054848.1 coordinate 39,614,830, forward strand.
CAAGATCTGAAATAACAGCATAAGGGCCAGAGGCATGCTTATATATAGCCTACATGGTGTGTTATACGTTTAAAATTACTTGCCACTACTCAAAAAACAGTTATAATCTGGATTATAACTCCTCTTGTACTCCTCTACAAGCTCCTCTTGTAGATCTGGTCCCGAAGGACCACATTTCCTCATGGTAGTTAGTGGGAACTGCTTCTGGCTTCCCAGTTCAGGTGGCCTCAAGCAGGGCATGCGCTCACCATCTTACCAGTCTCCCTGGGCTAGCTTCACTGATTTGTACTACCTGCCTGACCCATGGGCTTGTGGGGTTGTGAAACCAGCTTGGTGTATGGAGAAGTCTGACTACTGCTTCTCTGGAAATTGGGGAACACTCATGTCCACTGATGGTTCTGCTTACTAGGATCCCTCTGCCTTCCACGTCCTGGGTGAGATGTGTCTTGTCCTGAAAACCTCTTGGGAAAATTGAAGGAGGCTCTTAGTGAGACTGGAGGAGTTGAGAGACCTCCTCGGTACATAGGGGATGCTCAATAAAACTATGAGAAGGTCCTAGTCTCCAGAAGTCTTTTATTGCTCTTCATTTTCAAGCCAAGACTGGCCATTAGACAAATTATGAAGCAGGTGAAGTGAATCTCTAATATCCTCAATCACTTTTTCTCCCCTGAGAGGAACTCAGCCCTAACCAATCAGATGCCCTGTGCACTAACATGACCTGTGCTCAGCCCCTCCCATGGCTTCTCAGGTCTTTAGAGTAAAATCCAAAGTCCATACCATGGCCAGCAAGGCCCTACATGATCTGGCCCCTGTCTACCTTTTTATCTTTATCTGCTACCACTCTCCCTCTCCATCACTGTGCTCTAGCCACACTGACACTATTTCTCAATCAGTCCAAACAGGCTCCCGTCTGAGGGCCTTCAGCCCTGTCATTCCCCAAGCCTGGAAAGCTCCTCACATAGGCAGGGGATATGGTGGGTTTCCTCCCTCTATTTAGGACTCTACTCATATTTCACTTTCCCAGAGAGGCATTTCCTGATGACCAGCATAAACAGCTCATTCTCCCATCACAGTGCATCTCTCTCTAGCCCCTCATCCTGCTTCATTTTCATATTTCTTATCACTAATCTAGCACTCTAAAGGAAATCCCCACTTTGCATAATAGTGGGGGACCACAAAAGTAGCTGCGTAAGCTGAAATCATGCAAAGCATTCTTGGTAATAAATGGTGAAAATTATGATTGCTCCGTAAGTGACCATTAAAATTTTTTTGTCCGAACATGGAAAACTCGAGACACCTGGGTGGCTCAGTGGTTGAGCATCTGCCTTTGGCTCAGGGCATGATCCTGGAGTCCCAGGATCAAGTCCCACGTCGGGCTCCCTGCAGGGAGTCTGCTTCTCTCTCTGCCTATGTCTCTGCCTCTCTCTGTGTGTCCCTCAGGAACAAATAAATAAAATCTTCTTAAAAAAAAAAAAAGAACATTGAAAACTCTCCTATTGTTGGTTATAAACATACAGGAAAATTTTTTTTAAACTTGTAAGATAAACATTTATTCATTACACTGTAATTTAAGACATTAAGAATATTGAGAATTAACATGTTTTATTCTTGGAGTGCCTGGCTAGCTCAGTCAGTTGAGCATCTGACTCTTGGTTTCAACTCAGGTTGTGATCTCCGGGTTGTGATATCAAGCCCCACATTGGGCTCTGCGTTCAGTGCAGAGTCTGCTTGAGATTCTCTCCCTCTAGCTCTACCCCTCCCCCTGATCTCACTCTCTGTGACTCTTTTAAAATACATTTTAAAATGATATATGGTTGGGACACCTGGGTAGCTCAAGCTGTTGAACATCTGCCTTTGGCTCAGGTCATGATCCTGGAGTTCCAGGATAGAGTCCGGCATCGGGCTCCTGCATGGAGCCTGCTTTTCCTCCCTCTGCCTATGTCTCTGCTTCTCTCTGTGTCTCTCATGAATAAATAAATAATATCTGTTTTCAAAATGATATATTGCTTTGTAGAAAACCTAATCAGTCAAATGGATATTTCTCATAAGAAGATATACAGATTGTCAAAAGTCACATGAAAAGATGCCTAACATCACTAACTATTGTGGAAATACAAATCAAACTATAATGAGATACCACCTCAATCCATTGGGATGGCTGTTGTCAAAGGAAAAAAAAGAAAACAAATTGAAAATAACAAGTGTTGGAGAGGATGTGGAGAAATTGGAACTCTCATGCATTGCTGGTGAGATGTAAAATGGTACAGTCGCTGTGGAGGACAGTATAGTAGTTCCTCCAAAAATTAAACATAGAATTATCCTATAATCCAACAATTTCACCTCCACTTCTATGCATATACCAAAGAGAATTAAAAGCAGAGACTTGAACAGGTATTTGCACACCAATATTCATAACACCATTATTCTTACTAGCCAAAAGGCGGAAACAACCCAAATGGGATAAACAAAATGCAGTGTATACACACAATGGAATATTATTCAGCCTTAAAACAGAAGTTCTGATGCATACTTACCACACATGAATCTTAAAGACATTATGCTATGTGAAATAAGTCAGATGCAAGAGGACAAATACTATATAATCCCATTTACATGAATTACCTAGAATAGTCAAATTCATAGAGACAAAAGGAAGAATAGAGGCTACCAGGGGCAGGATGGGGAGGAAGAAATGGGAAGTTAGTGTTTAATGGGTACATAGTTTCAGTTTGGGATGATGAAAAAGTTCCTGCGATAGAGAGTGGTGATGGTACACAACAATGTGAATATACTTAATGCCATGTAACTGTCCACTTAAAATGATTAAAATGATAAATCTCATGGTATTTAGGTTTTACCACAACTTAAAAACTTATAAAAAGTAGTTTGAGCTGTGCTTGCCTTCTTCCCATGGTAAAACTTAGGACATAGAGGCAACCTTATTAATATTCCTTGGTGAACAGTCATACTCCTTTCTAAGTTTGGACCAGCTTCTGACATTTTGCCCTTTGCATTTTCAATATCATGAAAAATCACTAAAAGTTCCTTTAACGTGAACTTTTTTTGCTGGTGTGCCTTCCTCTGGCTCTGAGCCGGGCATGGAGCCTGCTTGGGATTCGCTCTCTCTCCCTCTCCCCTCTGCTCCTCCCTGTCCCCTACTCTCTGTCTCTCTCTGTCTCTCTCCTCCCTCTATCTCTCTCTCTCTCTCTCAAATAAATAAATAAATAAATATTTTTTTAAAAAAGAAGAAGAAGAAGAAGAGAGAATGGAAGAAAGGGAGATGGGTAGGGCAGAGGGAGGTAAAATCATTGAGCTGGATCAACTGCCATGTGTATATATTTGGTGCTTGGTGAAGCAAAACAACTTTCCCAAAGACAGCCAGCCCTCCAAGATTCTGCTTCAGGATCTTCCACATATCCACTAACCCACACTGGTCTCCTGTTTTTCATCACAAGTCACAATCACTTGATTCATTTATGCTCATAAATTGGCCTTTGCAAATGGCTGTCTGGCTCTCTCCCCCCAGCTGTAGTATCAATAACCTGTCTAAAAGACCATCTAATATGGTTTAAAAGTTGAAATAACTCCACAATCCACTGAATGGATTAATGAAGTTTTGTTTGGTGATAAAAAGCAAATTCTGGGCACCCCGGGTGGCTCGGTGGTTCAGCCTTTGGCCCAGGACCTGATCCTAGAGACCCAGGATCGAGTTCTACATCGGGCTTCCTGCTGGAGCCTGCTTCTCCCTCTGCCTGTGTCTCTGCCTCTCTCTCTCTCTCTCTCTCTCTCTCTCTCTCTCTCTCTCTGTCTCTCATGAATAAATAATAATAAATAAAATATTTTTTAAAAAAAGCAAATTCTCACATTTTCATTCAAGAGAACCAGGGTGACCTAGAGCATTATCCAACTGTATTAGTGCTTTAAAAAATATCTTTTATTTGTTTTAGAGTGAGTGAGAGAGTGAGCAGGGGGAGGGGCAGAGAGTGAAGGAATCTTCAAGCAGACTGCCTACTGAGCATAGAGCCTATCATGGGGCTCACTCCCAGGACTTCCAGATCATGACCTGAGCCAAAATCAAAAGTCGAATGCTTAACTGACTGAGCCACCCAGGGACCTCAGCAGTAGTGCTTTAAAAGTTAAATTAAAAAAAAAAGTTAAATTACTTTGCCTGTAGTATCTTTCTACCACTGTTAAATGAGAAGCCAGCACAACTACTTGCTTTACTGTCCTTGTGGGACCTGAACAACAGTCACCTTTGACTCTGAAAACAAAAGATGTGATTGGTCACTGACCATAACATGCACTTGTCATTTGTGGATCATACCAATTGGTGGACAAGAGAGCTAGAGTGAAATTTTTACTTTATGAAATTACTCATAATTAATATATGGTGGTGACTGAAATCTGAACTGCGTTGTTAGGGGACTGTTGTTAACCAAATGGTGGTGACTAAAATTCATGTACCTTAGAACAATGCAAAGTGAGGACTGTCTGTATATGTATGCATTTATTTACTTGCTAGTTTTCCCCCACTAGAATGTAACTTACACAGAATGGAGACTTCGCCTATTTTGTTCACAGTTATAGTCCCAATGCCTAGAACAAAGCCATAGTAGGGGCTCAACAAATGTTTGTAGAAAAGAAGGAAAGGAGGGGTGCCTGGGTGGTTCAGTCAGTTAAGCATTTGACTCTTGATTTTGGCTCAGGTCAGGATCTCAGGGTCATGAGACAAAACCCCATGTCAGCTCTGAGCCAGGCATGGAGCCTGCTTGGGATTCTCTCTCTCCTCCCTCTGCTCCTCCCTGTCCCCTACTCTCTGTCTCTCCGTCTCTCCATCTCTCTCTCTCTCTCTCTCTCTCTATCTCCCTCTCTCTCTCAAATAAATAAATAGATCTTTTTTAAAAAGAAGAAGAAAAGAGAATGGAAGAAAGGGAGATGGGAAGGGCAGAGGGAGGTAAAATCATGGAGTAGGATCAACAGCCATGTGCATATATTTGGTACTTGGAGAAGCAAAACAACTTTCCCAAAGGCACCCAGCTCTCCAAGATTCTGCTGTAGGATATTCCATGTATCCACTGGTCTTCCTGTTCTCTCCCTCCCTGTCTCTCCAAGCCTTCTTTTAGGCCATACATTCACACGAAGATGTGACTAACAACATCATAGGGGCCTTAATCACTTGACCTTTGAGGAAGGATTAGAGCCTTACCTCAGAAGGCCACAGCCCTGTGGGAGAAGGTGACATTAGGGTCTTCCCAGACTCCCTCATATCAGACCACAGAGACTGCTTGTTCTTAGTTTATGTCAAACTATTTGCATTTTCTTTCTTAAATGTCCTGGTGTGATGCTACATTCAGAGTGTACAGGATGCTGGGGTTTTTCTCTGAGTATCCCACTCCCCTGAAGTTAGGTTTCTAATTTACTCATGGGGTTCCAGTGTCCCAGAGCAGATGGAGCAGCCTGGCCGACTCAGAGAGTGAGAGGCCGACTTCAGATGAAAAACTTCTGTTTCTGTGACTAAGGACTTAGTCAGCTACCTGGTTTAGGATGTACTATTTGTCAGAAAGTAGATCTGGAGGAAATATCACTCATTTTGGCCAGGGCAATGGTTTTTGGTGCATTTTTTACTCATGAAATGAAAAAAGAGCAGGGTGCCAGTTTAACCTTGTGGTTGAGGTTATGAATGAGAAAGGAAGTTTAAATTACCCAGGGAGGCCAGCCCCTTAGTCAGAGTTTCAGAGCATTCCAGACTCTTCTGTCAATTAAAGCATATTGTGCTTCAATAAAATACCAGAAGGCAAACAGTGCTGTTTGGAGATTCTTCCTTTCTCCTTACTGCTTCGTGCTCTCTCCCCCTCTCTCACTCTTGCTCTCCCTCTTCTCTCTCTTTCTCTCTCTCTCTCCCCTTCTCCTTCTCCTTTCCTTCCCCCTCTGTCCCTTCCTTTCTTCTGTTGATAAAACAGCTGTTCTTTATAAGAATCAAATTAATCAATTGGAAATAAACTTAGCTGATCTTATATAAATTTCCAAATCCAAACTCTACATCAACAATTAAGTATGCTTTCTTTAATTTTCAGATCCTTTGTTTTTTTTTTTTTTCCTTTCCATCTCCTGTACCCTTGGGTCACCATACCTTGGACCTCCCACTAGTGGTCTGAACCTGAGAAAAACCAAGCTTGACTCCTCAAGGGAGAATTGCAAGGGGTCAGTGGTACCTGAGCCTCTTCTGGTTAGATGTTCTTGCAGAAAGTTTGGTGAAAAGAATTAGTTGGCTAGAATTAGTCTTGGGTTTGGTATGTTTCCAAAATCTGTGCTTTTCCTGGTTGTCATTAGCATAAATATTTGAGAGTCAACAACTGAAAGAATTTGAAAAACGTATTGACTGAAGATTTTTGTCACAGACACTTCATTTCAGCTGGCATCTTTCACTCTTTAAAAGGTCTCTCATTTTAAATAGCACTTTCTTCTTTTCTCCTATTGAATTTCAATTATGTGCAAGTCCTGTAGGGAGACACAAAGATGGACATGACACATTTCCTACCCTTACAGCTGAAAAACAAGCAAAGAGGTAAGATGCAGGCTCGCCAAAAACTAAATAAGAACACAGGGCTAAAATAATAGTATAAGAAAATACTGAACAAGAAAGGGACCAGGGAGGTCCTCTTTAATTTTCAGGTCCCACTGCCGAAAGAATATGCAAAGGAGGCCCAAGGACTGAGGAACGCCTTGGGGGTTGCGCCTTGGGGGTTGCGGTCAAGAGAGGATGTAAGAATGGAGAGAATTCAGATCAGAGATGCATCTGGAAGGAGTTGGAAGGCAAAGTTGCAAGGGAAGGTATTTTAGATGAAGAATATGTGGGGCAAACACGGCTGCCATGTGAGACTGTGCAATACACAACTCAGGGAGCTGACATTCACATCATATTCTCTGAACACAATTGTGTTCTCAGAACACAATCGGTATGGCCAGGGTGGCAACCCTAGGTCAAAAATCTAAGACATATCCAGTACAAAACCTCTCGTGGAGAGAAGGAGTAGACTTGCTATCACGATGTAAGTCTTCAGAGGGCAGGGACTGGGTCTTATTTGTTTTGGATCCTCAGAGCTTTGTACAATGTCTGGCACATATTAGGTATTTGATACATATTTCCCAAATGAATGAGCTATACTTCAACCTTGTCCAAATCCCACCAGCTGGATGGTACAAATCAGGTTGAGATCACAGAATGGTGATCACCTATATTTTTTTTATAACTCTGAAAAATGTTGGGCCTCAGCCCCAGAACTGTCTCCCTTCCAAGTCATTGTAGCCACTTCTAGGACCTTAAGGGATGTTTTACATGTGCTAATGTACTGTCCTCTCTTCTTCCATTCTGTTCTTTATCTAGTGTTTTGAAAGAGAAAGCACCCCAGGCATTCTCCCTCTGCAGAGCCACTACCCCCTCTGTGAGTATGGTGTATCTGCTCAGGTTTTCATTTCCAGCGCACCCAAAGCCACTACGGTGGAGACCATGATGATGCCATCATGGCCCTTCTGACTCCTGGGATTGAAGATTTATTAATTCTATGGAGAAATGGGGAGAATGGCCTTTGCCCTCCAGGGTCATACATAGACATGAAGTTATATCACATGCCTCATGTCTGACACAGCATCCTTAAAACAACGCCTTTAGCTTCTATGTGTCCCAACACTGGGCAGAAGATGGACACCATGCAGCTCTTTCTACCCACCATCCCCATCTTTCCACTCTTAGGAAAGAATGCACACTGGAAAGTGGGGGGGGCAGTATGTGAGAACATGAAATATTATAGTTTGGCTGGAGCAAAAGGCATGTCCAGGTGAACAAGGGCAAAAGTTGGCCCCAACAGAAACTGACTTCAACAGTGATAATGAATGAGTGTGAATCCCTAAACACTAGTGGAAAACCACTTAAAAGTTACTTGAGGAGGAGTCATAGTTTTATCCCTAAGTATGGAGAAAAACATTATTATAACTAAAGATATAATGAAGTGTAGGCAGAAGAGGACAGTGGAGTTACACAGACCTAGGTTTGAGTGTCAGTGACCTTGGTTAAGTTCCTTAACCTCAGGGACTCTTAGGTTCTTTATCTGTAAAGTAGGCACAACCACTTCTCAGGATGATTAAATGCTTAGCACAAAACCTGGCGCATAGTAAATACCTAAGAAAATGACCACAAAAGGTAGTGTATTAAAAGGTATTCTCAGGGCACCTGGGTGGCTCAGTGGTTGAGTGTCTGCCTTTGGCTCAGGTCCTGAGATCGAGGTCCCAGGGACCTGGGATTGATTCTACAGGGAGCCTGATTCTCTCTCTGTCTGTGTCTCTCCCTTTGTGTCTCTCATGAATAAATAAAATCTTTAAAAAATAAAAATAATTCTCGCTTCTAGGGTAATCACTCCTCATGGATCCCCAAAATAACAAAATAATAAGTAAGCAAAACCATAGAGGAGACCAGTGGCCCTGATACTAAGTAGGAAACAAGTTTAGTTAATTAATTCACATCCTGGTGGTAGCACCTGTTTTTCCTCCATAAACCCCAACAGAAGGGGAGATGAGAAGTAACTGGTGGTAGAAGATTCAGGATCAGTAGCAGTTTGGGACAAGGGTGATTATCTCTTGAGTCTAAACTCCTTGTCCCTAACCTTTCACATCATATCCTTAAGGTGACTTGTCATTACCCAGAGTTTATTTTGGGTAAAGGATTTTTTATTCTTCGGATAAATGACTCAGGGCTTTTACTCCATTGGACATTTTGTGCACTTCAACCAGAGTTCACTGTGGAAGGTGTGCACTGGACATCTATAGGTGTAGCTTACAGCTGCCCATCCATCATGTTTTTAAGCACTCTTTTCCCTGAATCCAGAAAGCCATGGATTCCAGAACAAGTTTCACTTACCAAAGATTTTTAAGCTCTTTGAAGATCAACTTCTATTGTATCAAATCTCTCCCAATTATTCTGGAATGGGTGACAACACTATCTTTTTTCAGGATTGTTTGCAAGCCTAGAGTTTCCTGAAGGGACTTTACTATTGCATATTTTATATCTGCTGACATTACTTCCAGTAATATAAAGAAGAAAACTCATTTTACAATGTGTTTTTGCAAATCTTGACCATTTTGTAATTCATGGTGTATTTAAGAATCTTCCTACCAGGTAGCACTAGAACAAGAAGTTTCTTGATGTTGTCTACTTCCCTGAAAGACACAAAAAACACCAAATATTGTCTCAGCTTGAAAACTGAGTGATCATGCTATGGGATATCTGCCTCTGAAATAGAGTAATAAGACCACACCACGTCTAGGGGACTGGATTGAAATTTAGGAATTCTGATTCCTAAGAACTGGAGAACCTGAATGAGAATGAAGAACGTGGTTCTTCATTCCCTCCACCCATATCTTGTAGCTTTGGAGAAGGGAGTTTCCAGAAGCCTTCTCACAATACATGACACTGACTGCTCATCTTGGACCATGGTAGCTAAGGAAACAAAGAATTTGGTAAAAGCTTCAGACTAACTGGCACTAACAAAGTTGCCCACCAATAATGCTCAAACATGTAGTCCTCATGAATACATATACTAGAGCCAATATTTCTGACATTTCAGGAGCCTGGGAAATGCCAGTGGCTTTCGACTGTCTGAGGCAGAGCTTCCTCTGAGGAAGTGCTCCTGAAGCGACAAGTGTTTTCTTTTCCACTGCTTGAAGGTCAAACCAAATCACTTCTTCCTCAAATAGATCTCACTTTCACAGCCTCATAAAATGGCCGAGTTAGAATGTGTCTTGGTTGATGAAGTCAGTTGAGGGTGTGAAGCTGACTCAGGCTTACCCAAGTTCCCCTGTTTATTCAGTACCAGAAATATTTAAATCAGAGCTGACCTTAAAATAGCAACTCTTTGAAAAAGAGTTCAGTACTGACTCCTGAGAACCTCCTGTAGCCTCCCCTCTTACTTTTCTATTCCAGAGATCAGTACTTAGAAAGCCTATGATGATATATCCCTTGTGTCTGATATTTTCATTTTCACTGATGAGCCTCATTATACCACATAAAATTCTAAAATTCAAGAGGGCTAATGAGAATACTTTAAGTCCTTTTACTCACTGAGACAATATTATGGCAGACTTTTTATCTCAGTTGAAGGATTTTATTTTTAAAAAATTATTTTATTGAGGCTCACCTGGTTGGCTCAGTCAATAGAGCATGGGACTCTTTTTTTTTTCATTTGTTTTTATTGAAGTTTGATTTGCCAACATATAACACCCAGTGCTCATCCCATCAAGTGCCCTCCTCGTTGCCCATCACCCAGTTACCCCAACCCCCCACCCACCTCCTCTTCTGCAACCCTTTATTCCTTTCCCAGAGTTAGGAGTCTCTCATGGTTTGTCTCCCTCTCTCATAAATTTTTCCCACTCAGTTCCCCTCCTTTCCTTTATAATCCCTTTTACTATTTCTTATGTTCCCCATATGAGTGAAACCATATGATGATTGTCCTTCTCCGATTGACTTACTTCACTCAGCATGATACCCTCCAGTTCCATCCACATCGAAGCAAATGGTGAGACTTTGTCCTTTCTGATGGCTAATACTCCATTATATATAGAGACCACATCTTTTCTATCCATTCATCAGTCGAAGGACATCATGGCTCCTTCTACAGTTTGGCTATTGTGGACACTGCTGCTATGAACATTGGGGTGCAAGTGTCCCAGAGTTTCCCTACATCTGTATCATTGGGGTAAATACCCAGTAGTTAAATTGCTGGGTCATAGGGTAGCTCTATTTTTAATTTTTTGAGGAATCTCCACACTGTTTTCCAGAGTGGCTGCACCAGTTCACATTCCCACCAACAGTGCAAGAGGGTTCCCCTTTCTCCACATCTTCTCCAACATTTGCTGTTTCCTGTCTTGTTAATTTTCGCCACTCTCACTGCTGTGACGTGGTATCTCATTGTGGTTTTTATTTGTATTTCAGAGCATGGGACTCTTGATCTCACCATCATGAGTTCAAGCCCCATGTTGGGTGTAGAGCTTACTTTTAAAAAAAAGGAAAGAAAAAATATTTTATTGAGGTATAATTGATATACAACGTCCTATTAGTTCTAGCTATACATCATGGTGATTTCATATTTTTATGCATTACAAAATTACTTCCATGATAAGTCTAGTTACCATCTGTCTTCATAGAAAGTTATTACAATATTGTTGATATATTCCTTATGCTGTGTATCCCCATGTCTTATTTACTTTGTAAGTGGAAGTTTGTACCTCAATGCCCTTCACCTATTTTGCCCATTCCTCCCTAACCCCTTCCTCCTCTGGTAACTAACAGTTTGTTTCCTGTATCTATGAGTCTGTTTCTGTTTTGTTTGTTCATTGATTGTATTTTTTAGATTCCACATGTAGGTGAAATCATATGGTGTTTGTCTCTCTCTGATTTATTCCACTTAGCATAATATTCTCTAGGTCCATCCATGTTGTAGCAAATGGCAAGATTTCATTTTATATATATATATATATATATATATATATATATATATATACACACACACACATATATATATCACATTTTCTTTATCCATTCATCTATTGATGGACACTTAGGTTGTTTCCATGTCTTGGCTATTGTAAATAATAATGCAATGAACATAGTGGGGAATATATCTTTTGAATTGGCATTTTTATTTTCTTGAGTTAAATACCCAGAGGTGGAACTGCTAGATCATATGTTAGTTCTACTTTTAATTTTTTGAGGAACCTGTATGCTGTTTTCCATTGTGGTTGCACAAATTTATATTCTTACCAACAGCGTACAAGGATTCCCTTTTCTCCACACCCTCACCAACACCTGGGGTGAGGGGTTTGTGGGGTTTTTTTGTCTTTTTTTATATTAGCCAATCTGACAGATTCGTAAGTGGTATTTCACTGCGGTTTGATTTGCATTTCCCCGATGATTAGTGATGTTGAGCATCTTTTCACGTACCTGTTGGCCATCTGTGTCTTCTTTGGAAAAATGTATATTCAAGTCCTCTGCCCATTTTTTAATCAGATTGTTTATTTTTTTATATTAAGTTTGTGTAAGCCCTTTATAAATTTTGGATATTAACCCCTTATCAGATGTGTGATTTACAAGTATCTTCTCCCATTCAGTAGGTTGCCTTTTTGTTTTGTTGATGGTTTCCTTCACCGTGCAAAAGATTTTGAGCTTGGCATTAATCCCATTTATTTATTTATTTATTTTAGCTTCTGTTGTCCTTGCCTGAGGAGACTGGTCCAAAAAAACATTGCTTATGTCAAAGGGCTTATTGCCCATGTTTTTTTTTTTTTCTAGGAGTATTATGGTTTCATGTCTTAGATTCAAGTCTTTAGCCCATTTTGAATTAAGTTTTGTATATGGTTTAAGATAGAGGTCCAGTTTCATTCTTTTGCATGTAGCTTTCCAGTTTTCTTGACCATTTATTGAAGAGGTTCTTTTCCCCATTGCCTCCTTTTATATTAATTGGCCATAAATATGTAGGTTTATTTCTAGGCTCTCTATTCTATTCCATTGATCTGTGCATCTGTTTTTATGCCAGTTCCATACTGCTTTGATTACTATAACTTTGTAGTACAGTTTTAAGCCAGCTCTGTTCTTCTTTCTCAGGATTGGTTTGGCTATTTAGGGTCTTTGTGGATCCACACAGATTTTAGGATGCTTTGTTCGAGTTCTGTGAAGAATTCTGTTGGTATTTTGATGGGGATTGCAATGAATCTGTAGATTGCTTTAGTATGAACATTTTAACAATATTAATTCTTCCAACCCATTATTTGCACAGTATATGTTTCCATTTATTTGTGTTGTCTTCAATTTCTTTCATCAATGTCTTACCATTTTCAGAGTACAAATCTTTCACCCATTTGATTAAATTTATTCCTAGGTCTTTTATTCTTTTCAATGTAATTGTAAATGGGATTGTCTTCTTAATCTCTCTTTCTGATAGCCTGTTTTTAGTGTATAGGAATGCAATTGTTTTCTGTATGTTAACTTTGTATCATGTGACTATACCAAATACTCCTGCACTGAAATACTTAGAAATTGGCCTGCATGAATATTTTTGATTGATAGATATTTGAAGTACAAAACTCTTCATTAAAGTTTTTCAGACAAGAATGTCATATTATTTTCTTGTCACTTTATGTACTATGAGCAAACCAATTTTGATCATTCTAGCTATAACATTATGCCATTGAGTCTTGAGCCTCTCTTAAGGTCCAAAATTGGCTGCTATAATTTTCTACTTGAATGATTCATAGAAACCCCACACTCAATGAGACTAAAAGATAATTCAAACCTATTCTGCCTTCTGTCTCCATCTTAGTTAATGACACAATAACTGTAAATTCTCTTAAATTGGAAAGGCATTTATCCTCATGTCTCCCTCTTATTCATTCTTAGTGTGCAATTGGTCACTGTACACTGCAGATTCTCTTGCAGGAATGTCTCTCGGATTAGTCTACATCCTCCCTGTCTGTGTTCAGAGACTCATATCCTCTCTTGGACAGCTTCCTGCAGAGCCCTTTTGCTACCTTCCTCTCCTAGAGTCCAGGACCCACATCTCATTGTGTCACTTCCTTGCTCTGAAACTTCAGGCTGTTGGAAGATTAAAATTCAGGCTCTTTGGCTTAGTACTCACAGTTCTTCTTAGCCTGGCCCCAACCACCTCTGCAGCCTAATTTCCTGCCAAGTCACACACACACCCCGCCATCCCCTAGACTTTAGCCACGATCAGCTTTTTACCACTCTAAAAATAGGACTAACCCATTTTCCACCCTTACCTTGGCTTGGCTGATTCCCTCTCTCTCAAATGCTACCTCCCTCCCATCTTGGCCTAGCCAAATGCTACTTATTCTTCAGTACCCATTTCAAATGTATCCTCCCAGGAGAGGCCTTCCTTGATCTGTTCCCCAGCCCCACCCAAAGTTAATGACTCCACTCTCCACATTGCCCCAGCATTTTATTCACTTAACAATAATTGAACTCTCACCCACTATATGTGAGTGCCTTTCAAGAGGTTCCCTGTCTTGTAATCCATTTTATCCTTGGTACTCAGTAGCATCTGATAAATGGATTAGTGGATATATGGATGAGTTGACTTAAGAAAGTTTGAGTGTCAGTGTGTGGGCAGACATTGGAGAGAAGGTACAGTAAGAAAATGGAGAAAAGGGAAAGGAAATTAGAAATCATGCCTCCTCATTCATACACTTCTAATCTTTTCTTCAACTCATCCTTTTTCCTCCAAACACAGTTATAAGGAATATCAATCTTCTTAATAGTCCCATGTCCTCAAATACAATTTAAGAAGTTGGGAGATTAAATTTACTTTCCAACCCTGCTTACTAAATCCATGAAAAACATTTTTCTACAGTTTATTAGTAGAAATTTTATTGACCTGGAAAAATTTCGCAGCAAACAAAGGTACTCTGAGCAACTTCTTCTTCTAGTCAAGATGGAATAACAGGTAGAAGATTTATCCTCGTATCTTAAACAACTAAGGAATTGGACACAATTTTTAAAACAATGGCTATAGAGGCATTGGATAGCAGACAAATAAAGATAATAATCCCTAAAGGACAAGAAACAAGAAGGTGAGTCCTATGACTGCCCCTGCTTACTGCCTGGAGAAGGTGTCCAGGTCACAGTGCAAGAAGGAGGAGTTCAGGGAGGGGGAAAGAAGACTCTTTGCATTGAAGTAAAGGAGTTGAGAATCTGGGGACATCAAGGAAACTGGAGTTTACAGTGTATAGAAAAGAAAGCTGTATAGAGAAAAAATTTATCAGGGCTCCAGAGTGTCCCCCGTGAGTATTCAGCACATGCATTTGAGGAAACTACATGAAACTCAGCTGAGGAAAAAATTGCCCAAAAGAGTTAGAAAAAAAACAGTGTCCAGTGTTCACACATAGCCAGGAATAGTGAATAGTGCCTGTTCCTAACAGTCTGGAGATGGATGTGGGGAGGCAGGGCTCTAAGAAATGGAAGGGACAGATTATAAAAGGTCATGAGGAAACTTTTGGAGGTGATGGATATGTGCATTATCTTGATTGTGAAGATGGTTTCACATGTATCAGATTGTATACTTTAAATATGTGCAGCATATTTAATGTGAATTATACCTCAATAAAGCTATTAAAAATACAGCAATTATATGATAGATGTATGGAGTTTCTAAAGATAATTCTTTTCTGTTCTTCTTTGAATCAATGATATATGATAAAAAGTTCACATAAATGGCCATGCAGTCCTTGATTTTAAAGGGTTTTAACTTAATTATATCACTACATTAAAAAAAAAAAAACTCTAAACAACCAACTGCTAAAAAGAAAAAAAGAAAATTACATGCAAGGTAAAACAAAGGCAGTGAGACAAAAATAAACTGGGAGGAGGATAGAAAGTGAGCTGCTTCTGTCCCAGAGGGAACCTTGGGATAGAGGGAGTGACCCCTCCATGAGTATCTCTCAGCTCACAGGAGTGGGCAAGGTCCCAAATCTGACTCAAGCTGGGTAATCTCTGAATGGATTAGCCCATTTCATAGGGGCTTCATATAAATGGATAGCCCCACTTTATTGACAAGCACATTGAGAAGCCTAATTCCCCAACTCACAAGTAGGGTTGAAAAAAAGGAGAATTTCAAACCAAATGAATACTCATTTTTTTCTTACGTTTTTATTTAAATTCAAATTAGTTAACATACAATTTAATATTAGTTTCAGGTGTAAAATTTAGTAATTTATCACTTACATATGGCACCCAGGGGTCATCACTACAAGTGCCCTCCTTAACTCATCACCATTTTTTTTATAAATTTATTTTTTATTGGTGTTCAATTTGCCAACATATAGAATAACACCCAGTGCTCATCCCATCAAGTGCCCCCCTCAGTGCCCGTCACCCAGTCACCCCCAACCCCTGCCCACCTCCCCTTCCACCACCCCTAGTTCATTTCCCAGAGTTAGGAGTCTCTCATGTTCTGTCTCCCTTTCTGAATATTCATTTTTTAAGAAAGATTTTATGTATTTATTCATGAGAGACACAGACACATAGGCAGAGGGAGAAGTAGGCTCCCCGTGGGGGAGCCCCACGTGGGACTCGATCCCAGGACTCCAGGATCACGACCTGAGCCAAAGGCAAATGCTCAACCACTGAGCCACCGAGGCATCCATGAATATTCAACTTAATTTGCTAGGTGAAGTACTTCAACCCATTTGAAACTGCTGTGTCTTGGAATAGCAGGTGCTTGCCAGAGTGGAGAGAGTATTTACGAACACATTGAAAGGACAAGACCGCAGCAGAATTAGCAGTGAGTATATTCACACACGTCTTTAGGCTGACAGTGTCATGAAGCAGCCCTGGAATCAAGAAGGGCATAATTGGAATTATACCATTTTCCTAATGGCTTCACCATAATCTACAGTCACTTCAGGCTGGGTAGGGGGACAGGGGTATGTGTGTAGTTGGGCAATGCTATGCAAGTTATTTTTTCTTTCATTGTTTTTGTATGTTTTCCCACACAGGGCTCATAGCCTTTATGATATTGAGGTTCCATTCCTTTGTGTTCTTTGAGAAACCAGTTGTGGAACATTTGGATTCTCTTTTTTCCTGTTGTACCATCCAATATCCACTAAGTATTTAGCTTTCCTTGGGATGCTCCTGGAAGGCTGCTCACAGGCATAAATACCACATGAAGTATTTCTCCCAAGTATTTGCTTGGGAGAAACAGTGTGGCTAGAAACAACATTTTTTAGAAATTCTCTAGGAGACCTCAGTATTGTTTAACTTGCTTTCTTTGCTTGAAAGCTGATTAGAATGATAATCAGAAATAATTCCCTATCAAGGCAGATCATTCAAAAAAGGTTGATCAAAATTGGGATGGTCGCTTTGAATCAACACTTATTGAAGCCTGGTATGTGCAAAGTTGTGCTTGGCACTGTTGGAGATAGACAGAAGGGGAAGTCCTAGACCTTGCTTTCAAGAAGTCAGTAGCCTACTGAAGATGAAATGACTGGTAGAAAAATGGCAGGAACACAAAACAAAGTTTAAGCAGAGACCTAGACTGGGGTGGCAGATATAAACTGGAGAATTTTGGGTTCTCCCCATGTCTTGCAGGCACCAGGCAAATTTGTTAAAGTGCACCCTAGGGCTGCCAGCCAGAGAGCCAGAGTCACAAAACGGCTTCCAGAACAGAGAGTGGGCTGGGTTGCTGGGATCCTGCTGGTAGGGTGTTATTAAAAAATCATGCCTACCTGTGACCATCCTCTTTACATCGTGACTTTGCCATTTTTCCCTTCAAGAGATGATACTTCTTTCCCTTCCTCTTGAATATGGACTGATCTTGGACTTGTTTTGATTACTAGAATGGGTAAAACTCAACATCACATGAACAAAGCTTATTCAACATAATCCAGCTAAACAAGCAAAGCTTGTCTGGCTAAATCCAGGTCTTCCTGCACCCCCTTCCCCCAAATTTGCTCAGCCTTCGATTGTCTTAAGGTGTCACTTCCTTTGCTACCCTCCACTGCCAAGTATTTGCTGTCTCGAATATTAGTTGATCTTAGAGTTGAGGACCCATTTCTGGATTCTCTATTCTGTTCCATGGATCTATGTGTCTGTTTTTGTGCCCGTACCACACTGTCTTGATGATCACAGCTTTGTAGTACAACTTGAAATCCGGCATTGTGATGCCCCCGGCTCTGGTTTTCTTTTTCAATATTCCCCTGGCTATTTGGGGTCTTTTCTAATTCCACACAAATCTTAAGATTATTTGTTCCCACTCTCTGAAGAAAGTCCATGGTATTTTGATAGGGATTGCATTGAATGTGTAAATTGCCCTGGGTAACATTGACATTTTCACAATATTAATTCTTCCAATCCAGGAGCATGGAATATTTTTCCACCTCTTTGTGTCTTCCTCAATTTCTTTCAGAAGTGTTCTGTAGTTTTTAGGGTATAGATCCTTTACCTCTTTGGTTAGGTTTATTCTTAGGTATCTGATGCTTTGTGGTGCAATTATAAATGGGATTAACTCCTTAATTTCTCTTTCTTCAGTTTCATTGTTAGTGTATAGAAATGCCACTGACTTCTGGGCACTGATTTTGTGCCCTGCCACACTGCCAAACTGCTGTATGAGTTCTAGCAATCCTGGGGTGGAGTCTTTTGGGTTTTCTATGTACAGTATCATGTCATCTGCAAAGAGAGAGAGTTTGACTTCTTCTTTGCCCATTTGAATGCCTTTTATTTCTTTTTGTTGTCTGATTGCTGAGGCTAGGACTTCTAGTACTATGTTGAATAGCAGTCATGAGAGTGGACATCCCTGTTGTGTTCCTGATCTTAGGGGAAAGGCTTTCCCCTAAGATGTTTCCCCATTGAGAATGATATTTGCTGTGGGCTTTTCATAGATGGCTTTTAAGATGCTGAGGAATATTTCCTCTATCCCTACACTCCAAAGAGTTTTGATCAGGAATGGATGCTGAATTTTGTCAAATGCTTTCTCTGCATCTATTGAGAGGATCATATAGTTATTGTTTTTTCTCTTGTTGATGTGATCTATCACATTGATTGTTTTACGCGTGTTGAACCAACCTTGCATCCCGGGGATAAATCCCACTTGGTCATGGTGAATAATCTTCTTAATGTACTGTTGGATTCTATTAGCTAGGATCTTGTTGAGAATTTTTGCATCTGTGTTCATCAGGGATATCGGTCTACTGTCACAAAAACAGACACATAGATCAATGGAACAGAATAGAGAACCTAGAAATGGCCCCTCAACTCTATGGTCAACTAATATTCAACAAAGCAGGAAAGACTATCCACTGGAAAAAGGACAAATCTCTTCAATAAATAGTGCTGGGAAAATTGGACAGCCACGTGCAAAAGAATGAAACTAGACCATTCTGTTACACCATACACAAAGATAAACTCAAAATGATGAAAGATCTAAATGTGAGACAAGAATCCATCAAAATCCTAAAGGAGAACACAACAACACCTTTTTTGAACTTGGCCACAGCAACTTCTTACAAGATACATCTATGAAGGCAAGGGAAACAAAAGCAAAAATGAACTATTGGGGCTTAATCAAGATAAAAAGCTTCTGCACAGCAAAAGAAACAGTCAACAAAACTAAAAGACAACCTACAGAATGGGAGAAGATATTTGCAAATGACATATCAGATAAAAGGCCAGTATCCAAGATCTATAAAGAACTTATTAAACTCAACACCCAAGAAACAAACAATCCAATCATGAAATGGGCAAATGACATGAACAGAAATCTCACAGACGAAGACATAGACATGGCCAACATGCACATGAGAAAATGCTCCGCATCACTTGCCATCAGGGAAATACAAATCAAAACCACAGTGAGATACCACCTCACACCAGTGAGAATGGGGAAAATTAACAAGACGGGAAACAACAAATGTTGGAGAGGATGTGGAGAAAGGGGAACCCTCTTGCCCTGTTGGTGGGAATGTGAACTGGTGCAGCCACTCTGGAAAACTGTGTGGAGGTTCCTCAAAGAGTTAAAAATAGAGCTACCCTATGACCCAGCAATTGCACTGCTGGGGATTTACCCCAAAGATATGGATGCAGTGAAAAACCAAGACACCTACACCCCAATGTTTATAGCAGCAATGTCCACAATAGCCAAACTGTGGAAGGAGCCTTGTTGTCCATCGACAGATGAATGGATTAAGGAGCTGTGGTCTATGTATACAATGGAATGTTACTCAGTCATTAGAAACGACGAATACCCACCATTTGCTTCGAGGTGGATGGAACTGGAGGGTATTATGCTGAGTGAAGTAAGTCGATAAGAGGAGGAGAAACGTTATATGGTCTCACTCATATGGGGAATATAAAAAATAGTGAAAGGGGTTAAAGGGAAAAGGAGAGAAAATGAGTGGGAAATATCAGTGAGGGTAACAAAACATGAGAGACTCCTAACTCTGGGAAACGAACAAGGGGTAGAGGAAGGGGAGGTCGGTGGGGGGATGCGGTGACTGGGTGACGGGCACTGAGGGGGGCACTTGATGGGATGAGCACTGGGTGTTATACTATATGGTGTCAAATTGAACTCCAATAAAAAATATACAAAAAAAGAAAGTAGCCCAAAGACTTTAAACATATCTTAAGCATACACAATGCAAAACAGAGGGCAAGCTGATAGTCAAATTTCTGTAGAGGGAATTTTTTTAATCTTCCAGCAAATGGCATCAGGATTTGGATTTAAAAATACTCCATATTTGCCCTTTCATTCAAATGTTTTCCTTAATGTGATGTACAACTTTGGAAATGCATACCATCAACTGAGATATATATACATTACAGGTTAAAAATTTTCTTCAATTCTATGTTTAGTCTTGGAACTCATTAAAATGTGAATACTGATGAACCATGGGCTGTGTGTAGATCCAGTCCCTGAAAAGGGAGAGAAGGACAGTTCTACAAAAGAGATCAAATGTAAACCGGAATGGTAACTTTTACCAGAGTCCATTTAAGCCACAAAACAGACATAAGAAGTTGCCCCTAAAAATCCTCTTACACTGCAAAGTAGCAGAAAATGTAGTTTGTGCAGTTTTTTTCAAAAATGTCAAATCTTGCAATTTGAGTCTGTGTTCTCTTTAAAAAACCTGAAAACTGTGGACTTAAGGGTATTTTCTTACATTTCTGATTCAGAGTTCTAAAACATATAATACTAGTTGCTAGCGAATTGTTTTAACTTAAAAGCAGCCATCCTGTAGGAAAGGACAAAATGGGAATAAACTTTGCTTATTCCTCAGTATGAAAGCTCGATCTTAGAACACTGCTTGCATCTGAGCTGAATTCAAATGAGAAAAACCCAATTTGCCAGAAGGATTAAATACCTCAAGAACTCATAACACTGCTGATTATTAACTTTGACTAAACCACCAGACACGCAGGACACTTAAACTTGCTAAAGGAAATATCAGGGCAAGGAACAAAATTTGGGGCATGTGAGCTCAGCCTTCCTTGGCCTATGGGTGAAATCCTCCTCAGTGGCTGCTTTCTCAATGGCTACACCTCACCAAGCTCTGCTGGGGTTAAAGTTTCTAGTCTTATCATCTTTGTACCAAAAAGAAGTCTTTGTTTAAACAACAATTGGAGTGGCAATTTTTTCAAAATGGAGAATATTCAACTTACTCCTTTTGGTCATATATTATGTTCTTTTCTTTTATGAATGACAGTGAATTATTTAGCTATTTATACCTTGGTGACACACTCTCACTCTGTTTCCAATTATTGGTCTTTTTGAACTCACTTATGTTTGCTATTATCTAGAGAAGTACTCTCTGCGAATAGACCTGCACCACCAAACACTATATTCCTTGTAGCACCCACCATAAGGCCATATGAAGGTCTTGAGCACCTTATACCACTCTTTGAAGCTTCTATAACTAAACCAATCCATACTAAACAGAGTCCTACTGTTTTCCATTACAAAAAAAACAAAAAGTATTACTGGGTGAGAGACCACATGCAAAGTGAGGTGAAATAAAAATTTATTTTTAAATTTGCAAGCCTTCTGTATCACTTGCATATGTCAGTAATTACTTAGAACTAAAAAAGTATGATGTCAAAAATAATATTAGTGGTTGCAAGAGTAATAAGTGTCTTCTATCATAAGACTTTGGACATCGGGCAGCCCAGGGTGTGATCCTGGAGACCCGGGATCGAGTCCTGCATCAGGCTCCCTGCATGCAGCCTGTTTCTCCCTCTGCCCGTGTCTCTGCTTCTCTCTCTCCTCTCTGTGTATTCTCATGAATAAATAAATAAAATCTTTTTAAAAAACTTTAAAGACTGGACATCAACATTGCCATATTCCATCAACACTAAAGTCAAACATTTGGGAGATTGTTTTAGAATTTAACACCATATGATCTTTTGACCAAACATAGGATCAGAACCATTCCAGCAAAAGGGATATTCTATTGAAGACTATGGACAGACCACAGGGAAACTGGCTTTCCAGGGCACTGAGAAGATGGATGCCGAGAATGTCCAGGGAACTGTGCACACTTACTCTATGTTTTCCTTAAATGAGCATGGAGTCTTACTGATGCTAAGTTTAGCCAAGAATCACTTGCCTGTCTATTCTCCAGCTTGCCTCTAATGTTCTAGGCTATCTCCAAATATTTCCCTCTGAGGACATACATTATTTGTGTAAATTCTTCTTCAGTGATACTGTGGTGTAGTTAAAAAATATTTCCCAGATCAAAAAAGAGAACAAACAAAACACCCCAACTTTGCATGTTCAGTATCACTTGCAGCTTCCAAAGGATGCTGGGCTGGAGGCTGGAAAGATAACTTCACAAGATTTGCTGAACCTGCCCTTGCTCTGTTTGGCCACCTTGCTTCCAAGATGATTCTATATTCTTCCCTAAATAAACTAGGCATTTAATCTAATCATAGTGTGTGTAGTGTGTGTCTGTACACATTCATGCACACTCACACCATATGGTTTCTTACAACAGTTGCACTCAAATCTGCAACTGTCATTCAGATCCTTATGTGTGTATCATAAATGAGATTTAACATTTGAACATATGGCTAAATTGAAGGAAGAGAGGGATGGTGGGAGCAATGGGTAGAAATGAATGTATGAGAAAAGCACAAGAATATTATCATGAATTCAAGTTAAAAGGAGGGCACTACTCTGGATAATAATGATCAATGGAACACACACATTACATCTGCCATAGAGCCACAAGAACAAAGACAAGAGAGAGAAGACAACAGCAATAAAATTTTGGAAGCTGGAAAATAGATGGTTAAGTGGTAACTGAGTTAAGAGGCTCGAGTCAGCTGAATTCTAAACCAGCAGTGGAAAAGCCAAGAAACAACCCATTTTGCACCTCAGAATCCACTAAGAGCTCAGGGACTGGTGGCAGCAGCTGTAGAAATGGCAGTTAAGGTAAGGCTAAAAACAGGAGGTTTCATTGAAAATATGTATAAGAAGTTAGGTCCTAAAGTGTCTCCTTTATTCCAGACAGCCAAGAGACAGACTCTACCTCATTTTAGCAGAAGACTGAAGTTTTATTCATTGTAGTGAATAAGAAGGACAGCAAGTCTCCTGACTAGGAGACACCAGGTACAGCAGATGGTAGAAATACTAAAATAAACTTAAGGAGGGAGCCCTGGGTGGCTCAGTTGGTTCAGCATCTGTCTTCAGTTCAAGTCATGATCCTGGGGTCCTGGGATCAAGCCCCACACCGGGGTCCCTACTCTGTAGGGAATCTGCTTCTCCCTCCCCCTCTGCTGCTCCCCCTGCTTGTTCTCTCTCTCTCTCTCTCTCTCTCTCTCTCTCTCTCTCTCTGTCAAAAAAATAAAAAAATAAAATCTTTTTTTAAAAAAATAAAATAAACATAAGGAAATAAGGGAAGTTTTATGTACTAAATGTTGACTCGGCCAGCTTTCTTTTCCCAGTCAGCTTTTCCAATGCTGGCCAAAGACAGGTCCTGTCTTGGGAATCTGACTGGTTCAGAGGAAAAACATATTAACACTGGGCATTTCCTAATGAAATAGGTAAGGTGGACCACCTTATAGTGCTTCCCACAATTGAAAAATCTACTCATGTGTCCAAAGCTTTATAATCACTCAGATGTTCAAGGGTCACCAGATATTAGAAAAAAAATGAAACAAACTGAAAAAACCAACCAAACAGAAAATAGGAAGAAACAAACTTTTCAGAGAGAAAAAAAAACTGTTTTTAAAATTATTTATATCCTCAGAGAGACAGAACACTACATCCACGAAACAAGAACAAGTTGATATGAAAAAAGAACATTCAGTATACACAAAGGGTGGAAGAACTATTGGAAATAAAAATTCAATAAAAGATTAGGAAGATAAAGTTGAGAAAAACTCTCAAAAAACAGAGTAAAAGTATACAATTAAAAATAGAATAAAAAGGATAAGTAAAGGAACAGTTCAGAAGATCCAGATTTGAATAAGTGAGTTCATTTTATAGAAGGGAATTGGAAATATTTTAAGTCATTTGCTGAGATAGTCTTATGAATTCTTAAGTTTAATAAATTGTTTACTTTTTTCTTCCATTATCTTAATTTAAATTCAATTTCTTATTAGGTTTTAGCTCTTTTTCTTATTTATAGCTTATTTATAGTTTTCTAAAAGTAGTGGGGGAATGTGTACAGTTTAAGAGGCAAATAGGTCTGTAAGACTTACGAAGAAGAGTAATACTTGTCCCTCTCTCCCATTCCTGTGTTCCACAGCACAAGGCAGGGAAAAACAGAAGGGAAGACATCACCAGTAAAATAATTCCAGAACACTTCCCCAAATTGAAAGATTTGAATTTCCAGTTTGAAAGAGCTCATCATAATGGAGAAAAATAGATCCACATTAAGGCATGGTTTTAAATCACTTGGGACAAGGAAAAAAAGTCTTTCCAGAGAGAGAGAGGGATGAAAAAAACCCAGCTTTTATATAAAGGATCATGAATCATTATGGCATTTTATTTTTCCACAGCAATGCTGGAAGCTAGAAAACAATGGAAAAATGCCATCAAAACTTGAAGGAAAAAATCATTTCCAACCTAGAATCCTACATTCAGTGAAACTATGAATTAAGTATGAGAGCAAAATAAAACACCTATATTCTCAAAAATTTCACCTCCTATGCCCTCTTTCCAGGGGAAACTACTGGGGGAGGTGCTCCCCAAAAAAGACAGTAAACCACAAAAAAGGAAAATAGAAGAAAAGGCAAGAGGAGAACCAAGTGAAGAAGAAGGCACAAAAGAGTACCTAATATGGTAGTGAAGGCAGTCTAGGATGACTGTTCAGCAGGCCTAGGGAGCAAGATGTCCATATTTAAGCAGATCAGAAGTCTTGGAAGAGACTTCTCTGAAAAAAGAAGAAACTGATAGAGTATCTAATGTATTCAAGCTTACCAAGAGGAAAAATAAAGAGTATGGGGATGAAGTATTTTCAGGTACATAGAAAACTAAACAAAAAGGAAAAAAATTATTTATTCCAGGGAAAACAAAAAGTTATGCAGTAAAAAAAAAAAAAGCAGTCATAGTATATACTTCATGACTTAGCTGTGACTAGCATTCATTACACAGCCATAATAATTAAACACAGAATATTGTTTCACTTGTTCTATTCAGCTACACTAGAAGAATAGGTGATGGAAAGTGTACTTGTACGAGATGGTAGAGGGACAACTTTTAGCACTGAAAAATCAGGAGTAGTAGTGTAAGGATTTTATTTAGGAAAAGGGAGACAAGGGTGCTTGGATGGTTCAGTGGTTGAGCAACCACTTTTGGCTCAGGTCATGATCCTGGAGTCCTGGGATGGAGTCTTGCATCAGGCTCCCTGTTCATCAGGGAGCCTGCTTCTCCCTCTGCCTCTATCTCTGCCCCCCTCTTTGTGTCTCTTATGAATAAATAAATAAATAACCTTTAAAAAAGAAAGAGAAAAAGGGAGACAAAATGGCTGGCTCAGTTGGTGTAGCATGAGACTCTTGATCTTGGGGTTGTGAGTTTGAGCCCCATGTTGGGCATAGCATTTACTTTTTAAAAGAGAAAAATCAAAGGGGGAGGCATATAACAAAAGAAAGAAGGAAAGAAGTTGAAGGGGGCTGTCTCTGAGGACTGGGAAATGCTGGAGGAGGAGCAAGTAGAAGGGAAGAGGCCAGGGACAGCTGCCCTCCACAAATCTTATAGACTTATTTGTCTCTTAAATTATGTATATTACCACACAACTTTTAGAAAATTAAACCACAAATAAGAAAAAAGAAACAACTAAAACTTTTTTTAAAGAAATCATTTGTAAAGCTTAAGAATACACAAGAATGGGATGCCTGGGTGGCTCAGTGGTTAAGCATCTGCCTTCACATCAGGGCATGATCCCAGGGTCCTGGGATAGAGTCCTGCATCAGACTCCCTGTTTAGCAGGGAGCCTGCTTCTCCCTCTGCTTGTGTCTCTGCCTCTCCTCTGTGTGTGTCATGAATAAATTTTAAAAAATAAAATTTTTTTAAAAATAAATAAAAACAACTTATTCTTAATTTCAAAATTTGTGTGATGTTAACAAAAATGATATATAGTAAACTGGCTTTCTAGAATATAAACTATGAAAAAATAACTATGAAAATATCTTTGACTCTCTCTCAAGAAATGACAACAAGCTGATTTCAAGGACAGAAGAGCATTACTAAAACATTGAATCTAATCCTCCTAGAACACTCTACAATTAAGGTTAATGATCATATACATTACTAAGGAACTTCATAATCCTGATGTCTTCTAAATAAAAATGAAAATAATTTAAATTTAGTGATAAGCACGATTTGCTGAATTTTAAAAGTTTGAAAATTCATGCTCCTATGGGGGTGAATATACTATTCAATTAACCAAATTAATTATTTCCTAACCATCATTAATTAATTACAATTTACAGTCTCTATTAACAGTTAATCTATGATGGTGATCAGTTAATCTCTTTTTAACAGCACAAGTCTGGTAATTTGGCAATAACTAGTCACAAACTCAAGGAATTATTTTGAGAATCAAGCATATTTTATGTGGGACGTCTAATTTCAATTATATATATGTTCTGGGAAAACTATGTTCATCTGTGTTAAAATCTGAAATTAATTGTATGTAAACTATTATTTACCAGATTTGTTTGTGGAAGTCAGGTAAGCTAAATGCCATCAAGTAAAATGGATGATTCCCAGGAGACAAAAATACAATGCATCTGCCAAAAAAAATCTTGTGTCCTTGATAGCTAATTCAATCTCAATTTCTACAAATTGTGTATAACAAAGAGGTTACACTGTTAAAATGTGTGCTCTTGGGAATGTTCTGGAAGATAGAATCAAGTAAACTTGTATTACCATTGTCATTATCACATGTGAAGCTTTTATAAAACTGTGTACATGGCCTTTAAAACCCTTACTAAAAGAGCTGAAGTTTTCAACTCTCTAGAGTTCTGAGATAGGAAAATTTACAGCAACAGCATACATTTTAAATCTAGAGGTCCAAAAAAAATTTTTAAGGAAATTTCAATAGTACAGTCAGTTCATCAACAAGCACTTTTGAGTTATCCAGAGGGAATCTATCATATTACCATGTGCTTAGGAATACAACCAAAGGGGATCCCTGGGTGGTGCAGCGGTTTGGCGCCTGCCTTTGGCCCAGGGCGCGATCCTGGAGACCAGGGATCAAATCCCACGTCGGGCTCCCGGCATGGAGCCTGCTTCTCCCTCTGCCTATGTCTCTGCCTCCCTCTCTCTCTCTCTCTGTGACTATCATGAATAAATAAATAAATAAAATATTAAAAAAAGGAATACAACCAAAGACAAGGTCATAGATCATGTCCATCAGAATAACTGCAAGTACATTCAGCCTCAATAGTAATCAAACAAATCCAAATTAGATTCAAATACAATTTCTACCATCCAAATTAATAAAAGATATAAAAAATATGTTACCATGACAATGAGGCAAGGAAATTGGAACTTATAGGCCTTTTAAGACTGTTAATTGGTACAAAATTCCCAGAAAAAAAATTTATTAAAAGATAAAAATATTTATATCCTTTGAACTCAATTATACTTCTAAGAATCCTTAAAAAAAGATAAATCTTTGGTATGTATAAGTCCATTTGTATAGAGTAATTCACAGTACTAAAAATTTTTATTATATAATGTCTAATAATAGGAGATTGGTTAAATAAAGTATAGGCTAATCATATTAAATAGCTGAAAATCATGTTTTAGAAGAATATTGAATGTTATGGGGTTTTTACATTTTTTTTATTGGAGTTCAATTTGCCAACATATAGCATAACACCCAGTGCTCATCCTGTCAAGTTTTTACATATGAGAAATTGTAGGCAAATCTGGACAAAAATCAATATGTAAAAAAATGAAAATATATACTCACAGCTAAAGAAAACTGAAGAGGGCAGCCCCTGTGGCGCAGCGGTTTAGCGCCGCCTGCAGCCCAGGGCGTGATCCTGGAGACCCCGAATCGAGTCCCACATCAGGCTCTCTTCTCCCTCTGCCTGTGTCTCTGTCTCTGTCTCTGTCTCTCTCTCTGTCTCTATGAATAAATAAATAAAATCTTTGAAAAAAAAAAAAGAAAACTAAAGGGAGGGGGGAAATGATGTGGTAAACAAAGGCAGAAGAGAAATTATTAAATTTCCTTACTCTCTACAACCCACTGACAAGTCCTCAAAACAGGCAGAGTGACCTTTTCCTAGGGACTCAACTGCCTCAACGTTAATACTTTGCTGAGGGCAAAAGTCAATCTTAGCCCAACCCCCAGAATCTGGTAAGTGTACTTTAACATATAAAAACTCCTTTGGATGGGGCACCTGGGTGGCTCAGTGGTTGAGCACCTGTCTTTGGCTCAGGGCTTGATACTGGAGTCCCAGTATCGAGTCCTCCATTGGGATCCTTGCATGGAACCTGTTTCTTCTGTCTCTGCCTCTCTGTGTGTCTCTCATGAATAAATAAATAAGACCTCAAAAAAATTCCTTTGGAAACTTCCTTTACCTCTACCCTCCCCCAAGATACAAGTTGGCAATCATCCCCCAAGCATATGACCCACTGATAGACATCTGAAAGGTCTCACGACTCAGGTTTTATTAGACAGTAATAATAATCCTTTCCCAACAATAGCTAGCCTCCTCAAGATCCTGGAACCTTGTTTCCAAAATTCCTTAGAGACTTATGCTCTCCCTAACCCCCTCTCAACTTGAAAATATATAATGGGCCACTCCTCAGGGCTCTGGTGCAGCTCTTTCTGCCCAGGGGTCCTGTCCCTGTCCTTTATTAAAACCACCTTTTTTTGCACCAAAGATATCTCAAGAGTTCTTTCTTGGCCATTGGCTTCAAACCCTAAGATATTTTCTACGTCACTTAGTGGTTGGATTTTTATTTTCTTCTTTTGTGCTTTTCCTATGTTGAATGTAGGAAAAAGGTTGTTTTTACTGCGGATTACAATCTGCTAAATTTTTTACATTACTTCAATGAAACCAAATTCAAACTAAATGAAAGTAGCATAACAAAATAAATGCCAAGCAAAGGGGTAATGAAGTATTTGTATATGCTGTCCTCTTTATGTAAATTTGATAAGTAATCCAGCATCATTCAGGCACTTTCAAATCAGAATTTCTTTATAGGGGCAATGGGTCTGAACAAAGCAGCCCAGCTACTGCTGACCACCCACATCACCACGGAGAGGGTGCTCAGTGTTAGAGCTGCAACTTGCAACCCTAGGATAGATATTGTCACTGTGGGATTCTGACTGATTTTCAGTGCTTCTTGACATTATCGTAGATTTCACTCATGTAAATCTGCCCTAATGAATGCAGCACTCAACTCTAGATACTTCTCTAATGCAGCATCATTCCACTCTTTCCTATCATACAAAAACCTCTCAAATATTAAGAGAGAGATCAGTTGGGATATCTGACCTATACATGTGGATGGAATTTGTAAATTTTATCTGGGGAGTTTATTTTTCATTTGATGTATATAAATGTAATATAACCACAGGATTAAAAAAATCAAACATGACAGAAGAGTATAATATGAAAAGCAAGGCATCCTCCCTCCTCAGCCCACTTCCTAGAGATAACCATTTTAACATTTTTGCAGCTAGTTTTCATGCATATATACAAATAGTGAATGAGATCATATTACATACATCATCCTACACCATGTCCCTCTCGCGTAGTAATAGCTCTTGGGTGCTCTGTCTTATTAGTGCATTTAGATCTACATTTATTCCTTTGAACAGCTACATGGATCTATTATTATTATTCACTCATAGAACTCCCCTGAGTAACTTTAAGCACATTGAAACAGTAGTAGTTCAACACTGGACCCTTAAACTGAAACCTGGTTAAGGAAGTCAAATGAATAAGAAACGAGCTGGACTATGAGGTTGCCTCACTAGAAGGTCATCTGTTTCCAGGGTTGGTGAGAAATCATATATTTTGTGGAATCTCAAAGAGTTAAGAGGTCACTTTCTCCTGTTTTCTTCACTCAGTTCCCTGGATTTTTAAAAAATTATGTAAGCTTCATATTGAAGCATAATATATAAACAAGAAAAATTTAGCTCCCTCCCAGTTTTGAATATACATGCAAAATTCCAACAGGAAATCTTATCCAAATTAATATAAAAATGGAACAACACAACAAAAATAGATTATGTTTACACTAGGAATTAAAGGATGGCTTACAACAGACTAGAGGAGAGAAGTCATACTATCTTGATTCATGTAGAGAAATAATTTGATATAGTTCAATATTTGTGATAAAAAAACTCAGCAACCCAGAAGTGATTTTTCTTACTTAATAAAACTTACCACCAACATTATATTTATTATAGAAATTTAAAAGCATTCCTCTTAGGATCTGAAATAAGATAAATATGCCCACTGAAATTGCCATTAATTAATATGGTACTGGAAATGTTAGCCAGAAGCATAAGAAAAGAAAAAGAGATGAGAGGTTAAGTATTAGAAGGAAATATATGAGATTGTCATTATTTTCAGATAAGTTCATCTCCCTAGAAGGGCCAACAGAATACAAGCTATTACATTTAATAAATAAGTTGAGCAAACTTGCCAGATACAAAAACAGCCTACAAAATACAATGTGTTCCTCTACATCAGAAGTAAATAATAACATTGATAAAATAAAAAAGAATTTATTTAGGAATTATTTAATCCAAGAATATATATGACTTGTTTGGCAAAAATCTAAAAATTTTACTAATGACTGTAAAAGATGGTCTGTGTAAAAGGGGAGAAATTCCATTTTATTTGATAGTAAGACATTACTCTGAAGATCTCAGTTCAATCTAAATTAATTTATAAATTCAATACAATTCCAATCAAAATCCAAGGTGGATTTTTTTAAAGAAATACAACATATTTACTCTATTTTTTTTATTTTTTATTTTTTATTTATTTATTTATGATAGTCACAGAGAGAGAGAGAGAGGCAGAGACACAGGCGGAGGGAGAAGCAGGCTCCATGCACCGGGAGCCTGATATGGGACTCGATCCCGGGTCTCCAGGATCGCGCCCTGGGCCAAAGGCAGGCGCCAAACCGCTGCGCCACCCAGGGGTCCCCAACATATTTACTCTAACATTTACATAGAAAATAAAAATCATAAGGAACTAAGCCAGCCTCAAAAAAGAGAAGTTTAGGGATGCATCCTACTCAATAGTAAGATCTTAATATCTATAGGATCTACAGTACTTTCCCCTTATATTTCTCATATAATTTGTGGCCTCTCTTTTTTGCTTGATCAACCTAGCTAGAGGTTTTTCAATTTTGCTGGTCTTTTCAAAAACCAGGTTTGGGGTTAATTTTTTCTATTGTTTGTACATCTTCAATTGCATTGATTTCTATTCTTTTTTTATTCCTTTCCTTCTACTTACTATGGGTTTATTATGCTCATTTTCTAGCTTCTTAGGCAGAATTTTCAATAATTGACTTTGGATTATTCATCTTATCTAATATAAATATAAATATTTAAAGCTATTCCACAAATTTTGACATGCTATATTTTCACTTTCACTCAGCTAAAGATTTCCTAATTTCTTTTTTCACCCCTAGATTACTTAAGTGGGTGTCAATTTAAAATATATAGAAACATGTTTTATAGCCCAGAATATGATCTATCTTGGTGAATGTTCCATATGAACTTGGAAAGAATGTGTATTACATTGTTGAGTGGAACGTTTTATAAATGTCAATTAGATTAAGCTGCTTGATTGTGTTATTCAGGTTTTCTATATCCTCATTGATTTTCTGTATTCTTATTCAACTGATACTGAAAAAAGTGTTGAAATCATGGATCAAGAAAAAAGGGAAAACACAAATTCCATTAAAGAAATTGATTTCCTAATTAAAAATCTTCCAGCAAAAAAAAAAAGAAAAAATAATAATAAAATAAAAATAAAAATAAAAATCTTCCAGCAGTGCCTGGCTGGCTCAGTCGGTTAAGTGACTTTCAGTTCAGGTCATGATCCTGGGGGTCCTGGGATCCAGTCCCACATCAGGCTCCCTACTCAGTGGGGAGTCTGCTTCTCCCTCTCCCTCTGCCGCTACCCCTGCTCATGTGCGTGCCGTCTCTCTCTCTCAAATAAATAAAATCTTACCAAAAAAAAAAAACCCTCCCCATAAGGAAAACTCCAGACTCAGAGTACAATTCACTAGTGAATTGTATCAAACACGTAAAAGAAGAAATACTACCAATCTGAAACAAAAACTCTTTCAGATAATGGAGGAAGGAATACTTCCCAATTAATTTTATGTGGCCAGCAGAACCCTGATGCCAAATTAGAAAAAAAAAAATTACAAGAAAAGAAAACCACAGTTTTCCTTCATGAACATAGCTATCTACATATGTTGTCAACAAAATATTAGCAAATCAGGGGCGCCTGGGTGACTCAGTTAGTTAAGCATCTGACTGGGTTTTGGTTCAGGTCCTGATCTGAAGGTCCTTGGATCCAGCCCCGCATTAAGCCCCTGTTGGGCTCTGCACTCAGTGGAAGTCAGCTTCCTCTTTCTCCCTCACTCTCTGCCCCTCCCCCACCACATGTGCTCTCTCTCAAATAATGAAATCTTTTAAAAAGAACAAAGTAATTTGGGATCCCTGGGTGGCGCAGCGGTTTGGCGCCTGCCTTTGGCCCAGGGCGCGATCCTGGAGACCCGGGATCGAATCCCACGTCGGGCTCCCGGTGCATGGAGCCTGCTTCTCCCTCTGCCTATGTCTCTGCTTCTCTCTCTCCCACTGTGTGCCTATCATAAATAAATAAAATTTAAAAAAAAAAAAACAAAAAAAACAAAGTAATTTGCCTTACTGACTAAAAAACCCAAGCCATATGAACATCTTATTACATGAAGAAAAAAGAAAAAGTAGTTCTGTTCTCACAAGTTCTATTCAACATTATATTTGAAGTCTTATTCAGGGTAATAAGCAAGAAATTATATATAGATATATAGATATATATACATAAAATATAATAGAAACTAAAATAATACAAATAAATAAAACTGTGTGTTGATGACATGACCTTTATTCATAATAATTGAAAACTGATAAGAACTCGGGACACCTGGGTGGCTCAGCAGTTGAGTGTCTGCCTTTGGCTCAGGGTGTGATCCTGGTCTAGGATCAAGTCCCACATCAGGCTCCCTGTGAGGGGCCTGCTTCTCCCTCTGTCTGTGTCTCTGCCTCTGTGTGTGTGTCTCTCATGAATAAATAAATAAAATCTTTAAAAAAAGAAAACTGAGAAGAACTCAATTATCTATCCACAAATAAACAGATAAGCAAATTGTATTATATCCATATACTCAGCAGTCAGTAGGAAAAAATTGCTGGTACATGCAACATGGATGAATTTCAAAAACATGCAACGTGAATGAAGCTTATGAACTCATGAGGCTACATATCACATAATTTCATTTACATAAAACTTCAGGAAAGGAAACTCCAGTGATAGAAAGCAAATGAGTGTGTGCCTTGTGTGTGTGGCAAGGGTGAGGACTGATTTAAAAGGGAGGTTTGAGGGGTAATAGAATGCTTTATATCTAGACTGTAATGTTTGTTGATGGGTATATACATTTATCAAAACTCTTCAAACTGTATACTTAAAGTGGTTTCATTTTAATATATGTAAATTACACCTCATTAATGGTGTTTTTTTAAAACATCATTGTAATTCACATTAAACAAAGGAGAAAAAAATCAGATGATCATCTCAATAGATGTAGAAAAATCACTTGATAAAAATTCACTACCTATTCATGATAAAAACTCAATAACCCTGAATGAGAGGTAAACTGCCTTAAAAGGTATCCACTCGGGACACCTGGGTGGCTCAGTGATTCAGCATCAGCCTTCAGCTCAGGGCATGGTCCCTGGGTCCCAGGATCGAGTGCCACATCAGGCTCCCCTTGAAGAGCCTGCTTCTCCCTCTGCCTATGTCTCTGCGCCTCTGTGTCTCTCATGAATAAATAAAGTCCTTTTTAAAAAAGGTATCCACTCTACAGGGAAAGTAAACATTATACTTATTGGTGAGATGTTGAAAGATTTCTCTTTGAGAATGAGAGTAAGACAAGGATCCCCTTCTAACTATTCTTCTATTCAACACCATACTGCAAGACCTAGCCCATACAATTAGTTAAATATAGATAGATGATAGATAGATAAGATAGATTAGAAATAAAACTTATTCACAAATATATAATATATGTACAAATACATAGAAAAGTCCAAAGAATCAAGCTAATCTTAGAATTAACAAGTTTAGCAAGGTTCTTGCATACAAAGAAAAAAATCACTGATTTTTGTATACCAGCAACAATCCATTACAAAGTGAAATTTTAAAAGATATGATTTATAATAGCATCACAAAAGATCAGATACCTAGGAATGAATCTGATGTATGGTATGTTCAGAGTTCTACACAGACAACTATGAAACTATAATAAGGAAGACCTAAACCAATGGAGAGATACCAATCTTCACGTACCAGAAGACCCAATAAAGTATAAATGTCAATTCTCTCCAAACCGATTAACCACAATTCTAATTAAAATCCTAAGTTTTTGGTCAAAACTGACAGTGGGTTCTGAAAATTTATAATACAAATGCAAAGTGCCTAAAATACCCCAAGCAATATCAAAGAACAACAACTCCAGTGGATATGAAAACTTATATAGCTATAGTAATAAAGATAATGTGGCACTGGCACAGAAATACTCAAATAGACCAATAAAATGGAATAGGTATCTAGATACATACATGTAACTATTTGATTCACAACAAAAGTGGTGCTGCAGAGCAGTGGGGAAAATCTCTTCAACAATGTTGGGTAAATTGTATAGCTCTATATTAAAAACTGAAATGTGATGCCTAATGCACCCAATTTACAAAATTCAATTCCAGTAGAATTGGAGATTTAAACGTGAAGGGAAAAACAAAACTTTTGGGTTAGGGAAAGATTTTAACAGGATACAGAAAAAAATAGCACCGTTATACAAGAATAGACTGGTAGATTGGGTTAACTATTTCTGACCATTGAAACCACTGAGAAAACAAAAGGGACATTAGAGTAAATGATATCTGTAGTAAAATAACAAAAGGCTTACATCCAGGATATATAAAGAATTTCTGGGACGCCTGGGTGGCTCAGCGGTTGAGTGTCTACCTTTTGCTCAGGGCGTGATCCCAGAGTTCTGGGATTGAGTCCTACATTGGGCTCCCTGTAGGGAGCCTGTTTCTCCCTCTGCCTGTGTCTCTGCCTCTCTCTATGTCTCTTATAAACAAACAAACAAATTAATCTTTAAAAAAGAATTCCTTGCAAGTCAACAAGTAACTCAACCCAATATAAAAATGAGCAAGAGATTTGAACAGGTACATCACCAAAGTGGATATCTAAGCGGCCAGTAAACATATAAAAAGGTGCTGAACTTCATTAGTCATCAAATTAAATACACCTTAAGATACCATTACATACATAGCAGAGTGGTTACAATTAAGAATACCTTATAATACTGTGTTGGTGAGGATGTAGAGTAACAGGAATTCATTCCCACTCATGGTTGATGGAGGTACAAAGTCTAAGAATCACCAGGTAACACTGGCATTACCCACTAAAGCTGACTTACCCATACCATATGATCTAACATTTCTACTCCTAGGTGTACTCCAACAGAATGAGTGTGTCTGCGCCATCAGGCTGTAAATGAAAGAACATTCATAGCAGGAATATTTGCAAAAAGAACACAACTGGATACACCCAATTGTTTACAAATGTGGACTAAGATGTAGCAATGAAAACAAACAAGCCATCTCTACATACAACATGCTCAAGTTTTTGAACCAAGTAAGTAAAAAAACGAAAGATTATGTGCTCTATAGCTCCATTTATAAAAACTTCATAAACAAGCAAGGCTAAGCTAAAATTTTAGAACTCAGGAGAGGAGTTAACCTTTGGGAGGAGGAGAGATAGTGACTGGGACAGACACATAGGATAGGGTTTCTGAAGTCCCAGCAATATTCCATTTCTTGGCCTGACTGATGATTACATAAATCTATTCAGTGAGTTGTTCATTTATTTTGTGTTTTTTTCCCATGTGCATGTTGTATTTCAGAATTTTAAGTTAAAAAAATAGAAAAAGAGGGGTGCTTGGGTGGCTCACTCAGTTAATCATCTGCCCTTGACTCAGGTCATGGTCCCAGGGTCCTGGGATTGAACTCCACATCAGACTCCATGCTCAGAGAGAAGTCTGCTTCTCCCTCTTCAGCTGCCTCTCCCCCCTACTCGTGCTCTCTCTCTCTCTCAAATAAATTTAAAAAGTAGGAAAAGATATGAACCTTACAGAAAACTCCTAAAGCTCAAATGCATATGAAAAAATGTTCATAACCATTAGAAACCAGAGAAATAAGTTAAAAACAGTATCACTTTACATTTTAGACCGGCAAAACCAAATTCATTATATTAATTATTGGAAAGAATGTGCATACGAAGTCCCATTCAGGGGCGCCTGGATGGCTCAGTGGTTGAGCATCCACCGTTGGGCTCAGGGGCAATCCTGGGGTCCTGGGATCAAGTTCTGCATCAGGCTCCCCACAGGGAGCCTGCTTCTCCCTCGGCCTGTGTCTCTGCCTCTCTCTCTCTCTGTGTCTCTCCTAAATAAATAAATAAAATCTAAAAAAAAAAAAAAAAAGAGAAGTCCCATTCAATTATGTTGGAAGCCTAGACTTATCAGGTCATTTTGAGGGGTATGGTGTGTGTGTGTCTGTGTGTGTGTGTGTGTGTGTGTGTGTGAGCATGCGCTCATGTGTTTACCTCCTATGACCCAACAACTCCACCCTACACTATATATTCCAAGGAATGTCCTACACAAATCCAGGAGACAGGTTGTTGAATGTTTACTACAATATTATTTGTGGTGGCAAGGTACTAATTCCCACTTGGGGTCCATCTTTGAAAATGGCAGAGCTGAAATGTGGCCATTGCACTCCATAGAGTACTATGCAGAATTAGAAGCAACAAATTAGGGGCGCCTGTGTGACTCAGTCAGTTAAGCTTGGGACTCTTGATTCCAGCTCAGGTCATGATCTCAGGTCCTGAGATCCAGCCAATGGCTCTGTGCTCAGCAGAGAATCTGCTTCTCTCCCTCTGCTCCTCCCCCTGCTCATGCACTTGCTCTCGCTCTCTCTTAAAATAATAAAATCTTAAAAATATCTATATATATACATACGCATATATATATGTAAAATAAAATAAGTAGCCAGGATCAGACACCAAATTAACTAAATGGTCAAAGTTAACAACACTGGTAGCGGGACTAATCAACATATTTTGTCTCCTAGTGATCACTAGGAAAAGCAAATTGTCACGTGTGTGGTAGGTATTCTTGCCAAATATGTACCCCGAGTTTAAGCATAGTGAACCATCAGTGAAATATAAATTGAAGGGCATTCGGTGTGCCTGGGTGGCTCAGTCAGTTAAGTGTCATACTCTTGATTTCAGCTCAGGTCATGATCTCAGGGTCCTGGGATCAAACCCCACATCAGGCTCTGTGCTCAGGGCAGAGTCAGCTTGTCCCTCCCCTTCTGCTTTCCCCTACCCCATGCTCACTCTCTCTCAAATAAATAAATAAATAAACAAACAAACAAATAAATAAATAAAGACTTGGGGACCCTCAGTGGCTCAGATGGCTAAATGTCTGCCTTCAGCTGAGATTATGATCTCTAGGTCCTGGGATGGAGCCCCATGTTGGGCTCCCAGTTCAGTTAGGAGTCGCTCTCTTTCTGCCTCTCCTCCTGCTTGTACTCTCTTTTTCTCTCTCAAATGAATAAAAAATCTTAGTAAAATAAAGTAAAAATCTTTTTTAAAAAGAAAATTTTAAAAAACTGAAGGGCATTCCACAAAGTAGCTGGCGTGTACTGGTCATGTGTCAAAGTCATGAAAGACAGAGGCAGGCTGAGAACTCTTCCATGGTAAAGGAGACTAGAAACATGGCAACTAAAATGGGATCTTAAATCGATATTGGACCTGAAATAGGGCAATAGTGAGAAGAGTGGTGAAGTGTGTATCAGGTGTCTATAGTATCATATTGATGTTAATTTACTGATTTTTGTAGCTGTAGGTACATAAGGTATTAACACTTGGGGAAAAAATAGATTATGTGAGGGGTGCCTGAGTGGCTCGGTCGGTTAAGTGTCTGACTTTGGCTCAGGTCATGATCTCAGGATCCTGGGATAGAGCACTGTGATGGGCTCCACACTCAGCAGGGAGTCTGCTTGTCCCTCTCCCTCTGTCCCTCACCTGGCTCATGCTCTCTTTCTCTCAAAAAAATAAAATCTAAAGAAACAGTATGTGAGACTTTTAGTTTTAGGATACAACCCACACACCATAAAATTCAACCTAGGTGTGCAATTCAGTGGTCTTTAGTATATTCACAAAGTTGTGCAACAATCACTAGAACACTATTTCCAGAACATTTATACCACGCCAAAGAAAAACCCTATACCCATTAGTAATGGTTCCCCACTCCCTCTTTTTTTTTTAAGATTTATTTATTCATGAGAAAGAGAGAGGCAGAGACACAGGCAGAGGGAGAAGCAGGGTCCATGCAGGGAGCCTGATGTGGGAGTCGATCCCGGGACTCCAGGATCACGCCCCAGGCTGAAGGCAGGCACTAAACTGCTGAGCCACCCAGGGATCCCTCCCCACTCCCTCCACAAGCCTGGCCAGGCAACCATTCATCTGCCAGTCTCTCTAGATTTGCCTATTCTGGACATTTTCAACAACTGGAATCATACGGCATTGGCCTGTTGTGTCTGGCTTCTTGTTTTCAAGGTTTATCCAATGTTAGAGCCTGTATGGATACTTTATTCCTTTTTAGGGCTGAGTAATATCCCATTGTATGGATCTTCCCCCCTTTAACCCATTCATCATTTGATGGACACTTGGGTTCCACCTTTTGGCTATTTTTAACAATATTTTATTTAAATTCAATTTGCCAACGTATACCAACCACCCAGTGCTCATCCCATCAAGTGCCATCCTCAGTGCCTGTCACCCAGTCACCCCATTTCCCCATCCACCTCCCCTTCCACAACCCTTTGTTCATTTCCCAGAGTAAGGAGTCTTCTCACCCTAATTTTTCTCACTCATTTTCCCTCTTTTCCCTTACAATCTGATCCCTTTCACGATTTCTTATATTCCCCATATAAGTGAAACCATAGAATTGTCTTTCTCTGACTGACTTATCCCACTCGGCATATCCCCCAGTTCTATCCATGTTGAAGCAAATGGTAGGTATTGATCCTTTCTGATGGCTGGGTAATATTCCATTGTATATATACACCACATTTCTTTATCCATTTATCTGTCAAAAGACATTGTGGCTCTTTCCACAGTTTGGCTATTGTGGACATTGGGGTGCAGGTGTCCCATCATTTCACTACATCTGTATCTTTGGGGTAAATACCCAGTAGTGCAATTGCTGGCTCATAGGGTAGCCCTATTTTGAACTTCTTGAGGAACCTCAGCTTTTGGTTATTATAAATATGAACAGTAGGGGTGCCTGGGTGGCCCAGTTGGTTAAGCAACTCCTAGGTTTCTGCTCAGGTCCTGATCCCACAGGTTCTGACATGGGAGTGTGGTGCAGGGCTCCACACCCAGCAGGGAGTCTGCTTGAAAGATTCTCTCCCTCTATGCCTCCCCTCACTTGTGCATGCTCTCTCTCTCTCAAATAAACCTTTAAAAAAAATAGGAATAGTGCCACTGCCACTATGAACATGTATTTCCTTCGATATGTTTTCAATTCTTCAGGGTGTATACATAGGAGCAGAACCACCATCATAAGGCAACTCTATTTCACTTTTTGAGGCACTGCCAAAACTTTTCAAAAGGGCTGCACCATTTCAACTGCATGTAAAGAACTGTCTTTGTGTCATTTTTTGTAACTTTTTTAAAGTCTGAAATTGTTTCAAAATGGAAAGTTTAAAAAGACTATGGCCAGATTGCTGTGATTTTTAGGAAGAGCCAACACAGCAATGTCCACCATCCCTTTTTTGGGGTCAAGAAGGTGGAGAAAAAGTAAGAAAACAAGCCTCCCCCCCCCCCCCCCCCCCCCCCGGTCATTT
Organism: Vulpes lagopus; assembly: GCF_018345385.1. NCBI lineage: Eukaryota > Metazoa > Chordata > Mammalia > Carnivora > Canidae > Vulpes > Vulpes lagopus. The sequence goes on from NC_054848.1 coordinate 39,655,054, forward strand.
GTACCCTTAACCTTGCTTTGGGGAGGAATTCAATACTGGCCCATTGGTCTCTGATGGCCCATTGGTCTGTGAGAGGGAAATGAAAACCTGACCATGTAAAGAGTTCTTTACAACAGGCCCCATCCCATTGTTGATGCTCTTATTTAATGACAAAGAGACCCAAAGAGCATCACAACTATGGGAGTGGAGTTGGGAGAAAGAAAGCTGTCATTTTGATTATTATGATGTATTAAATATAACAATGCTTGCTACCCAGAGACCTTTATCACTCTTCTAAGATGTCAAATACCTCAAGTACAAAGGATTTTCTCTCCCAGGACACAAGGGCCAGTGGTTTTGGTGCAGAATAGATGGTGGATAAAAAGCCAAAGACACACGCGCACACAAAAAAGACACACAGTCTTTTCAAAGCTCCAAGTCCTTAGCTTTATTTTTACTGAATTCAGAATGGGGTGACAAAAATGCATTATTATCACTATAATCAACTATCACATACAAGCCTTGCCCCATAATTCACATTCTACTTTAAGTATGTTAATTCATATTAATTAAAACTACATGATCTCTTGCTAAAAATCCTCAATTCATATAAGCAAGGGTTTATAACTTCTCCTTAAAAAGTTATATTCCTTTCTTATCAAAAATTTAGTCATTTAAATTGCTATGTCTTTTTTGTTGTTGTAGTTTAGAGGATTACATTTATTTACCAGGAGCAGACAAACAAGACATACTATAAAACAGTTTTCCAGAAACTGGTTCTTTCTATTTTCTTTCTTTCTTTCTTTCTTTCCTTTCTTCTTTCTTTTCTTTCTTCCTTTCTTTTTTCTTCCTTCCTTTCCCCTCCCTCCCTCCCTCCCTCCCTTCCTTCCTTCCTTAGCTGTTTCCATTCAATTCTCCTTCTCTTGCAAACTGGTGACTTATCTTTTTACAAGTTCTGTGTCATTCCATAAGAAAGCTGCTCTGCTGGGGCGCCTGGGTGGCTCAGTCAGTTGAGCATTCGGACTCTTGGATTTCAGCTCAGGTCATGATCTCACTTCATGACATCGAGCCCCAGCATGGGCACCACATTCTGTGGGGAGTCTGCTTGAGATTTACTCTCTTCCTCTCCCTCCCATCCTTCTCTGGGATGAATAAATTAATCTTTGAGAAAAAAAAAAAAGAAAGCTTCTCTTTTTCTGGTTTCATAAGAGATGCTGAGTAGTGGTTAAAAAAAAATCAAGTTAACTCAAATTCCAGAGTTCAGTTCAAGGAGCAAATGATGGAGTGCAATGTTGGGGCAGAGTGAGAAACAGATTCCAGGGAGACAGAGTCACTCACAGAAGGTACGGGGCTGTGGTAGAAGGAGAGTTAACCTAAACCGGGCTCCTGCCTATGGTGAGAAGCCAAAATGAGGGATGGTGAGGTAGCAGGGCAGTGTGATGGGGTCCATCGAGGTACTCTGCCTTGTGACAGTAATTACAATAGAAACCAAATACTAATCAATAACAACATGATTAATAACATTAATCACATGTCAAGTGATTAATCTTTGAGAGTTGAGACAGAGAGCAGGCAGGAAGGGTGGCATTATACCTTTTCTCTGGCTAATTCAGTTTCCTAGGGCTGGTGTGTGAGAGCATCCTGGGTGAAATCATAACAAAATCATTCTTTGCTAAGGTGAGCGACTGTTGGGAGGTCCTTTCTCTCTGCCCTCTATCCAATGTTAAAGCCCACTGGTTTATGCCTCCTGAAAAAGTTATTCTAAACCCATACAGGTGAAGCTCTGAGGAAACGACCATGAAGAATGTGTTTCCAGGTAGCCTGAAACCCAGCAGACAATGTAGCTGTTGCCCAACAAACACAGAAATCTACATTGTATGCCAGGTTCATGCCCCAGACCTGGATGTTAGGCTTGCATGTCCTCCACATACAGGACTTCAACACAAATGCCTGCTGCATTCAAAGTTTCTGGTCCTTATCGTATCTAGTGCATTGGAAAGACAAGTCAGAGTATATTTCTGGGACTGGCCCACTACAAATCTACAAGTGAAAGTTCCTTAAACTGCCATACCATCAAATGGTCATTATTTAATCACATTATTTTGAGAATGCCATTTTAAAAGTCCAGAGATAAAGATGGATATATGGAGATATATAGGTAGGTAAGTAGGTACATAGATAGTTTTGTGACTAGATAATACCTTCCATACAGGGAAAAGTGGGGGAAAAAAGAAAGAAAAACAATCTATGATTCCTCCTTCCTGTGGTCTATGGATTCCTCCTTCCTGTGATGCCAAATCCTCCCTCTTGTGGTGCTGAAACATACCTCATCATTTATAAGCCTTGGTGGTTCTCAGACTCCAACCATGTGTGTATGTGTATGTAAATCAAGGTAAAGCTTTAATTATTAAGGACGTCTCAGTAACCTCGCTCAGGAAACTGTAACAGAAGCTAGAAGATGCCATCAGAGACCCAGTAGCCAGATGTAGCTACTGATTACAAAAGACAGGATCTACACTGGCTACTGAGCCATTGAGGGTACCTATACACATTCCAGCAGCTAGATGATCCGCAGCCTTCTGGGGAAGGGCTCTGTGGAAGGAAAGAGGAAAAACATCAATCCTGGAGACGTACATGGAAATGTCATCAATAGATTTCAATTTTTTTTAATTGACAATATTTTTAAATTGACTTTCTGACCATAACCCCACGTACAAAGTTTTAAACAACCTCTAGATTTATTTCCTCAGTCTATATTGATTGAGCAATATGGAGTAAATTGTCAGATACTCTCTCAGGTGCTAGAGATCCAGCACCAAACAAAAAAGATGAAAATCTCTGCCTTCCTGGAATGTACATAATTGTGAGAAAATCCACAACTGATTATTTGGCATTTTTTTGCAGTAAAATATTACATATGAAAAACAAATTGAGCAAACAAACGACAAGAACACCTAACTCACCATGCTATCATGGCCTTGAAGCATTTTTTGGTTTGTTTTCTGCCACTTTAACTTGCCAATCTAGCAATGATGCATGTATGTAAAACAAATTGCAGTTTAAAAAAACTTATTTCCCTGCTATAAATCGAGGATGATACAGTTATTTCTATGAATTGCCTGAAACACCAAAGGAAACTGCAAAAAAAGGTATTTTTTTCAAAAATTCATAGCATTCAAGTACAAATACTCCGAATATAAAATATAAAATACTCTTTGTTCAAAGTATTCAAAGCAGTAGCTCACCAGTAGATCAGTTCCCAGCCTTCTTCCCATCATCCAGTGTAGGCATTTTAAAAAGTTAGAGGATAGGTATCCTCTTAATTGATTGATTGATTGACTAATTCCTTCCTTCATTCATTCACCCCCAAAATGCTTACTTAGTGCCTTTTCCATACTTTATGCCAGGCACTGGGGATGTGACTTTGAGTGAGGCCCTGAGTGAGTCCCTGCACTCATGGAACAGAGAGTTTGAGATTGAAGGTGTGTGTAAGCAAAGGCAAAAAAGAAACTCAGTTGATATATATATGATCATTTCAACGAAAAAAGCCACAGTGAAGAGGAATGCTATTTTCATAGGTAGTCAGGGAACGCCTCGCTGTGGGTGTGACGTTTGAGCAGATCCCTGAAGGAGGAGGGAGAACTTGTCACATACCTGGGGTGAGGAAGAACACCACACAGAAAGCAAGAGTCAGAACACAAAGGCCCCGAAACAGGAAAAAAAAAAAAAGCCTGGGGTCTTCAAGAAAGCATTAGCACATGGCGACGGTCGCCAATCATTACTTCTGACTTTTTAAGATTATTCTAGGATGTAAATGACCATGCAGCTTTGCTCTGAGTGCACATTCTAGAACCCTAACTTCTTAGGAGTTTTAAATGCTTTGGGTATCACTCGAGAAGATTTAGAAAAGTTATGGATCAATTGGAAAAAGGCTACAATTAGAACTTTAAATCAGGACAACTTGACTGGGCATGTCGAATATCTGTTGCCAAGAAAAGTGCCTTTAAAAAAAAAGGTGTTAGCTATAAGAAAAGATGACCAGTTTTTAGGGAGCTCTGAATATATAAATTTCAAGGGAATGATTTAACTATTTAATCACAGATGTCTAATTTTAAGAGAGAACCTACTTGCCAAGTTATAATAATAGTATTTCACCAGGTGGTTAGATCTTAGGGGAGGAGGGTGAAATTTACAAGGTGAAGTTGGTTTTTGTTTGATTGCTTGGGTTTTTTTTCTCTTTTTAAATAAATTGAAACCAATTCCATCTATTAAGTACATTTTGGCATTGCCTGAAAGCATGGGCATACATACCAAAGGGGGAAAAAAAAGACTGCTTGTGCACGTTTGGCTGAATCTTACCCTCAGTGTAAAATAAAGCATTTATGGAACATGTCAATTTACATTTCATAAACCACTAAAACTCAATGTTCATAACTCTACTTTTATGAATAAGACTGGCAATTACAGTGAAACAAGGTTTTAGTTTGGTTAGTTTTAATGCCAAAATCCAAAGGATTATCTTTAATAAGTTTTGGTCTATATTTAAATTAGAAGAATGACACTTTTAATTGCTAAAGCTTGCCCTACCTATCCTCCAAATGTCCTTAAATTTAAAGAACCATAAAGTTAAAATGGTCTTTTCTCCCTGCTTTCAAACTTACCTAGGTAATCCAAAAAGGGAAAACTGTAAAGAAGATTTTATTAAAGGTTACACCCTAGATTAGTGTCAACCACTACCCAATAAATACATTTTTAAAGTTTATTAAAATATACAATAGAGTATCTAACGAATATACTATAGCATAGACTATTAATCAATAACACATTTTCAAAGTTAGTAAGTTGAAGTCAGAGAAAAGGAATCGGGTCCAACTAAATATGTCACATTACATAATTCCATTATCTAATAATTAAGAAGTTAGCTAAGCCCCGGGGCTAGGTGACGAAACTGTAACTGAAGTACCTGCTGCTCAAGTCTCATTCACAGTGCAAACCAACAAAACAAAGATAATAATTTTTCAAAATTCTGTCCATTCTGACTAAAGACCATTTATTTGAGGTACAGAAAATGGGGAAGAGAGTTTTAAGGGGAGAAGGCTGATTAATAGTGAAGCCTGCCACCTGCTGTTAAGAAGCCTGCTTGGAACTGGGATAAAAGACCATTTCTTGAAATGTTATCCTAGAATTTGAAGAGCTTACCCTCCAGAATTAGAACAGGGGTGACCTATAAACCAAATCAAGAAGTAAAGAAACCTGCTGATGTTTAAAGCTGACAGATATAAAATGGCATTCTCATCAAAGTTCTACCAAAAATGAAAGAAATGCAGTTTCGTGGGTCATTCAACTCTAGAAGAGTGGATTTTACGCTGTCTTTCTAAGGGATTATTGGGATGATTCTATTTGGTCTCCCCAAAAGTATCGCTGACTTTAGAAATTGTAGTTGAGGGGGAAGAAATTATGACCCCAAGCACCGTATGTAGAAGTCAATGAAGAAGGATGAACAATCTCATAGCACTTCCAGAATGTTAACTTTCCCAAGTCACAACTGTCAAGTTGGGCTCTAGATGTCCCCTACACTCCCATCCATGAGATCCCATATATTTTAGAGCATGTACCAGCAGCTTTCTGTTACTAAATAGGAGTACAGTCAACTTCTAAAATATATTTATGGATTTTACAGAACACATCCCAGAATGCTATTATAACAGTTTACTGTCTCCTATGGGGCAGATCTCATGTTAAGTGTTCTGACCACACACACACACACACACACACACACACACACACACGCACACACAGGGACACAAGGAAACTTTAGGAGGTGTTGGATGTGTCTGTTACACCTTGATTGTGGTGAGAGTATCATGGGTGTTTGCATTATGTCCAAACTCCTCAAACCGTACATATTAAATATGTACAGTTCTTTGTATACCAATTATACCTCAATAAAGTTGTTTACCCCCAAAAAACCCAAGACAACAAACTGCCTCCAGCATGGTTAAGAACAAAAAGTCTCATTAACTCAACTACAGTCCAGGAAAGAAATGCACATATATACACACAGTGTGCCATGAGGTAAAATTATGTCAGAGGAAAAACCAACCTTTTAAATACAGGTGACTCATTCAAGTGCGTTCTTGTGAACCTAGAATTCCTTTTGTGTTATGTTAAGAGCATCT